>NC_041807.1:33995466-34603648 GCF_900964775.1 Scleropages formosus
TTCAGAAAAATAACTTATTTCCACACTTAAAAAACACACTCCACTTGCAGTTTAAAAAAAGTGTGCCGTGTGACAGTAAGCGCAGCGGTTACAGCCCAAATGCCTTCTAACCAAAAGACCCATCCAAGATCAGCCCTCCTGCTGTAGTACTCTGAACTGACATAGTAAATATTACCCAGCTGTATTAGTCATTGTAAACAGCTTTGCAGAAAAACGTTAACTAAATAAATAAAAACTGCACTTAATCCTCCTGTTCTTTCATTTCATACCTGGGGGGGGTGTTAACTGACGGGTCATTTTAAATGCTAGTCTCCTTAGAAAAAATAAAATGCCCTTTACCCACAGATCCGTTTTCAAATGTATGGACGTGCACAATTTTCAAGGCACTTCCGCCAAAAGCAGACAGTTACCAAAGGTACAGATAAACGAATACTACCATGGATTACCTCAATTTTGGCGACAGTCACATCCTCATGGTCATTACTGTTTGCTTCCGCAGAAGTCCTACTGCGCTCTGAAGCGAAAGGCGACACACACTATATTTAACACAGTCCGAACATACGCGAAAGGTCTCACGCGCACGGAAAACGCTCGACGTTCCATCTGCGTTACCCGGCTTCACGTGGCTGTTCCCGGCGTGGTCGGCGCCCTCCAGCTTCACCATCAGGTTTGGCACCATGGATGTGACTTCGCGCTGGATCTCGGTGAGCGGCGTCAGGGGGGCGCCCGCCGCCACCTGCTCCTGCCGCCGAATCAAGGCGGCCCTCGTCTCCACCTTCATCCTCTTCCACAGGGTCTTCAGCATGGCCATGGTGCTGGGCGGCCGGTCGGGGAAGGCGGCGTTGAACGCGGCCAGGAGCTCGTTCCACACGGCATTGCGCTGGATGGTGGTGTTCGTGTCCTTGCGGAAGTCCTGCACGGTGTCCACCACCCCTTGGATGCGCTGCAGGAAGTAGAGCTTCTGCTCGTGGGTGTAGTTGGGCGTGCGGTACGCCATGACGAGGGAGGGAGGGCTGGGCAGCGTGCGCTCACATGCGTCGCACGCGTGAAGAGACATGTGTCATGATGTTCCTGACGACCGGGCACGGGCCACCGCTTGACGGAGCGCCACCAGGCCGGTTCTCAAAAGGAGACTGGACCGCCTTCATTTTCAATTAAACACCGAAACATCAAATTTAGAGAAATAGTTAGCAAAAGTAAAAAAGGAACATAGCAATTGTTAATAAGGGTCACTTCAGGACACCCAAAGCCACGAAGGTCGTGTCACTGCTTTCCTGGAGCCCCGACGAGAGGAGTCTGCCGAGGACAGAGCGGACCCAAAGGAGACCTGCAGCCACGTGCGCTCCGCATCCGCATCCGCTCCGCGCTGCAACATAACAAGAAGCGCATCGGAGCAAATCGACAGCCGTCCCGCTTTACTACTTCAGCGAGAAATAAGCACTTCGGACATAACGTGTACGCTTCACGGGAATAAAATAAATGATATAATAATAATTATAATACAAGACACAAGTGAATGTTCACAACACAAGCACAGAACGCGCTGCGGCGTCCCGCCGGTCGATGGAAACAGAACAACCCGCGATGTTGAGCGCGATCGTCACACAACACAACTGTACTAAAGTGCGTTAAGTGAACTGAGCGAAACATCACTATGTCCGTGGTGCTGATTTACTATTTACTAGTATTTAGTCCCAGGCGGGCATGATGATGATGATAATGATGATGATGATGATGATGATGATGATCACACACCGACACTCTCTCTGTCTCGGGGCTCATTGATTCCCATAAACAAGTGCGGCTTGCTGTTCTTTAAAGCAAGCAAACATTCGCTACGTGACACAGATACGCAAACACGCTCAATACCTCGATCCCCGATAAAGAGGCGCAGAAAGGGGGACACACACACACTAATTCGCGCGCACACAGAAGACACGCCGCCTCCTCGAGCCGAGCACGAGCTCTTTTGTCCCAGCATCCCCTCCCTCCTTCTCTTCGCGCGGCCGGAAACTAAATTCAAACAGCGTCTGCGTGTGACTTGCGCACATGGGGGGGGGCAACTCAAAGCGTAGCGCCGCCAGCCAATAGACGACAAGCGCTCCGCGGAGTGGGGCGGGGCTTATGTACGACGGACTGTTTGCGGAGCGTGCGAAGCCAATAAGTGCCGCGCTCAGTTATGTGTGGGGCGGTGCTAATCGCAACCGGGTTCCCTACATTTAGGAGAGGAACCAATGAACGCTCGTCTCTCTTCGGTGGGCGTGTGCTCCCTACTAAAGGGGCGGGGACACTACAAGGAGCAGGTTGTGCCTAATTATGTACCTAGAATCCTGGCGCTTTTTCCGCGGACAAGTTGTGGTGGTATGCTGCGTGTAACGTTATATGTACATGAGTTATTAATTTAGCTGAAACTCTTCTCCAAAGTGACTTACAATATCAATTAAGCTACCTACAGTTATTTATCTATGCAGCCAGCCTGGTTGCCGCAACTAGTCTAGTGAGGTACATCGAGTCGAGTCGAGGCGGCATCGATCGTTCGAACCTGTGGCTTTTCGGTTCTAAAGGCGGCGGCGACTGTGTAACCACTACGCTTCCAGTTCCATCCTCATTCACTGGTTGGTAGAACATGTCATGCAGTGAAACGAGGAGTAAGAAGCGCCTGCATTCATTGCCTCACGAATGGAAAGAACACTCGCTGGTGCCACAGAAGGGCGATTAACATCCTGTGCAGTAGGGGGCGCTAGTGACATTAGCTAGTGTGTGAGTTTGCTCGCTGGCGTCTCCCGACACCGCGGTCGTTCGCTCCCGCCGGTAAAGAAGAATAAACATCAGGTAGGTTTTTATTGCGTGACTGCGAGTTAAAACACTGACCCGAAGTGTGTGTGTCTGTCTTTCACAGGCAGGTAGCTAGCGCTAGGCTAGGCTAGCGGGCTCTCCTCGCGGATATATCATCTTAAAACCACGCTCTCATGTAACAAACAAAACGTGTTTTCTGTGTCGAATGCGGTTCCTTTGGTCCAATTTGGCTTTTTTTCCCACAGCTTAGTGCAGCTTTTACATGTATGCCAGCGATGACAGACTCTGTCACAGAGTTTTCGTTATGTTGCAGAACGCGACTGGACTGTTCTCGCCCGGCACGTGCTCGGTCGGTGTGTGTGTGTGTGTGTGTGTGTGTGTGTGTCTCTCACTGTGTGTGTGTGTGGTCCCCGCTCAGCGCACGTGCTCGGCTCTACTGTTTATTCACGTCACAAAGTTCGTGAAACCTTAGGCTAGCATGCTGGCGTCTACACTTCTGCATTTATACAGGGATTTACTCATTAAGCCGGGCATCTCCTAACCCGTATCAGTTGAAGCCGGTGCTGCAGCACGAGGTGGGGATTCAAACCTGCAACCTTCGGGTCCGAAGGTAGGCAGTGTGTCGCATTATTAATCTATAGAGTCGCAGAGTGTTCCCCTCGCAGTGTTTCTTCGTGTATGTTTTGCAGGTCCAGGCTGGCCCTCGGCGTGCTGTGACGTCCACCGCCGGGGACGTCTCGCTGTGATGGATGATGGAGTCGGCGCTGCTGGTGGCTCCTGTCACGGCTCTCGAGTTCCTGGGGGACGACTGTCTGCTGGCGGGTGAGTTGGGCAGGGCGGGGCGGCTTGTCCGGTTGTCTCGTTCATCACGTGCCCGGCTTTTCGAGACGTCGCTCACGGTCCTGCTGCGCTCCTCCGTGTCGAACAGGGAAGGGTCCCGTGCTGTCCGCCTACAGTCTTCGGGCTCCCTCCGTGAAGTCGGCCTCGCTGAGCGTCCTCCGGAACCACCGCGTCCACGGAATCCGGCCGGAGCGCCGGGACCGCGGCGTGTCGGCGGAGGTCGCTGCGGAAGAGGAGCCGCTGGGGTCGTCATGGCAACAAAGGGTGCAGCTGGTGGTGTTCGGGGGCAAGGCCCTGAGACTCGTGGAGCTTGGAGGCAGCGAGGCGTTTGACCTTCGAACTCTTGGCCCGGTGAGGGAGCTACAAGACTGGGTGCTGGATGTGCGCTGGGTGGGCGGCGCTGCTCACCTCCTGGGTGTTGCTCTGGCCCACAATGCCGTGCTGCTGTTGGAGGCGTGGGAGGGGCACGTGCTGCTGCGGAGCTCCTGCGAGGACGGGTGCCTGCTCTACTCGGCCCTGCTGGTTGGACCGTGCTGGCAGAGCTTGACCGTGGTGGGGGGGACCGTGTTCAACCAACTTGTCATCTGGAGACCAACGGTGACGGCGGGGGTCGGGGCGGCCAGAGAGACATCTGAGCGGGAGACGGGATCTGGACGGACGGCACCAGTGGAGCGACGCCTGAAGGGGCACAGTGGCGTGATCTTCGGCCTGGCTTACCTCCCCGAACGAGGATGGCTGGCTTCCGCCTCGGACGACCGCAGCGTGCGGGTGTGGGGTGTCGGCCCCCTGGGAGGGGCAGCGGGCTGCGGGGACCCCTCCCCCACCTGTCTGCAGGTGCTCTATGGGCACCAGGCCCGGGTCTTCTCAGTGACGCTGTTGCCCGTGGGCGTGCTGAGCGCTGGCGAGGATGGGGTGTGTCTCCTCTGGGACTGCGGTAGTGGTAAAGTGTCCCGCGCACTGAATGGACACCGTGTGGGAGGGGTCCGTGCGCTGGCAGTTAGTTCCGGATGGGGCGGACGCAGCCCGCAGGTGGCCACCGGGGGTGCTGATGGGGGGATCCGCCTCTGGAGCTTGGGGGAGACTGACGGTGGGCAGGTGGAGGCGGAACTTGTGCAGGACCTTGAGTTCCAGGGAGGGGGGAGTCCCAAGGTGGTACGCATGGTGTGGGGAGGGGTCAAGCGGCACTGGGGTGTGGTAGCCAGCACCGACCAGGGGGAGGTGTATCTCTGGGAAGAGGGAAGCGGCTGGCAGCTGCTGTGGCGGGGGGGGCGCGCAGTTCCAGTCCTACAACGCGATGGAGCTGCTCCCGTGGGAAGGCGAAGGTGCCGCGTCCAGCAGGGGAGCGCTGTGCGCCGTGGGCAGCCTGAGTGGAGACGTGTGGCTCTTCCCCCTGTCGCAGCCTGCTCGCGGGACTCTACTGAGGGCAGGATTGGGGAAGGTGCACAGCGTGCTGTGGGAAGGCGACAGGGAGCAGCGTGCGGGGCACTTGTTGGTGTCGGGGCCCGAAGGGCTGGTGCGCCGCTGGCTGGTGAAGCCGGAGCTCGGCGAGGGGGCCGTCAGCCTTGACTGCGTGCCCCTGAGGTCCTTTCTGCTGCCCCCATGTGCCAAGCGCTGGCTGACTGCCGCGATCCTCGTGCCCCAGCCGCAGGGGGCACTATGGGTGTGCGGGGACAGGCGCGGGTCACTGCTCTTGTACCGGGACTCCGACGAGGGAGGCGAGGCTGTGGGGGACGCTCTGCGGCCTCTGAGCGTCCTGTTTGGGGTCCACGGGAAGCAGGGTGTGACGTCAGTGTGTGAGCACCGCGGTCTGCTCTACAGCACGGGGCGTGACGGCTGCCTGCGTGTGTCCAGGGTGGGTGACGGGGGGGGTGGGCAGCTGGAGGTGCTGCGGGTTCAACGGGCCTGCGGCGGCATGGACTGGCTGGAGCGCGTCGTCATTCGGGAGCCAGAAGGGGAGGGAGACGCGTGCTTTCTGCTCATGGGGTTCCACTCGGTCCACTTCGAGGTGTGGGACCTGCTGCGCCGGGAGCGCCTCCTATCTGTGCCTTGTGGGGGGGGGCATCGCTCCTGGAGCTACTGCCCCCCAGGGGGCGGCTCGGCCGAAGATGGAAGCGCTGTGGTGTTTGTGAAGCAGGGGGCGGTGCTGGCCTCGCGGACCCCTGCGGACACCTCCCACCCTAGCGGAGCCAGCCTGGAGCTCGAGGGGGGTCTGCATGGGCGGGGCATCACCTGTGTGTGTCACCTGGGTGCCGTACGGGCCGCTGGGGACCGGTGGGAAGTTCTGGCCACGGGAGGAGAGGACACCAGAGTGAGCGTGCTGGCGGTGCGGCCGCAGAACGGAGCGGTCAAGGTGCTGGCGGTCATCGCCGATCACATCTCCAGCGTCCGAGCTCTAGCCGCTCTTCGGCGACAGGACGGAGGCGGAGGCGCAACGTCTCTCTCCGCCTTGCTATTCTCCGCCGGGGGGCGGGCTCAGCTGCAGTGCTGCCGGCTCCTGATTGGTGGGAAGGAACAGGTGGGCTCGCTCTCCTGTCAGGTGATCCAGGTGGCACGTCACCGGCTGGACGAGCACTGGGAACGACGGCGGAACCGGCACAAGTTGGTGAAAATGGACCCCGAGACGAGGTGAGTTCCTGGAGCGTCCGTTTGCTGTTCTTTACCGCGGCTGCCTTTCGCTCAGCGCCTCCTGCTAGTACCTGTGACTCCAGGTGTGTAACTGCGGTGGAAATGTGGGCTTCTTCTGCTTACATTTTCTAGTTATTCACTTGGCTGATAGTTTTCTCCAAAGCATCTGACCGTCTTAAGCTACTTACAGTGATTTACCTCTTCATACAGTAATCGCATGGGTGACGGGTTTGGCTAAGAACAGCGAGCCCCTGTATGTGTACAAGGAGGACGACCACACACGTTGACCGAGCGATGACTGTGCAGCAGGGTAACTTACTGTACCAGTTCCCTGTAACTACGTATACGGGTGCCTGCAAAAATATGGGGGGGGTGGAGATTTAAAATGGATTTAGGGTTGAAAAGGAGACTCTTCTGCTTGACTCACAAAGTCCTCGTCCTACGGATGTACGGGGGTTCGACTGCTCTTAGCCCAGCCGTGAGATCGGTACACACGGGCTGCGTGTGGATGGCACCAAGATATTGCAGACGGGAAGCGAGGTGTGTGTGTGTGTGTGTGTGTGTGTGTGTGTGAGAGAGAGAGAGAGAGACCCTAACGACATACGATTCCTGCCTCCATCTGCAGATACATGTCCCTGTCTGTGGTTTCTCATACAGCAGAGCAGGTCTTCCTGGCAGCAGCGTGCAGCGATGGAGTGCTGAGGTGAATATCAGGGACCCGGGTGTGAGGGCTGTGCAGCGCTGCGTTCTTCACCTTGCTCTGTATAGACCTTTAGCGACTGATGTGTATCCTTGGTTTTCTTCTCACCAGTACTGTGGTATCCACCCGCTTGCTCGCTCTTTCTTTGTCCTTTTGTCTCTTTTAAGGCTTTTCTCCGTGTCTGAGAGCGGGGGGAAGTTCCACCTCCTCTGGGATTGCTCCTATCATCAGCGCTGTGTGCTCAGTGTCGCCTCCTGCTGCCTGGAGGACCCAGAAGGCAACGAGTGAGTGTGTGTCTGCGACTTTCACTTTCTTGCTGCTCATAAAGGTGCCTCTCATACTCGTACTGCTCTTCCACTTTTTTTTTTTTTTCTTTTCTTCCTCCTCCTTCCTTTCAGGAGGCTGTTTGTTATCAGTGCTGCAACTGACGGCATAATTGCATTTTGGGACATGACTGGAGTCACGGATGTGGAAGATGGCCAAACTGCTCCCCCCTCCTACGCAGGTAAATTTAGTTCTTTAATGATTTGCTTGCCCTTTTCTCCCAGTGACAACGCAAGGTTTGTATACTCATCTACTTACTATGATTTACTGATTCTGACAGCGGATTACAAGGTAAATACCTTGCACAAGAGTACTATTGCAAGAGGTCAGATTCGAACCTGGGATTCTTCAGTTGCAAGGTGACAGCTGTGACCATTATGCTTGCTGGAGCCCCCCCTGAATATAACACATCTCTTTGTGTATGTGTGTGCGTGCGTGTGTATCAGTCAGTGACCCTCAGTGTGTCTGTGTTTTTCAGGTCCGTTGAGGCCCTGCCTCACAGTTCCAGCCCATCAGAGTGGTGTAAACACTCTAGCCCTGTGGGAGGGTCCTTGGGAAGGCCAAGAGGCGGAGCCTGCTGGACACAGCTGGATGACCATTGCCAGCGGGGGTGATGACGGGCAGCTGTCAGTCATCAGAATCCAGGTGCAGTTGCGCCCCAGGGAGATGGGGGGCAGTGGCGTGTCTCTGAAGTTGTGGTCGCGCTCTGCGCTGCCCTCGGCACATGCTGCCCCCCTGACGGCGCTGTGCTTCCTGAGCCCCGCTCTCCTCGTCTCCACCTCCCCCGACCAACGCGTGTGCCTGTGGAACCTGTGCGCTTCTTCTCTGGGCCACGGAGGGGTGCTGTTCTCACACGTGGCTGATGCTGCTGGCCTGGCTGTGTGGAAAGGTACAGAAGCAGAGTCAGGACCAAAGGGCAGTGCCTGGGTGGCAGTTTGTGGTCAAGGGTTACAGGTCCTGCGCCTTAAAGAGGAACGGGATGCTGGGAAAAGGACCGAGTGAAAAGGCACAGCATATTTGTAACCATGTATCTCTGCCGGTACTTTTGTATTAATTCTCTGAGAGAACTGGCGACTCCCTCTGGGACAGGACTACAGTGATCCTGTCTGGGGCACTTGCTCACTCACAATGACGGTACGGACTTTGAATTTCCCGCAAAGAGGGCCTGCATCCTGGATGTTCAGGATGAATGCGAGGTCGACGGGGAGCTGCTCATCACTGCTCTCGCTTCCAGCCGTGTGACGTGTCTGTGACCCGGTGAGAGACGCGCCGATTTACCACCTCGTTCAGCGTCGGACAGGGACACGACAGTCCAGTGTTTCAGCTGCATCTGAACCAAAGATGTTTCCTGGTCCGTCTGGAGTAGAGTGTCGCGCTGTGAAAGGAGCGCCAGCTTCCTCTGCATTTTATCCTCTATAAATGAAGAATAATGTTTTTTACTTTATTGTGGTGCTGTAATTAAAAAAAAATCATTAAATCAATGAATTAATAGTGTAAATAAATGAACTGGAGCTGGCAGTCTGCCGTGTTGTTACAGCCCCTTTGTAGCCTCGCTCTTGGGTATCGCAGGGGCAGGTGGAGCAGCAGTGCTGCTCCATGGTGCCACCGCTTCGCTTTGGGGGCTTTTCCCTCCCATAGGCGACACATGAATATTTGATGGTTCCCCACACTGCCTTTTGTGTGTCGCTCCTGTGACCGCCGCGTGGCCTGGGCAGTCGCAGAGACGAGGGGGAGGGGGGGAACGGAGGCCGCGGTATCGGTGAGATGAGACATGAAACCCAGGAGAGTTTCCAGCTGAGAGAGAGGAGACGGGAAAGGCAGGAAGAGGACTGTGTGTTTACATGTGAGCGCTCCGAGGCTGCGCCAGGTATGTCCCGCAGGAGAAGAGGCCAGGGGTCTGAGGCCAGCAGCAGGGCTCCGGGTCCCAGCAGAAGGAAGGGTCTTCCGAAAGAAGCTCTCCTCCACACCACTCCTGCTTCAGGGGTAAGTGGAGAGCAGCCATCTTTTCCACCACTGCTGTCTGTCGCACCCCTGATGGCTTGGCGTTCTGGGAGCTGATTAATTTTCCCTAACCTGTCAGAATAATGAAATCTCTCTCTCACACACACACACACACGGGCACCGAAGAGTGGTGATGAGCCTGAAGGGCAAATTCCACCGGTGTCCTGCTGCTGTATGTGTTGGTAAAGTTCTCTGGATTTCTCTGTAAATGTGCCAAGTGTGATGGGTACGGCAGATCTGCTCCTCACCTCTGTTTTCTTACCGAAGGCCATGGTCCCGCTGACGTCCCGGGACACGCTGGTGCTCCTGAATCCCTCGAACAGTCGGACAGAAGGTACTGCACGTGCGTGCGATGAACCCGTCTGCCAGACAGCAGGTGGTGGCATAGTTAAAGCCTGCAGCTTTGGGCTCTGAGGTCCCAGGTTTGAACCCCACCTGCTGCTGCAGTGCCACTCAGCAGTCTACAGTATGTACACACCCTGAATTGCTCCAGGAGAAATTACCCAGCTGTGTAAATGCAGGTGTAAATCATTATAAATAGTGTAATGTTGCAAGTGGCTTTGGACAAAGGTATAAATGAACAAGTGTAGTTACGTGCACTGCTGTCATTGTAAGGTGGGCCACTTAGTGGCGAACGCTCACTAATCCAGTACGGGCTGTGAGCCGGTGTGTGTCGTTCTGGTCGGCAGCGGGCCGGACTGCGCTTTGTTTTGCCATATAGAAAGCGAGCGGTGTTGCTGGAAGTGTTGGTTTCCCTTTCCTTTGTGCTCGTCTCTCGCTGTGCTGGAATGTGACCCCGTCGCTGGAGAGGAACAGGAGAGGGAAAGAGCCACACAATACAGTCACGCAAGAGAGCGTAGACACACAGCGTCTCCACAGAAACACGACAGCAGCCACATGTTCATAACACAGTGCGCCGTCTCCATCCGAGTGGAAATACCTTCATCGTGTTGCCCGTACAGAAACGTGGACGAATGCCAACGGGGAGGGAGCGTGTCCCCCTCGACTAGGCAGGCGTAACTCGTGTCCCACGCAGGTGAATGCTTTAACAGAGCTCATGCGTGTATGTTGAATACGATGTTAAGGTTGTCATTTGTGTGAAAGTATCACGGGCTGGAATGTGAAGGAAATATCGATTCGTCCGCTCGCTGTCATTAACCGTTTGTGTAATGCAGGGTTGCGGTGGTGCAGAGCCTATCCTGGAAGCGCAGGGTGCGGTGCAGATTATACCCTGGATGTCGCAGGACTGTAAAAGTCATGTTTTATTTGTTTTGTCTATATTCCTGTGCTGTGTGCAGCGGTGAAGTGCGGCCATGCAGCGCTGCAGCACCCCGTTCACGCCAGGAGGAGAAGGCATCCTCCGCCAGCTTTGACCTCCGCTGACCTCCCAGACGCCCTGACTCCGTGGGTGGCGCCCTCTCGGTCAGAGTCCTCGTGCAGCAGCATCCCGCCAGCTCGGCCCGTTTGTCCCGCCCTGCTCTCTTCTCCCCGCCCGAGGGGCCGGCTGGAACGCGTCAGGGATGGTGGTGGTGGATTCCGCTCCCCCGCGAACGCGGCACCTCCTCAGGACGCTGACAGGTTCCCGGGAGGATGTCGTAAGCTCCTCCCCCGACAGTTTCCCTCACGCGCCTCCCGCCTCCCTCCGCTGCAGCCCATCTCCAACCTCAGCTTCTCCCGCAGCTTCACCTTCTCATTCTTCCAGCTCCCCCTGCACCAATCGGCCCGGAGCCGCGCTGACCGCATGCGGGACCTCACTCCGCTTCTGCGTCAGGGGCGGCACTGACACCAACATAAACCGCATCAGCAGAAGCTGCAGTGGTGCTCAGTGCAGCCACAGCACCTGCAGCCACCTCTGTCTGCACTGACCCAAAATGACCACGTGGACCATGCAGTGACTGGATGGCAACCTGCTCTTAGCCCACTGCTGCACTGACCACATTTGAACCGGACGAGAGCTGCACAGCTGCAGTCTGGCACCCAAACACTGAATGTCCTATAAATGTGTGTTCAGCAACCATCCTGCAGCTGGGCTCGATGGGGAAACGGCACCACCTGCAAAACGATTGCAGCCCTGTGCTAACTGCACCACACACACACACGGCTGTGTGTCATGTCATATAACTGCACTGCGCGCACACACACTGGCTGTGTGCATAACTGCAGAACACACACATACAGGCTGTGTATATATTTGAGATTGTAGAACATGCTTGTTTGTATTTAATGTTAGTGATAGTGGTTTAGGTGAACAAAAGATGCACTGTATGTCTCAGATTGTGTACATTAGCTGTAGGCAGACATGGTAATTATACCTTCTCCAGCTCAGTGTTTACTCTTTCCCACACTCCTGTAGTGTTTACTAGCTTTTGGGCTGCATTAGTATTGGTAGAGAGGGGGCCCACAGTGGTAATTTCCAGTGGGGGCTGGATGTGTCGCCAAGGTGGCTGGACTCGTGGGTGAGTTGAGCCGTGAATATGGCGGTATGATGAAGTCATCCATAAAATTACAGCAGACTCTGCCCCGGCCGCCTCGCCCAAAGGGGGAGAGAATTAAAGTGCAATCAGAACGACGCGGAGCTGAGAACAGATCAGGGCAAAGGTGGTGGAGTTCCCGAATCTGGAGAAGAGGCACCTGTCAGGTAAGACACCTGCTCACCTGTCGTACTTCTCGGTGCTATTCGTAAGGGGTGGTGCGCAGGGCCGGTAGAGACATACAGACACACGCCTGTGCGGTAACTGACTCGCCCCCCCGGGGATCAGCACACGTAATATTCTCGTTCCACGTGAACGGAGCTCTAGGCGCACCTGAGCGCGAACCCCACCCACGTGCACACCTCTCCTGCTGACACGGACAAAACATCAGCACGCCGGTCCATTGCGTGAACTTTCCCTCGAGGCTGTAGGGTAACGATGCCTTAATCACCCGGTGCTCTTTACATCGTGCTCTCGGCTGGGCCGGCTCCGCGGATGTCCGCTTGCGGGCGCTTCGGTGGCGCTCGGGCCCCGATAACCTGGCTGTGTTACATAGGAGAGCTATGGCTTCTTCTCACTCGCTCGCACACCGTTTCACAACTGGCAAAGTCGTTAAACCTTTTTACAGTAAAGGAATCTGTTAATCTGTTACTTTGGTATAAATCAAATCAAAGTGTTGCAATAAAGCGGTCGTGTCGCGTAAGGGCCGTAACTGCATTCTGGAGGAGTTGCCGGAGTTTCGTTCTTCACGTTTTGCAAATACGGTGGACCCTGATTTATGAACTTCTGAGTTTAAAAAAAAAAAACTTATTGTGAGAAGTATTTCTCAGTTACTTTCTGTGAAGAAAACTGTGTGAAGGTTCACTGGATCGGCAGACAAGCGGCGATCGCAAATAGCAAGTGCTGCCTTAAGTTCTTCAGCACTCTACTCTAGCTCCGGGGTTCTTTATTTGCAGCGGCTCATAAATCCCCAGCCGGGGCACATGGAAGGCATTCTCGGGGCATCCCGGCTCACCAGATGGACACGGCTATACCGTCTTCCAGCCTGGCCTCCTCGATCCGCTCCGCTTAGAGTCCGCTGCCGTGTCGCTGTCCGAAACACGGAGCTGAGAAGGTCGCTGATGTTTGCGTCCACGTTTATTCATGTAGCAACGTACGATTTGAGCGTATCGTGCCAGAACGCAGACGCACGGGATTCTCAAAGTGCAGTCGCTTAGTTAAATACCACCGTTTTTACCAACACACGTTACACTAGTAGGAGTATCGATGAGCCCCCCAGGCTACTCCGTGTCTCATTTGACTGATGAAATTTTCCAGTAACAAACCAGCTCTTGGTCCCGATTAGGTTCAGAAGTAGGGAACTCTACTGATGACAATATTCATACGAAACAATAAAACTTTTCTGGATGGGCTGGACCGGGCTGACAGGTGTACGGTTCTCGAATCAAGTGCATAGAACTAAGTGGACGTGTGGAAACTGCTAGAAGCTGCACGGACGTGCTGAAAATTCCGGCAAATATCCAGTCGCCTCTTTTCAAATCTCGCACGGAACAAAAATTCTGGACAGCAAATACTTTTACCATTGTGTTACCTGGTTAAATGCATGCCGAAATTGCACGGTACTGAGGATACGTCAGGGGTGTAATTTTAGAAGGAGGAATGTCAGAGTTCTTCCCACAAGGTAGGGGTGGGAGGGCCTGCTCCTCACGTGCAGGATGTGCTCGTTTTCCACCCACCTCACCTCCTAATTACTCGTCTCTTATTTGGATTTCGAACGCGTTCGAACCGGTTGCCTTTGCAGAGCTCCCTCTATTAACTTTCAGCTGCGCCGCATCGAACGCGTCTTCGTCGTACGCCGACCGGCTGGACAGCGAAGGAGGCGTTTCTGCGGACTGCGGGAGCAAACGCGTAAACACGGTGGCGATCTGCAAATTTCACGCGGAATGATCCGGTTTCAGATTCGGAGGCACCGGTGCTACCTGCTGAGCCGCGCTGCTGGAGCGAGAACGCGACTTGTGCTTTTACGCTGCAGTGTCTCCCCTCGATGGGAGCAGCGGTGTTCCGACGCAAAGCTGAACGGAATTTAGGCCAAGTCAATGTTTTGTAGCTCACGGTGAACTTCTCAGATCGCTGGCATGACCCCCCCCTTTGTAGTGTCAGTTTAGTTTTGTACTTTGCAGCCACTGGAAGATTCTAGAAGGCACCGGAACATCGTAGAAAGAATCGGATCCTGAACGGTACTGGAATATTTTGTGCCTGGAACCCCGTTCCAAAATTTTGCTAATTTCAAGAATGTGGAGTATTTTTCTAAGAACTGACATACGGTACAAACGAACGCCAAAAGTGTGTTTAACAAAACTGAACGGAAAATGACAGAATGGAAGAAGTTGACAGAATACAATTGCTGCTAAATTGCATAAACTATATGTTTTATGCATGGTAACGGCTCTGTACCCAGAGTCCTGCACTGCTGTCTCATCCCCGTAACGCATCTCTTACGTGACTTTTGACTTTAACGTGTTTCTTCACCTCCACTATCGTGCTTTGGAAAGTCGGACAGGTTTTCACTTGAGTTTCTGAAAAATTTCGATTAATTTAGCCGACTCTTTTCTCCAAAGCAACTTGCAGCGTTAAGCTGCAAACGGCGGGTAATTTTTACCGCCTCACTTTAGGGTCGATACCTTGCTCAGGGGTACTGCGGCAGGAGGTGGAGTTGGAACCTGCGAGCTCTGTGCCTCAAGCGGTAACTAACCGCTGCGCCACCTGCTGATCGCGGCTGAGCTTCTGTTAAAGGACCCTTTCGAATGAGCTCATTCTGAGTCTGGTTCTCAGAGGGAACCAGAAATATTTAATATTAAATAAAGTAGCGTTTGCGCCACCACTTGGGGGGAATGACAGCTCTTGTGAACGTTAAGACATTCCGACAGGAGCTTGTGGCGCTGCTGGACACTGATCTGTGTGTGTGTGTGTGTGTGTGTGTGTGTGTGTGTGTGTTTTAGTGTCCAGATTTGACCTTTCTTTGCACCATCAAACACAAGTAGCTGTCTGAGCAGCCAGCGGAGCGGCTCTATCAAACCCTCCCGCGAAAGTGTCGAGACGCCGATTGGCGGAATCGCTGCCGTACGTACTTAGAGTAGGGTAAATGGTGAGTGTAAAAACTGCTCGCTTCGTGTGTTTCACAGACACCGCCAGGAGCAACGGCGTCGAAGATGGACCCTGTGGTTCCGCCGTCGGGTCGGAACCACGCGCCCCGTCCCCTGAGCGTCCTGGACGAAGAACGGCTCGATGTCCTCGGCCAGAGGAGGGAACAGGAGACCCCACCGCTGTGGGAGAGTGTGAAATCAGTGTGTAGGTGTGTGTGTGTGTGGGGCGTTCGCAATGGAGCCCCACTGGGTGTAAACAGTAAGCAAAAGTGTGGGATGCAAGTTGGTTCTTCGATTACAAGGTGACGGCTATAAGCACTGCCACCTGCTCCACACTAGCCGTGGCACACCGACACTGGGACACTGATACGGAGCTACCGTGTTTTATACTCAGCTCTTGGTGTAATGAAGGATGGTTAAACCGCGGTATTGGACCTATTGACAGTAAAAATGACCCGGCAGTGTAAATGGGTAAAATATTGCAAGTTGCTTGGGAGAAAAGTGTCAGCCAAATGAACAAGTAATAATGGTGAGTTTACCCCAGTAACAGTGTGTTTGAGTATCAGTGTGGCTCACTACTCCAGTGTCAGAGTATCAGTGTACCCTAGTATCACTGTGTTAGTTGTCAGTATATCCTAGTATCACTGTGAGTATACCCTAGTACCAGTGTCCAGTTTACCCTAGTATCAGTGTGTCTCGCTGTCAGTGTGTCCCGGTGGCTCTCCAGCTCAGTTCCAGTATGTCAGTATACCCTAGTATCACTGTTAGTATACTCTAGTATCAGTGTGAGTATACCCTCATACCAATGTCATTGTGTCAGTGTGTCTCACTATCAGTGTGTTCCGGTGGCTCTCCAGCTCAGTTCCAGTGTGTGTGTACTCCCAGGTGCTCCAGCTCCAGGCTTAAGAGCTGTTTCCTCAGCTCTGTTCCTGTGTTCTCCTGGCTGCGGCGCTACTCCTTGCGAGACTGGGCAGCGGGAGACCTGGTGTCGGGCATCAGCGTGGGCATCATGCACCTTCCTCAGGGTAGGACCCGACACCCGGCTTCACGGCGTGCGTGCGTGCGTATCCCTTATTCCTGCCCTCTGTGTTTGCAGGGCTGGCCAACGCCCTGCTGGCAGCCGTCCCTCCTGCGTATGGGCTCTACTCCTCTTTCTACCCCATCCTGGTGTACTGCGCCTTCGGCTCTTCCCGACACGTCTCCGTCGGTGAGTGTTTCTCAGCGTGTCGCTACACGGCGAGGAAACGCGTTACTTTGGAGGGCGAGAACATCAGTGCGTGTCTCTCCTGGACAGGGACCTTCTCCATTCTGGCCGTCATGGTCGGCTCGGTGACGGAAGGCGTAACGTTGCCCGGAAACGGGACGACGGGTCACGAGGCTGCGGGGGGCGATGTGGAGGGAGCCAGAGTCGCAGTGGCTTCTCAGCTCACGCTCCTGTCAGGGCTCATACAGGTAAACACATGTGTACGTACACACACACACACACACACACATACACACATACACACACACACACACACGCAGTTGAATGACAAAGTTAAACAACCTAAACCTTCTGACACCTGTTTTTTTTCCCAAAGTTGAAATAACTCCTCTCGCTTTGTGGGAACATCTGCGCAGGTCGTGCATTTCAGGATTCGCCATCTAACCCCCCACACCCCCTTCTGGGGGGTGCTTCCTCCAAAAATGTCTTGCACACCTGCCTGCACTTCAACGGTGTATTCCATGCAGATACATGCAGATGGACACACACAGACATGGGGGGTTGGTGGTGGTGAACGGGGCCCAGGGAGGAGTGCGAGATGTCCGCGATGAAAGTGGAGACTGTGCAGTTTGTGGGTTTTGATGGTGTGTATGAGCGTTAGGCGTTAATGACCCCCCTCACACCACCCCCTCCAGGTTGTCCTGTCTACACTAGGAGGAGGGGCCGTGTCCCGCTGGCTCTCGCAGCCCTTGGTGAAGGGCTACACCACCGCAGCCGCTCTCCACGTCCTCATCCATCAGCTACCCTTCCTCATGGGCATCCGAGTGGACAGACACAGCGGCTTCCTCTCCATCGGCCGGGTGGGGACCCCCTGTGTGTGTGTGTGTGTGTGTGTGTGTGTGTGTGTGTGTGTGTGTGTGTTGTGTACTGCACTTCTCTCTGCCCTTCCACTTCCATTCTCTGACGATGTATTCCCGTCAGACGCTGGTCGATGTTCTCGTTCGCGTGTCCAAATCGTCCCCTGGGACGCTGGTGGTCTCGGCGCTTTCCGCAGCGGCCCTGGTGGGGGGCAAGATGCTCAACAGCCGCTTCAAGAGCCGGCTGCCGACACCCGTTCCCTGGGAGCTCTTCGTGGTGAGATTGCACGCGAGGGCGCCCGCACGTGTGCAAACGCACGCAGATGTTAATGGGGTTCAGTCTCATCGCGGTGAACCGAGCAAACTCGCACGGCTGGGTTTTAATCATCAAACGGGTGAATGTGTGTTAGTGTGTTACAGCTGACAGCAGTACATAGCGGTGAGGTTTGACCGCGGTAGATACCATCAGCTGAGCGCAGTCTGTTTTGTCCTTTTGACCAGATCATTCTGGCTACAGTCCTCTCAGCACACCTGAACTTGGCACAAGAGTACTCCGTACAGACAATTGGGAGGATACCTACAGGGTTAGTGTGTGCGCGTGTGTGTGTGTGCGCGTGTGTGTGTGTGCGCGTGTGTGTGTGTGCGCGTGTGTGTGTGTGCGCGTGTGTGTGTGTGTGTGCGCGTGTGTGTGTGTGCGCGTGTGTGTGTGCGCGTGTGTGTGTGCGCGTGTGTGTGTGCGCGTGTGTGTGTGTGCGCGTGTGTGTGTGCGCGTGTGTGTGTGCGCGTGTGTGTGTGCGCGTGTGTGTGTGCGCGTGTGTGTGCGCGTTTCTGTGTGTCAGACAGGGAGCGTATTGGTGTAACACAGGTAATACTTCACAGTAGAGGCACTGGAGTACACTACCTTACTGTGATGACATATGTTTGCACCCCTCTGTGCCCCCCAAGACTATCGGCCCCATCCCTGCCCCCCCTGGAGCAGTTCCGTGAGCTCCTGGCCCCCGCCCTGGCCCTGGCGGTGGTCGGCTTTGGGTTCACGGTGTCGCTGGGGAAGGTGTTCGCCTTGAAGCATGGCTACAGCGTGGACAGCAACCAGGTGACGCGCTGTTACGTATAGTGGGGGGGGGGGGGTACTGTTGCTTTGACAGTTCAGGAATTAGATTTTCGATCGTGATTGCGATTCAGACTGTGACTGGTGTCTCTCTGCTGTAGGAGCTGCTCGCTCTGGGCCTCAGTAACTGCATCGGGGGGGTCTTCCAGTGCTTTGCTGTCGGCGGCTCCATAACCCGCAGTCTTGTCCAGGAGAGCACGGGTGGGAAAACGCAGGTGTCACACTTCGTCCGCCCACCTGTACAGTACTAACTACATTTACATTTATTCATTTTGCTGAAGCTTTTCTCCAAAGTGACTTAGTGTTACACACACACACACACACACACACATTTTCAGAACCGCTTGTCCCACATGGGGTCGCGGGGAACCGAAGCCTACCCGGCAACACAGGGTGTAGGGCCGGAGGGGGAGGGGACACACCCAGGACGGGACGCCAGTCTGTCGCAAGGCACCCCAAGAGGGACTCGAACCCCAGACCCACCGGAGAGCAGGACTGTGGTCCAACCCACTGCGCCACCGCACCCCCTCACTTACAGTGTTACGATACTTAAAATTATTGACCCATTTATACAGCTGGGTCATTTTACTGGAGCAATTTTGAGTAGGTACCTTTCTCAAGCATCAAAGCAGTCAAGCGAATCAAGAAGATAATATTGAAACTGAGGAATGGTAAGGCAGCGGGACCAGACGACATCCCTGCAGAGGCACTTGAGGCAGATGTAGGCACCACTGTAGAGTTGCTGTACCTGCTCTTTGGCAAGATTTGGGAAGAAGAAGATGTACCAACCAGCTGGAAAGAGGGCTACCTCATCAAGCTTCCCAAGAAAAGTGACCTTAGTAAATGTTCCAATTACAGAGGGATCATCCTGTTGTCTGTGCCAGGAAAAGTTTAAGAGTCATCCTGGAAAGAATGATAGAGGCAGTCGACCTCCAGTTGAGGAACCAACAAGCAGGATTGGGAAAGAACGGATCATGTGCTGACCAGATCTCCACTCTCCGCATTATCTTAGAGTGGTCTTTGGAGTGGAACTCCCCCGCTGTATGGCAACTTTTTTGATTATGAGAAAGTGTGGACAGAGAGACCCTGTGGAAACTGCTACGACATTACAATGTGCCCATCAAGCTGGTCAACATGATTAAGAACAGCTACAGTGGAATGAGCTGCAGGGTCATCCATGACGGTCGGTTCACCTGACAGTTCCAGGTCAAGGCTAGCATCAGGAAAGGATGCCTGCTGTCTCCGTTCTTCTTTCTACTAGCCGTTGACTGGAGAATGAAGATGTCCACAGAGTGGATAAGGAACGGTGAAGTCGATGCTGCTTCATGGTGCCGAGACATGGAGGATAACAAAAACGACTGTCAACAAAGTGCAGACGTTCATTAACGGCTCTCTGAGAAGAATCCTTCAGATCCATTGGTCAGACAAGATCAGCAATGTCCATCTGTGGCAGAAGACACAGCAATTACCAGCAGGAACTGAAATGGGAAGAAAAGATGGTGATGGATTGAGCACACGCTAAGAAAACCAGCATCCAGCACCACCGGACAGGCCCAACCGTGGAACCCCCAAGGGAAGAGAGAAAGAGGTCGTCCAAGAAACACCTGGCGACGGGACCTCCAGGCAGCCATGCAGAATACGGGCCTTACCTGGAGCCAGCTAGAAACGAAGGGACAGGATAGAGGATTCTGGAAGTCTCTTGCTGATGACCTCTACCCCAGGAGGGGTGATGGGGTCTAACTAACTAGCTGCTCCCTTCGGACCCAAAGGTCGCAGGTTTGAATCTCACCTCCAGCTGTAGTAAATGGTAATGTAAATGTAAATGGTTCCAAAGAACGGTGATTGGGGCCAATTTTTCAACTGTTCCAGTCCCTTCACTTGTCATAGTTTTGGGAAAACGATTTACTTAGTGAAATACTTTTTCAAATGAATTTGTAGTTCTTGAACGTGTAGGAGAAAGTCCGCTTGATTTGCCACGCATCCCTGTACAGTTAACTTACTGCAGTCGTTCCCACGTCGGAAACGATTTACATCGTTCTTTGCAGGACAGCGTAGGAATGATGCGATGTGTTTCTGGAAGTTGCCTTCATGTTCGTCGGTCTCTCTGTTGCGCAGCTGGCCGGCGCTGTGTCTTCTCTCGTCATCCTGGTCGTTCTGCTGCGACTCGGGGGCGTCTTTGAGCAGCTGCCCAAGGTACACGTACCACGCTGACGGTGCAGTTACATGTAATTCCATCCAATCCATACATTCCAATCCATCCAAATTATGTTACGTTACATTACATTACATTACAGGGACAGTTGGTAACGTGGTGGTTAGAGCTGCTGTCTTTGGCCCCAAAGGTCGCTGGTTTGATCCCCACCTCTGTCTGTGTTAGTCATCAATCCACCTGAACACCATGTCTTCGGACTTCGGAAATCTTCCACATTTCTCCAGCGTTGAGTAGAGTAGTCAGGAAAAAAAACTCAAAAGTGCTTTTACATTCAGCTTACACTTTTCTCCAAAGCAACTTGGAGTGTTAATCTACCTACAATTACTTGCCTATTTGGACAGCTGGGTAATTGTACTGGAGTAATTTAGGGTAAGTACCTTGCTCACAGGTATTACAGCCAGAGGTGAGAGTCAAACCTGGCAACCTTTGGGTCTAAAGGCAGCAGGTCTAACCACTACACTACCAGTATCAAGGTGTTTTAATTCAAATGAGGCCTTTTAATGTAATGAACCATTATCAGTGTTAATAGTGTCAATATAGAGTTTAACACATGGAAAATTATATACATATTTTTAATAAGTTAATTCTATATGATGTTGCTAGTTAGAATAATGAAATCATTAAGAAAACAGAGAGACTACAATCTGCTGGAAGTTCTTATTAGCCATTATTTATGAGACACTTTTATGCAAGATCATATACAAAGGTATCATTGTAAATGAAGAAACTTCACATCTTTTACCCATTAATACAGCGGGGTCATTTTTACTAGAGTAATTAACGGTGAATATCTTGATCAGGTGTATGGAAGCAGGGCCAGGGATTCAAACCCATAAACGTACAGTCCTTCAAGAATGGTCTTACCCACAGGTTTAAGCGCTTCATTATTGTAATTAAATGTCATAATGATAAGCGGAACGGGGCAAAAAACACTCGGATGCACTTTGTTGCTTGATGTTGTGCAACGTAACGATGTGCCTTAACTTTTAAGGAAACAATGTCCACTGGCCAGCAATCATCAACTGGCCCTGTGTTCTTCCATTAAACTGGTCACGTACCGTTCTGCAGACCTACTGACCCCCAGAGGATGGCTGCCACACATTCCTTCTTAATATAGGAAGTGTTCAGAAACCTCAGGTCCTACTGCATGTGTAACGCAGGACAGTGTGTCGTGTTCGCATCCATACTTGCGTGACTAACGCTACGGGTGCGTTTATGGGGTGTGTGCTCCGCAGGCGGTGTTGGCCGTGGTCATCGTGGTCAATCTGCACGGGATATTTGGCCAGGCCAGAGAGGTGTCCTCCCTTTGGGCCTCTGACCGCTTGGACCTGGTAAGCACTGGCCTCCGTCCCCCAGCCGTCCAACCAGACAAGCAGCTGTCATCGAACCATCCGTCACACTCTCACGTGTCATCTCAGCACGAGCTGTGACTCTCAATTCTCTGTAGACCGTTCATCATGACCGACACCCTAATGAAACGTCCTCGGTACCTTTTCTAAAACCTTTTAGAAAAACGTGCAAGTGTCTGGTTCACGGCGAGCTTCTTTGTCTCTCTTCAGCTGGTATGGGTGCTGACCCTGGTTTTCACCTTGCTCTTCAACCTGGATCTTGGCCTGGTTGCCTCCATTGGCTTCTCCCTACTCACGGTCATCTTCAGGACCCAGAAGTGAGTTGCGGCGCAGCACGTGCGCGGGTGCCTCGGTCTGCGTGTCCCTTTATGACAAAGCAAGCAAGCGTGTGTCCGAAATACAAAACGTTCTCTTCCGTGGAGGAGAGTAAAGCCATGGCAACCAGGTATGGACCGTGTATCTGTCCCCTTCTCTTCTTCTCTTTCGCTCTTGGTCCAGCCCTAGGTGTGCTGTCCTGGGCCGCATCCCTGAGACGGACTGCTACCGCGACCGTCGTCTGTACTCCAAGGTATTCACCCGAACTCCACGATCCCTCCTCTCTGCCGCCTTGCTCTTTTTTTGTGGACCCCCTCACTTGTACATTTCCACACACACACACGCTGTGCTCGGCAGTGCTGCCAGTGAACAGCCGGAGCTTCGTTTGCCTTTGTCTAGAAGACCCACACACTCCCGCTGCTGTCAAACACACTGTTCGCTGTTTTGCAGGCAGCACAGATTCCCGGAGTGACCGTATTCTCCTGCTCCGGCGCTTTATACTTTGCCAACGCTGACCTTTATTTCAGCGTCCTTCGAGAGGTGTGTTTACAGCCGTCATCCCACAAGAGACGGTTACCACAGTACTGTACACACATTTTCGCACTGTGCAGAATAGTTAGTATAGAGTCTCCTTCATGGAGGAATTAGTGGCAGCAGCATCTGACTCTGTGTTTTTACATCTGTACCATTGCAAGGAAATGTTCCCACGATGACAGCAGAGCCTGAAAAACACGGTACTAAGTGTGTGCTGTGCGCTGATCTGCGCGTATCCAGTGTGAATTAATGTTCGCTTCTTGGTGATGTAAATGAAGGGAGGGTGTGTGTGTGTGTTCGGTGTCTCTTGGAAAGGCTCTCTGTTTCTGTGCAGGAGGTGCAGCGGGGGAGAGAGGGAAATGCAGCGTCTTCGGAATCCCTCCGAGGAGGAGCAGCGGGACACTGTCTGATCCTGGATCTTGGCGCCGTCGCCTTCATGGACTCGGCTTCCGTCAACACGCTGCGCGCGGTACGAGGCTACATTTCCCACCGCCTGCTGCGCAACAACATTTCTGTGTAACCACAGTGTGTGTGTGTGTGTGTGTGTGTGTGTGTGTGTGTGTGTGTGACGTGAGCACCCTTTTATGTCGCTGTCTGTGTGTGTGTTGTTTCAGACGGTAAAGGACATGAAGGAACAAGGCATCGCTGTGTGTCTGGCGGCTTGTCCAGGTGTTCTTTCTCCTGTCTCATCCTCAGCTCTGCTTCCCATGATCCACTGGAAGAAATTTCATTAGTATTTGATTGCCACAAATGACACATCTACATATTCATATCAACTGATGTTAGAGCTGTAGCTGATGATTAAATCGGGCACGACTCGGTTGTCAGTAGAGAGGACCTTTACTGCAGTCCTGCATGTCACTGTTAATGTGTCGCTGCAGTAATCGGGAATGACGATGTGTGCCCATCAAGTGTTGTCCCCCTAACACTACATCCGGTGTCCACCTCTCCAGATGCCCTGAGGCGTCAGCTCCGAGCTCAGCTCTTTGACCCTGCTCTCGGGTTGCTGATCTTCCCGTCGGTGCATCATGCAGTACAGCACCGTAGGATATCCACCCAGTCCTTCGAAAGATCCACGTGCCCCAGCGTAGGGTCATGACCTTTCAACCTGCTTGTTCACCTGACAGTCAGTCCCGTATGCCTGTTCAAAGGATAATGCAGAGCGGTTAAGGACACAGGCCCTGCTGTTGCACCCTTTTACCAGAAAACACGCGACTTCACGTTCTAGAGTGAAGTGGTCAAGTTGTGTAAATGGAAATAACTGTAAGTTGCTTTAGATAAAAGCACTGGCCAACTATCCAAAGCACAGATATAAAGGAACATCATACGCTGGGCTGCCCAGTAGACCCACATCGTGTGTCTTTCTTCCCAGGGTTCCAGTGGAGACCTCTGGGAATGAACATAAACACACGCTCCACCTTTGAACTCGGACACACGAGCCCTCTCGTTGGACCCCAGCAGAGGCACCGAGAGCATGGTTAATGACCTGGGCAAAATGCAGACGCACCGCTCTGGGCTTTCCTGAGCGCCGCGCCTCGGAAGACTGTTGCGTGAGCTCGAGAGGCGAACTGCAGACTCACGCTGACTTGAAGAGAGCGGCGACCAGGGGCCAAAGGGGGCCCCGGCGGCTGTTGGACTTCGGAGGACGCTGAGTAACAGACTCTTGCCTTGTGAAAATCTCCTGTCGCTGAATTATGAGCTCAATGGGCCCTGCAGGCACATATTTGTAATCATGTTTATTTTACATGGTTTTATTGAACAGGATAGCAAAGACCTCCGTCATCGGGGCACGAGGAGAACTCTGCACATGCAGAGCTGGATTAAAACCCGGGACCCATGAGGCACCAGCGCTGTATGAGCGGGTCCCCTTGGTAGAAACGCGTCAAATAAAATATTTTAGTGGATATTTGCAGAGCTGCAGAATAGTCGGGGGTGTCGATGAGGCAGGTGGCAGTGTGGTGGTTAGAGCTGCTGTCTTTGGTCCCAAAGGCTCTAGGTTCAAATCCCACTTCCAGCTGTAGTACCCTTGAGCAAGGTACTTACCCTAAATTGTACCAGTAAAATTACCGCGCTGTATAAGTGGGTAAATAATGGTAAGTAGATTAACATTGTGAGTCGCTTTGGAGAGAAGTGTCCGATGAATGAGTAAATGTGGACATAACGGATTCTCTCCGGGTCACGTGCTGCACTGCATGTCAAATGCAGTAAATTAGGTTCGCCGTTGGAGAGGAACATCAAGTGCAAGATGGACTGCAGAGGGACAGGTGCAAGTTGTGGTGTGAGTAATTGTTCGTTCGAGTTTGCTGTGAACATATGTTCAAGTGATTAATATGTTGTAGTTAATACGTTCAGAAAGTGTATGTTTTGCTTCGGGTTCACGCTCTCTTTAACGCAGTGGGAAACGTCGGTAGGGAAAGGAGACGCGAAGAAATTTGTTGACCTTTAGGATGCGTCTCGACGTACTTCAACAGGAGACAAATTGTTCGGAGTAGATCGCTTTTGCGTCGGACGCAAGGGAAGTTTCCAAAGTGTCGCCACGCCTTGTGATGATCTGCTGTATGTATGAGCTTGCAAATAAAAGGAGGCAGCCGACACCCGGCTGTCTGGGGCTCTTCCGTCGGCCGATGTCGTCGTGAAAAGTCTCTACGTGTCTGAGTGTTCCGCACGGATCTCCTGCGGCTCGTCGGTTCCGGGGGGAGAAAGAAAATTTCTTCGAAGTCCCTTGGCGTGGGGGAGCGAGGGATGCGACAACTGCGCTCGTGAACGTTCCCGCATCAGTGCAGCGACGCTCCGCTCCGCTCCCTGGCCGGCCGGCCTTCGTAGTTGTGCTTATTAATTAATGCTTTCTAGTACAATTCCTTAAGTTCTCTTTAGGTCAAGCCTTTCGCATCCCTAGTAAGAAGTACGCCGACCGTCGGTCTCGTGTCCTGTGGCAGCTCTGCTCCACTGCTAGCTCAAAGGACGCGTGAAGCCGGGTGGTGAATTCAGCCCTACGGGCCACACCTGGTGGGAGGTGGTGGTGGGGGGGGGGGGGCAGGTTTGCGTTTGTAGGAAGGTGACCACCCTACAGGGACAAGAGGGGCTGTGACGGAGGAAAGGAACCTGACCCGAGTCGGACGTGTGGACGCTGAGCCGGGGATGAGTGCGTGAGACGTTACGCAGAGCGGCACTCGCAGCGTCTTTCTTTTTGCGTTACACTTCTGTATTAATAACTTGGCAAAAGGCGTATGCTTCCAGCTCCCGATCTAACAGCGCACACACAAGGTGAATGCAAGAAGCTGTGTGTGTGCAGCTGCAGCTGAAATGCTCGTGTTGGTGTCTGTGTGCGGCGACCCAGCGGTATGAACGGGTAAATTGCTGTAAGGAGCCTAATATTGTCAGTCGCTTTCCAGGCAAGCACGAGCTACCAGAGTAAATGTATGTAAATGCGTCCGTTTTACCATGGGTTTGCTGCGTAGTATGACCGAGTAAGAGCGGACAAGGAGGGTCGTCTCCCTGAAGGCGAAGGGGGGGCTGTGGCACGGCCGCAATATTAGAGCCGTTAAACATTAGAGACCGAGGTCGGAGCGGCACTAGGGAATGGCGGTGGCATCAGAGCGGTTAAACATTAGGGATTCGGGAGGGCAGGAAGAAGGAGACGGCGACGATATTAGAGCTGTTAAATATTAGAGGCTTTACTACGTGCGAGCGGGGCGACAAAGTCCAGAGCAGAACCGAGGGACTGAGTTTCCCCTGGATGCTGCCGTCACCATTACCGAGTAGCGCTGCGGTTAGACCGGTGCTGCAAAGTGTTTTATTCAATCACAGCCAGCACTTCGTACGAATGGCCCGTCGACAGCTGTTTACACGCATGTGTACGACACGCATTCCCCAGCGTGTGTGTGTGTGTGTGTCCGTCCACATAACTGCACTGCCGTACAGGTGGATTTGTTTTAAGGGTTTATTCAAATATCGATGTATTTTCTAGGGAAATCGGGATGGTGTTGGAAGAAGGCGGTGGTAGTGGTGATGGGGGGGAAGTGTGGTGCCGCAGCCGGTTTGGCCTGTGCCTGCTGTGTGGCGGGTCTTGGGTTCGAGCCCTGTTTGGGGCGCCCTGCGGCGGACTGGCGTCCCGTCCAAGGTGCGTCCCCTCCAGCCTTGCACCGTGTTGCCGGGTTAGGCTCCGGTTCGCCGTGACCCCGCTTGGGACAAGCGGTTGCAACCGTTGGTTGGTATGTAGGTTCTGGTGACTTGTGACATGCTTGTAACCCATTTACTTTTTTAGCACCTTCCCAGCTCCTTTAAGCAGGTCTCCAGACCTACTTTTCCTCTCTGGCCCTTAGTGTTGGGACATGTGCCATTACTTAATTCAGAGAACTGAACTGGATTTTATTTGAACCCAATTACTGGGAATTTTGAGGACTTTCGCCGATTCTTTGCTTCTCTGCGGAGGCACGCGGAACGCTGCTGACGCCCGCACCACACGGCCGAATGAAATAATGAACGATTGAACGATTCCCCCGACTCGACCGAAACTCTGAACGCTATCTAATCGCGGGGCGATAACGGGCCTGACCTGCCTCTAGAAGAACAGCCGCCCCGGTGTCTACTTCACCGCCCCTGCCGGCTTCGCACGGGATGGTTGTGTGGGACTTTGCTCTGTGTGTTGCAGCGGGCGAGAGTAAGTGTGTGTGTTTGCAAGTGTGAGACTGCGGGAATACAAGAGATGATGCCGTCACGTGCGCTGGGCTGGCCTACACATTAACTCTCGCCCCTGGAGAGACAAGGGCCAGACACACACACACACACACACACACATACACATATATAAAGTAGGGGCTGTCGGAGAGTCGAGCAGTCGGATGCACCGAAAGCGGAAGAGCGGCACTGACATCCTCGGGGGCAGAGAAGCGCCGAGATCAACCCGACACGGCGCTCCCACCATGGCAGAGAGACGGCGCGTGGGGTACAGCGTCCGGCGCGAAGTGCTGGACGAGCTCGTCGTGGAGGAAATAGCGGAGAAATCGGAGCACGAAACGGCCCTTTCGGACAAGGTCAGGAGATCTCTCAGGTAGGATGGACGAGTCCGTCACGCTGCCTCGAGCATCTTCCTCAGCCCGCGACCGCAGGCGTGAGCGCAGGTGCCTTCGGCTCAGGGCTCCAGGGCTGCTGTGCCAATGAGCTCGACGCCGTGCCCTGCAGCCTGCACACACGCGTGGCCTTTCTGACCTCACTCGTGTTACTGTCCTTGCCGACCTTTGTCTTAACCGCGGCGGTCTGCCGACTTGCTTCCTCTCAGAAGCAGCGTGGTCCGGAAAACGGTGCTCGCTCGCTCTCCTCTGCATGGTGCGGCGCTGCGCAATTCCACGGGACGTGCAAAAGTCGTGCGCAACCGATTATTGCACAAAGGACGTTCCAGCCTTTCGATCGTCACTCTGTGCGCTCATCCCCATTACAGTTTACCCAAGAGTAGCCTCAGTGAGCCATGACATAGAGGCACACAATTACATATACATTTATTTATTTAGCAGACGCTTTTCTCTAAAATGATTTCCAGCAAACTCTGTCATGTTATCAGGCCACACACCTTATTCACCGCGGTGACTTACACTGCTAGATACACTGGGTCACTCATCCGTACATCAGTGGAACACACACTCTGTCACTCACACACTATGGGGGAACCTGAACAGCATGTCTTCGGAGTGTGGGAGGAAACCAGATCACCCAGAGAACATGCACACTCCACACACGCTGAGCAGGCATTGAGCCCATGTCCTCTAGTGCCATCCAGGTGCTGTGAGACAGCAGCGCTACTTGTTGTGCTACCATGCCGCCCAAAACTACTGTAGATTGTCAAGAAGTAGATTAGAGCTGTTGAGTAACGTACCTATAGACGTGTTCTTGTGCCTAAGATATTGCGCGCGATACAAAGTCCACACTTGAACTGGGTATTTTCCACTGCGATGTTTAAGGGCACAATCCAAAGAAGTCAATATTTATCTAAAGTTATGTTTTTATGCAGACACAATAAAATAAGACCTTTTTATTATTCATTGTTTTGATATTAATCCAAATTTTAGGACTTTGGAGCCATAAATATGTATAGCGATCATCCATTATCAGTCATGACTTACCTAAGGACTCTGAGACAGCTCGTTTGGACGGGTGGAACGCCAGACATCGAATTAAATGGAATCTGATGGAGTCGTGATGATCACAAGCCAGTTTCGCAGGGCCGCAGGTGGAGAACGACAGCGAGCCGATCTGATAGGGTACAAGGTGGGGAGCATCAGGGTGCGGGTACGACAGGGACAAGGGTGAAGCGCAAATCCCTCACGCAGTCAATACAGGGAGGGCGATTAAGAGATTCGCAGACGGACCTGAGCAGCAGGAGGGGCACCGGGATGTCCGGAGGAAAGCCACACTTACCCCGTTGAGACCAGTATAACCCAACAAACTACCGTGCAGCGTCTCTCCTCGCCCGGCAGCGTTCACCTGGAGCTCCTACTGGGTGTTAGAATGCGAGTATTCTGTGGTTCCGGATCCGGGTTCAATTCTGGGTCGAGCTCGTTTCCTCCCGCAGTCCAAAGCTTTACCTCGCCGCTGGGTGTCCATCCCTCCGCGTCGCTTAGCAACACTGCCGTCCACCCCCGGCGCCGGCGGAGCTCATGTGTAAAGTTCCGTGGCTTGGATTAACTCTCACTGCAGATTAATAATGTTAAAATCAGTGTCGGGCCTATTTATATAACTGTGTGTTTGTGTTCCTTGGTGTCAGTGCAGGCCAAGTCCTCTGAGTTACTATAGCGGTGTAAGTCAGTGTGTCCCCTGGTAAACAGAGTAGCGTAATTAGCTTCACAGCTCCCTACAGTTAATTTCAGTCTGTCCCGATTATTTCCCAGTGCCGTCATTGGGGGGTCTTACAGTATCCTTGTATCAGTGCAGTTCGCTGTCAGTGTGGCTCACCCCCAGAATTAGTGCATCAGTATACCCTGGTGTCAGTGTGTCAGCATACCCTAGTATCACTGTCAGTACACCCTAGTGTCAGTCAGTGTTGCTCAGTTCCCCAGTGTCTGTGCATCAGTATACTCTAGTGTGTCAGTATACCCTAGTATCATTGTGAGTATACCCTAGTACCAGTGTCAGTGTGTTTGAGTATCAGTGTGGCTCACTACTCCAGTGTCAGAGTATCAGTATACCCTAGTATCACTGTGTCAGGTGTCAGTATATCCTAGTATCACTGTGAGTATACCCTAGTATCAGTGTGCCTCCCTGTCAGTGTGTCCCGGTGGCTCTCCAGCTCAGTTCCAGTGTGTGTGTACTCCCAGGTGCTCCAGCTCCAGGCTCAAGAGCTGTTTCCTCAGCTCTGTTCCTGTGTTCTCCTGGCTGCGGCGCTACTCCTTGCGAGACTGGGCAGCGGGAGACCTGGTGTCGGGCATCAGCGTGGGCATCATGCACCTTCCTCAGGGTACGACCCGACACCCGGCCTCACGGCGCGTGGCACCGCGGACCCTCCTGCCTGCCTGCCTGTCTGTCAGCTGCTTTTTTACCCTTGTCACAGGAGTGTTTTACTGGAGACTGCGGGGTAAACCAGGACCTCCTACTACAGCACGCTATTAATTTTAACGTGTAGAAAAAGGAAAAATGCCGTATGTCCTGTGAATTATATCACCAGCTGAAAGCCACTGAAGAACACTCCGGTACTGAATTTCTAGTTTGATTGCGTGTACTTGCAAGATTCATCTGTTTTACTATCTGTAAAGCTGCTACTGCCCCCTGTCTATAGGGACCAATTATTTCAAATTACAATTACAGGCACTACTTTAAATTAAATATGCATTATCATGATTACCTGACGGTTAATATATCTTGGAGTTCACTTTTTTTTGCATAAGCTCCCGTTATTCTTTTGCTGGGGTACCAGGTCACATAGCAGTGAAGAATAAACACATTTATTTGATTGGCTGACACACACACGCGGAGACTTTTCTCCAGTTATTTAGCTATTTAAACAGCAGGGTACTCGAGTACTACAGCTGGAGGTGGGATTCAAACCTGCAACCACTGGGTAACCACTACACTTGTAGCTGTAGGTTTCTGGTTCCATTCCCACTTCATGCTGCTGCTATAACGTCCTTGTGCAAGACGGTTGCAGTACGAGCCAAAAGTTCAAAGGCACCTGCCGAGTTTATGAACTCGGCGCCTTGTGATTGTGAACCCAAGATTTATATACAGTTTTCCGTTTTCTCATTTTCAAAAATGTTCGGAAACTTTTCAACAACTTTTCTCCTGCACTGCGTGCTGAACTCCTTCCATTAAAAATGATCAGCTGTGTAAATGGGACAAAAAACGCAAATTTGTTGCGCAAAAGTAGGCAGAAAATCAGTGGTTTTCCTATTGTTATTTAGTGTGTGTGTCCATCCCTATGAACAACACTTAAAATCTCAATCGGTGGCATTTGACAAGGCACCCTCCTTACTTTACCTCACATTACCTTACCTTACCCTACCTGCTATCCAGTGATCATCGGTGAAATGGTGTGAATCCTACCAATGAGGTATATCTTACCAGGTGGCTTGGAAGGTTCCCTCTGTCCCTCAGTCTCTCTCAGCAGGTGTCCCACAGGGCCTGGCACTTGGCCCCTTATTTTTCTCTATCCACTCTACTTCCTCTGGCTTAGTCATCATCCCTCATGCCTTCTCCTGTGAGGGATATGAGGGCAAAACACAGCTCCGCCTCGCTTTCCCCCAACCAGCACAGACATATCCTACCACCAATTTGACATCTCTGCCATGATGACCAAACCACAAAGACAACTCAACATCTCTAGGACTAAACTCCTCCGTCTCCCTGCTGGACCTTCCATCTGTCACAAGCTCTATGAAACTGGAGCTGCTCTTCTCATCTGCTTCATCAGTTAAAAGCTTGAAAGTAACAACCGAGTCGAGTCCCTTGTGTTCCGGACTTCTGCCTTCTCTCATCAAGCCTCTCAAACTAATCCAGAATCTCCTCGTGTGAGTTGTGATCAAACCGAGAGGTTCCCGTGTGTCTCCATTGGCTTCCTGTGGTTGCTCATATCAAGTTCAAGACTTCACACGATGATCGAAGATCCAACATGCTGATACTTGCAGGACGTGGCCATTCCCTACATTCCAGCAAGAACGATGCGCTCCTCCACCTGTGGTGGCTTGCATGTCCCACGCAAGAGGGGTCCATAACTGAAAGGCCATCTCTTCTTTATCTTGCCCTCAGCGTGGTGGTATGAGTGTCTTCTGTCCCTCAGAACTGCTGAATCCCTCCCAATGCGCAAGAAAGCTCTCGGAAACCTTGTCTTTCTCTGCTGATCTTCCAACCGTACCGTGTGCTACTATTATACACATATTTGCTCTATGAATGTCACGTCTATAGATAGCTACTTGAGTGATGTGTACCAGCAGCATGGCAGCATCAAACAAGCTGTTCCTTCATAATTATATGTATCCAAAGCTCTTTGTCTGGCACTGAATGTCATTGCACTTTTTGTGCAGTGTATTGTACACAGTCTGGAAGAACCATCTCTGTCAAAGTAATAAATGTGAACTGTATAAAAATTTCAATAATTTTTCGTAAAAAATATATTTTTATGAAAGATTTTCTAAAAATAAGAGCGGTACTATGAGATGTTTTGGGGGCATTTCTAGTTCAGTTCCTTGCAATTTTCTTATTATTAAAATGTATTTTTAAGATGCTTGTGGGTGCTTTGCTCAGTAACTGGTGTGTGTTTTCTTTCAGGAATGGCATATGCTTTACTGGCAGCTGTTCCTCCAGTGTATGGTCTCTTCTCCTCTTTTTACCCTATCTTGGTGTACTTCGTCTTTGGGACATCCCAGCACATTTCAGTGGGTGAGTTTACACTTTTCACTGGGTCAGTTTCAGTGTCCTTTCCTTTTATTTCGTCTGAGGAAATAATTTTATCCGTCTGTCCACCTAATTATAGTCATTTTAGTGGAAATCCCATCATCATACCAATATGCCCCTGTATTCTTTAGACGTGTTGAAAAGCTGTCAGTTTCCCCTGTGGTACCCAGTGGACCTCTTCCAACACTCCTTGTGTCAAGGTCCTCTTCTTAGCAACAAATCCCTTGTCTCTCACAGTTAATTCCAATTTACATTTATTCATTTAGCAGACGCTTTTCTCCAAAGCGACGTACATCTCAGAGAAAATACATTGTGTTCATCACATTAGGCGAAAGAGACATAGTTGCAGACGTGTGAACCTTAAGTAAAGTTAGTTTGTTTCTTACCACCATATAAACCAATGTTCATCACATGAGTAGCTGCATAAAACTTTATCCGAATATCCACGATTCCTGATCACCTTTCTAGTATTTTTTTTCATTGAGATACATATAAACATTTACGTTACATTACAGGAGTAGCTGCGTATAGGTTTATCCAGGCATCATCTTAAAGTCATGGTGCATGAACATTTTACACCTTACATGAACTTAAGAGATGATGGGCAAAGTGAGTCCAGAAGAGGTGAGTTTTAAGACCCTTTTTAAATGTGGACAGGGATTCAGCAGTTCTGAGTGAGAGGGGGAGGTCGTTCCACCACAACGGAGCCAGAACCGAGAACCTCCGTGCTTTAAACTTAAGCTGAAGGCGGCACTCACCGTACCGTAGTATTTTTGGAAAACAACAAAGAATACACATTAATGAGAATGGCTACACAACATATATCGCTGAAGAGGGCAGAAGATAAATGCAGGAAAAATGAAAAAGACAGAGAACAGTCAATCCGTCAGTTGATTTTGAAATCCCTTTTTCTTGGTCGCGACGATGGTGACAAGGGCCCAAGAGGGCCGACCACACTTCCCTTTCCACAGAAGCAGTCTGCAGATCCTTTGGGCGTTGACCGCTGTTTCCAGGCTAAAGTGGGGATATGATCTCTTCTCTATGTCCTGGCTCTGTCCCAGGGCATCCTCCCAGGGGGCTCTGTCGCGTGCACCACCCTAACTCTCTTGCCTCTGTCTTGAGGGTTCTCCTCCACCGCTGAGCTCTTTACCGCGGTAACTGACCCCAGAATCTGAATGGAGAATTTGACTATTATTATAATAATAATAATAATAATAATAAAAAATAATCACTGTCCCTCTGACTGTGGAAATTGCTGTATATTGCTGTGCTCCTCCTGTTGGATCAAACAGGGATTATTCCCAGTGTGGGGTTATTTGCATGCAATCTGCAGGATGTTCCAATCCTGAACTGTACTTGCTGCCCCCCCTCAGGTACCTATGCAGTGATGAGTGTCATGATTGGGGCTGTGACAGAGCGCTTGGCTCCTGACAGCGACTGCGTCAACGGGACGAGCTGGGCTGCGGAGGCCAACGTGAGCTGCGTCGAAGCAAGAGTGAAAGTTGCCGCCGCAGTCACTTGCCTGTGCGGACTCTTCCAGGTGAGCTGTGTTTCTGACACGCCGACCCGTGTCCTACCACGGGGTGTTTAGTGCGGGCAGACGTGCGCAGTGTGGCACACACACTCAAAGGGCAGTGAAGTGCCGAGCGAGGCTCCCCACACTGGTTCGTACTCTGGTACGTGCTGTCATCAGCACCCAGCAGACAGCGTAGTGCCGAGGGACACGCACTTGTAAACCGAGCGTTGCTGGTTCCAGTCCCAGGAAAGATGCTATTCTTGTACCTTAGAGTAAGGTACGTAATCTATACTCCTCCAGCACACAGGTCCGGATGCATAAATGGGCAAAATTTCAGACGCTGTACCGTGGTAAAGGCATACACCCTGTCTCACGTGCCCGCAAGCATATTGATAATTCACACTCTTGCCGATATATTCATAGACTCAGAGCACTCAGGGTCAACTCATGTTTGCAAGGGCTTGTCTCTCTAGTTGGCGCTGGGCTTGGTGAGGTTTGGCTTCGTCGTAACGTACCTGTCCGAGCCGCTGGTGCGGGGCTACACCACTGCCGCCGCCATCAACGTCATCGTCTCCCAGCTCAAATACACCTTTGGCATCCAGCCTCAGAGATTCAGCGGGCCCTTCTCCCTCATCTATGTAAGTGCAGCGCCCTACCGGTGTCATCCGAAGCCTTCCTGTTGAAAGCAGTACGACTTCATTTCAACCTGTAGTTTCCTACGCTAGGTAGACCTTGACACGTTCTTAGAATGACGTCTTCTTCATAACGGTCATCACGGTCTGTTAGGGGTCAGTTTCTCCCCCTAATGTGACCTTTGCTTCACTTTCCCTTGTCCCGTTCTCTCTCATCTCCTCATAGACGGTGATTGACTTGTGTTACTTGCTGCCGAAGGCCAACATCGGGACCCTCGTAGTCAGCATCGTTACTATAGTCTTACTCATCATTGCCAAGGAGGTCAACGTGCTGCTCGTACGCAAGCTGCCTGTCCCCATCCCCATGGAGCTGATTGCTGTGAGTACAAATGACCCGCACCCTACTCTAACCCCAGCTGTGTCCTTACCTCTTATTCCTCAATGCAACCCTGCACCAGGCGCGTGAGGTTCTGCATCATTCTCTGGAAATGGACAATGTAATGGTGTCGTACAAGAGGAAAGGGTGGCAAAAGGGAACGGATTCGGCAAATGCGACACGTCCGACTCTGTCTGTTAAGATGCCCCCGGAGATCTTCTCTCTGTGCGCGTGATGTGCTTGAAGAGCTAATCTGACAGGAAATGCGAGAGCGAGTTATTTTTAGAGTGTGTACGGAGAACAGCTTCCTGATGGGAGAATGACACGGGCCTTGGCGTGTATTTCCAGATCATCATCGCCACGGTGATCTCCTCCCAGTTCAATCTTGAGGCGCAGTATGGAGTGGAGGTGGTCGGAGACATTCCTACCGGGTGAGAACAATGTCCACGCATCCATCTATCCGCAGCCCTGTGCGACCGCCAATCTTTGCAGCAGCGCTCGGATTATGCAACCATAACACTACGCTGGGCACAAACGAACGAACCGCACGAGCACAGTGCAGCTCCACCGCCGGTTCACACAAAGACAAAAACAACACAACTGCATGGAGGAACAGGACAAGTGCACATCCTCAGCAAACAATGCACCCTATTATTTTATGCCTTTTATTACTGGTTAATTTGCTCATGCTTTTATCCACAGTAACTCAGAGCATTTGGACCCTTTGCAAAGTGGACAGCAGGTGGGAGAGTAGTTAGAGCTGCTGCCATCCACTCAGCAAAGCCATGTTTCAGTCCCAGCTCCTGCTGTAGTACCCTTGAGCACAGTTCTTACCCTTAACCTATTTACATTCATTTATTTAGCAGACGCGTTTCTCCAAAGCAACTTCCAATGAACTCTATGTAGTGTTATCAGCCCACACATCTTATTCACCGCAGTGACTCACATTGCTAGATACACTACTTACAGTGGGTCACTCATCCATACATCAGTGGAACACACACACACTCTCTCTCACTGTCACTCACACACTATGGGTGAACCTGAACAGCACGTCTTTGGACTCTGGGAGGAAACCAGAGCACCCGGAGGAAACCCACACAGACTGTTCCAACAAAGATTACTCAGCTGTATAAATGTGTAAATAACTATGAGTAGTTTAACATTATAAGATGCACTGAAGAAAATAACCAGGTATATAAAAATATTGAAATAGGTATTTAAGTGTAGCAGGGCATTAAGTGCGTGGTACTAAATCAGTCGTCTTCTTCCATCCCCCAGACTTCAGCGCCCAGTGTTACCCGACGTGTCGCTCTTCGGGAAGGTGATCGGCGATGCCATTGCCCTGGCTGTGGTTGGATATGGAATTGGCATCTCCTTAGGCCGAATATTTGCTCTGAAATATGGATACAGAGTGGACAGTAACCAGGTGCTGTGAGCACTCCATGCATCTGCATATTGGGTTTAGTGCATGACCATTGTTCCCATGCCGATAGCGATATGTGAATGTTGTCTCCTGAAATACCCCCCACCTCCCCCAACCACAACTGGGATTTTCTTCACTGTAATCTTTGTTGGCTTTCAGGAGCTGGTAGCATTTGGCCTCTCTAATGCCATCGGCGGCGTTTTCCAGTGCTTCGCCATCAGCTGCTCCATGTCGCGCAGTCTTGTGCAGGAGAGCACAGGAGGGAAAACACAGGTACCAGGTGTTTGCCTTGCTTTCTTCCCCTCTCCTCATCTCGCCCTCCCTCTCCATTAAAATTTGAAGACTCTATTGGCATCTCTGTTCCTCCCTTGACTTGCCTTGAAAACCACGCAAGTGGTTGCTATGGGTCAGGTTTGACTCAGCACCGTGCATGTGTGCATACTGGCATTGCATACTAAAGAAATGCAATGGGGGTGCTGGGGCGGCAAGGTGGTACAACAAGTAGCGCTGCTGTCTCACAGCGCCTGGGTGGTGTGAGAGGACATAGGCTCAATCCTCACCTAGTCTGCGTGGAGTTTGGATGTTCTCCCCGTGTCTGTGTGGGTTTCCTCTGGGTGCTCTGGTTTCCTCCCACACTCCAAAGACATGCTGTTCAGGTTCCCCCATAGTGTGTGAGTGACAGAGAGAGTGTTTTCCACTGATGTATGGATGAGTGACCCAGTCTAAGTAGTGTATCTAGCAGTGTAAGTCACCATGGTGAATAAGGTGTGTTGGCTGATAACACTACATAGAGTTCATTGGAAGGCGCTTTGGAGAAAAGTGTCTGCAAAATAAATAAATGTAAAGAAACATCCAGTATTTATAAATATGACTGAAAACAAAGTAACACTTACAGCTCTTTTGTTACAGTATTTTTGCACATAGATTTAATTTCCATTTCCCAGAGCAAAGTACATAAGAAATGTGACAAAAAATGGAGAACATTGAGAGGAGCTGTTGGGACGGAGAGAGAAGCGTGAGGTGACATAGTGCTTCATAACTTAACTTGGTGATTTACCGTGGAGCTGAGTAGAGCACCGTATATAGCGGTGCCATTTTTGTGGCTCTTCAGCCCGGGGGGGGGTCAGGTGCTTCAAGTGTTCTGCGTTTGTGGGAGTTTAATAACGGTGCTAGAGCCTGTCAGTCATGAAATAATTATTCTGGAAAATTCAAAGATAATTAAAGCACTATTATTAAATACTTAAATCTGAGTTTGCTGCTCCGAAACAAGCAACTGACTTAACTGACAGCGATCAAATTTCTTGCACTTGTCTGCAACTAGGTGGCTGGCGCCATCTCGGCCATGGTCATCCTCGTCATTCTGCTGAAGATCGGGAAACTCTTTGAAGAACTACCCAAGGTACCACCATCATCTTACGTGTGTGTATTTCTGTATCTCTGCTCAGTGCCCTCGCACCTTCCTTAGTATCTGACGGTGTGATCCAGGTGACACTTCTGGGGAAATCCTACAAGAAGCTGAGCTGCCAAAAGGTTGAACCTGGGGTAAATGAGCTGATGGAAGGTCTTGTCTCCACACAGGCAGTGCTAGCAGCCATCATCTACGTGAACCTGCACGGGATGATGAAGCAGTTCTGGGACATCCCCATGCTGTGGAGGACCAATCGGGTCGACATGGTGAGGGGAAACTGGGTTGGGGTGAACATGGTGTACGGGAGACGGTGTGAACTCCCTCAGGGCTTACGCATGAAGTTCACCAAAGAGCCCGATAACAAAACCACTGTATTTGGTGATACTAAGATGAGTTTTAAGCATATAAGGTCGAAAGTCCATTTTGATATGGACTTGAGTATTAGCTGGCTGCTGTAAAGGGTTTGCATTTACTGTTCTCTCCTCAGGTTGTGTGGATCGCAACGCTGATCCTCACTGTGCTCTTCAATGCTGATATGGGCCTGGTAGCCTCCATTGCCTTCTCCATGCTCACTGTCATCTTCAGGACCCAACTGTGAGAGCGGGACCCCCAACCCCTGTCCGTCCACATCCATGTTCATCACTTGCATAAAAAAATTTCGCTGAATGTAAAATGTAAGTCATTCCACATGTGTCTGTCTGCTCCCCTTCAGGCCACAGTACTCCATTCTTGGGCAGGTCCAGGACACTGATATCTACAAACCAATAGACAGCTACAAGCAGGTAATCATGGCAACAGCACTTCCTCCAGTACTACACATTCTTGCAGAGCTACAGAAACACTGGACAAGATACGGTGCTATGCTGACATCATCGATTATGGCCAAACCTGAATATTTCCATATTTTAGGGCCACACGGCCAGAGGCTCACACCCAAGTGTCTCTTTAGGATCAAAGAATAATTTTCAATAACTGCCCCCGGAAATCTATCTACAAGAACGTCACAATGCCGCTACGCACCCTTTTAGGGTCACGTCCAACTCCTTGCTGCCTCTCGCTCGGGAGGTCAATAGGAAAGTAGAAAAGAATCACACCTGTGTGACTTGTTCCTACAGAGTCCCACCTCCATCCTTAATTATTTGTGTGTTCTGACTTAGTTCAAACGGGTGACGTGTCTTTTGTCTTTTAGGCAAAACAAATACCCGGTTTGGTGATTTTCCGCTCTTCAGCGACCCTCTACTTCGCCAATGCTGAAATGTACTCCGATGCCCTGGAAGCAAAGGTGAGGCTGCTTCACATTTACGTCTGTGTTCACTAGAGCGCACGGCACCGAAGACGACTCTATGGCACTCTGCACGCTCCCTCTCCAGACGTACGTACGGGTTTTCGACGACAGCGCAGACGTTGGATAGTGATCTTAGCTCGACCTTGATGAAGGGTCATGGGAAGAACGAAATGCTGTTGGAAACTGGAACATTTTTGTGGTTGAGCAGAATTATGGTGAAACAGACTAGTGACAGATGAGGCCGAGTTTCATCACATGGGTGGGGGTTGTGGTACATTACTTTTTTTACTTGAACTCTTCATGGCCTCTTCCATGAACAGCAATTAACTGTCTGTAAATACTTACTGTATGAGTGCAGAGTGGGATTGACATCACCAAGATCCTTTCACACAAGAAGAAGCAGGACCTCAAGAGGTTGAGGAAGGAGAAGAAGGAGGCCAAAAAGGCTAAGAAGGAAGCTAAAAAGCAAGCAAAGAAGGCCAGAAAGGAAGCAAAAGAGAATGTGTGTAAGGAGGCTGAGGACGAAACCAAGACGGAGGAGGACACAGAATCCAGTGCTGAAGAACAGGAAGAACATGAAATGGTAAGCATGGAAAAGTGAGTCTGGGCAAGAGTGCGGGCAGATTCTGTGCATCTCTCTACATGTGTCGTGTACAGAGAGATTGTGTATCACTTTGGACAATTTATCGTACAATGATTATTAACTTGTATTTAGCCGATACCTTTATCCAGGGTGAGTTACAGTGCCGGACGCACTGCAGTAAAACAATCTGCAGCCATCCACCTGGCTATGCAGTGGAGCAATGTGACGGACAGACGCACGCTCTCACTCGTTGCTGGCACAACAGAAACGGTGCCAGCTCTGAACGTTACTCTCTGCACACAAAAAGTGAGACTACCAGCCATGTAGGGCATTACTGGGCAGGACTGTCAACATATGTCCACCTTAGGGTTAGGGATATTATGGCCATGATATTTCCTTTCAGTTTTCTGTAAAACACTTTATATATTTGCTTTCACTTTTCATGGGTTGCATGGCACACCTCACACTTTTCACTGGTACTGTATTCATAGAAATTAATCTAAATATGATAAATATTTTATAAAGGATAGTGATAGCAGGTGCTGCATAACAGCTGGGTTTGGAGTTAATAATGAAATTACTGCTGGTTAGTCTAATGCTGAGGAGCACTATGGTAGGAATTCAGTTTACTGTGGTCCTCCGAGAGGGAATGATTGTCAAATTGTGTGCTCCCCTTTGGTGATAGACATAGGTTTCCTGGGTAAATGACACTCCAAACATGAGGTGTAACTGAACATTAATTTATGCAATGTAAATTAATGTGCTGCAATGGGATAGGCTCCAGACAACCACGACCCTTCACTGGAAATGTAGTCATCGATAATGGATCGATGGGTTGAGAATAGATACGCTCTCCACGGTAAATGCTGCACTTGCTACATCCAGGAGGAACCTGAGCTTCCACACATGAACAATAACCTGGCAACAGTGGAGAAGGGCTATTATCCTGACCGCACCCTTCCACACCACATCATCCTGGACCTCAGTCCTGTGAACTTCCTGGACACCGTGGGAGTAAAGACACTGCGCAATGTGAGAGAAACCACCTTTCAGACCCACATGCCTGTCTGCTGTCAGTAAGCCCTGCATTATTCTCTTTGAACACGGATCTCCCCGATGCCCTTTTAGATCCGAAAGGACTATGGAGAAATCGGCGTGGAGGTGGTCCTCGCAGGCTGTCAGCGTGAGTGTCGGTCTGGGCGACGTTACTGACTTCATGTGTTGACCGCTGATGGAACCCTAAATTTTATAACAGTTTCACCATCCATCATGGTGCCGATTATGATGTAACTTTTTACAATATTAAAAAAAAAGTTCCGATTTGCTATCCCTCAACTGTTGTACTACTTCCTCCACTTCCAGCCTGTGTCGTAGAAAACCTGGAGAGAGGAGGTTATTTCAATGAAAAGGTCACCAAGGCGTGCCTCTTCACCACGGTGCACGATGCTGCGCTTTACTGTCGGCGAGACGCAGCCAAGACAGACGTGTCTGACGAGGTGAGCAGGGCGTGTCGTTTTCTTTGCTTGAACACACTTGCTGTAGACCGTGATGTTGCCATGCAAAGAAGGATTTACTTTCACAGCATTCATTTTCATACATTATCTGGCTAGGAATCAGAAGTTCAATGTTTGTCATTTATTGCTTTTGGAGTATTACAACATGCATTTAATGCATCATCATATAGGAAGGCTTGATAAAATGGTCACAGTACCGGTGAAAAGAAAAATTTCAAATTATAGCTACTGAACTTCAGTCCTGTTTTTTACTTCAAAATTTATATAGTATGCATAAATACATATAGAACTTAAGTAAACCTTTACTGTCTGCCAGTCCAACGGAAGACATTGTCTATACAGTAATAATATTTTCCTCTGATTTTTCAGAAGGCCCACAATTCATAGAACACACATTATTTTTTGTTCAGCACAAATCAGAACAGGTTTTTGCCACTAAATTCACACTCTGTCTTTTTGCTGGACAGGTCGTGGATGGAACTCATTTCTAAAATACTGGACAAAATGCCAACGGGAGATGCTCATACACAATAAAATACGAACAAGCACCGAGACTCTAATAAATAATGACACCAGGCATTCCAATATTTCATGAACAACTTTAAGTATAAAAGTGTTAAAACATTTGTATTTAAAAAGTATACATTCTAAATTCAGTGTGTATTTATTTATTTTCTGAAAACAATAAATCATTTTTTGGCAACTACACCGATTTCTTGCGCATCATTACAATGAATCCAGCAACCTGATTGCTCAAAAGACAGACGGAATGGGTAATAGAGAGTCATAACCTAAGATAAATGCCACATTTATCTTAGGTTATGACTCTGTATTACCCATTTAAACAGCTAAAGGTTCTTACTGAAGAAAATCAGATCACTTAAGTGAAGACTGTTCTCTGAAGCTTGCAGCACAAGATTTTGCTCATGTAGTTCCTAGATGTTTTGTTTTTTGTTTGCTCTGCACTGAAATGCACCAGCAAAAAAGGAAAAAGACAAAAACCGTAATCTGACTTGAGCGAGATCCCAAATATTCCACCACCAGCATCAAAAGTAATACAACTGCTGAAATCCACTGAATTCATGAAGCAGTTCCAGTATATAAGCCAAGCCCAGAACATGGTAAAAAAAAAAAGGTAAAATGCAGCACAAACATTACGTAACAACGATTAGGAAGAGAGGCTGTCCGTAACCCTGCGGACGAACCTGGGTTGGGGCGTAGCCCCTCAGTTCCGTCCACTGGATTGTTGACTTCATGCTAATCTTCCTGGAGATCTCATTCAACTGTTTTTCCACTCAAGTGCTAATTGTCAGCACTACCGTAACAATGCAGCAATGAGCCAGATAAACATGGCCATTTATATTTTACTACAGTGAATTAAAGCATCAATGAAAATGATAGATTTCTCAATCATGCAAGCTGGCGATATTCACAAACATGCAGAGTAAAACAAATGCAGCCTTTTGCTACTATCAGAAGTTCAGTAAATACTACGTTTTGCTGAACTTCTCTCGCTCTGCAGAGGAAACACCAGTTTCCTTTTTTCTTTTTAAGTTTTTTTTCTTCCTGGGGTCCCACAGACATTTCCTTTCTCTCTGTAGGTCTATAAATAATCCCTCTTTCTAAACACGCTCAAGTTCAAAAGCATGATATGCAAATCCAATTGACTTCGCTTGTTATGAGAAGAGCTCTCAAATCATTTGTATTACATAATTCTTCCAAAAATTGAGGCTTTATTATGTTAAAAAACGATATTTTGATATAGCGTCTAACAGTTACTAATGGTTGCACGATACACATTGTACAGGATGAATGTTACAGGTGTACTAGTGTGAGTAAAAAGTAACTGTGTACATCTTATGGCAGTATAAATTTCTATCGAACATACATCTCATCTATAATTTATCTGATTTATTATTCAGAAAATTTTAACTTGCAAGTGACGTAAGTAATGTTACATAAGACGTACAAAAAATTTCAAATACAAAGTTTCTGTAAACATCACACTGATTACAGTGCAGTTTAACAATCTTTTGTTTTCAGTTTCTTGTAAAAAGTAAACTTTGATAAAATTCACAGAGAAACAGTTTTGAAATGTTCAAGTACGTGAAACTGTCAGAATTGTATCATGGAGTTTTTAGAGAACAGGCTCATTAGGTGACGGTTATATATAACTATTACTTTTTCTTGAGCTGGGGGACCTTTGGATTGCAAGAGGAAAGCACTAACCACCACACTCTCAATATATCAATTTACATGTTAGCATTTCGTTTCAGTGATAACTTCACAATGATCCATCTTTTCTTGGGTCAAACATACCATGTGATACAGTTCGACTGGCAGGTGTAGTCAGTAGTGTTTGTTTATCAACCATATCACTGCACATGCAGTTCTACATGATCCCAAGCAGTTTGGGAGAAGGGTGGGTGACGGCAAAATCGGCAAACCAGCTCATCTTGTGCGGCTCGTAACGTCACATTTCAAACACGTGTATGTTTGGTTTATTGTTGGTTTGTTAAACATTTACTTTGTTTGCACAATTCGCGACACGGCTTTGGCAGTTTGCGGGAGGAAGCCTAGGAAAGTGAACGATTGGTTTGAGGAGTACTCTGATGTGATGATTCCAGCCGTTGAGAAGAAACGTGCCGCCTTTTTGGAACACAAACGATCACCCTGCGAGAACACCAAGCGAGCGCTGAGAGCAGCCAGAGCAGAAGTTCAGCGAACAGCCAGGCGGTGTGCCAACGACTACTGGCTCAACTTGTGTAACAAGATTTGGATCCATGCCAGCTTCGGTCATCTCCGGGAGATGTATGATGGCATCAAGCAAGCTATCGGTCCCAGGCAGAATAAGACAGCTCCTCTGAAGTCCAAGTCAGGTGATATTATAACCGACAAAACCAAACAGATGGGGCGCTGGCTGGAATATTTCTCCGAACCGTATGACCTCGAGAGCACAGTGTCAGACACCGCTCTTGAAGCCATTGAACAGTTGCCACTCATGAGTGAGCTGGATGACCTGCCCACGGTGGAGGAACTCAAGAACGCCATCAACCACCTAGTTGCTGGTAAAGCTCCAGGACAGGACGGCATACTGCCAGAAGTCATCAAGTGTGCGAGAGACACTCTTCTGCAACCCCCCCATGAGTTACTGTGTCAGTGCTGGGAAGAAGGTGTGGTACCACAGGATATGCGAGATGCCACGATTGTAACTCTCTACAAGAACAAGGGAGAACGAAGTGACTGTAACAACTACCGCGGCATCTCACTCCTCAGTGTTACTGGGAAACTCTTTGCTGAAGTTGTCCTCAGAAGGCTTCAAAAAATTGCCCAGCAGATCTACCCGGAATCACAATGCGGCTTCCGTGCCGGACGATCAACCGTCGATATGATCTTCTCCTTGAGGCAGCTGCAGAAAAAGTGTAGAGAGCAAAGGAAACCCTTGTACGTCGCTTTCATCGATCTGACCAAGGCGTTTGATACCGTCAGCAGAAGTGGACTTTTCCGGGTTCTCGGCAAAATCGGCTATCCGCCTAAGCTACTTAAGCTGATTCAATCCTTCCATGCTGATATGCAGGGCACAGTCCGTTTCAATGGATCGACGTCTGACGCTTTTAGCATCAAAAGTGGTGTCAAGCAGGGATGCGTGCTCGCTCCAACTCTTTTTGGGATCTTCTTCGCAGTGCTGCTGAAGCAAGCCTTCGGAAATTCCACAGAGGGGGTTTACCTACGCACCCGATGTGACGGGAAGCTGTTTAACCTCGCGAGGCTTAAAGCCCGGTCGAAGGTACGGAAGGTTTTCATCCGTGATATGCTGTTTGCTGATGACGCTGCTCTGGTGTCGCACACAGAGGAAGAGCTTCAGCGGCTGATGGATTGCTTCTCTCGCACAGTTGGGGCCTTTGGTCTCAAAATAAGCTTGGAGAAAACCAATGTTATGGGACAAAGTACCCCTCAACCTCCATCAATCTCCATCGGCAACTACACTCTTGAGGTCGTTCACGCATTCGATTACCTCGGGTCGACCATCACAGATACCATGTCACTGGAGCCTGAGCTCAATAAAAGAATAGGAAAAGCCGCCACAACTCTGTCCAGTCTCAGCAGGAGAGTGTGGACGAATGGCATGCTCTCCAAGCGTACTAAGATCAAAGTCTACTGTGCTTGCGTTCTTGGAGTTCTACTCTACGGAAGTGAAACGTGGATTTTGTATGCCCGCCAGGAGAAAAGATTGAACACATTCCACCTACGTTGCCTCAGACGCATCCTCCAGATCTCGTGGAAGGACAAAGTTACTAACGGTGACGTCCTTAATCAGGCTGGATTGCCAAGCATGCAGACCATCCTCAGGCTACGCAGGCTACGGTGGCTAGGGCACGTCCGTCGGATGGATGATGGAAGGATCCCGAAAGACATCCTGTATGGGGAACTGGACTTTGGTGTACGACCAACCGGACGGCCTCATTTGCGCTTCAAGGATGTGTGTAAAAAGGATTTGAGAGAGCTTGACATTAATGTGAACGGCTGGGAGGAGCTGGCAACTGCTCGTTGCAGCTGGAGGCAGGAACTTCATCAAGGTCTGGGACGTGGCAAACAAAAGCTGCGACTACAGGCTGAGGAGAGGCGAAGACGCAGGAAGGTCAGGCTTCAAGTGGAACATATGAACGGCACCCAGCACATCTGTTGCAACTGCGGCAAGGACTGTCACTCTCGATTGGGCCTTCACAGTCACGGCCGGCGATGCAAACCCCCGTGAAGCGGACAAAACCAAGGCGCAATTCCATGGTCTTTCTAGACTGATGGATGCCAAAGAGAGAAAGAAGAGACTTTGTTTGCAATACACCTTTGCTCATCCACAAACCACTGCAAGTCACCAGTCTTAGTTGAGCACCTTAATATATTTTAATGTAAACCAGCTAAGCTGCCAGCTTTTTTTTTTTTTTTTTTTTGTATGGAGCTGCTGGGTACAAGGCTTGGGGGTACACACTGGACAGGACAGCAGTCCGTTGCAGGGTAGCCACACACACACAATTCAGTATCATCACTGCAGCAGGAAATCAGAGCACTTGGAGGAAACCCACACAGACATGGGGAGAGCATACAAACTCCACACAGACTGAACTGGATTCGAACCTACACCCAAACAGCATAGGTGCTGTGAGGCAGCAGTGCTGCACCCTGTGTCACCCTCTGAAAGCTCATTCCCTCTTATTATGAATAACTGCAAAAGAAGCCAGCATAACCTGTCTATAGTCAGGACACGGGTTAGTTACCGATGTAATAAAAGACAAAGCGATACGGAACGATAAACCCTTTTTAAAGTATAAACATGGTGTCTTCAAAGCAGCTTCTTGAAAACACTGGGATGCTACCGATTTAAGTCTTGAATTTTGCACCCTTAATTTCAAATGATGGCAACACGCTTGTAGTTATGTTAAGATTAGACAGGCGCTCTAAAAAGGAAGTCAACTATTCGTCTCGGGACCTTACAAGACACCGGAATTAGTAAAACCACATTTTTTCACTATTTGATTCAGAAGAGCACAGTCCTGCTGGTTGTCAACACCTGAAACACGTGTGAAACCCACTGAGAGCCACAATATTCAGGAGACTAATTCAGCATAACAATCGGGAGCCGTAACTCCGCAGACCCTCTTCTGCAGGACGAGAGTTGTGGAGCCCTCATATAAATCTTCATGTCTGTTGTCATGGAACTGCAGGAATGCAGAATGGAACACAGAATGAGCTGTGCGAGTCAATTCCCACCGGGTCACTGAAGTCATGTGTGAAGAAAGCAATCCAAACATCCAGCAAGGTATTTAGGCTGAAAAGGAGCTGTTTTAAGAATTTATCTGTTGCAAAAAGTTGCCCAGCAACAGTATCAAATAAAACAAAAGTAGAAAAGAAATGAAGGAGAGAAAAAGCACAATCTGTTTGACGGCCTTAAAGTCCAGAACTATTCTTAACACTTATCGAAGGAACTATTAGTCGAATAAATTGTCCTTTACTCTCGAGTGTTTTTAATGTTTTCCCATGATGTATTATTAGAACACAGAGCATTGCAGCCTTTTGGAAGGGAGAGCTGCATGCTGTTAGAGTAACTCACTGCTGGGTCAATATCAAACATAACACATGCTGGGTGGTTTCAGTCAGCTGCCTGCTTAGCTCATCCCATTTTAATTAGTATATTTATTTTAAAATAGGACTTCGCACAGATGGGTTCCGCGAAGCGCTGCGCCATTCTTGTTCTTTTTACTGTTTTATCAGGTCATCTTTGAACCAAGTGAGCCGTGTACTAAATTAATCCACCGTGTGTTCTGTCCTCCCATAATAGGCCAGCAGGTGGAGCAGCGGTTAACTCTCCCGTCTTGCGCTCCAAGGACCCACGTTCAAGTCCCGCTTGTGCAGCGACGCCCCCAATTGACGTACCTACCCTGAGCCGGGGCCGTAAAAATCACCCAGCTGGGTAAGAAATCATACGAAGCAGCTAAACATTACAAGTCGCTTTCTTGAACTTCTCAAAGCACGGCGTGTGGAATGTGGGCAGGGCATCCTGGATGGACTTCCGTGGCTCTCCGCCTCCTCCTGTGACATTCCCACAGTGTACCGTACTGTACTTACTGTACGAATCGCCGTGGTGCGGAGCACAAGCAGCGCTGGACCGCGGTGTCCCTTCCAGACGTACAACTTACACCACCATCCTCGGAGTGAGTACGCTCTCCGGGCGACGCACCTGCGGGGCTTCCGGCTCCTTTACACTTTCTAGTGTGGAATTACAGTACAGCACAGTACCATGTTTCACAGCAGCCCACACTCGGCAGTGTTTGCACCTTCCAACCAAACCGCTTTTTCAGTCTGACAGTAACCGGCGCTGCTTTTAACCTTATTTGGTGGTAGGATTTACCGGCAGCCCAATGAAACCTTACGCACGTGTTCGTTTTCTAATTTATGAAGAATTTTAAACATTTTTTTAAGAATGCGTGCGATATACTAGCCTCAATATGCTGGTCGTGGAAAAGTTGACCAGAACTTTCCATCACAGTGAGGGCAGGTCTTTGAAAAACAGTTACTGAAATGGGAGTGGCGGGCAGAAATATAAGTAACACTGAGGCAAAGCAGGAATTGTGGGTTAAGTGCAGCGTTGACTTGTGTATTTCCACGAGAAGTCGTGTTTCTGGGACATTCGGGGACGTTGTCCAGGTCCAGTCCAGTCCAGTTCGGGCCGGTCCGGTCCGGGTTGTTTGCCTCACACACGCAACACAAACCTGCCGTACAGATGGAGCGGCTCAGCCTTCGCTAACGTTCCAGTAGCAAAAGTGTGTTTTACTGCGTGTTTCCAGATGACACGACTCTCGTGCACTTCTCTTGACCTGTTACTCATCTCTTTTTGAAACACGGTGGCCTTTTTGGGCTGAAGTTAAAGGTATTATTCGGGAAGTGAGTCCAGTTCGTCTCCCTCCTTCGCTTCTGCGGGAATGACACCGTAGTAAAGTGCCTCTTTCTGCCCGGCGTAATCTGTCACAGCGCAGTTCTTTCTGTCAGTCAGTGTGTAGCTGCAGCGCATATATTTACATAAGTACATAAAGTGTCCCTGGCTGGGGGCGGAAGAGTGACAAACGGTGACAAACGCAGCCCGGTGTCGCCGCGTACACCGCAGCCCTACACGCAGCCCGCCTTGTCAGCGCTGTGACAGCGCGCCGTCTGCGCAGCCGAGCGCCCCCGGCTGCGTCCTCACGCGGAAGCCCACACAATGAACGCGCTGGCCTCGTGCGCGCTGTTCGGCGCCGTCGCCTACCTGTACGGCAGCGGGCTCATGTCCGCGCTCTGCGCGTACGTTGCAGAGACAGTGCTCGGGATGTCCGGGAGCGCGGAGCAGCGGCGCGACGCGCAGGGGGTGCCCCGCGCGGACCTGGAGCACCTCGTGAACGCGGACGGCCAGCACCTGTTCTGCCGCTACTGGGTGCCGGAGGCCCCCCCAAGGTCAGTGCGGCGGCGGGAGAAGCAAGGAGGCAGCGCGCGGCGCCGCGCGGCTCTCCGTCTGTGCAGTCGTCGAGTTGTTTCGTTTCGCGTTGCGCCGCCGCCGCCGCCGCGTGCGCGGCATGTTTGGTGCGCGCGGTGCGACACGGACGGAGGTGGGAGTCGGAAGCAGGCGGCCACCATTCATTCGCTGTGCCGCCGCCGGTCCGAGAGCGTCTTGTTTCACAACTTTATTCCGGCAGATCATGGGTTCGAGAACGTCACCTACTCTGCTCCCGTCCTCTAACTGTTTCAGCTGCCCACACGCAGTGCGCACACACACACACACACACGCGCGCGAATTTTACTGTCCGCAGTCCTTCTATAAATGATAGTATTTCTCTTTTATGTAGATCAGGTAGTGCGGTCCATTAAGACCAGGGACGCAACGAAGCCGACGACGGCTGTTGTTGGTTCGCGACCTATATATATATTTCCGATCCTGCCGTACTAGCCTCGATCTGGCACTCCTAAATTAGTAGAGTCAAAATTACCCAGCTGTACAAATCATGCTACGCGTTTCTGTTCTGGAGAAAAGCATGATCAGCTATGCAAAAAAATGGTGATGATTTTTATTATATTTATATTTATTATAATTTCAAGATTATTATTATAATTATTATTAACAGCGAAATATATAATATACTTGTGTATTTATGTAGTACATAAATAATATATTCAGTTATGTATTATATATTTATTTATATAAATCAGTGTATGTTATGTAATAATGTAATGCTAATATTAATACTAATATACGGGTGTGGCAGTGTTTGCCAGCACTCTCCTCATTTTGGGCACACATGTTGAGTTGATTTACAGTAATGGCTGTTTTGGTTTGGTGCCTCCAAGATGATCCTAATAATGACTAAACAGGGTGTATGTGGGAGTAAATTCCGTCATTACAAAATCGGCGGAAAATAGGGTGTAACAGCCTGTATCGTTTAAAAGGCTGCCTCTGGTGCCGACATGTCAACTTTCGGGCCTGGAATCTGTGGCAATGTGAATTTAATTTTTAATCCGCTCTCGCTGTATTTACTGTATCCTGCAGAGCACTTGGGGGGTGCGGTGGCGCAGTGGGCTGGACCACAGTCCTGCTCTCCAGTGGGTCTGGGGTTCGAATCCCGCTTGGGGTGCCTTGCGGCGGACTGGCGTCCCGTCCTGGGTGTGTCCCCTCCCCCTCCGGCCTTACGCCCTGTGTTGCCGGGTAGGCTCCGGTTCCCCCGTGACCCTGTATGGGACAAGCGGTTCTGAAAATGTGTGTGTGTGTGTGTGTGCAGAGCACTTGCCCTGACCTTTCATCTCCACACCCGCCAAACATGATTTCTGAAATATGCACGTATGTGCACGGTGCATGTCTGGTTGCGCTACTACACGTCCGCAGTGTCACAAAGGTATTGTATCCATGGTAACCATTCATCTTTTGTCAGGCACAATTGTGTTGTCACCATAGTTACTAGATTATTCATGAATTTTAATTATTTTGACAGATGAGCATTTTCTTCTAATTCTTGCCATAATAAAGCAAAATGGACGTCTTACAGGATGCTGGTTATTCTGTTACACTAGGGCTTATGAACGCGCTTGCGATCGCGGTGTGTCGAGGCAAATTTCCCGGAAGAATTTAAATATGATTATTCCATACTGTCAGACAGTTTCATTTTCATAATCGCCAGAAGTGACATGCTTGTTGTCTCTTTAAATGCAGGTTGCCAGTGCAAAAATAGAGCAGCGCAGAGCAGTGCTTCTTCAGTGAGAAATACAATCAACCCATGTTTGTTACAATGTCTTTCATTGTGTGTGTGTGTATCTGTCTGTCTGTCTTTGGGAGGGATTACGTTACGCAAACTCTTTGTTACATCTTGTATAAAATAGGTATAAAATAAGTGTAAAATAGGTCAGGCTTACTCTGCTACGTGCGTTTGCCCTTGTGGAATCTAAACACGTTTATTCCACCCGAAGCGGCCTGTGTGTCCACCCGAGCTTTGGACGAACGCGCTCTCCCACTTAAGCTTACATAGGCGCCATTGTCGCCGCCGTTAGCCGGGTTTTCTCCGCACCCCACGTCGGCTCTCAAGACCGTTTGATCCCTTCGCGTTCGATGGGCTGGTTTAGCGGCGCAATCCTCTTAGCCCCTTAAATGCGCCACGGTTCGGAAAAAAGGCCCCATTCAGCGTCACGTTGCAGTTTAGAAATGCGACAGGAAGGCGGTTTTGATGTACTGTGCGTTTGCAGGGTTCACGAGTGTGAAGTCAAAGGTTGCGAGCGCAAGGAAGCCACAATGCGAGTGCGATTTTGTACAATACGGCGCCCGGCGTTTGCACGCGGTTCGTTGAGAAGATTTCCGCCGCGCAAAAGCCTTCCTGCGCGAGCGCTCCATTCATCAGCACGCGCCGGCTTAGCGGTCGAGCAGGAGCTCTGCACACGGCTCGTTTACAAAGTAACCCCGTTTGCGCTTAGTCCGCAACGGAATCGCCTAAACTCTGCATTTCCCTAGTGAGAACAGTCAATGATGCAGGTTTAGAGAGGGTGAGAATCAGCTCTCTCTCTCTCTCTCTCTCTCTGTGTGTGTGTGAGTGACTGCATCGTTTTTCTGGTTCCAGGGCACTGGTGTTCGTAGTTCACGGAGCAGCAGAGCACTGCGAGTGCTACAGCGACCTTGCCCAGAACTTGACCAAACAGGACCTGCTTGTCTTCGCCCATGATCACGGTGAGGGAATGAAACCCAAGCCCGCCCCCGCACCCTTCACTGTGCAGCTGGACTCGACTCTTGCCCCGAGGGCTGAGTCCGGCCGGCTTCACGCTGCTAAAAGCTTGGAAAAAGACAGTTCAGTGAGTTGAAGCAGGTGGGTCGCTGCTGGACTGAAACACCTCCCGCGCTCCAGAAGTCCACTCGAATGCTTAAAAAGCAGCGCACCGTGAAAATACCATGCATAACCAGCCTGTTTTCAGGTAAACGCAGTGGGTTCTGCATGAACGAACGGCGAAACAAAAACAGCTGCTCCGCTCCTCGTTTTGCTGCCCCACAAAATTAAGTTTCAGCAAAATTAAATGCAGCCGGGGATGATTTCTTATTACGCATTCGTTAGCCGATGCCCCAACCCATGGGATGTTTCCTGTTTCGTATTTCATTTTTTTCCTCTGAACTATTGCTCAAAGAATTCATGTTATGAACTGTGCTTAGGGGTATGCCGGTCCTTGGCGGGATTTACGCCGGAAACCCTCCGACCACCAGCCCCAATCTCTGCTTCATGCTGTTGCCTTGATCCCAGATCGCTACTCGACTGGAATCAGATATTATTTCTCCATTGTCCCTGTTGTCAGCCTGGTTTTAGTTTTGCTTTCTATTTCATGCTTCCGTATACTGTACTTTGTGCTATTTTTCTTTTACTGACAGATACATGTTAAATTTCTACACGAACGTTGTATTCGGGTTCTTCTGTGTTTGATCTGGTATTTTTCCTCAAATATTGCATGGTGGTGCAGTGGATTGCAAAGGTGACTCAGAGCTCTAGGGCCGTGGGTTTCGACATGGGTTTGAATGTGGCTCAGGCTGTGTGAACTTTGCATGTCCTCCTTGTGTTCACATGGGTTTCCTTCCATGGAGTGAGTCTTTGTGATGGCTCTGCAATGGACTGGTGTCCTGTCCAGGTTGTACCCCGCTTTGGACAAGCAATTATTAATAATGGATGGATGATATTTACTGCAAAAAGAAGTTACATTGTCACTTGTGTGATCAATTGTGTCTACAAGACTTAAATATATTTTTGCTGTGACCATGGTGTAAACTTGGTCTGTGTGCCCTGCTGATTTCCAAGAACTGTTAGAACTGATTCTACAAGTAACAAGACAGTAAATACGGGAACATGGGGTTTTTTTGGCTTTGCTGTCAAATACAGTCATTTGAGCTGGCAGAACAAAAACTGGCTGCACTTACGCATTCGCACAGCTCATGCTGAGACGTTAAAAGGATGGTTTGAAATGCTTTTCTTATCCCGGAAACAACAGTTTGATAGAACGCACTAGAGTGTACCCAACTGAGGGCTGGGATGAAATGTGTGGTATTGTGAGGAACCTCTTAGAGGAGAGAGAGATCCATTGCTGTCCATATTAAACTTCAAGTGTTTTAAAAAGTCATCTTACCGAATTGCTTCCTCCTTTTTCTGCATTTCACTCAGGTTTCTGTTCGCTTCTTGCATGTCTTAAGGTGATCCGTCAGCCATCCTGGGGCTGTACGTGTTGTAAGCAGCCATTCAGGACTCTCCTCTTTCTGCATCTTTCCCCCAGTGGGTCATGGAAAGAGCGAAGGGGACAGGTTGGTGGTCAAGGACTTCCAGGTGTACATCAGAGACTCGCTGCAACACATTGACCTTATGAAGGAGCGCTACCCCGGCTTGCCCATCTTCTTCATCGGACACTCAATGGTGAGGTGCCCTTCGATGACCAAATTACGCCTTTTCCGTTGAAAAAGAGCCACGCTGTATTTCACCGACATGACAACCACATTGGTAGCGGCAGAAAGTTCTGTTTGGCAGGAAGGATCACTTCGGAAATGTGCCTTTGAAAGCTTTTCCAGAAACACCCTCACCCTTAATACAAAAGTAATTGTTGCAATAACATTAACTATTGCAAGAAAAAAAAATGCCAGGGTGTGTCTGGTCCGCTGTGTGAGCAGACACAAGGCAACCATGGATGGAATTTGTTTTTCCGTCTCCCGTTAATGAAAACACTAACTGAAACTATTAAATAGTGAAAAAAAAAATGGCTTATGTCTTCAGATACTGTGAACTAAATGACAGGAAACCCCCCATCAGATAGCAACAAAGCATCATAAACTACTGATTCAGAACTCAGAATTACAGGAAAGCCAAAGCAGTAACTACCCTATTTTTTTTTAAAATGAAAAAAACACTTGCATTCATAGTTTTTTTTTTTTAAATAATAATAATGATAATAAACCTTCCCATACAACCTCCTCACCTTATGCGTATCTTTTGTTATAGTCATTCATCGGTTCAGGTGGCCACACCTGATGCTTGTTTCCTCATAATGAATAATCACTTGGTCCCGCTGTCAATCTGGGAGATGAAGGTGTGGCCAAGGCTCCTGTCCTCTCCATGTGCGGCCGCCAAAACCCAACCATTCATTTTTGTCCACTTTAGAGGACACGTGTATCTCCCCAGCTGTATATGTCACAATGTTGAGCCCTGATTCAGCTTATAGACATTCAGTGCTTTTAAATGAGACCAGAAACGCTGGAAATAGATGTAAAAACCTCCTTTTGTTTTGGGTCTCAGGAGGATATATGCATCTTAAAGGAAATGAATGTTTAGGATATTAAAAAGAAAGATTTAGATTCCATACTTTTCATGTAGCACCGTTTGATGTGGGAGTCGCAATTAAAACAATTCGTTATGTCCATCAGTTGTATTGTACGGCAGCAGGATTTTTTCTCTTGTCCATATCAGGAAAGGGAACTGGACTGTTTATTTGCCCAGCTAACTTGAGCTCTGACCCCAGACCCACATTTTCACAGTACATGGCACTGTAGTAAACAAGGTCACTGGTTTCCAATGCGGTGCTGACCTCTGCTCTGTACGGATAGAAAGCGGAGAGCCCCGAGGATGACCCAACAAGGCTTCGGCTGACATACATTCACATTTTTTAATCTGCCCTCATGATGTGTGAAACAGGAAAGTGAGGGAAAAATTGGCAGGCGGAGTTACGCGGATTTGATTCTGCCTCCGTTTGAATTCCGTGTCACCGCTGTCCCACTGCCCAGGCCTTATATAACTACAGCTCAAGTGTTCACACCGTCACGCCGCTGATTTGATGCCAGAGCTCTTCCTTATCTGGTGGGGATTTGGTCTTGCTTTGCATCACAGTTCAACTCGTTGTTTAACATCAATAGGGGTCAGCTTTAAACCGGGACACCGTGAACCCGGCTAACCTCAAAGTGCTGCACACATGTGGAATCTCGTTGTGGCAAAGAGGGAGAAGCGTAACAGCTACGATGCCCGTTACCAAAAAGGCACTTCTTTGCATAACCTGAGCATGCAGACCGTGTGTGACGTACAACACGCTGTAAAATACAATATTTAAATCAGGAAAACGGAGGAACTGTTGGGTTAAAATACCGTCTACACATTTCACCATGGAAGCAGATGTTCTGACTTGTGCAGATAAATGCACCATCTGCCGGGGAGCACTCCACTGAGCTTTCTATACCCGCAGCTGTGCCTTTTCCCCTCAAATCCAATTGTACCGTGTCTTGTGTTTCACGCTGCCGTTCCAGGGCGGAGCCATCTCGATCCTGACCGCCTGCGAGCGCCCCGGTGATTTTGCTGGGGTGGTGTTGATCGCACCCCTGATTCAGCTGAACCCTGATACGGCCACGGACTTCAAGGTGAACGGACGCTGTTTGGCCTGCCTCGTTACGTTAACCGCTTTTCTGAATGTATCAGTTGTTAGTCCCAAGTCCACAGCTGACGTACGTATTTGTGACCTTGTGCTTAAACACATACAGACAGACAGACACTCACAGAAGTACATGTCAACTCCTGGTCCCGGAGGCTTGAGTACAGGCCATTTTCCAAATATCCTTACATCATCAACAATTCAGACATGGAGTAAAATGGGTTCGAACAAGGCATTATGTCAAAGAGGTGGATCTCTGTCTAACTGGACCAGAACCCACCTGGAATGGACCCTCTACACGGAATAGCCCTGACGCACACCATCATGTGGGTTAAAATGCCGTCAGTGTAATTCTGATCCAGTGATTCACCCCACGGATAAATCGGTGACACAGAGCACCCCCGGTGCCAGCTAAAGTGGGCTTCGCAATGTGAAACAGACCTCTGTATGCTCTCCGCAGGTGGCCGTCGCTAAACTTCTTAACCACATGGTGCCAAACCTATCTTTGGGTGCCATTGAGCCCAAGTGGATCTCGCGGGACCAGAAGCAGGTAAGACTGTGACCGTAAATATATGCCCAAATTTGTGAAATTATACATGTATGTAGATGGTGTGGTAAAAGTTTGTTATAATATATCCATCCATCGGCAACAACCGCTTGTCCCGAGCGGGGTTGTAGCGAGCTGGAGCCTTACCCGGCAACACAGGGCACAAGGCCGAAGGGGCAGAGGACCCACCCAGGATGGGACGCCAGTCCATTGCAATGTGCCCAAAGCAGGGCTCGAACCCTAGACCCGCAACACAGCGGGCACTGGCTGAACATGCCATGCTGCGCCACCATTATAATACAAAAATATATTAAATTTTGTAAGTATAGCTATGTGGTCACTTTCCCCTTTTAATTATATGGAAAGCTTTATTCCAAAACCAGTCATGGTATTCATGTTTTTAAAATTAAAACCACTGTAAAAGAAATTCATAAACGTGTTAGGTAATCTTTACTGATTGTGTTAAAAGTTTATGGGGTGTTGCCGTTTCTAGAAGCACATCTGTTGTTACTCGGTACGGGTTCAGGACGCGGCTTAGCGGTTAGGGTTGTCACATTGTAACCTGAAGCTCCTTGGTTTTACCGTAGTACCCTTGATTGTGGTACTTAGCCTGAACTGACAGTAAGAATATCCAGCTGTATAAATGAGTAATTTTTTTCACTGTGTAAACTTCTGTGCACAAAGGCATCAGCTGAATAAATAAATACAGCGAAAGTTAATGTGGCGTTATGTGGCCATCCTTAGGAGAGCACATGCTGCTGCGCAGTATGAGGTGCGGTTCAATGGCTCCGCGCCTGGCCAGCGAGGGCCGCCGTGTCCGTCCGTGTTGCGCTGAGTGCGTTTAACTCCTGGACCTGCAGGTGGAGGCATACGAAAAGGACGAGCTCATCTACCACAGGGGCTTGCGGGTCTCGTTCGCCGTGCAGCTGATGAACGCCGTGGAGCGGATCGAAAAGGCCGTGCCCACTATCGGGTGGCCTTTCCTGCTGCTTCATGGGGACGTGGATAAACTCTGTGACATCCGAGGCTCCCAGGTGATGTTTGAGAAGGCCCCGAGTTCTGACAAGGAGATGAAGGTACGCTTCCACAAATAGTGACATCTGTGCACATGCAACACACGTATAACGTAAATATGAAGGGAAAAACGCAAGTAGTTATATATACAAATACGAGGCTGTTCATGTTAATGGTTGAAAATTCACTTTATGAAAAAAGTCCATGCATGTTGCGTTCATTCGTTTTTTTATTTTAAAAATGAAAAACAAATTATGAATTAACTGTGTTTAAAAACCATTTTTTGCTCAAAATGTAAAATATTTAAAATACACGCATGCTGTCTGAAAGTGCTGACCTGAACGGGGTCATGGCGAACCGGAGCCTAACCCGGCAACATGGGACACAAGGCTGGAGGGGGAGGGAACACACCCACGACGGGACGCCAGTCCGCCGCAAGGTACCCCAAGCGGGACTCGAACCCCAGATCCGCCAGAGAGCAGGCACTGGCTAAACCCGCCATGCTGTCCCCCCTCCCCGCCCCTTATATTTAAAATATGCCGCATTTATAGTTTCTTGCTTCAGTTATTTCATTTTGTGGTATTCCTGAACAACCCGCATGTAAACTAACTGAAACCGGGCATAATCCATTGGCCCTGGATGCCCATGCGGAGAGCAGCAACAAACTGCAAAACATTTTCTGGATCACTGCCCCACGTACACGCCCACACCAGTGGATTTGATGAATATCAACAATACAGATGTTAAACTTTGGCTACGTGAAGCCAATTTTACAGCTTAAAACTTGCCGTATGTTGCTAAAGATCTGTTTTTGATCATACCATAAATAAATAAATCCATTAGTAGCTTCATCGAACATGCTGGCTTCGCTCCGAGTTACTCAGACGTGAATATGGATCACTAGGTGCTTTTCAAAAGCAGCAAGTGTGACAGTGAGGGAGGATGACATGTCCACTGATGAAATCGACGGGATTTACTTTTCAGGTGCTACTTCTTAAGACTCTTATTACTAATTAAGCGCAGGTGTTAAAAGCACCGTGAAGTTCTAGCTGGCTAGTGGCAGTAGAGCATGACGAGATGTACGTTTCATTCATCATATTTGGTATTGCAAGATTTTGATTTCTACACTCTGTATGATTAAACGTAGAGAAAATTAATGACCAAGTCCTTTTCATTTTTTTATGTGCTCAGAAAGAAAAAATGCCGTTTTTCTCATTTTTCTGCTTTCACTATTATATCAAAAAATGAATGAAGGCATCGTAATTCCTATTTTATTTTTCAATTTCGAATCAAAAACAAATGAACGCCAACATCCATGGACTGACTTCCAGCTGTTTTTTTTTTCCCCTCCTGGTTTCTCTTTTCTTCTTTCTGGTGCAGTAAAAATGCATTACATGAATGTGGAAATCAAACATTTTCTCTCTACTTGAGTGTGAAAATAGAGCAGTTTAGTCAGGTCCTAAAAATATTTCTCCTCTCACTGAGATTGTAGGCTGTGTGACGTGCTGAAGGAAGGAGATGAATATGTGTGTGAGTGTGTACAAGCACTGTGCTAATCCAGATGTCTCTCAGGTGTACGAAGGTGCATACCATGCGCTCCACCACGAGCTTCCAGAGGTTGCGGACTCGGTTTGGAAGGAGATCAACACCTGGATAAAGAAGCGCATCCCCATACAGCCGTCGTCGGGTTCCTAGAGCCCCAGTTTATAAATCCTCTTCCTCTGTCAGTTTCCTGTAACCGTCTGGTGCTCTGGTATTTTGTAAAATTCTTTTTAACATTTATATTGACAATACTACAATCTCAGTTTGACCTCTGTCTGGCATTTTGAGATTCATGACTGTTTCAGCTGGAGGCTCTGTTGTAGATTGCAGAATCTGAATGTCAACTGGCCATGGGAGGCCATTATTGAGCGAATGCAGATGTTTCAGGGAAGTCGCGTCAAATCCGTCCTGTTTATAATGAAGGACAACTTTTGTATACCTCTAGTGTGTATTTGGAATGAAATAATTTATGTCCTTTATCGCTATTCTACCACGACATGTGAAAAGCTTAATGAAGAATGCATCATATGTTAGAATAGTCGATCCTTGTGAGATAAAAAGCATGATTAAAACGAATTATCTTCAGACTTTCTTCTCCTTAGTTAATGTTGTTCATGCTTGGTGGACTGGACACTCTTACTGGGATGTTCAAATGAACAATTTGTTCCTATTAGAATGTCAGTGACTTCTGTGCTTGTAGCCCGTATGATGCCAGTCCTGTCAATCGGTCATACAGGTGACATCTGTAAGAGTTCCTTGTTACCACGGCACCCCTTCCGGAAACAAGTGGAAAAACAATGAGTGAGCCCACAGCCTGCAGAAGGCATGCTGTACATGAAACATCAACAGAAATGGACTTTGAACAGATGAATCTATTAAAGTAGTATAAAGGCTGCTTATGTGTTGGTGTTGGCGCGTCATGTGCTACTGAAATTAACTCACTAAACGCTCATCACGGTCTGTTTTTTAATTTTTGCATCAATTAAGGTTGTAACAATAAGGTTTGAAATGACTGTTGACAAAGCTGCTATTTGTGGACATCCTATCATGTGTATAATGGTTCCTTGTGTTCTTTTCATGCTACTTATTAAGTAGAAATCCAGTGCCTGGCTGGAATAATCTGTGCTCTCTGTATCTGGGCTCTTTTCATTACAGACAAAATGGATCCACTCTTTTAATCTCTGTTGGTAGACTGCCATCCAGCCTTCTGGATGTTACACAGATGTATGTATTCAGCATAAACAGAGTCAGAATGCACCCTTTATATCATGAGAGGAAAGGGGGTATTGTTATAGTTTTCCCTAGAAAGCAAATTTGAAATTCAAATGACATGTTCATTAGAAGCACCTGATTCAATTAATATCTGCATTCACTGAGATTTTGCTGGCAAATAGGGCTGTTTTTGTACAAGGATCTCCCCATTGGAGGTCTAATTCTTGCCCTTGAGAAGATACTGGAATTCAGAGAATATCAATGTATGTAAGGAAAGGATGTAAACGTTGAATAGAAAATGTCCCGAGACTGATCCTTGAAGCACGCCTGTGGTGAATTTCTAAAGGTCAGAAAATTATTCAACGACACAAATGAACTGGTTGGAAAAGTAGCATATTAACATGTCCAAGGTGGTAGCTATTATGACAAGTTCCTGAAGCAAAGAGTGGGTAACAGGGACAAAATCTGATAAGCAGTCAAGAAGGGTGAAGAAAGATGACATTGAAGCCCCTCAAGCTAAGGAAAAGAATGTTTGTTAGTGAGTGCAGAGTAGTTTCCATAGTCATCTCTGCAAGCAACAGACTGCAGAGCACCCTTTAGGTTGCTTCTGGTGGAAAAAAAGGAGAGTACCCCCATCAACACATCCTCCAAGCACCGAACTCTACAAGAAGTACGTAGGGTGACAATAAAAGGTCTTTTCTAACTGTTATTCTGAGTGGAGAAGAGGTGAGGAACTGCAGTTTGAAATGTACATGAGACACTATAATAAACAAACATGTCTTGAAACTGAACTCTGAGCTCAGTCTGTATAAGGAATAATCAGTTAGGTGCAACACTGTGCCTTTACCCCAGCATTTTGGAACATAACAAAGGTCTTCTTTACATAATCTGGTAGATGCCAAGTGTTTTTTGTAAAGAAAATATTAATAAAAATGGAGTTAGCCATGCAGCATGTGCTGAATCACGCAGATCTGGGGGAAGAAAAACATTACAGACGGCAAACTGTTTTCACAGGAGGAGAAATGAAATCCGGAGAGATCTGCAAAAAACAGTGTAACATGCTGCAAATAGTCTTCATCAATATACAGACTTTCCTCCAGTCATAGTACAGTATATTGACAGTACATAATTTCACCACAGAATCAGTTTGCTTTAAGTAAATAAGAAAGCAAATAAAACTGCAACTGGCAATCTGAATTTAACACTTCCAATCAACCCCTGTGAAGTGACCTTTTTAAAATACATTTAGCTGGATAAGATATGAGCGCTGCTTTTTATTTCAGAATAGCCACTTCTATGAGATGACAACAGTTTATTAGTAACATCATTAGAGACAAGAGACTGTGTATAGTAACAGGAATAAAACAGTTGCTATGGTGCTAAATAAAGCTAATATATCCACTATACTAAGTATGCCTTTAACCTTGAAAATACATGACTGATGTTTTCATAAGCAACTCTGTAACCGCTTAACCAATGATTAGATCCTGTACTTGCCTTTTGCTCTTAGAATCAGAACCACCTACTCATTTTGAATTAAAATTTAACCATATGACTCCGTGTTGTTTAACTGCAAACCAAAATGATATACAATCGCAACAAAAGAGGTTTAAATTGTCAGCATTATGGAATAATGTCCCAGAGGTAAAGCATTGCTACTAAAAATAATGTGATTATTTCAAAGCAGTGGAGTTCGGCAAAACTATTTGCAGCAAAGCACCAGAAATATGCAGCAGAAAATTACGATTATCGGTCTGTTTTCTTGTATAGCAGGCGTGACAATGAGCCGATATTAAAAACTTCAGAAAACAATTCACTTTGACCAATCATTATCTTCAGTTTACTACTCTGGTTGCTATGATGTTCCAAATGAATATTTGTAACATTGTGTTCCAGTAAGATGTAGTTATAGAAATAAACTGTAATATTAAGAAAGAGGGCAAAACGGCAGTGCAGCGTGTAAGGTTGGTGCCTCACAGCTCCTGGCCTGAGCATTTGGATGTGGGTTTAAATCTGGCTCAGCTTGTTGAGAGTTTGCTTGTTCTCCCCATATTCACGCAGGTTTCCTCTGGGTCCTCCAGTTTCTTCCCACCATCCAAAGATGTTTTTTGCCGAATTGCCTATAAAATGTGCGTGTGTGTGCGAATAAGCGTGTGAGTGATTGCCTGGCAAAGCACTGGAATCCCATCCTGGGTGTACTGTGGGTAGGTTCACATGTTTCTGGAATAGGCTCGAATAACCATGATCCCGCGCTTTAGAATAAATGGTTAATGATAGTAAATTAACGAATTAACAAAAGACTGATTTTTGCTCACATTAGTAACTTTGCACAGCGCTCCGCCGTACGTAGAAAATCCCATTATAAGCCCACTGCAATATTAGTACTGACCAGCAGAGTGAGACTTGAGAATGGCACTTTGCATCTGCTCCTGATGGAAGGCCTGGACTGCCTGAGGAATTAGGAAAGGTCTGCTGTGGTCATGGTAACGGCTTTACCTGTCTCTCCAAGTTAAGAAGACACAGGAATAGAACGACTGCTCTATATTTACATATCCTTCGGCATGCAATTGGGAAATCTGCCCGGGCACACTTGGCACAATCACGCTACGTGCCGTTTCCAGAGACTTTTAACAAGAATTTTTGTTGCGTGTCTTGTGGGATTTTTAAAAGTATTCCACCAGGTGTGATATGGATTCATTTTTTTTTTTCCGTACACAAATTAAATCAGTTACCGCATAATTCTTAAATACCACAGTATTCACCGCAGCTCAGTTGTCCACACAACAATGTGTAATGGGGCCTGCAGTGTTAGGAAGACTAGGAAAGGTTATTGGGTAAAATCTCTTCAAGACGCTTGGACAATTGCAATATCCATGCTTTAATCTACTAGTTGAACTGGGAAAACTTTAGATGACTAGCTTGTAGCTCAAAGACTAGGGTCCAAAGGTCACCCAGGAAAATAAGGATTAGTAGACATCCTGGATTAATAATATACTTGTGCGTTTCATTTTCTGCCTTTGTATGACTGCAAATGTTATAACGTTATGGCAAGTGATCTCATTACTCATTTTAGTGTTAGTGATACATACGGAAAAGTTAATTGGCACATTTAAACAGAAATGAATAAAAGCGGTAATACTGTGGAATAACAGGAAATTTCACTTTTAAGACCATATGTCATATTGTTCATCAAGGCCCCACTGCAAAGCATATATATATATATTATATATAAGTGCCCCACAGAGACAGGAGTTCGCAAGCAACAGTCTGGGGACACAGGCAGCATGGTACAATGTATTATTACCTTGAGATCCAAAGGCTGGACCAAAGGTTGCTGATTTGAATACCACATATTTGTATAGTGCCCTCAAGCAAGGTACTTACCCTGAATTGTTCCAGTAAAAAAAAAGTTACCCAGCTTTGTACAGTGTGGCCTAATCAATCATGGTGTGAGTGAGTGCCTTTGCAGAAATAAGTGGAGAAAAATGGAGCTAAATGAGTAAATGTTTGCAGCAGTTCTTGGAAACTCGTTTGGCAGCCAGTCGGTCTGTGTTCTTTGCGTTCTGTTGCTCTGGTTTCACTTTTTTTTTTTTTTTGCTCTTCAGCTCCTGTCAACAGTGGTCACCTCATACTTTGGACATAAGTTCACAGGAGCTTCCCTTCCGAACCCCTCCTGACCCGCCCGAAAGCGTTAACCAAAAAAAAAAAAAGAACGGAAAAAAAACCGCGTCCTGCGTCATACGTCACGTAACGCCCATAACATCGCTCGCCATTGGCTCCAATTCTTCGCCAGTCCTTGAAGCCACGCCTACCACGCGACGCTAAGATCAGGGAGAGAGGGAGAGCCTCACTGGGGAGGCGGGTGCCGACGAAACGGCTATTAATATTGTTACCAAAGAAGAAATTAATTATCAACTTAATCGAATGTCGGAAGTGGAGCTGAAGACACTACTCTGTGAAAATCGGAGCGGTCCAGTTAAACTGTCCTAGCTTGGGGTTGTTGCCTGGGCAGTTCTCAGGTTCCTGGGACGAGGCGAGGGAATCGCCGGGCTCGAGTCGGGCTCCTCCATTCTCGGACTCCAGTTAGCTGCCTCAGCTAACGTGCCGCCGTTACTGTGGGAGAGCTGGCAGCGACCGCCGCCTCCGTCGCCCTTATTACCAGGCGCTTACCGGCGTGTAGCACCGCAACTGGCGCGGTTTACTGAGGAACACGGACCTCACTTTTTCTCCAGCCGTTCGGTGCCAGTAGCGGTAAATTTGCCGACCTACACAGACTCGTCACCCACCTTGCCTTCCCCCCCCGGACCCTCCCTCCCTAGCCGGCCTGCAGCCCCCGCTCGGTGCCGGGGTCAGACGGAAAAGATACGGGGATTACCTAGGCTAGAAGTAAGCGACGTGGAGAAGTAACAGGAGCCACCCAGCCTGTCCAGCCGCCGTCAAAACAGGGTGAGCGAAGCGCCCCGGTCACAAAATCGGCGGTTCTCCGGGCGACGGACGGCGACTCAGCGAGGTTTGCTGGAGCCGCTCTGCTTGACAGCTTTCGTCCGCACCGTTTCAGGCACCGCGCCACGGACACGGCCTCGGCCTAACAGCCCCACCACGAACGAAGCCGGCGCTTCCAGTCCAGAGACCCGCGACACGTCGAACACTTATCTTCGCAAACATTACTTTTCTTAAAAGCAGCAAAGCGGCCCTCCGCCGTCATTTTCGCCGCTCTTTCCACCAACTCCCGCAACAGTTGTTGAAAGTGATGCTGTACAAACCCGCGGGAAAACGAGCGCTCGCCTCAGAGTCGACGGGAGTATAATAGATATTTTTTAAAAAAAAAAAAAGAAAAAAAGGGGGGCAGCAAAATATCGCGCGAGAAGGAGTGTTCGGTGCGCGCTGCGCTCAGATGCCGCTTCGTTAGCGGTAGCTAACAGAGTAGCTAAAGGAGGCGACTCGCTCCGTCCCTGTTCAGTGAGCTAGCTAGCCGATGTTAGCCAGTGTGCTAACTCCAGTTCCGTGGGACGGTCGCTGCTGAATGTGGACTGGCAAAGAATAGCTATTTTCGCCCTTTATTTCCCACATATTTTATATATTGTAATATATAAGACACGTTTCTGTTGGAGGAAAAGGCGGAGAGAGGACGTCCGGACGTGTAGCCATGAGTATCGAGATTCCCGCCGGGCTCACGGAGCTGCTGCAGGGCTACACGGTGGAGGTGCTCCGGCAGAGGCCGCCGGACCTCGTCGAGTTTGCCGTGCAGTACTTCACCCGTCTGCGGGAGAGCAGGAGTCAAGACGGCGCCGGGCCGGGCGTTGCAGCCGCCGCCGCCAAGGCGACCGGGAAGGGGGTCATGTTCGACGGGGAGCCCATGCAAACCGAGTCGAATGGGGACGGGGATGAGGACGAGGACGACGATTCCGACTTCGAGCGTGAGTATCCAGCCCAAGCTTATTAGGAGCGTAATTATTTGTCTCCATGCATATCTGATAAAATAATAAACTGGGGTGGTGGGTTTCCCCCGGAGGGATCCGTTCAGGTTCACAGCTGCGTGCACTCACTCACTGTCACTTTTCACACTCCTCGTACTGGTACGTTACTTACTCGTGTGTGTGTGTGTGTGTGTGTGTGTGTGTGTGAGAGTGAGAAATATGTTACACAACGTGTGAGTGAACTAAGTACATGGGCTCTTCTGCCTAGGAGCGCATTGCTTGTTCGTAACTCAAGTTCCTCCCTTGTCCGTAAGTGACAATGAAAACCCGTCATACGCTACGGACGTCCCTCGGTTTCTTCTTTAAGTTCTCTAATATGACACCTATAACTTGAATGAAAAGTTTATTGAAACTGAAAATGAGTAAACCAGTGCGTGGAGTTTGCTTGTTCTCCCCGTGACTGCGTGGCTCACTTCCGGGTGCTCCGGTTTCCTCCCAGCATTGAATTGGCTGATAATAGGTGTCGTCCCCTCGTGTTCAGTTGTCAACCAGTTCGTTCAGGGAACATGTGCATCATTTCACATTAGGACTGCTCAGCACTCAACCTCCATGAGGTGCGAGTTGTAAACAAAGTTGGGGTGAGTTTCACTGGGGTGCCCCCCGCTCTCCTGTGAGGTGCTCTTTGCTGCCATCTGTTGTGTTGGCTGGTAAACAGGTTGTTTGTTCAGCTACAGACTGAAATATTACAGTAGATAATGAAAATGCAGAAGTAAAATTTTTATCTTCAAAAATTTATAACACGAGGAGCAGGACTGAAATTCATTTCCCGTCAGAGAGAAAAGCTCCGTATTAATGCACATTTAACCTACCCTTGCAGAAACGATCATTTGTATTCTCGGATGCTTTCATTTGTTTAATTTTATTCAGTGTAGTAACTGCTTGTTACTAATATGCAAGGAACTGAGGATATTGCTGGATTGTTAGGAACAGTTATGCAGAGTTTGGAGAACTACTGTTTTGAATGCAGTAAAATCTCGTTGAGAATTTTTGGCTGCACTTATACAGCCGTACATTTGTCTGGAACAGTTAATGTTAAATACTTTTGGTGGGGTGTGCAGGGACTATGGCAGGACTTAAGAGTCTTAGCCTAAGGCTCCTAAGGCTAACAGCCTATTCGTGAAGTGGAAGTTAACTTTTTTTTTTTTTTTTTTTTTTTTTTTAAAGAAGACCTTGGCTTCCTTTAACTAAATCTGAGAACTCTAGCCATAACAGTAGTTTTTGTATCACTCACTTTCTTTGTGCGATTTCCCTCCCCCTTCTTCTTCTCTCCTCTGCCCCCCAGTTTCAGTCTGTCTACAATGTTGTGAAAGAGAGCTACCTTGCAATAACAAGAGTGAAATCTAAGAATATTTTAAATGTCGTAAGTTTAAAATTTTTCTTTGTTTTTCAGTACTTAGTCTTTAATACAGGAGGCAGGACAAAGCGGCATCTCGGTGTTGGTCTTTACTACAGGAAGTGGGAGAATGCAGCCCTCACTCGTTGCTAACTTCTCATAGTGAGCAATGCTAAATTTAGGGATATTCCTGTTAAAAGCATGCTGTATTATACCAAGTTGCAATAAATGTGTTTGTTGTTTTATTTGTGCAAGTATTCCCAATAATCCATGATGATGTTGAAGCTTGTAAACAAGGAAGTACTGAACTACTGAAATGATTTCTTTTGGCAGGAATTTCATTGAGAACCATCTCAACCCTGGAATGCAGCAGAGTATTTCTTCAGAGCACAGGGCAAGGTTTGATGTGGAATTGGACTCAGTTGAGCAGTGGTATATGTTTTGTATAAGTAAGATATAAAACTAGCGTAAAGTATCAATGTACCAGGTGTGTATTATAAATAGCATAGATACGATAAGGGGAGAACTTCCTCTTTAACCATTACACTGCTTGCCACTTAAAAACATTCCACACTCTGCCATTTGCCCTCTGAGATCAGGAAGCCTCGGGATGACAAATTGGCCCGTGTGCTCCCCTGGCAGGGTGACAGTCCTTGTACGGTTCACGATATGCGAAATCGTTCTGTAGATAAGCCTGTCTCTTCAGCTCTTTGCAGGTGTACTTTGGTTGGGTAGGCTGAGGGATTGGGCAGATGCACAAAACTTAGCTGATCTTTTATTGTAATGTATACTTGGAGGAATATGGAGATCAGACAAAGGATTCATAATGGATTGTGGATATGTGCTTTGTGTGATGCTGACAAAGATGCAGTGGGAGGACAACCACAGATGTGCAGTGAATGTCAGTAAACTATGCAGTAACCCTGTAGGCTATTCTGGACATCAGAGCTCCGGTCCTCTTATCGGTTCAGCAGAAAAGTAAACATGGCACGAACACTCGTGGGAGCATCTTGGAAAGTTACAGAATACGAGTTCATCGTACTTTGTACAGAAACATTATGGTTGGCACAAGACAAGAGGAAAATTGTGTTCTGTCACTGACAATCCGTACTAATTGCAGCTATTGATTAATATAGTGCTAATTGCAACTGAAAGGACTGATTCATTATTGTCAATCCAGTTTGCTAATGCTTCTCTCCAAAGCAACTGAAGTTAAGATACTTGCAAGCAATTGTGTTCTTTCTGGAAGCAGGAGTGAGGAGGATGGAGTCATGCTGCGTATGAAACTTGTTATATTCACGTTATGTACAGAAATGGTGAGTGATGACGGAGAATGTTCTTTGGTCTCATTTTTGATTTTGTGTGCTCTTCTACTGCCGGTGAAGGTTTAAATAAGCGGTGGTGAGCATGTGATCACATGCATAAGTCGTATAAACACCTTTAATAACATAAATACCTTACACCAAAGTGAAGCTTTAATTTTGCAGACAGAGGAAGACCTGCTAACGTGAAACATTTGCTTGTAGTGTTACATTGTGCCTTTAACAAGATAGTGTCCGCATACTTTTCAGAGTGACACGGAAAGTGATTTTGGGAACTTTATCTGATGATTTGACTCGGGTATGCGACGGACTGGCGTCCCGTCCTGGGTGTGTCCCCTCCCCCTCCAGCCTTATGCCCTGAGTTGCCGGGTTAGGCTCCGGTTCCCCGCAACCCCGTATGGGACAAGCGGTTCAGACAATGTGTGTCAGACGATGTTTATCAAAATGGCTCCATCCAGTGTACAGTGTCTTGCATCCAGTGGTTGCAAGGTGTACTCTGGAACACTCCCAGACTGCACTGGAAAAGTAGTTGATGATAGTGAATAAAAGTATAGCATTAAAAGACAAGCTGCAAATGATACTACTACTTACAAATATGTTGCAGTCGGGGGTGCGGTGGGTTTGGCCGGGTTCCACTTTGTGGTGGGTCTGGGGTTCGAGCCCTGCTTGGGGTGGCTTGTGATAGACTGGCGTCCTGTCCTGGGTATGTCCCCTCCCCCTTTGGCCTTGTGCCCTGTGTTGCCAGGTTAGGCTCCGGTTTGCCGCGACCCCACTTGGGACTAGCGTTTTCAGACTGTGGTGTTGCAGTCATTTTCATTTATAAAAATACAATTTAGTCAGTTTTATTTGCCAAGGAATAATTAACAGTACTAATGTTAATTTTGATCTACTCACAACTGGAATTTGCTCAAGTGGGTGTTTTCACGGAACAGATTAACCCTATTAAGCAAGGGATGAGTGTATGAGAAATGGCAAATCATAGAAAGCCTTTTTTTCCCCCCCCCCCTTCCCCACCATTCATCTACATCAGCCTTTCAGTCACAGTGTAAACAGAGGGACTCACAAAGGTCCCGTGCAGCTCTGTTTATGTAAGAACTGAATGCATGAGGAGAGTGACTACACCAGTGTTTGAACTGAAACATTAGCTTTCTGAGGTTGGTATTTACTGACAAACAGAGGAGGTAAGTGAAACCTCAAACACGAGCCGTCTCCTCACTCTGTCTACGCTGCGTAAGGTAGCCATGCATGTGATGTCTTAAGGAAGTAACTGTTTAGTGATTTACACTCCTCCTGAAACCCAGCCACTCATTTTTGTCATTCATGTGTGCATCTCCCGAATTGTACATGCTACAATGAGTCCTACTGCACCTTATGGAGGACTGTATGTGGAATTTTTTTTTTATGACAAAACATGTTTGAGGATGGACTCTGACTTTCTAGAAGTCTCAGAAATGCATCCAAAAGCTTACTTGTATAAGACTGAAAAATGTTGCTCATCTTAGTAAACATCACATTCAGCAGGCATCTGTCACCATTAAGAAAAATGAACAGGGCTGTTGGTAGCAATGGTCTAATTAGATTATCGTTGCTCTGGGCCAGTTATCCTGTAATAATTAATGCACACTGACAGGGAGCCACAAGTAAAACCTGCAGTCGTGCATATTGCGGCTTAAGTCCCTGTGCTAGCTAACCAAAGACCTCGGCTGTTCTCCTTCCAGACATAGTCTGTAATACGAGGCCTTTGAACGAGGTGGCCGAACCATGTCTCAGCTTGTGGGAGCAAAAAATTTTGGCTGAAGCCAAGATTTCACTGCTGAGCTGCGGTACCGTTGTCTTTGGGACATGGTGGAACGGAGATCTGCTAGTGCACTTTGATAGTCTGGACTTTATGCCTCTGTGCTGCATTGAATGGACTGCAGAATGGAGCATGGGACAAAGACTTGCAAACTGTAGTGTGTCTGCACTCGGCCGCTTGTTGTGCTCTGGGTGTCAGCGGTATACTTATTGCAGCATAGGATCATGAAACACTGCCTGAGATGTACTCTGTGTAAAAAAGTTCTAATAAACATTTTTCTATTAATGTGCCTGTAACATCTCCGACCCTGTGTGACACTTGTTCTATAAACACGCTTCGCACTTGTAGTGCGTTTCATTGAAGCTGTCTAACTTGTGAAATGTGGAGGGAATTTTCCAAGCCATTTGTTCTGGTCGTATCCTCGAGCAGACCCCTGTGTTGGTGGCGGTACTGCCGATTCAGAGCTGGCATCAGCTCTTCGGGCACAAATGCCTTGTGACGCATTTGGGACACTGATCGATAAGGACGGGGAAAGGGGTTAGAGGCACACGGGCTGCTGCTGTGGTATCGCTGTCACAAGCACATATGGGCCTCGCTCCTCTTCTCTCCCTTTGTTTGTGGTTTTTGCCCTTTCGACAGTTTGCTCTTTCGTAACTCTCAAGCTTTTTTCCTAACGATGACAAGGTGCTTTACAGTCAATTGTTAAACCCACTCCACACATTTGCACGCTTGTCCATAAGTGGTAACTTGGAAGTATCTGACTCATTCCATGATTCCCCCCCACTCTCAGATTTTTCTTTGTTGTTCAAGATTTATTCCAGGAAGTAGTTTTTCCTCATGGGTAACCCGAGCACAAAATTTTATTTGGAAACATGAAGTCTGTGATTATTAATGATAGATTTAGTGAAACATTTTGTTTGGAATGTTTGGCTTCCTTTATGACCAAGATTATGGAAAATTATTGGTCTTATTAAATGATTTCCTTACGCCGGTGATTAACAGATCTTTTGGAAAAAATACTTATACAAATCAAGTTTTAACAGGAAACACTTCTGCCCTCGTGCTCCTACAGTCCTTAAGCTGCAGATTGGCTAGCAGTGGCCTTAGTGTGAAAGTTTTAACTAGTGCATTACTGTTTGTTTTGTTCACAGCCTCTGTGGGCCACATTTGCAACAAACACCTAACAATATATTAATATCAAGGACCTAGTAATAAAGAGTAAGGTCATCCTTTGCTTTCAGAACAGCTTTTTGACAAATAAAACCTCATTCTGATTCATTCCTTTTTGGAATGCTGTCGTACAATTCCTGAACTCTGCTAATTCAATCCTGTAGTAATTTTGAGGCTGTACTTTTGTGGCATTTAGCAACTGTCTTGTGAAGTGCTTTTCTACCACTGAGCTTCGACTTGCCACCGCTGTTCCTGTTTGCCGTTGCAGTTTTAGGTCTGGTATGTGCTTTCATCACTCAGACTTCGAACTGATGGAGTAATTTTTATTTTCTCTGATTCACCTGCACTTCTTGCACTGTTTGACCTCTTTGCAGCTCTACGTTTAAAAGTGAAAGTTTGAAAGTTTTAAAAGCTCTGAGGGAGCCCAATCAGGTCAGACGGCACACAGGCAACAGACTCGGACCACCATGTCAAGTTCATGTTTTACCCTTCAGCCACATGCTGTGGCAGGTTCCATCTTGACACTGAGATAGAGAACACGTGCTCTCTGCAGGACTGTGCAAGTACACCGCAGGCCTGTGCCTTCAGATGCCTTTGTAGTCCTCTATCTAATTGCAGTCTTTCACGGGCTTTTCCCCAAAGTGCCACCCTTTTGGATGGGGGGGGAAGGTACTGATGTCCATCTTTTTAGTCTAAGTTGGAGAAGTTGTGGTTTGGCTGAAGTGTGTAGGAGGGGTTGCTCTGGTTTCCAAGGCTCTTGGTTTTGTGAAACTAGGGACAGCCTGAAGCAGGTGTAAAGGTGCTAGTGACAAGGTCCAGAGGCTTAGCTAATGTCCTTGAGATCCAGGTGTTTATATCTGGCTGGACTTTAACTGGCCTTAAGAGACACCATGATTCTAACAGCTGATAGTCTGTCTGTCTGTGTGTGGGGGGGGTGGGGTTGCCTGGCTGTGAACCATGGGAATGTTTATATTTTAACTTTCTGTGGGAGGACAGTTTCTGTGGCCATGGTTCTGGAATATAGGGCTTTGTAACTCTGGAAGGTGTTAATGGTGTAATTTAATTGCATGTTTGTTTCAAGATCTCATCTTACGATGTGATTTAAATGTCTGCAGGTCAGAGCTGTGAAATGTCCAGTCCTCAAGGGATGCACCCTATACTGGCTTTGGCTCTGTCTCAACCCTGACTTGTTTTATTGATGTAATTACCTGGTAGTTTAGGTGCAAAGTAAGCATTAGCCAAATGAATACAGTCTCGGAAATCTGTGGATCTTCGAGGTCTTGGGCTGCAGGGGTTCATCTGCTATGTAAGATGGATCTTTCACGGCAAACCTCATACATGGGTTCCACAGTGGCTATATTCCTCCAGAACAAATTAAATGTTTGTTTTCGATGGATTGTGGAGTTCTGTGTCCCTCTGAAACACTGAAGATGCAGATCTTGTGTTTTTGTGCATGTTTTAAGGCTAAGAAAACATTTCTGGTTCAGCATGATATTGTGTTGGGCGAGCGCTTAACACTTGAAAATGCTCTTCACATGGTTTGCATCCCATCATACGTTCAAAAAGAAGCAGTGGTGCTCTTTTACTTAAACAAATTTAGGTGCAGAGGAGTTCCAGATTTCCCTGCACGTTGTTACACAAACGTGGGTCATTTACTACAAAGTGGCCCTGTTTTGCATAGTAAACCCAAACCTGCTAACATTGCGTTTTTTCTTCTATTCATAGTCTCGTGGAACTCATTCTGGACTGGTTTGTTTGTTTGTCTTTTCTCCAGGCAAATGCTGGCAGCTGAAGACGCTGCCTTTCACTATGAAATGATGGGGTGGGGGGGGGGGGGGGTACTGTATATAAATGCGTAAGGGAACACATATTTTAAATATTCATGTAGCTGCTGCTGCAGGGTAACAAAGGCAGTATGAACACCTTGTACCAGCATTGTTCTTAAATTGGACTGAGGGTGTATGTGTTGCTGTTTTTAAAGGCCTTTTAGGAAAGTGCTCTGTTGGTACAATTTGGTTAACTTGGAGAATAGAGGGAATAAACTTGATACTCGTCATATCTGTAGGACTTGGTTCTTGCTGTTGTACATCTGAGCTGTTGAAGTGAAATGTAGCTGGAGACAAGCATCAGGTAAATTTTCTTGCTTGTATAGTTACTTATTTGACAGGGCGAACTGATGAGTGTCAGCAGTATAGATTGTTTAAAAATTCACATTTGAAAACCAGTTGTTTTTGCTCGGAGGTTTGTTTACCAACTGAAGGTTTCGGGGTTGGGTCAGTCTTTTTCTGTAATATGTACCTCTTTCCTCTTGCTTGTTTTCGTGCGCGATTAGAGGCCCCTCTGAGCTTGTCCACGAGAGCTCTTATTTTTGTCCCGTTGGCTTTTTAAATTCTGCCTAGCATGCCTTTGTTACAGACGCCTGCCCAGTGTGATGACCGTGTAAGTGCAGCCCCCTAAGGCTGACCTCCATCTGTTTCAGCCTGTTAAGTGTAGGTAACCCTGGTCCTTGTAAGTCATGTTGCCTTGCTTTTGGCTATTATTAAAATGAGTCCGTTTCCCAGTAATGTCCTAAAGGTGTTGGTTGTACTGGGTGCTGATCTTTGCTGCCCACTGGATGTCAGCTCATTTGCCTGGATTCCCAGTTACCTCCCCCGCCACAGGACAGAGGCGCTGATACTGGGTTACCTCCCCCGCCACAGGACAGAGGCGCTGATACTGGGTCATGGTCGAACCCTGGAATTTTTATTGTTTAGACTGCAGCGCAGCATTGTGCCCAAGAAGGGGTGGAAAATAAGAGAATGAATTGCTCTGTGGTTAAGCATGAGTTAAGCATGAAAGGGTTAAGCCTGCCCAAGTTATACAGGAGAGGGATAATTCCTTTTATGGAATTTTGTCTGGAGGAGAAAAATGGAGGGAGAACAGGCTAGTAAACAATTTAAGAATCTTCCATCCGATCCATCCGAATGCTCTTTCCTCTCCCAAGATTCTCACGGGCACCACTGGGGCCTGGCGTACAGAGATGGGTTGAAAATGACGTGAGCAGTTTTAAACCACATCCCATTTGCCATCATGCCAAATGACGGCTTGAGAACTGCTGGTGGGCGTCTTTAGTCTGAGATACGAGGGTAAGTCAAGTTATTTGCGATCATTCGTCTTCAACCAGACTTAATATTGCAGGCACTTTTTGAGTTGTCCTTGTAATTTTACGGGCAGGGAGAAGTAGAGGAGAAACTTAAAACAGTTACACTGACATTTTTAATCAATTGTTTAGTTTAATTTTAACAACATCTACAAGAACTATATACAAAACTGCTCAAAGTTGACAAAGACTAGGGTCTCATTAATTCCAGTAAGACCTTGTAATGGACATATGTATGACGTGTGAGCCAATGACACATCTCTTGGCAGCTGCTGCCCAGTAGAACACACACAAGTTGTAAGTCCATAGGAAACCAGAAACCACAACTATAACCTTAGAAGTTAATATTTGTACCCTGGACCAACAGTATTTAAATGTCAGCTTTTATGATGAACTACTCCAGCGCTACTGTCATCACTACAAGCTGGATGTTGCTCTAAAAAGCATGTCACTGGAGGAGGTAGGTGCTGAAGATGAGGTGCTTCTGTCTCAGCAGGTGCTCAACCTGGACCTTGTATATCTTTTTTAAACTTTCACAAAGCCTAGCAGTGTCTTTCAGTTTTAATCGCCACAGTGGCTGAGCTTGCTGCTATCACAGTTCTGGCATGTGGATAAACAACATTTTTATTAGCATTTTCCATTGGAAATGGACCGTTTCATCAGTTTTGTATTTGTTGGCTGTACACAACCTTAACAATAGCAGTGTTTTAAGCCTGTTAAGTGTCAGTTGTATCATAGCACTATTCCATATTAGCATAAATCCATCATCAAAATAAACCACTTTAAAAGGCCCTGCTGAAGCAAACTTGCTCTGTCAGCTGCAAACAATGTGCAGGTGAACTGAGGTCAGTGTTTTCACTCAAGTACAGAGGTGAACTCACCTTGAGTGTGATTGAGATGCCTGGATTGAACCTTTGAGTCCTTTACCATTCATTTCAGGAGGCTTATAATGACAGTACGCGCTGTTCTAAATTCTGTTTACCATGGGACAAATCGCATTCATTGAACAAAGTCAGAATAATACGTATGTGCTTGTTCAATTAAACTATCAAACCAAAACGCATCTATTTCTTTCAAGAAAAATATTTGCCACAATTTTTTCAGCACAAGGCAGGAATTTGGTTTGATCAGTAGCTGCGTAAACATCAGCTTGCAAAAGACATTTTTAAAAAATATTTGCATTTATTTGTTTGTTGTGGGTGTCAGAACAGTTTTTGTTTGTGCTTTTGTGTAAACAACAACAATGATGTCGTGGAAATGCTCATATTTCTTCCTGCACATCCTGGTCCCTTCATGAATTCACCCATTTGTTCGTTCATGCGTGTGAAATCCATTGAGTACATGCACACCGAGGCTGCAGCGTTGGGTTCCGTTAAAGGTCTACTTTGTCTTCGCGCTCCCCGATGTTCCCTCCCGTGGCACAGCGTCTTAAGCCAGACGAGCACTGATTATCATACTATAATAGCATATTATTACTTGTCAAGCAGGACCTACCAAAAGATGACGGCTGTAGACCTCCGACTGCAAAAAAAAAAAAAAAAAAAAAAAAATGCACGCTGCGGTGGCTTTGTGGTATACTACACACTCGCTGTCACAGCGATGGAGTGAACTTGGCACTCAATTTATTTGATAGTTGGGTTCTCCTGGCCTATTAAGTCTTGTTGCTATAGTGATGGCTTATGTGGGAGGAGTTGAAGCCTATTGTAATTGAGTTGTATGCCAATCTCTTATTAAGGGGATATCTTCTATGCCCTTTCTTTATGGGTTCTTCAAAAGGTAACTTTCACTACCATTTAGGTTTGTATTTTGAGCATGTGCCATTTCTCCCCCAAAATCAACTCATGGTCATTTTGAGAAGCTTAATTCCCTCAAGTTAATTTTCTGTGCTGTGAGTTTCTCCAGTCTTCATACTCTGTGTTAGGTTTGTTGATGTAAAATATAACATTCTTGTCTGCTGTCCAGTGTGAATAGTGTCTAACTTGAGTGATGAAATTGTAGTATATCTCTTCTGTCGTGAAATTAATAACCTAATAATGTCCACAATCTGAAATTGCCTTTACCTGAAGACAGACATTGTTATGTAATGTGTCCCATCTGGCATGCAAGTAAGCTGCAGAGATATGGCCCCAGTGGGTACTGGTAAGTTGATGGGTGCCCCATGGTGAGGACCTGGCTTCAGTCTTGCTGCGGTAGCCAGGAGGCCTGGGGGAAGCCTGTTTGGTTGCTGCTGTCTTGGTTGAGGGAGCTGGCGAGAATGTCATCTCTCATTGGACATAGTGACATCTCCAGGTATTTGGTTTCCTACAGGCTTGTGTGTAGAAGTGTGGGGTAATGCTCTCCTCTAAGGGTATTTTCACCCTATAAAACCTGAACCGGTGAGTGCATATTGGAAGAGGTGTGTGTCTGGGTTTACTTCATCCCACTTAGCATCAATTTCACTTTCCATTCTGGAGAAATAAGGTTCATATTGGCCATGGCTACATATAAAGACAGTGTCACAGAACACAGAAAAGGGCCAAAATAACTTTTGCTCATAACATCTTTCATTGATGCTTCTCAGGTTCTGTCACTAATCACCTAGCTAAATTTAATTTTCTCAGATTAAAATTGCACTTGCCACTTTCTCATTATAAACAAGACGTAGCCAATTGATTGGCTCCGAAATTAAGGAATAATAAAGGAATAAATGGGTTTTAGTAGCGGTGAACACATAGTGAGCAGTGAAACATGGTCAGTTATTGTGGGCTACTTTTTAATTTATACATAATTGTCTCTTGGCAGTAGTGTAATGTTTTCGTTCTTCAGTAGATGAGACAATGTTGCTTTGCACTAGTTCTTGTTTCACTACTTTGTGCAGGTCCTGTATCGGAGGGCAGAGGGCTTCCAGCTAAACCCAGATTAGGTGAATCGACAAGAAGCCATAGCTGGGGGTAGTTATGGCAGCATGTGACTGTCTGTAAAAGTGGTCCCCTGTGAGTGGTCAGGTACCAGAGCACCAGTTCCGGGTGGCATTGTGATTAGGGATATTGCCTTGCAGCCTCAAGCTTTCTGGATAGAATCTATCTCCCACTGTAGTGTACTCTTGATCATGGTAGTTACCCCTCAATTGCTGTAGTATAAATTAACCTATTATGTAAGGAGTTGGGGCAGCTGGTAATATAGTGGTTACAGCTGTTGCCTTTGGTCACAAAAGTTGCAGGTTCAAATCCCACCTCCACCTATAGTACCCTCAAACCATGTACTTACTCTGAATTGCTCCAGTAAAATTACTCAGCTGTATGAATGGGTAAAAAATTGTAACAATGTACTAAGTCACTCTGGTGAAAAGCATCTGCTGAATGAATGTAAATGTAAATTCATTGTCTAACATTGCAAGTTCTGTCCCGCAAAGGTGTTGGACCAATAAAAGGTTAACGAAACACAGTTGAAACCCTGCGCTTTCACATGCTCGTGATGCTTCGGGCGCTGCCCTTATGAACAAATGCTTGACGACTCATGACTCAGGAACCTTCATTCAAGTGGAAATTACCAGTTGTGTAGTTTGACATGTTTTATAGCTTTTGATGATTGCGAGGTCACACCTGATGTGCGGTTCCAGAGGAAAAAAAGGATGGACCCAAGGCTGTGGGACCAGTGCCATTTTGTGAGGTTCTCGCAAGCCCACTGTGTAGCGTTCACACTCATACTTTCTGCACTTTAATTTTACAAATACATTTGTTTAGCTGATGCTTTTCTCCAAAGCGACTTACGATGTTAAACTACTTAACTTTTTTTTAAAAAAAAAAAAAAAAAAACCCCATTTACACAGTAGAGCAATTTTTACTGATGTGTTTTTAGGGTAAGTACACCTTGCTCAAGGGTACTACAGCTGGAGGTGGGAATCAAACCTACAACCTTTGGGTCCAAAGGCAGTAGCTCTAACCACTATGCTACCAGCTGCCCTCAATTTTTACTTTTGCATTTTGGTCTTTAACACCGCTGGTGTTTGTTCACCTTTGTTCCACAAGGATATATAGCAAACACATTTTTAGGATATAAATTACAACATTTGTGTGTATTTTCCTCCTGGTCCCAATAGTGCCTTTCCCACCACCCCCTCTTTTCCCTTTAAGCCATATTGATTCCATGGAATGTGTGTTTTCAGTAAGCGCTGTATTTTATGGAACAGTGGAGCAGTCCATCTTTGGCAACGGATGCTTTGGGAGACACTGTCAGAGCACACACTCAGTGATGGGACTTCGCTCAGTCTTACTTAATTGTAAAAGCAGCTTCATGACATTTCTATTGTTGTATTTTTCACTTTTTCTGATGTCCAAGCAGAGCGATAATTTATATTTGGGTACATGTCTTGTGTTAATTAGTACAGGGTGTGTATTGTACTGAGACACATGACTTTAACCCCAGTAAGTCTCCTCAGCAGACCCTCTCAAGGCACGTGGCGCTGTGTGACTCAGCTTACTTGGGGGGGGGGGTTGTGAGGACGCCACGTTTTGAAGGGCCTGAAACGTACAAATGTCCCTTCCGTCACATTTGACAGCGCCGAGCTAACAGCCCCCGACAGGCTCATATCAGAGTGTTAATTGAGTGAGCGAGTGGGGGCCACGGGCTCTGTTATTGACATGGCCCCGTTAGGGTGTGTGTCTCTCTCTCTGTGTGCATGCTTGTATACACACACACGCTTTCCTTACCACTACTGGAAGTAAGATTGGTCATTACAGGACACATGAAAAATGGTTTACAAGCGTATTGTAGCTGTGTGTTGCTCTGATGTGCGAATGTTTGTTTCCCTCTTTAACGTGCTGCCTTTCTTCTCTCCGTAGCCCCCCCTCCGAGCAGATTCAGCCGGAGAGTTTCAGGTGAGACGAGCCTTTCGCTTTACCTTCTTGCGGCAGCAGCACATTGTAGTGTTGCTGCGTGGGCGAGCTTGAGCGCAGGGTGTCAGACGAGCTCCTGTTCATTGTGATGTTCAGCTGAATGTTTCCCCATGTGGACGTGGCATGTTTCGCAGCCAGTAGAATCCCTGGAAAGTGCGTTTCACTGAGGGTATTAGAGCGGCTGGTCGGTGGCGCGAGGGGATTTCACTCAGCTCAGGGGGAGGGCACAGGGGTATTAGCGGTCGCCCGCCATTGACGCAGTTCATACCGAATCAAACCTGAAAATAGTTTGGCCTTGTGTGATCGCAAGAGCTTACACTAAATTTTAATTACTGATTCATGCAGTAGATGCGCTTAGAGGAGCTGAGTGCAGGGGAGTGAGAGGAACTGCTAGTGGGCTTTTCAGAGCTTTGCGATTTGTTCCTTAGCCAAGTCTTAGATGTATTTGGCAAACAGATTTATCACATTTACACACGGTGTTTAAGGCGATTCTGTGCCCCTAATTATAAAGGGACGCTTCGGAAGGGGCCCTGGAAAAGCATCAAGGTATATTTGGAGAGAACGAAAAGTTACCCTTTTAGAATTTTTTTTCTCTCTCGCTAAATACCAGTAGACTGTAAAGGGGACTAATAAACCCTCAGAATGAATGAATTTGGACAATGTGGTCTGTCCCCAATGGCTGAATATAGCAGTACAGGTTTGCCCACCTGTTGTGTCTAACTGCACTCATCCTCCCTCCATGGCGTCGCCTTCCTGCAGTGTGCGCAGAGGCCTTCAATCCTGACGACGACGAGGAAGACACGGAACCGCGTGTGGTGCACCCCAAAACAGATGAGCAGCGCTGCAGACTGCAGGAGGCCTGCAGGGACATTCTCCTCTTTAAGACCCTAGATCAGGTATGCACGCACACGCCTGTTAACCTGCATTGGAAGGTATGAGCGAACACACAGACTGGCAAAATCTCTTGTCAGAATACGGGCTGCAGTGACACTTGTTCGGCAGCTGCTTCCTGCTCACCTCGCTCTTCAGCGCACAGAGCCTGACAGCTGCACTGACTTGATGTTTGTGTGTCTGTCTGCACTTTGGGTCACTGGTGTTTAGCTTGCCTTGTGGCCAGCAATGGGGCTTTAACCCCAGTCCTCTCTCTCCCTCCTTACCTCTCTCAGGAGCAGTTCTCAGAAGTGCTGGATGCCATGTTTGAGCTTCGTGTCCAGCCCCAGGAGCACGTCATTGACCAGGGTGACGACGGGGACAACTTCTATGTTATTGAGAGGTCTGTGCACATGTTTGTGCTCAAATGTACTCTGAGCAGCTTTGGAACACACTGATTGATAGGAACAGCACTGCTATGTTACTGGTAATTGACTTTAATCTTTCAAATGACTGAACAAATGTCATTTCACATTGTGCAGCTCAGAGTAGCGTTGGTCGTGTTGCGAGTGTGTGAACGAGTGTATTGTGAACATGCTCAGCAAAGGTCTTGCAAGATGCTACGATACTACAGTTCGCCTGTAAATCTGTCAATATATAGAATGTTTCTCTAAATATCTCGAGCCTGTGTGTCCCTGTGAAGGAATGCTGTTTTTTTTTCCTCCTCGGCTCTCTACTCATTAAGTTTCAAAGTTAGTCACAATAACCCTTGGACTCTTAACATACTGGTTTCAATGTCTTGTTTGTGCCCAAGGTCTTTCCAAAGGAAGCGGCTATATTTGCTTTTATTGAAACTACCACTGGCCTTGTCATGGAACTAATTGTGTTCTTTGGTGGCCTTGGAACATTTTTTTTATTCCCTCCTTCCTTTGAGAGACTTTTTTTTTTTGATCTGCCATTGTTTATGTACCTCTGCATTGCTCCATCTCTCCTGCACAGAGGAGTGTATGACATCCTGGTGCAGAAAGACGGCGTCAGCTGCTGTGTGGGAAAGTACGACAACAAGGGCAGCTTTGGGGAGCTGGCACTCATGTACAACACCCCTCGTGCCGCCACCATCATGGCCACCACAGAAGGGGCATTGTGGGCCCTGGTAAGAGGCGTCAACTCTGCTTTCCCAGCAACCACCCCACTCCGTTAACCTTAACTCGGTTGCCACCACAGTGCCATCTTGTGGACTGAAACATTGACTATAGCTTGTATTGACTGTTTCAACCTTTTGTTGTAGCTCAAGGTGTGTGTGTGTGTGTGTGTGTTGACCTTTATTTATTTGTAACAGGACCGGGCCACGTTTCGCAGACTTATTGTGAAAAACAACGCCAAGAAGAGGAAGATGTACGAGACCTTCATTGAGTCTGTTCCACTGTTGAAATCTCTAGAGGTGTGTGTGTCTGTGCATAGGGACCCCCCCCCCAACCCTTATCACAGGGCCAGTACAATTACTAAATTATTTTTAGATGCTACAATTATGATAGTTGGGAGGGGAAATTGAAGACATTATCACAGCATTTCACAGCTTTCTCCACCAAGGCAGCTGGTTTCCTTTTATTGCATTGACCCATCTACCCATGATGCACCATGGCAGTGCATCAAAGGGAAAGGATGTGCCACCCATCTGTTGGCTGGCGGAATGTAGTCTTAGATCTGACGTGAGCTGTAGCTAGAACTTTGTTACACATGCTTAAGCAGCAGGTTTAGTTAGGGTTAGTTGTTGCATTAAGCTCAAGAGGACCTGGTTTGAATGCCCGTTCACCTTTTAGTACATTTGACTGAACTGGAGTAAAAATTATCCAGCTGACCAAATGGGTAAATTGTAGTAAGTAGCTTAGTATACAGACCTGACATTGCATGTCACCTTAGACAAATGTATCAGCCAAATCTTTTTTTTATATTAAATTTTTAAAGAGTGAACATTGTTCTCACTTTGACCATAATGTTGAAATGGGATACATGTAGTCCATAAAAATGTGATTTTAACATGCTGTTCTCCTTCCAGAGAATCACATGCCAGTTATCCCCTGCCCAGGTCCCCTAAACATGTGTTTATGAATAAGCAATGAAATACTGAAGAAAAGAATTAAAAACAAAACAAAAAAAAAAAAAAAATGGAAACCCTCAGCCTGTTCCAGCAGGTGTTTTCCAGTGTAATGTTCCTGTTTTTGCAGTAGTGCTGCTGTTATCAGATGTAGCAGGAAATTGCTTGTGCAGTTCCTTGTGTGTTACAGCTCACTCTCTTGTGTGTCTGTTTCCCACCTCTGCCTCAGTTGTCGGAACGAATGAAGCTTGTCGATGTCCTGGGAGCGAAAGCATTTCAGGATGGAGAGCAAATCATAAAACAGGTAGAACTCAAGTGTTACTACTTTAAATTTATTCACTCATCAGTGACTAAAGGTTCAGTGCAGGGGTTGCTGTGGTCCAGAGCCTATTCCAGAAGCAAAGGATGTGAGTGAGGGTACACCTGGAACGGCAGTCAGTGTCTCCCTTACTGGCACACACACATGCATAACAGGCAATTTAGTCACCAGTTCAATTGAAAAACATCTCTGGACTGTGGGAGGAAGCCAGTACGCCCGGATGCAACTCATGCAAACAATGGGGCACCGTTGAAAATCCACACAAACAAAACCAGATTCAATCTCATCCTAACCCTCACCCCCAGTTGTAAGGCAGCAATGCTATCTGCTATGCCACCGCATAGCTTTATTTTTTTAAAGCCAGCTTTATCATACTGTTATATATTCCAGTGTCCATGAACCCCTAGTACTGGCAAATGCCACTTGATTGGACTGTCCAACAGAGGTGAAATGGTTTTGTGTTTTTAGATGTTTGAACTTTTAACGGTAATGTAGCTGTGAAAAAGTGTACAGGTCCTTTCACGTTACTGTTGGAATGTTTCCATCACCCAACTAAGATGCACAATCACTTTTAAGGCAACATATAAGGTTTATATTTTAGACCTGAATCGGTAGTGTCCCAACAGAGCTGGCCTGAAATACAAGGGGAATTTATAAAAAAAACTGTAGCACAAACAGCTGGTTTACCTGCATAACACATTGTTTTAATCCATCACCAGTTCACCTGGGAACTGTTTCCATTAAAGTGGACAATCTGACCCAGCATTTGATTATATACTCAGTATAAAAGATTCTGGATGTCATTGTTTAGTTTGTTCTGTTCAGTACAGTGCTGCTGTTTTGTGTGAATATTTCTGAATTAGTATACGTGATTGCATAACAGTGATTTAGGTTCTTGTTCTTGTCCAGCTGAACGATGCGTCACCACTGTTGTTTGCACTGGGCTGTTAGGTTACTGTAAGTGGGGTTTTCTTTCTCTCAGGGCGAGAAGGCTGACTGTTTCTACATCGTAGAGTCTGGGGAGGTGAAGATCATGATGAAGAGCAAAGTAAGTGTGGACCACAACTTCCTTCCATGCCCCCCGCCCCCCATCTCCCCCAGGGGTGGTTGTCTGTCTGGCAGCACAGCTGAAAAAAATCATCCTGGTGGATGTGTGAATTGATACAGTGCCTGTGGAGGGAATGGAGGCTACATGGTAATTTATGGATGCTCCTGGGTTTTTGTTATATGTCAGTTAAATGGTAGAGGTTTTTTTAATGCAAAAATTGAGTTTTTTTTTGTGTACTTGAGCAATAAAACGGCATTCCCTCTCTTTCGATTGCAGACCAAGGCAGACCAGCAGGACAACATGGAGGTGGAGATAACACGTTGCAGTAGGGGTCAGTATTTTGGGGAGCTGGCCTTGGTCACAAACAAGCCCCGTGCAGCATCTGCCTACGCCGTGGGAGACGTGAAATGCCTGGGTAAGAAGCTGTGAGCCTCCATGCGTGTGCCTGCCTTCCAGACTGGTGCTTTGATGATGGCGGTGGATAATTTGGGTATTTAAACCTGTACTGTGGCTGTGTGAGGAATATCATGCATTGTTGAGCCATACTCAATGGCCAACGTATGTCATTCTGGGTTATTTAATGCATACAGTTTCCATCTATCTCTCTGTCCACCATAGTAAGTCGTGAGGGCACTCTTTCTACATTCTTTACATTCTCTCGCAGTCCGTATCCCCATGTGCCATATGGAGGAAAGCGAAGCAGCATACTGGTAACTGGTGACCAATAATCCGTAGACACCCAGTGTGACACTGAGTTTACGTTGGGAAACTATGCCGTGGTCGGACAAGACCCCCTAGCTGGCTCAATCACTCGCCAGCGTAGAGGTCCATTAAGCTTCACTGCTGTGAGAACTGCAATCATGCTGTGAAGCAACTTAGACCTTTATCTGCTGAGCCTCTATTTATACTGAATTTTGTATGTAATAGAATGGAGTTTTATTAATATTTTTTTGCAAATATTTTCTTCCATTTAGGGCAACTGGTTTAAAAAAATTACATTATTGGGCTTTTTAAAAATTTTTTAAATTAGGCTTTTCAAGTCAATGTTCTCTTTACGACATGGTGTACTACATCTGCTCTTACATGACAGCCAGGTTTAATTTGCTTTTCAAGATCATTTGCTTCCTGTGGGTTTCCTCATCAGAAATCAGCAAAATATTTATCTCAGCACCCAAGTTTTACCTTAAGGTGCCTTTTATGCTGCTGTCAAGCCAGTATTTGAATCGAAACGCAGTACAGACTGATACAGAATGAGTACCTTTCTAAAAGGTACAATGGCAGGGCTCCTCCTGGGACATGAGCAGGCATGTTCTACATGAGTCTAAAATTTTTCACTGGTCACAGACTTGATTTCTAATGTTTCATAATTCTCACCACCCCAGCACTCCTGCAATTCTGGCTGCATTCACAAGGGATCCAAAAATTGAAAGTCTGGTTATAGATTTTAACTTGAGTGTGTTTAAGTGAGCTTCCCCTTGTCCCTCCGAACTGCTGAACCACCCTTTCGTCATTCAAGAAATGAGCTCAAAATGTCTTGCAGACACACTTCTCTACTGATCACCTAATTGCTCCATATATTTAAATCATATCTGTCACAATTGCTTTTATTTTGTGACGGTCAATGCTGTAGGTAGTTTCTGCTGTAATGTGCCCTGGAAAGAACAGTGTTGTTCAGACCCCCCAGAGAATCACTCGTCTGTCTAAAGCTGTCTGTGAAATGCACTTCTACTCTGAGCTTTATGTCGCTTTGGAGTGAAGCATCTAATTTAAAGAATAAATGTAAAGTTCCGTTTTTCTTTGGCCGCTAATTCTCACCTCTCTTTGCCTCATTTGCAGTAATAGACGTGCAGGCATTTGAGCGTTTGCTGGGCTCCTGCAAGGAGATCATGAAGAGGAACATCGCCCACTACGAGGAGCAGCTGGTGGCGCTGTTTGGCTCCAGCATGGATCTGAGGGACTGACTTGCTCCCTGATGTGCCTTACCTGCACACACAGACACACCCAGACACTCTACCAAGCTCAACCCCCCACACACACACACACACACACACACCTACACACACCTACCTAATAGATTCTCACTCCATTTCCTCAAATATACTCCAGTGACTCCAGCCCTGGTTCAGATGATCTCCATCCTTCTTTACACTCCAGCTCATGCACATTCATTCACAGACAGTCTGTCACGCTTTCCTGCTCCGGTTTGTCGTCGCGGTGGCGTACAGCTGACATAAATAAAACTCAGTGAAAACTCTGAGATAAAGCGGTGCAAAGGTGGTGTGGCCATGCACTGGAACCTGAGCCATCCATGTTCTGGCACTACTGGAAGGGTGTGTGCAGATGCAGCATGAATGTAAAGAGCGCTGAAGGCAGCCAGTGCCATCTGAAGCACTCTCTCGGTCCAGGATGAGGTAGACCTGGGCACTGGGGGCTTTGAGGGGGTTTTTAGCTGTAGTCTATCACATTGCTGCAGTATTTTGAGCAAGTCCGCACCCCAAGCTCGCTCACTCACTCGCCTGACTTCAGTGGTTCATCTTTTATGTCGCTGTACATGTCACGGATGCAAGCATCTCGCAGAGGTTCAAGAGGGCATGTGCACAGCTTCACCCATGCCACGCACACACCCTCGCGCAGGCACACAGAATAAACCTCAGCCAAGGACGCACGCACTGATGACGATCAGCGGAAAACCTTCCCATAAGTGTGTGCGCATGCAAGGAACCTCAACAGCAGAGGGGATTGGAGGAGGGGTTGGAGTGTAAAGTAATACAGTATGGTGTGTATACACAACATTCAAGTTTCAGCCTTGAACTCTGACCCCTTCCTCTTGCCTGTGCTCAGTTTTTGTCTTTTATATTGCTGATGTTGAAGGGGACTAGTGACACGCACACACACTTTCCAAAAGGACATACAAACAACCTCAGCCAAGGATGAAAAGAACGCACGCGCACACAAACGCACGCACTTGCAGCAGCAAACCTAAATGACTCGTATGTTTAAAGTTTAAAAAAAAAAAAATGGCAAAAAAGGATAAATTTTAGAAACATTTTATGAATATAAAAACAAGCTTTGATAAAATGTTATTTAAATAAAAACCAAGTGTTTCCTCTTTGGGGTCCTTGATTATTGCTCTCCTGCTGTTCTTAATGCAGTTTGTGCTGGTGATTTTGACAGAGGTCTGTTCCAGGTTGGGTTATTATAAACTTTACATGTTGTATCGATTGTGTTGTTTTGTTTTGACCAATCCAGAAAAAAAAAAAGAAACTACAATGTTATACAGAAATATATATTGAGTTTCTCGCTTTGATTCTTCTAAGTTGTCCTGGGGAAAAAAATAAAGCATACATTTTGTTAAAGTGCGGTGTGTGTTTAAATGGAGTGTGTCTGGGTAGATTTATGACTTGTACCAGTGTGTTATGGTGTCATGTGACTTCAGAGCGGGATGGACAAAGTGGCACTTCTTTACGCTTTGCAGCGAGTTGTAGAGGCCAGTTGTAAGCGCCCATTCTGTGTGTGTGTGTGTGTGTGTGGTTCTATGTTGCCACATGCCCACCTTTAACTGGCCCAAAAATGCAGAAACGAGCAGCTGAATCAAACTGTTTGGCCCCAGAACTAATGTACAAAATAAACGTGGTACCCCGGAGACTCTGCGTACATGATTCTCCAACCATGTACTGATGTATGTCCTTTTTCTCTATCGAAAACTTTCCCTTTTTAAAGTTTATTGCATTTTCAGGTATTTCCCTTCATGCAAGATAGTTTCATGTGAAGTCTGAGCCTTTTCTCCATGTGGTGAGAAATTAAATGTGGGGAAAATATTAAATTCCCCTTTGCAGGCATTTTTGTACAAGTATTTTGGAATCATTTCAGTTTCCCTTCCAGCACCTGGTTGCAGTGTAATTTGCACACGTGAAATTTTTTGAAACGTCACATGAAGTTCAGCTGCCAGGCTTCCATGAGCGGTTACATTCTGGAAAATTCATTGGTTTATTGTTTTGCTCAAAGGGCAGAAAGTGAACTGTAGTGTTGTTTTACACTAAATACGTATGTGTATGTATATTTGTGTTTTCTAACACTGTCCTCTTTCCATTGTACCTGCCGTCGAGGGAGGGAACGGACGTGGTTCCTGTCCCGTTAACCTGTCGTTACAGGTTATCATTTCTCAGCGGTTTCCAGGTTTTCACTCGACTGCCTAGAGACCGCGGTGCTCCCTGCCCTCTGTGCCGTTTCTGTGTCGATGATTAACAGCAGCTCAAGGCAGGTTCCAGCCGCGGGACGCTTCACATCTGCGCCCTCTGTGGATCCATGCGGGGTGCCGTGGTGGGGGGGACCCTCGGTGGCCCGATGTTCCGCAACGCCAATCCACGTGGACGTGTGAGTACTTGACTCCTCTGACCTACTGGCTCCTCTTAACCACTCTTCAAATCCAGGCGACCGATGCAGCGGGATGAACCGCCGGACAAGAGTGTCAGTATGTGCTGAACGTTCATGTAAAAACAGTACGTGGTAAATTGATGGTGTGACCACAGTTGATTGTAGGGCACGGTTCTACTGGGCACTTCAGAAAAATGTACTAATCATTGCCTTATGTTTTAATTTTTTTTTCCACCATAACATGTTTATATGGAGGACTCATAGTGCTTCATTGCCACCTTCTTTATTGAATTAATGCTTTTTCAAATTGCCCAAAATAAAGTACAGTACCACGCTAAACTGGGGCATCAAAGCGGGAACATCAGTTGAGGCTTTAAAAAAAAGGGAGACGGTGTTGAAAAGATCAGTCTGATTCATTTATAAAAACTTACCGTATTTAATCGTTATTTTTTGCTGTAATTATGTAGTGTGTTTACATCACGTGAGACGTCTGGATGTTTTATTTGATACCTGTTAACTACATTAACGCGAAATGAAGCCGAGTGTCGGCAGATACCCAAGCTGATCAGGCTTGTCCTCATCCTGTGTCTGCGAGGAATTGTTTGAACGCTGTGTTTCGCAATTCCATGACTAGTTTTACATTTATTCGTTTAGCTGATGCTTTTCTGGGGAGTTTTACTGGAGCAATTTAGGGTAAGTACCTCGCTCAAGGGTACTTCAGAAGGAGGTGGTATTTGAACTTGCAACCTTCGAGTCCAATGGCAGCAGCTCGAACCACTACGCCCCCTGCTGCCCCAACTTTTGATTGACACAAGCTCATTCTGTGTCTGCGTCTTCAGTAGGAGGGACTCGTGTCCAAAATGTCCATCACGGTGGTGGACATTTCCATCCTGGCCTTTGTTTCCCATCATGATGTTGGAGCTCACACTCACATGTGGTGCAGACCCACGCAGTGGTGCCGTTTTGAAGCTGTTAGTGGGCCACGTCCAACCATGGAGTCCACAGTGTCTCCACCAGGCCAGCAGTTAAATTGTTGCTGTCATTGCAGTCAGGCTGAAGACCGGTGTCCACCAGTCAGTTACCATCCAGCTGTGCTGACCTTCCCGCTGGTCCAGCGTCTCCGTCCCCGAGCAGCACGCAGACAATGTGTGGGAGTCCCAGCATCAGGTGTTGCGGTGTTTCACTCTGGGATGCTCCTCACCTTCCCTCGTGTTGGACTGACGATGAAGCCAGTCGCTCAAAGCTACGTGCCCGTGCCGCCTGTACCCATCCCACCCACAGCCCCACCGAGACGGTGTGTTTGCTGCTGTCCGTGAAGCAGGAGTCCGTCGCGCTTCTTCCGGTTGCCCTTCCTCGTACACCAGCCGGAACGACGACTTGGACGCCACGCTGAGTCGCGAGCACGCAGCCATCGCCGTGCGCCCGCACACCAGCGCCCCGGCGCGTTTGCCCCCTGCTCCAGGCGAACCTTCTGCCGCCGCCGGAACCGCACAGGTAGCAACTCTATGACCACCTGCTGTTTGCAGCCGGAGAAGCAGCGACTCTGCGGTCCAGCTGTTCGTCTAACGCTGTGACAGCTGGCGCTCCATAAAACTGGGATTTAATTTTCTCCTCCAGGAAATGTGGGTGTGTGTGTGTGTGTGTGTGTGTGTGTGTGTACACACACTGCTTTGGGCTTTAGTAAAGAGAACATACGCCTTCGCTGTTTACAGACAAAGGGCACCGGTAAGCAGTGTTTGCCCTGCAATTTCAGTTTCAAAACGAATTTCCCTGGATTTTTTATGGTGCGGTACAAAGGAAGTTTTTCTTGCAAGATGACAAATGAAGGTTCTTGGCATCATGTTACAATCAAAACATTTTTTTTCTTCCCCCCTCCATTTTCGGTGCCCTTTCTAGCTGGACACGAGTGCAGGAAAGCAAAAATTTTAATTTAGAACTCAGAGGTCAAAAGCTGGGTCTTTAAAATAATTTAGAGTTTAATGCAGCTGGTTCTGTAGTGGCTAGAGCTGCCGTCTTCTGATCAGAAGGTTGTGGGTTTGAATCCCCCCTCCTGCTGTAGTATCCTCGGGCAAGATACTTAGCCTAAATTACTCCAGTAAAAAAAAAAAAAAACCCAATTGTATAACTAGGTAAATAATTGATAGTCACTTTGCAGATCGACTTTTTTGGTATTTCTGATTTTTTTTTTTTTTTTTTTTTTTTTTTTTTTTTTTTTTTGTTTAAAGTTTAAGGTTTATTTTTTCTTTGCCTCCCTTTTTATGATGACAGCTCAGCAGCGGAGGGAACATGAGCACTTTGGAGTTCAGCTGGGCAGTTTAAGATCCGGGAGAGGTTCCTTCCTTGACCGCCGTCCTTGTCACTCTTGTCACCTATTAATGTGGCAGAAAGTGGAACGAATGACCCGACTCATAAGCTCATAGCAGCTTCTGAACCGTGGAATCGGTTTACAGCGTGGTAAACTGCGTGTAACGCGAGGTAATTGCCACGCTGCTTAGGGTGCTCGATGACACAGGGCCTTGTTCCCGTGGTTTCTGTTTACCTTCGTTTCTTGCATTCGTCCTGTGCCGCAGCCCACAAATTATTAAGGAGATGATGGTTTCCTCTGAGGTGCGGAAACTCCACACACAGGAAAATGTTTTATTGTTTAATGTCGTCCTCTTTCCATTAGAGGGATTTTTTTTTTCTCTCAGCAAGTCTAAATGATCTATAACATGGTATGAAATTCCCAGAAACTCAAGTCAACAGATTTGAAGAAAAAAAAAAAAAAAAAAGATCCACAGAGCCTTTGAGGGGAAAGTTTAATTTTTTTTTTGGAAACATTTTCAAAAAGGCACAATATTTATGCAGATGTCAGAAGTTCTCTGCAAGCTTTATAAGAGCAGGAACTCAAAAGGAGCAATGAAACCGTTGTTGATGTTTACGTGGGGGCGGGGCGGGGGATGCAGGGGTGTTTCAATGGGACTTTTGTTTAGGGGCTTTTCTCTGAGAATAACAAAAGGTGATATTTTCAGGACATTTGGGTTGGAGTGCAAAAGCCACAGATCATTTGGAAGTGATTAATGGGAAGAGGAAACGGCTGCTTATCTTGATGGAGCTGTTCGGAGGGGGGCGCATAAGAGTAATAATCACTTAAAAATAAATGTAACATCAGGCCCCAGAGAGACACTCCGTGTATCCAAGAGTTTTCTGGAAATTACAGTGAGTTCCTTGTAATAACGATCTCTGGACATTTTAGAAAATGAGTCAACTTTATAGCAACGGACAACCATGTGGTCAAAAAGAAAAATTAACCATGTCATCAGTTTGTAACCGAAGCAGGCGACTGATAGACTTTCGTTATGATCTCAGTTTTCTGGAGGGAAACTGAGCTGTGGTGTAGCCTTGCTCTTCTATTTCATGGAGTTTGTGGGCATTTGGAAATGTTTCATGTGGCGAGAGAGTCAATGAAAGTGGTTCTTGGACAGTTCTGCCTCCTGCGCTGGGTCTAAAGTGCTCCATATCCAGTACCGCTGAGCATCTTCACGCTGTCCTCACCCGGAACCCTTTTCCGTGGACCCAGAAGACATGGGGAACAGCTGGTAGCATAGTGCTTAGAGCTGCTGCCTCTGGACCCAAAGGTTGCAGGTTTGAATCTCACCTCCAGCTGCAGTACCCTTGAGTGAGGTACTTACTCTAAATTGCTCCAGTAAATTTACCTAGCTGTATAAAAAGGTAAATAACTGTAGGCAATAACACTGTAAGTCACTTTGGAGAGATGCATCAGCTAAATATATAAATTTAAGAGAGAAAAGGAGGACTTGGCATTGCTGACACTATGGGGTTCATCTGGCCAGATTCCACTGATACTCCACGGCATCCTGGATATGTAATGCATGGATTCGGTGGTTACAGGTGACCATGGCAACGGGGAGTAGGGTTTGAGGAAGCCAGCTACCTTTAAAATGATCAGAGCTGAACTCGGTTTTATTTACCCTCGTTGATGACAAGTCAACCGGTTCCCTATAAAGGGAACATTTGCTAGTAGCTGCTGTAAGGAGAACTGTGAATCGGTGTAATCCAAGACGGTGAATAAGAAGAAGCTATTGAAAAATGATCAGCAGGTGTTACCAGACCAATAGGTGCAGTTAGGTGCAGGGTGATTTTTTTTTTTTTTTAAGAAATCAAATCAATTCTAATTGACATGATTACTTTAAAGGTATGTGGTTTCACTTATCCTCCAGCCAGTTGCCATGGTCACCCGTTGCTGCTATCTGGTTACTTGCTTACGCTCCATGTGTAAAGAGAGCTGGTAGCTCCCATGGTATTACAGGGTTTTCCTGGACAGGACCACGTTCTACCGCGGTTCATGGCTGTGAAAGCAACCTTTGCATTTCTCACTTCCATGCTGACTAGCTGAAGTGCTTAATCCATGTTCTCTTTACTTATTTTTCATGCCCTCTGCATGTGTCGTGAGGAGAAGGGTCTAATGTCAGTGGCTGCAAAAAGGAGTCTGGCACCACGTTGTCAAAATCTATTGTGCGTGAAATCTCATAAATGTGCAGAAAATGAAGGTAAAATCGGACTGGATATGTGGAATTCGTTAGTGTTGCAGAAACAGTTTTGTATCAGAGAATCACAAGGTAGAGAGATCTCATTCATTTCATTTTTAATGCTGTAACTTTTATTGACCTCATTTATTTAGCAGATGCCTTTCTCCGGAACGCTGTGCAACTCAGAGTGAACAAAAGTGCATTAAACCAAAAAACGGAGAGGTGGATGTCAGTATTGATTCTTGAAGTACATTCATTTCATCCAGTACCAGTTTTTACCAGCATACATTACATTAGTAGCTGCATACAGATTTGATGGGGAGTTTGTTTGTGGAGCAGATAGATCATTAGAGAAGTGGGTCCAAAAGACATGTTCTGAGACTTCTTGAAAGCTTAGAGGGATTCAGCAGTTCTGGTTTCAGGAGCGTAGCAGTGTGGGTGGAATGTAGTGAATGATCAGGCCTTGTTAAGTATCAGGATCTAGATCCATTGATGGGTTTTGCAGGCCATAACCCAAGACTTGAACTTCAACAGGAAGCTACTGGCAGCCAATGGAGAGACGAGATGTACCTGTAGGACCAGATTATGGTATCAATGTGTTGAGAGAAGCAGATACCAGAGTCAATTGTTACTCCCAGGCACTGAACTAATAAAGTGGATGAAATTAGGAAATTATCCAGTTTGACCGAGTGTCCCCAACAGGGGAACAGACCTGGTAAGAAGTGAAGGATGTAGGTCTTGGGTTTGAGCTGAGGGTGGTGATATCAGATATCAAAGCAGAGATGCCTGAGAAGCTAGATGTGATACGTGAAGAAATATCTGTAACCGTCGGGGTGGGAGAGCTGGATGTCATCAGTGGAGCAGTGATGTAGCTTTAAGAGTCAATGACAGTCCAGCGAAGATGTGCAGATGGAAGGGAGATGGGGCCCGGCCCCGAGCCCTTCAGAACATCAGCTAAGAAAGGCTGATGGAAATCGAGGGAAAATCCTGGTAAGATTTACCTGACAGGTAAGACTCAAGCAATTTAGTTATGTTCCTTTGATTGCAACCTCTTCTAGGCATTAAAGAAGAATCTAGTGGTTGACCGTGTGAAATGCTGCAGACAGGTCAAGGAGAATGAGGAGTGAGGTAAGGGAGGAAGCTCTAGCTGACTGGTGGTCTCAGCGGAACAGCCCATCTTGAGTCCAGACTACCATGGAGACTGCTCTGGGGATGGAATGCTGACAACTTAGTCAGAAGATCCATTTTAGTTACATTTTTGGTTTATTACTGCCTACTTGTGTAGAGAGCTGCTATTATGGATTTGATTTGTAAGTAGCTTAGTGTGACGTTATCCTGTACCAGTGAACATGTGACATGGCCACTGGGTCCATCCCATCACCTCTTAACTGTGCTCCTCACACTCAGTCATCTGGGCCCCTTTTTGGGACTCTACTACATACTACAAGGTATCAGCATGGCAACAGCACTCTACAAAAATAACTCTGAATATGGGTCATGGTTGAGAGAGGTCGAAGCTCAGTTCGTGTCTATTTGTGATGGCCCTAAGATGAGGCAAGGTGGCCTATTTAAGTGAGTCCTAGAGGTGGAGATGTATTTTTGTCATGCTTCATTTTTCTCAGGACTTAAGGTTAGAGCTCTGCTGTACAGTGTCTGTGGGCAGCAACCTTCAGTCCAAACATGGATGTAAACATCCAGGAAAGGTAGCAAATTGCATTTGTCTGAAGGATATATACAGAGAGGTTTTCCAGTGAAAGAATTTGACTTCTTGTGCAATAAGGATGAGGCACTTTAAATGCGAGGGCTACTTGGTGGTGTCCCCCATTAAGGTTTTCCAGCTACTGTGAAAGCCCTTACTCAGCAGACGATATGAAATGTCTCATTTGGTGAAGAGTTCTGTCACTGTTGGCCAAAGCTCTCTGCCTCAAAAAAATGTGACGCAGTGTTTAGCAAAAATGCAGGACTTTATTCTCTACAGCAGTGCTCAACACTGTTCCCTAATGCACATTTCTTCAGAATGAAGTATGCACCTACTTCTTCTTTCCTGGCTTCTGCCCTTTCTCTAGTCCTTGGATGTACTTGCGTGGAATCTGGTACTGATCTGCAGAGCAGAACAGAACAGGTATTAAAAAAAAAAAAATGAATACAGACATACTCTCTGGCACAGAAAATGCCTGTCCAGTGAATCGGCAGACAGTATAAACATGTTTTAAGGCCCCCTAACTGGGTCACATTTCCTCACCTAGCAGTATGCTTCCAACTTGCTGGACCTGGTTTCCCTGGATCTGAACTAAAACTCTGTCTTTAGATCCCGGCACAGGGTTGAGGACTGTGCTGGCCTGGACACGGTGCTGTAGGGTCGTGGCCATTGCTGCAGGGTCAATACCATACAGCTCAAGGTTCTTGATCAGGGTCACCTGCGTGGGAAGGGAAGTGGCAACAGCATCAGTGAGTGGCCTTTCAAGAGGCAGAGTCTCCCTGAGGCCAAACCCACTGTTTGGTTAAGGGACTCGCCAAGGCCTGTGAGTCTGATGAAGGCTGCAGGTGCAAGCTGGTGGTTTACTTTACATCTCAAACCAAGGCCTAACCTACAAAAGGGGATTATAGTTAACTATCTGAGTTTATCAGACCTTCAAACTATCCATTCCAGAGCGTACCTTCTTGTTAGAGCCCCTGGAGGCCACCGAGATGTTGATGGGTTCGATCTGACCCTTCTTGATGATGGGCTCCTGGCCTGGGAACAGCAGCTTGTAACTGTGCTGCATTTTGTCCATTGTCCTGTGAAGGCACAAAACATCTTACACAGACTGAGCTCAGACTGAAATAAATATTATGATTCTCAAATTATCACAGCTCTGTAAACTGCACCCAAAAATCATTAATCCGTTCTCCATCTTTTATTACTGGAAGGGCTGCCCTATCATATTTCAGTGGTAACATTAATCTTAAAAGGAATGCCATGCATCAATATTTGAGTAACATGTCAAATATTTATCTGGAGAGAGGAATTAAAGGTGGTATTTAAAGTATTTTGGTGTACATAAAAACAGCCTGTGCTTAAATTCCCCTTTGTGGGATTCCTGTCCTGTCAGTTCAAATATGATATTCACTGCCATAAAGTCATAAGCAACTCTTCTTCTAGAATGAACATTGTGTTTGACATGATTACCCCCTCAGATGGAGCTCTACCTGGTGAAGAGATCATCCCACTTGAGTTTCTCCACCTCCTGGTACTCGGACTTCTCCAGCAGACAGTCGCACAGGGCAGGGTTGATGTTGATGAAGCTGAAGGGCAAATTCACAATGACCCCATTTAACCCCTTAGCTTCCACTTCTTGTGGACTTTTGGACTGTCACTCAAGTGCCATTTGACATTATTACACTCAAGACTGACAACAAGGATTCAAATGTGAAGAATGTTTAGAAATGCATAATTATGTATGGTACTGAAGTCTATACACTGACTTTCTATGTGAATTTAGCCATGGATGTAACTGGGTGACTTTGTGATGCACTTATCCAACTAGGATTCATAGTTACATTTATTCATGTAGCAAAGGCTTTTCACCAAAGCAACCTACATTGATTATTAATTTGATTTGTGTGTGAGTGTGACAGCAAATAGCGCTGCTGTCTCACAGTGCCTAGGTGGTGTGAGAGTACAGAGGTTCGATCCCCGCTCAGTCTATGTGCATGTTCTGTCCCTGGAGGTTTCCTCCCACAGTCCAAAGACATGGTTCAGGTTCCCCCATAGTGTGTGAGTGACAGAGAGAGAGAGTGTGTGCGTGTTCCACTGATGTATAGATGAGTGACCCATTATAAATAGTGTATCTAGCAGTGTAAGTCACCTTGGTGAATAAGGTGTGTGGGCTGATAACACTACATAGAGTTCATTGGAAATCGCTTTGGATAAAAGCGTCTAGGTGAATAAATGTAAATGTGTAGTTATAACTATTATTGACACCTTTATCCAAGGTGACTTCCATGGCGCCATACACGCTGAAGTCACACCCCCTGGGAAAAGCCACATAAAATGGGGTGAATGTGTAAACTGCGCACCGGCAGAGCGACGATCGAACCCCAGATCTGACACCGGAGCGACCAGTTACACTGTACTGAATAGGGGCCCAACCCACTCAAGCCAGCAGTTTAAATGGGAGCTTACTTTTTGTTGTGTTCATCTACTAGCTCATTCTTCTTTACATACTCTGTGATGATGGTCCTCACCTCCTCTGGGGAGAGCACTGCCCCCTTTCTGCAACACAAAAAATACATGGGTCAGGCCCATGCACCGCATATGTCCCACCACAGGAGGTAATGCACAGCATGTGGACATACCTCTTCTGGGAGTCCTGGAAAAGTGGCTCCAGCCGGGCAGAGACCACGTAGAGAGGGGTGATCTCGGGGGGGTGGTACGGCCTGTCGTGGTCCCCGCTACCGTCCACAGGAGCCTCCTCCGACACACTCTCCTCAGGGGGGCAGAAAGAACGCAGCCTGCAGGCAGTGCGGAGAACTGCAACTTACTCGAGGGGTAACCTGTTTTCTGGAATGTTCTCCATGTTGTTGCAAATGGTCAAGGCAGTGATTTGCTGGGACGGCAGGCGTTTCTTATGAGGGCTGGGAAGGTACTCACTCAGGATGCTTCCAGGCCACGTCCACGATGCTCTCCACTCCTTTGCTCAGCTCCTTTATCTCAACCAGATGGTGCTGCTGCTGCATTGAGTGCAGGAACTTGGAGAGCTTGGGGACGTGAAGTTACTTACATATCAGGGCTGATAGCAACTACGGTGCCAAACAGCTGTGTACTTCTCTTGATGCATATTTCTTCAAAGGCAAATATTAAACATCTTACTGAAGTACAACAGTAAAACTTCCTGGAACCTGAATTTTGGCCATATTTGAAAGGCTCTAAATGCTACTCTAACTTGTATTCATTAATTTATTCAGCTCAAACTTTACTCCAGTATTACTGGAGCAATTAAGATTAAGTACCTTGCTTACAGCAGGAGGTGGGATTCAAACCCAAGTGTGCTGAGAGAAACACAGTGGCTCTAACTTCTACACCACAGCACATTCAATCAGAAGTCATTACAGAAGCAAAACTAGAACAAATAAACATTTTGCACATAAACTGAGGGGCTGAACTTGCACTTATTGCTTTATTACCTTCTTATAGCTTGATTTCTTGATGTCCAGCTGCTTCCCACTAGGACTACATAAAAACAATTTGGAGTTGAACAGCAGTAACTGGTTTCTTCCCAACTAAATGAGCATGTATTGAAATAAAATAATGGGATACTGCTAATATGCTACAATCATTTGCTCCTAGAAGTGCACTACCCATAAATATAGAATTAAGAAGAAACTCAGATGTTGTGGTTGTTAAGGGAAAATTAAATAAATGCTGAAAATGTTAGGGGGGAGGGAACTAGATATAGAATACAAGTTGAAGTGGAAGTATTTGTGGATCAATGGCAGGAACATGCAACCAGCGGTAAAGCAGAAGTCTGCGGCACAGTAGGTAGCGAACCCTACCAGCAGGAGAACATGTGGTTGCGTAGGAAGGTGCTCGTCAGCAGTGGGAGTTCAGACTTCTTCACTTTGCTCTTGAGGGCATGGAGGAAACATTGCAGGAGCAGAATGTCCATCTGCTCTGTGGGGGGGAAACAGAACTTTGTCCAATGAGTGCTCACCATACAGGTGAAGTTACTCTGCCAATTTTGTTTATAAACCACCAGCAGTGCGCAGGTCCTTCCTCACCCTGGGGGGATTTCTCCTCCTCCGTCCCGCCGTCTTCGTTCCCATGCTCCTCCCCTTGCTCTGTCTCCCCCTGGTTAAGGCTGAGCTCCTGCAGATCCGGACAGCAGGTGTCTGTGGTTGAGTCCCCATCTGGACCGGGTGCAGCCTCCTCTGGAACATCTCCTTCACCACTGCATTCTTCTTCAGCACAATCTTCGCTGTGGGGGGCTGGGATGGAGGGAGGTCCTGACTTGTCCCCAAACGCCCTTGAAACAAAACACCAAAACCGTTATGAAGAAGCTCTCCATTGATGGAATCAAACACTGAAACTTTCACAAATGTTTATTCTACTACTGGCGGGTGAGTTAACGTGACTTCTGGCTCAGCAGTTTGTTTTTGTTTTCGTTCAGAAATTGTACAATAAAATTACCAAGGAAGAATCATTTCAAAAGCTCTTGAATTCTATAGAACTCATAATATATATCAAAACAACATTTCAGTGTAAGTTCACTTGCAGTCTCCATAGGGCTGTCTAAAATACACTAATCTGGGGTCTGTTACCCACAACCAATACAGCTCTTCCAAGACCACAGTTTCATTGACTTCCTGTTGAACTGCACTGGTAGTGACGCACTGACTTTGGGAAACTGACTCAATGAATGACACAGTGATGCTTTGACAGTGAGGCTGTGTGCGAACTGATGCTGCTGTGTGGTGGGGTGGGGGGGGGCATGTGACACAACCTGCCCTACAGGATCAGTCACTCACCACAGACTGTCCATGTACGCGTGCAGAATGGAAACCCCTCTCCCTTTCATGCCGAGACCCTGCATCTCTCCCGTGGACATGGTCGCAGTCCCCACGGCGACAGGAGCCCTATGGAAAGCAGAGAGGATTAGAAAACTCTCAAGAATTTGATAATGACCAGAGCGTGAATGTTGGGGAGGAGGGGTCAATGTGGGATCACCTGTTTCTCACCACAGTAATGGCACAGCAGTCCCCCTGCTTGACCTCTGGGAGACCCTGAGAGGGCACAACCACCCCAGGCAGCATGAGATCTGGGCAAGAAATGATTAACATAACGGGGGTTTCAGTGCAGACACTGAAGAGACACTGCTGTAATGTAGTGTTTAAAAACCTGTAAACTAAAGGTGGCTGGCTAAAGCTTTTTTATTACGTTAAGACTATTCTGTGTCCAATTAAAAGAAAAATGTTATTTAAACTGAACAAATAGCTTACCATAAGTAAAAGTAAGAGCAACTGCCTTTTCATTTTCACCTAAACTGCAGGGCAGCTATTTTGGCATAAAAATGATCCTCCAACATAGCAGTAAAACTACAAACAAAACAGAAACTCTGATTTTCTTGGCTCATACAATATGACAAATGCATAGAAAGCACACTTTTGTATTGTACAGATTCAGTTTAGTGTGGGACAAGGAATTCAATATTATGTATAAGTTTTATTTTAAAAAAAAAAAAAAAAAAAAAAAAACTGCCACATTAAATACTACACAGCATATTCCTACAGATTCAAAATACCGAATGCAGGTGGAGTCTTACCAGCACCTCCTGCCAATTTCTGCAGCACCGTGGGCCAAGTTGTGAAGGCTGGCAGGGTGTCTGGGTAGCGCCACAGAGTATACACTGGAAAACAAGACAGTGAGCGGCGACTGAGGCACGGGCGCTCCACACACATCGCGTCACCCTCCTGACCAAAAGCTACGAGGGGCCCAATCCAGGATACCTGTGGGATAGATGTGCTTCTCCACTTCAAAGAACACGGGGTTCTTGTGGAGGACGTAGAGGGTGACGGCGTCTCCTCTGTGAGCGTACGCCTTCACCACGTTCAGCTCTTCCTTACTTGGCACCAAGGCGCTCACATCGTCCCCGGAGAGCGCAGGGAACGCCGCCGACACGTCTGCTCGCAGCTTCCTCCTGCCAGGCATGAGAGGGGTGCAGGGGTACCCCGAAAGGCACTATTACAAAAATTATCTTATAAATCATCATTGTCATTAACCATATTAACCGATGCCCCTGTTTAAGGCGACTTACACGGACAGTTCTAAACACGGCAAAATAGCGCTTACAAGGATACAAGAGAAATCAGCTGATGAGAAGCAGCCCAGAGCAAAACATCATTTAAAAATTTGATATATTCTGTGCCCTTTACACCACACGTGCCACACAAAGTTAATTCAAAACGATTAGAAAAGGCAAATACTTCAATAGCAGGCAGGGTCATGGAAACGTTCACTACTTTTCTTCCCGCAATATGCACTTATAGACTTTTACTCGCTCATGACAGTATTTTACAGGGCAGGTTAAATTCTCCACTAAACTGTGCATCACCCCAGTTCCTGTGATCTGAACGAATTAAATTATACCCTCAAGAAGCTCCTCACCCTGTATGAGTAATAATCAAACCCATCAACTGCTGGCAGGTGATGAGGGTCAATTTCTGAGGCCTGTGACTGGGAAAGTTACCTGTTTTTACCGTGTATACTATGAACGTGTGAGAAAATCATTTTCAATGCGTGTGCGTGCCCCAAGACAGAAACTGTTGAAGAATGTCCCCTTGTCAACGATGAAAATGACGTGAGTGTAACGGGACGCCATGGTTTTTTCTTGGATTCACTACACACACAGTGACAGTGACAGAGAGAGACAGTCCGCACACCTGTCAGACCCTTTCATCACCGTGTTGGATTTCACACGGAACGGCTTCGCGAACATCCTGGCGAGTGAGCGGGCGGCGCTGTCACACCCACACACACACTCAATCCGCTACTGGCAACTTTATAGCAGATTTACGACACGGCCAGCGGTAAAATCCACACTGCTCGGCAAACGACGAGAACGGTGCGTTGCTGTAATCATGTACTTCATGTACTTTCACGCCCTGTAGGCGGCGGCCATCTTTGTGCAACGCACTATAGGTCCGTACCGAACACCTGGAAGAAATAAACAGTTCCGCTTTCTTCCATTGAAAAAAATCTTCACTGTACAAGGGCTACTCCTGGCAACTACATTTGGCAGGGTTGTTTAGTTAAAGCGCTGAGAAACACACGGGAAATATATAAAAAATGACAAGGAGAAACTTGAACTTAAATTCATTCATTCATTCATTCACTTCAGTACAGGGTTGCAGCAGTCCGGAGCTTTCCCCAGAAACATACGGAATGCTGTGCTTCTGCAATATTTATACTTCAATAGCGCTTTAGCATCACTGTACACCACAACGATTCCTCAGCTTCTACGTCACCCTCTATATTAAAGCACCGCCTTTCAGGCGCACCTCACATAGTTTTCCTCCAGTTTTGGCGTCACTCCACACCAAAGCCTCGCCCATACCACGTTACCCGTGAGTCTGCTGACTTCACTTCGCTTTTACCGCACCTTTCAAGTCCCACCCACCTTGCCCGGTGGTCTACACGGAAGCCCTGCCCACTTCACGCGCTCATGTCACATGTATGTCATTGGTCCTACAGCCATTCTGCACCGAAGCTCCACCCACTCTACCGCAAACCTGTACAGTGGGCGGGGCTTCGGTGCGGCGCTATTCCTCAGTTTAGGAGGCGCGAGTACTTGAGGAGAGGTTTACACCATATTAGGCACTCATTACTCCAGCGAGTTTTATCCTAGCTTAGTTTTTAGTGAATTGTTTTACATAGAGCTGTAAAGTTTGGGGGTTGTTACCACAGTATACGGTGAAGGAAATCAGTCAAACGTTGCTCGTATAAACCCTAACCCTTATTTCTCCAAACAAAGTGACTTACAATCATGTTTGCCCACTCATTCACAGAGTTGTGTAGTTTCACTGGAGTAATTTACGGTAAGTACATTACAGCCAGAGATAGGATTCGAACCCGCGACCTGTGGATCGACCTGTGTGTAGAGAGGAGCTAACCGCTGCGCCACCGGCTGTCCCATTTACAGTAAATAAAGCCACTTTGGGGAAAAGTGTCAACTAAATGGACAGCAATAATAATAATCGCCAGCGCAGCAGGACACACAGGCAGCAGAAGACCGCGCGCTACGGCTTTACTGTACAATGTAACATGATGATTTACTTGTTGCATCCGCAGCTTTGTTACAACAAAGTTTGTACGAGTTCACCGCGCCGCCGCGTCCGCGGACTGACTGTCTCCTCGACCCCTTCGGTGAAGAGCATCCGCACTTTGACAGCTCTGTTGGAAGTGGGAGGAGGAGAACGAGGAGGAGAAGGAGGAGGGGAACTCGTCTTGAGGGCGCAGCCCGGCTCCACCAGACCTTCTGACGTTCTTCTGCTGCGGGACACATCCGCCGCGACGTTGGTGGGTGGGAGCGGCTCCAAAAAAGACAGCGATCGCCGATCGGCGCGCTTCTCATTCTTGTTGGACGAGCCGAGCGGCAGCACGCGGAGGAGTAAAGTTAAGCAGGCGAAGTGACTCATAAGGAGCCCAGGAGCAGGAGTCGGGGCTCCTCGGAAGGAGGAGAGGGACGGACGCTGCTGCTGCTGCTGCTGCTGCTGAAGCCCTCGCTTGTTCTCTCGGTCCCGGGCAGGCAGAGGTGGAGCGCCGACGACACGCTCGGACTGCGACTCAAAGTTGAAGCAAACTTTTCTTGCCGAGGACTTTCGGGAGAGGAGGAGGAGGAGGAGGAAGAGGGCGCGGGCGCGAGCTCTCCCCGCGAGCCTCGGCGATGCTGTCCAACCAGAAGAACCAGAAGCCGCCGGGCTTGTCGCAACAGAACAACGCGCCGTCGTCGCTGTCGCTGCCGCCGGCGCCGCCGCCGCCGCCGCCCGTCCACGTGAGGCCCGCGCTCCAGATGAAGAAGCACGCGATCACGGAGGAGTACAAAGTCACGAGCCAGGTGCTCGGGCTCGGCATCAACGGCAAGGTTCTGGAGGTCTTCCACAAGAAGAACGGGCAGAAGTACGCCTTGAAGGTGGGCCCGGGCGCTGCGCTGCGCTCCTCACATGATGAGAAGCTTCCCAGATCTTTGCTGCATCTCGTAAGAAAAGTGTCACACTGTGTAGCGTTCCACTCCACACGTTGAGTGGTGGGTCGTCACTGAAGCTCTCAAGTGCAGAACCAAAAGGTTCAGTTGGATACAGTCAAGAGTTCAGTAGCAGATTCCAGGTGGTCTTAGGTGCTTCTGTTGGCCTTTCCTGGTAGGAGGTTCCATGTTGACCATACTTGTGTTCATGGCCCACTTGACATATTCAGGGTTCTCTTACTAGGTGGGGGAAAATGAGTGGTGGTCACATTGTTTTTAACAGCAGACCTGTTGGACGCAGCAGGAACATGTCAGCGGGCCTTCCGTCGAGTGACGTTTCACACATACAGAGTGAGCCACAAGTTTGTAGATCCTCTTGGATATTTAGGCTTGTAATAAATATAAATAAACATAAACTAATGGTCTGGAGTAACATTACCATAGCAGCACTGAAAGTTCTCCTCGTAATATGAGACATCGAGATGGGAAACTGGATGGGTAGCATAGCAGTTAGAGCTGCTGTCTTTGAACCCAAAGGTTGCAGGTTTGAGTCTCACCTCCACCAGTAGTACCTTAAAACAAGGTACTTACTCTGAATTGCTCCAGTAAAATTACCAAGCTGTATAATTAGGTATGTAATTATAGGTAGACTGATATTGTAAGTTGCTTTGGAAAAAAGTGTGACCTAAACAAACAAATGTTAGTATACAAGCAATCAGTGCAGTGTGAATAACTGTAGCTAATTCTTAAAGGAATGGGTTTTAAAAGTGGATCTCAGGCTGTGGCGCTTCAGGCCTGGGTATGACCTCTTTAAAAAAGTGGGATTCACTCACAGCCATGTAATTTAAATGCCAGTAATCGGCGTGCGTGTGTTCTGTCATGGTCCTTGGTGGTCTTTAATTACACTTGGACTTTTCATTTGCTGTTGTCCACTGCACTTAGTTACAAAAAGCAAATGCCTTGATACTTTTATTAATTTAAGCTGACACATTTCTCTAAAGTGACTTACATTGTTAAGGTGACAGTTATTACAAGCTTACAATTATTTGTCCATTTATACAGCTGGGTAATTATACTGGAGCAATTTAGGGTAAGTACCTTGTTCAAAGGTACTACAGCCAGAAGTGGGGATTAAACTTGCAACCTGTGCATCCAAAGGCAGTAACGCCTAGCCAATACACCATCAGCTGTCCCTGGGGCATATTTTTTTCCCAAAAGCCATAGGATCCTTCAGTTGAACCTTGAAATACCTTTTAAAAGTTAACTTTTTCACTTGCTTTTACATTCTGTGTCCTCAAGCAGTGTAGTGTAACCCATGCTATCTTATTTATAGAGTTGGTTTGTACACATGAGTTTAAAACCTCATTGGAACCATTGTATTCTGCATATACAGTACATGGTTTTAACTGTAAAGTTCTTTTTGTCTTAAACCACTCGACAGTCACTTACCAGTTTTACTTTAAGGAGATGCTTCAGGGCTAGAAATATACACACACTGTCTGAAACTGCTTATCCTGTATGAGGTCGCAGCAATGCAGAGCCTAACCCAGTAACACAGGGCACAAGGCTGGAGGGGGAGGGGATGCACGCCAGTCTGTCACAAGGCACCCCAAGCAGGACTCGAACCCCAGACCCACCAGAAAGCAGGACCCAACCAAACCCGCTGTGCCACCGTGCCCCCCGGGGCAAATATGGCTCTTCTGAAAGGAGAAGTTCTGCAGTTGTTGTTATTGTTAACCGAGGCAATTGTTATATTCTATTAATTGTATTATGATGATTAAAAAAACAGTTTCACTTTTGCAGTCCATGGTAACAGTGCAGTTCTAACAGTTTATTTAGTTTGACAGTGTTCCCCCCCGCCATCCTTTGTTTTTTTTGAAAAGTGAAAGTTCTGGTGTGGCTGTAACTGCAACTTTTTGAAGAGGCCACTGTTTGTTTGGCACTGGTAGGGGAGCCTGTGTCCCTCCTGAAGAATTGTCTTCACTCATCTTGTTACAACTCATCCCAGTCACTCCACTATGCTCTACGAAACGTACCGTACCTGTCATAGTCTAATCTTGCAAGGCAGCCATTTACCTGAGTGGTGTTTAAGAGTTGGCGCGGCGGGCTTAGCCAAGGCCTGCTGTGTGCCTGGTCTGGGGTTCGAGTCCTGCTTGGGATGCTTTGCAGTAGACTGGTGCCCCCCCTCCAGGGTGTGCCCTGTGCCCCCCAGCTAGGCTCCAGCTTGCTCCAACCCCACTCGGGACAAGTGGTTGCACACATTGTTTTAGAATGATATGGTGTTAAGGTACAGGAAGTGTGCGCATTCTGTCCCTGTTGCTACGGTGTTATTCAGCCTTTGTTTTCTTCATCTGTAAAGGTTGATGTCTGGAAAATGAGTTCTGATCAGACCATCATTCTCAAACTTTCACTCTGGTGTGATCCATTGACGGCAAGTCGACCCGCGGAAACCATTTCTGATACCGTTCTCCATTCCTGTTGATGTTGGATACTTTGAGCACAAAGTGTGTGACGATGTTTATAAAGAAAATATCACCTGTTGCTGTTAAAGATCTTGCAAAGAAGAAGAAACTCTTGGCAGTGAAGGCTTTATAATATACAGTTTTTACCAGTTGTTGCTGTTAGATGTGTCAGAAAATAGAGCAGTACTCAAAATAAGACTCCTGGACAGTGTTGGTGTTGTTCCAGATGACACTTCGAGTTGTCATGGAAGAGTGAAGAATGTTCTTCATGTTTCAGTATCTGTGACCTTTATTAAGTTCGGAGTTATGTTCGTACTCGTCATCTTTGACATCTACTGTGTTTTGGTTATCTTTTTGACCTTAATACTCTGAGATTGCTGCGGTATGGTGCAGTGGATGATATGGTTGTGTAGGTGTCATGTGAATGGTTTATTCATCACCCCCTTGAGTTGCCCCAACCTGCATCCCAAATTGGCCAAATATCCATAATCCCTGACTTTCCTACCCACTTGGATGAACGGCAGGATGAAATATGAAAAGAAAGTTGGTTAGAAATCTCGACTGGTCCAGGTCCCTTGAGGAGAGCCAGCTGTTTTATTGAAGTTACTCTTATAAAACTGTCTAAAGATATGAAATATAAAGAATAAGGTCTTCAGCATTGGATTAAAAATGCCTGAGCAAAAAGAAAACGTGGTCCAAATTTTAAATTAATTGTTATATTAATTGAACTAGAGCTGTGGATTAAGGTTACAGACAGTCTACAATAATTTAAGCAAACTAACACAATACCAATCATAAATAGTAATTCAAGCAATGCTGTACGATAAGCTGGTGTAGCAGGGGCAATACGGACAGCGAAAGAATACTACACATCCAGAAATATGAAGAGTACCATCACTTACCAGCAGTACAGTGATAACACACACACACACACACACACACACACACACACACATTAATGGTCTTGAAATTGTGTTCACGTGTCACGGGTGGGGTACCAGGTAGCATAGCAGTTAAGGACACGGGCCTGTAACCCAATTGCGTTTTTTTGATCAACTTCCTAACATTGTCCTTCTGTCTTTGATCAGCTTGATTCACTTAAATTAATTCAATAAAATATCCAGCTGTGTACATGGGAGCAATTATATGGTGTATATCTTTCAAGTATGAGAACAAAAGCAAGGTAACTAAGGCAAAAGCAGCGGCCAGAAACGACTTAAAATTCTGCTGAATGTGTCTGATGGTAATCAGAAGTATTAGCTAGTTTGCTGATCGCACAATGACCGAGTCAAGGGTGCTGTGCGGATCTCCTGATAACCCAGAAGAAAACTCAGCTTCCTTCCTCAACCCCACGCCTTACATGAAAATGAAACTGAAATGAAACCCAATTTTGAGAACTGCCCTTCACCGGCTAAAAAAAGACTAGTAAGCGATATTGCTAACGGACTGTTCTTTTTTTTGAAACGACTGGTTTTACTTCACAGGGGCACGGTGGCGCAGCGGGATTGGCTGGGTCCTGCTCTCTGGTAGGTCTGGGGTTCCAGTCCTGCTTGGGGTGCCTTGTGATGGACTGATGTCCCGTCCTGGGTGCGTCCCCTCCCCCTCCAGCCTCGTGACCTGTGTAGCCAAGTTTGGCTCCGGTTTGCCGTGACCCCGCTCGGGAAAAACTGTTTCGGTCAACGTGGGAGGGGTTTACTTCCTAACCAAATGCACCTTAGCCGAGTCCTTACCAGATGGGCATCTTTCTGGGCATCTCTCTAAAAGGAGAAGTAAGGTGTTTGTGACTGGTATAATCCCGTGGTATTATTTGCATGGTAGTGCTGTATGCCAGCTGCATGAACTAATGCATACTTCCCTGCTAGTTCATCTTCATGCCTTTTCATTGACTTCATATTCAGCATATGGTCAACCATAGAGAGCCCAGTCCAAGATGGCTGTGATATATGGTAAAGTTTTTTTTAATTTTTAAAAAATGTATTTATTTTTCATAGTGTTTTTTGGAAAATGCAAATGAAGCAATCATTAAAGTAATGGGAAAGCTGGTACTCTAGTGCTTAGAGCTACTGCCTTTAGATCCAAAAATCACGGGTTCAATCCCCACCTCTGGCTGTTGTACCCTTGAGCAAGGTCCTTACCCTAAAAGATTGCTCCAGTGAAATTCTCCAGCTGTATAAATGGTAAATAAGTGTTAGCTAATAATTGTAACCTTAACTTCATAAGTCGCTTTGCAGAAAAGTGTCAGCTATGTGAATGAATGTAAGTTGAATGACATTACTGGTTCGATGGCTTTAGATTTGTTTTGCACCTTTTCACATCTCTATTGTGTTGTACTGGAAGCACTAGCAGGCGTACCCTGACAACGTACAGGGAAGTGTTAGTTGAGTTCAGATCGATTTTTCTTTCCTGGCCTGCGTTGAACCTCAGACCTCATGGCCGTTTCCCCGCAGCGCTTTTTCCTTTTTTGTTGACTTTCGAAATTCTTCTCTGCAAGCCCTTCATCATGTGGCTTACACAAGCCTCCTGGCTGAATCGCTGTTTACGGGAAAAACGTAGTCTTTGCTTCTCTTTTTCTTATAACACAAAATGCCACTTTCTAAGCAGAAACAGTTTTAGCCTCTGGTCCTACTGCTTTGTTCCCGGTCTCAGCAGGACTTCATATTGGTGCCATTATCAAAATGGTTTTGCCATGGGTTCTTGGTGGCCATATGGCAGTCATTTCTGGCTAATGGGATTAATAACTTGCTGTTGTGATTACTTCATCAGGCTCTTAGTCCTCAGCATATTTTTTGTCCTTTTGTTGAGATGTAACTGCTGCGTTGCTGCTCCGTGAGCATGATTGTTTCAGCACATGCATGTGGATGTGGGTGTGGCTTCGGTGTCTGACACCGTAGTGGCTAAAATTTCAGATGGCCTATTTATCAGTCCCAACCAATGTGTCATAGCTTGGGTTACACCTGAGTGGAATTGCTGAGATGGACTTTACTAGTTTCTCTCCACAAACACCACTCTTCATACTGCAGACATCGCCAAGTCATGGTATGTACTGTACGTCTGCCCTTTGTTACAGCTCAAGAGGTTTTTATTTGAAATATTTACACAGAAAGGAGGGTTTCCCCCTCCCCCAGTCTTTGCATTCCCCATCAGGCTTTTGTGGAGCTGTGATTTTTGTAGGTAATGGAAAAATGGCCCAATATGGTATAGTGTTTATTACCCACCCTTATGTGGCCAAAAACCAGTGCTTACCTTATGAGTGATATTGTTTATGAAGTGCGTCTCATATTTTGCTTCGGTATCTTTGGCAAATGCAGTATCAGGCAAGTAATTCATGTTTTTAGTATTCCATATTAGAAGTGCGTTCATACTTCCATGAAGAGTGCCGTATATAGAATGACTGAAGCGACAGCTTTGATGTGATGGCCTGCTCAGTGAAATGCAATGAAACAATATTTGCTGTATGGGTGACCTTTATAAAAGCATACAATTTAGATGAATCTCTCAAGACCTATGACTGACAGAAAAAGCTGCATAGTTATAAATGACACGGTAATAAATTTACTGCATTGTAATTCAGCAAACATACCGTTGCCAAGATACGTGAACAAACACTTGCACAATATTTACCCTCTGTTTAACGTGACTGAAATATAAGAGTTTTACTGTTGTATAAGTAATAGTCTGGAATAATTAAGTCTATGAAATGCATATAATGTAGAACTTATTTGGCTTTGCCATTGTTTTTAATATGTTTCTGTGGTATGGCAGTATAACAATGTTACCTGAGCAGAAGGCTTTTAAGTTTTTCCATGTGTCTCAAAACAGTAGTTGAACTGTATCCTTTTTATGCTAGAAACAAAATACAATAATATACTTCTGAGATTACTGGTCAAAAAGATGATGTTCTCTAAGGATATTAAGACAGAGGGAAATGAAAAACGTGGCACAAGAGTTGCGTGTGGTGTCCTGATGAGAGAAAACGTGATATCACCGATCCGAACCCTTGTCAATCATGAAGAACTGCTTTTTTTAAATCTTATTTTAGAAGATCCAGCTTTACCTCTTCAGTGTTGAACAGATTTTATTTTTTAATGTGTTTTCACAGCTCCTGTGACCAAACTCCCCTGTGTTTAGTTAATGTAAGCAAGTGTTAGCGGTCTGTTTATGGTCATGAAGTTCTGGTGTTGCTTGTCTCAGGGTTTCCCTTGTCTGAATCACATGAATGATGTCATGCATACGCTGCTGTATTAATAGTGCACGTAAACAGAAGGCTTTAATACAAGCAGGCATTGTCATGTTAACACATTGAAGAGGCTCCTGGCTCAAAAACCACCAGACCCAGGAAGGGCGGTGTGGTGTGGTGGGGTGGTGAAAGTGACTTGGCGCTTTTTGTTACAAAAAAATTGACAAATGAAGCTTTCTTTTGATTTATTTTCCATTTTTCCTTTTGATTTCAATGGTAATATAAGCGGACGGTACAGTGGTGGAGCGAGTAGCTCTGGTGCCTCACAGCACGATGTGGATTTGAACCCAGCTCAGTGTGTGTAGTTTGTGTTTTTTCCTGTGTTCGTCTGTGTGTCCTGCAGCCTAAAGATGTGTTTATTGGAACTGGTGACTAGAAATTGTGATTGCTCTGTGAGAGATTGAAATCCCATCCAGGGTGTGCTCTGCCTCATGCTTATCAGCAGCTTCAGGGGTAGGCTCTGGACTACTGTGACCCAGCATTAGGATGACACGTGGCACTTGATAATGAATGAATGGAAGCACCACTCTTAATTGATGGACCAGTCATGTTAAAATGAGAGCACAGGTGGTTCCCGATTTACGATGGGGTTACGTTCTGCGAAACCCATCATAAATCGAAAATATCATAAGTGGAAAATGCATTTAATACACCTGATACACACCTCTGCGTGGCAGACTGGGAGATGGGAGATTGCTGCCGTTGCCCAGCATCACGAGAGGGTGTCACACCGCATATCGCTTGCCCAGGAAAAAATCAAAGTTCAAGATTCGAAGTACGGTTTCTACTGAATGTCTATCGCCAGCTCACCATCGTAAAGTCGAAAAAATCGTAAGTTGAACCATCGTACACCGGGGACCGCTGACCTGTACTGAGGCTATACCGCCTTTTCAGACTGTTGCCCCCTTAGCTTCCCAGTTTTGTACCCTGCTCTATTAGGGGCTCTTGAAAGGTGAAGGGCTACCAAGTCTGGCCCTCTCTCGCTTGGTGCTGGAGGCCCTGGTGCAGCTGTAGCAGCTGAAGGAATGGATTATCCAGGAGGGGCAGCTGGTAGCTGATTTAAGGATCTGCCGTGGGGCATTCGTGCGGTTGTGAATTGAGGAGATTATGGCGGCTGGGTGGGTCTGGCTTAAGCTTGTTGCGTTGGTGTTGCGCGAAAAACATTTAAATTTGTGCGGTGCTTTTTATGAATACCAGGCTTCTTTACCACCTAATTCATATATATATATGTATATATATATATATATAATTAACGAGAAATATAATTAAAAATGTTTGTATGTGAAGGAGATCAGTACGGTTTTTTCCTTCTCACAATCTTATGAAAACTTATGCCGAGAGAAATGGAGCAGCTGTGGAAGTTGGAAGTTCTAACTTTTTTGGATACTCCAAAAATACACCAAGCCAGTTTGTTCTTGTTACAGTTGAGAGATTGCTGTAATGTACCAAATTTTCTCATCCAAATATGATGAGAAAGGTCCAAAGGGAATTTTTTTCTAGTCTAATATTGACCTTCTTCATATCACAGTTTTTTCTTTAGACTGAGCCATATGAAGGTGCTTTTCAAGAACATTTTATTTTGCTTTATTCTCCCCACACTTACAGCAATAAACTCTTAATCTAGATTTAAAAACGCTTCTGTCTGAGTGTTATGCCACTGTACAAATGAAACATACAGTCAGTATAATTTCAATACAAGTTTCTGTAAGCGCATTTTTGTCTTTTCGCTTGAAACTATTGGACTGATTAAGTGCCTGCTCAGTATAATATCCACCCATGTGGGTGTGTGTGACTCAAGGCTGGACTAGGAAAGGGTGGGGCCGATTCTGTTTGCTTCCACTTAGCAATCTGGTTTGCTCCAGCGGCCAGATGTCATGCAGTGAGAGGTGTCGGGGAAGTGGGTGTTGAGCACCTTCGTCATGGGGAAGGGTTGTGGTTCTCGTCAGTTTTGGAGCAAAACAGTTCTGAGGCAGAGTAGCTGCCTGCAGGGACAATGAGCCACATTCCTTCCTCTCCCTGTCTGATTGGACTGCACAGTCTTGAGCTGTCTGTTGCGTTAGTTTCTCTCTCTCATTAGTTTATTTTGAGCATGAGCCAGCAACTGACACCATATCGCCTCTTGTTGAAGCTGTTGCACCTCATCGCACTAGCCAATTTCACAGTACTTTCCTCTTCCCTGGATCCTTATGCAGGGTACCTTTTATATATCCCTGAATTTCCTTACTGTGAGATGTACTTCGCTGCTTTAAAGACTGAGCAAGAGTCCAGTAAAACGGTAGGACTGTAACCCATTACAGAAGAATCAAGTTGCTGGTAAATTTCAAGCCAGTGCTTGCGATGTCGAGCGTCTTCGAGTCAAGGTCGACTCTTGGTGACCACATAAGTGGAGTCCCTCCAGAATATTCTGTCTTCCACTTGTAACCCTGGGGTTCAAAAGGGTGCATCTGTATGGCAGCTCTGGAGTCACATTCAGTAAGGTATGCTTAAGTTGTTTATGTGGAAGACTGAATACTTGTAAACACAAAAATAGTTTTTTGGCTAATAAAAATTTAGTGTTATTCCCTTTGGTTTGAATAAGAAGCCTAGTCGTAACCTACCTTGATCACTCTGCTCAGCCCTTCACTGGATATGCTTTAGCTGTCAGGTTCGGAGTCGAGAAGGAGAGCAGTAGAGAGCGGTAACTGGATATTGACTGGTGATTACAGGTTTGTTGGTGTGGGGGGTTTTCAGTGTTTTGTGACAATGGGGAAGCTGCTAAGTTGGCACATCCTTGAAGTATGGAAAATTCTCACAGGAGCTGTGGAATAAAGTACCAACTTGATCAGATTGTGGTAAAATGAGAAAAATGAAGGCACTTTTTATTAATTGTTTTTCCTAATGATCAGGGGAATTGTATATCCGAGTCTTAAGACTGTGTTAACAGGTATGTCTAGAGAACATGTGAAACTTGGTGTACTCTGCATTAATGTGGCATTAAGTTTTTATGCTTTTATGTGTGAAGTAACTTGCTAATTGAAGTGGTGTTCATTGAAGTACAAGGCAGTTATTCTCAAGTGGTGTAATATTAGTGGCTCCGAATGGGCAAAGCGAATAGCTTTTTTGGTTCGGTCAAGAGTGCCTTGCTGTTGCTAAGTGAATCAGCAGGACTGCCTTAATGTGAGTGTATAATGGGATCTGGTGTTCACAGAACTCTGGGCAGAGTAATTGTAGCTTCTCGTGCCAGTCATCAGAAGAGCTCGTAAACTAGGTCCTTTCAACAATGCTCCTGGAGGGCTGAGTTCGGGTGGTTTTGTTCCAGCCAGAATGTGAACCACCTGATTCAAGTTGCCTTTAATGAACATCTGTTTTGAGCACTTTGGTGTATAAGTAGGGCTCCATAACGTGTTGGACCCTGCAAGACCAAAACAGAATAGCCCTCTTATATGCGAACCAACCAATTATTTTTTTCCTGCTTTTGGAAAGCTGTTCTTTCTCTTTATGATGTGTTCATTATCGCTATTCCAGAGAAATCCTGCCAACATGTGCTGAGGGTGCCCGTTTCTTTATCTCGCGGCAAATGTGGTTGGGTGTGGAGATTTGGTAGCACGTGGATGTGCTTTATCAGGAGCTGTGTTTGCCCAGTGCCGTAAACGGACGCTTGTTGCCAGTGACAAAAAATTGACTATTTATTTACATGCATCATTTTGGCTGATATTTACCATTCCCTGCCGGTCAGTTTCCTCTTTCCTTTCTTAATATTGTGGCCATGCTTATGTTGTCAGTGCCAGAGCATTAATAATCAGTTCTCAAAAGTCATAAAGTTTTCTTTTTTTGCTTCTTTTGACAATACCGAAAATGTTCCTCATGATCTTCAGGGGAAAAAGCTATGAAATCTAAAAATTAATTTTAAGAACATACAGTTCTAATGTGGTGTAGGGAAATTTTTATGTTGGATAGAAACTAATACAATCTGTTGGCATTTTGGAGCCAGAGTCCTCTGGCACCGATGTTGTGTCTGTAAGAGTCTCCACTCCGTCCCCCCAGATGCTGCAGGATTGCCCAAAGGCGCGGCGCGAGGTGGAGCTACACTGGCGTGCCTCTGCCTGCAGCAACATCGTGCACATTGTGGACATCTATGAGAACCTCTACCAGAACAGGAGGTGTCTGCTTATCATCATGGAGTGGTGCGCACCCCCCTTCGTCTCACACACATACACACTGCTAACCACAGCGTACAGCTCCCTGTCTATGGAGACCACAGTCCCAATTTATAGCTTTGAGAAGAACATTTTGTTCATATCCTTCCCTGGTTTTTAAAGTAATTTATTTTTAAGTGATGACAGAGCTCAACTAGAAATGATTTTTATTTTTTTTTTTTTTTATGATGGAAGAGTTTCATCCTGTTTAAATCACTCTTCTACTCTTCTGGGTCATTGTGTGTCTGTCTATGTAGCATGGAAGGTGGAGAGTTGTTCAGTCGCATTCAGGACCGGGGGGACCAGGCGTTCACTGAGCGAGGTATACAGCATTACCTTTCTCGTCATAAGATGCTCTCTGCTTCCTATAGCAGATCAAGTAGAGAGCGATGGAACACCAGCTCCTTGATCAGTCCTGCAGGACACAGAGAGATCTCTCTCTTCTCTTTTCCAGAAGCCTCATGCATCATGAAGAGCATAGGAGAGGCCATCCAGTTCTTGCATGCCAATAACATTGCGCACAGGGATGTCAAGGTAAACCTGAAGCGTTGTAAATCCCCTTTTTGTTTTGATAAGCTTCAGAAATTTAATTTTTAACTAGTCTTTGTAACACTAGCTCTTTATGAGCTGGTAATTCAAGCCTACGTATAAATTATGAGGTGTTGAAATACCTCATTTAGTTTATAACGTGCCTGTTCTTAAAGGAGAAGCCTTGTTATATTTTTACGAAGACCTTAATTTGTTTTTTTATGATGGCAGGTGATGCAGCCAACAAAGCGAATGACCAATTGCGTTAGGTCTATAGTGCCCTGTGTCAATTTAACTTTTTTGCTCATGCATGAATGAAGCCACTGCTTGTCCGCTCCTCTGGATGGTAAAACCCTCTCATCTGCGTTTTAGCCAGAGAACCTGTTATATACTTCCAAAAAGCCGAACGCGATCCTCAAACTGACGGACTTTGGGTTCGCTAAAGAGACCACGCTGCACAACTCGCTGGCCACACCATGCTACACTCCCTACTATGTGGGTAAGGAAACAAATATTGCAATACATTCTGCCAAACAGTCTTATTATTTTATTTTTCTTTTGAAATGTTGGCCTCCAGATTAATCTGCTAAACTGCGATCACTTCTTTCCTCAGCTCCAGAAGTCCTTGGTCCGGAAAAGTATGACAAGTCATGTGACATGTGGTCCTTGGGTGTCATCATGTATATCCTGTGAGTGAGAATTTTGCAAAACCTTGAATCACTTTACACATTGTTGCAGTTGCATAAAAATGGTGTGTAAGTGTTACATGGAAGGCATGCATCAGTTACGTGTCAGTGGTCCTGGTATAACACAATCTTTCCTGTCTAACTGTAGTTCTTATGCTGCTTTTACCTAGACTGTGTGGGTATCCTCCTTTCTACTCCAACCATGGTCTGGCCATTTCTCCTGGAATGAAGAAGCGAATCCGCATGGGGCAGTATGAGTTTCCCAGATCAGAATGGTCAGATGTCTCGGAGGAAGGTAACTTGGATAAAGAGATGCCATGATGCCTTAGAGGATGCTACCTGATACCAGGTGTTTTGATGAAATGCTTAAACCACTTGTTTAAACAGGTGCATTTCATTTAGGAAAATAGTCAGCTGAGTCACTCACTCACACACACACACACACACACACACACACACACATTGACTGAAACCACTTGTCCCGAATGGGGTCGTGGCCAGCCGGAGCGTAACCCAGCAGCACGTGGCGCAGGGCAGGAAGGGGAGGGGAGGGAACACACCCAGGACGGGACATGGGTCCGTTGCAAGGCATCCCGAGCGGGACTCGAACCCCAGACCCACCAGAGAGCAGGCACAGGCCAAACCCGCTGCGCCACCGCACCCCCCCTCAGCTGAGTCACATAAGAACAAAAAATCCAAACGCCATTGCTCATTTTTTAGCGAGACAGGGTTTGACGCAGATGGAATGACGACGATGAATGGCCGGCAGTTCTCAGGAAGACTGTCACAAACCTGCTCGGGGAGATATTGCAAACGTGACACTAACATCTCTCACTCTGTTTTCTCAGCAAGGAGGCTCATCCGACACCTGTTACGAACCGATCCAACACAGAGGATGACAATCACAGAGTTCATGAACCATCCTTGGATCAATGTAAGCCAATAACTGTACATGTTTTATACTGTATGACCCAGGAGCATGATGATAACTTGAGTCAAATGTATTATTTGTGTTTTCGTTATCAAGTGGGAAAGCGCTGTAATGTACGTCTTATGGTATGATGACTTGGTTCTCTTCATTTGCGCTAACTTGCAAGCGTTTCCCTCCAGTACGGAAGATTAAACCCTCCAGGAGTTGTTCAGAATAAAATAATCTGACAAGAATTATTATAAATTAATCAACTTACCCTGAATTCCATAACTCCAGACAGGTGATGACACCTGAAGTAGGTGGTTGTTCTCTGCTGTTATGCAGCTTTCTTTCTCATTTCTTCCTTCAGCAGTCCATGATTGTCCCTCAGACCCCTCTCCACACCAGCCGAGTGCTGAAGGAGGAAAAGGACACCTGGGAGGATGTCAAGGTGAGCGGCCAAGTCTGAGAGCTGAGAGGACCACGGTGGTCCCATGTTGCGTTAACGTCCGAGCGTGAACTTCTCTGCATGCACTTTTGCTCAGGAGGAGATGACCAGCGCCTTGGCGACGATGAGAGTTGACTACGATCAAGTTAAGATCAAAACGATCGAGGACTCATCCAATCCGCTGCTGCTGAAGAGGAGGCTGAAGGCGAACACAGCCAGCAAGAAGCCCACCGGTTGAGAGGAACAGCCACGGCACACGACAGCAATTTTTTCACAGAAAATCATCACTTGACATGAATGCATAAAGCTGATCCTCCTCCTTGGTTTTTGACTTTATAAACTGAAAAATTTCCTCACTCTTGACCTGACTTTTGAGAGTGAAAAGATACATTAAGCAGGAACAGAAAATAGGATAATGACTATGATGCGATATAAAAGCTTTAATGTTTGATGCACGGCCGTTTTAATAATCTGAAATTATTAACGGACTCGCCGTTCAAACCAGGTGATCAGTCTATAGGTCAGGGAACTATGTTAATGAAGTATATTTTTATGTGATCACTCATGTCTGCTTTTTAAAAGGCCCACAGGAGACTGAATATAAACCAATTCTGTTACCATGATCGACCAACTTCAGCGTTTGCTTTCCGATGCCCTTTCAGTTGAAGCCTGACTGTGTCCCTTGTAGATCAGGAAAAAGATGTTCTGTCTGTACTGCCATGATCATAACTACAATATTTTTTTTAATTCAGATATATTATGTTAATACTGAAAAGACTTAACTGTTTTTACACTGTTAATCGGTCTTTTTTGATGTGCTGTCGATCAGTGGAACATATTTGGTACGCCAAGCTTTCAGTTTTTACTTTTTGAAAGTGTTACGCAATTACTGTATATGGTGAATCCATCCTTTAATGTTGTCTACCATCACACATGTTTTTTAGAGTTCTGTAGGATCTGCTGTTCCGCTCATGCGGCGAACAGGTGTGAGAATATTTTTGCCGAAATGGGATGTGCGGGATAATTGTCTAACCTTGCTGTAAAGGTGCTCTATTGATTAACTGGCTTCGCTGTGTCTTAGAAGCACAGTGTTAATTTTTAAAAGAACTTCTGTGGGTGGGTGGGGGGGGACTTCTTTGCCTCCTCCGAATAATTGTGCTGAAGTCCTCAGCTGTGCTGTGCTAAAGAATCAGTACATTTGGTCAGCTTTTTAACATTCCTGCTTACTCTTAAAATACACCAGCTTTACTATGATTTGTGGCTGTCTCTTCCTGGGAGACTGCAAACGCTGCCGCACCAGTGCCTGCGTCTTACACTCATATAATGTGGGAACACACACTCGCAGGCGCTGTACTGACCCTGGGAGTCCTGCTATTCTCATTCTGATATGAAATGTTACTCTCAGAATAAGCAGCCCCCCCATACAGCTTCTCCCAGGGGCTCGCTTCCTGTCTGCCTTTCGCATGCGGTTTGTGACCCTGGGAAGTACTTCTCTACATTTGAATGGGCGGTGAATTTTCTCTCAGAAATACCATCTACAGCTTAAGTGTTAATGGTACAAACCCATGTTGTTGTAACGTAGCATCGGCCGAATGTTAGGAAGCCGTCTAAATGCAACGAAACTAGCAATAATCAGAATTTTGTAAAATCATATTTAATATCAAAATGTGAGGACGGTCTTGTCTCGAGTCGCTCTCTTCTGTTATAACAGTTCTTCCGTGCTACGACCACACTGAGCACTTCTCGCTCTTCTGTATATTAACCACGGAAGCCTTTTCTCTCGGAGCCGTTCCCGTTCTTCCTTTACGCTGAAAAATGTGGAGTCGCGAGGCTTCTGGTTTGTATTTGCGTTGAGTATCTTAAATGCTTGCAAGTTATTGTTGCAGCCCTATGCTTAAAGGCCATTCCTGTAATCTGACAGCCTAAAATAGCAGATGTTTCTAATGATTTTGTTTTTATGTGGTGTGGGAGCATGGGGGGGTGTGGTGGCACAGTGGGTTGGACCACGGTCCTGCTTTCCGGTGGGTCTGGGGTTCGAGTCCCGCTTGGGGTGCCTTGCGGCGGACTGGTGTCCCGTCCTGGGTGTGTCCCCTCCCCCTCCGGCCCTACGCCCTGTGTTGCCGGGTAGGCTCCGGTTCCCCGTGACCCCGTCTGGGACAAGCGGTTCAGAAAATGTGTGTGTGGGAGCGTTATTAGAAATACTTTACCAGGAACTGACCACGGGAGTTCTTGGTTGAGAGCCTTATCGTTCAGGAAATGTGAGGGCAGTGTGATAGTACAGTGCGGTACTACAGTGTAAACTAGTGTGAGCTGTGACCTTTGTATACGTTTGTAGGCATTTGAAGTGGGTGGCACCGTGGTTGGAGCGGTACTCGTGCAATTGAAGCACATAGGTTTGAAGCCCACATTCTGATGTATTTTCCATGAACGATATATTTACCTTGAATTAGTTCCGTAAAGGGGGTGCGGTGACGTCGCGGCGCAGCGGGTTTGGCCGGGTCTTGCTCTCTGGCAAGTCTGGGGTTCAAGTCCTGCTTTTTGTGCCCTGCGGTGGACCGGCACCTCACCTGGGGTGTGTTCCCTCGCACCCTGCGTCGCCGGGTTAGGCTCCGGCTCGCTGCGACCCCGCTTGGGACGAGTGGTTTCGGACAACGTGTTTGTGTGTGTAGTTCTGTAAGAACAAACTAGGTGTTTATATGAATGGTAAATAAATCATTTAAGTCAAATACCTTCATCTTAATTAATACAGCAAGTTAGGCGATTTTGGAACAGCACAACTTTCCTTAACCGATTCCTTTATTTAAAGCCATTGCATTTGACCCAGGTTTTTATTACTGCAATAATTCAGGGTAACCTCCTTGGCGTAAAGCACTACAGTACTGTATAATTTCTTAACTGCTATGGCAGATGCTGCCTCATGGTGGAGACCAAGAGTTACAAGTGCATAACTAGTGTGAGGACTAATGTGAAACAGTACTTCTTAAAATGTTTCTGCTGATATACAGTACCATTTCACATACGGTGACGTATATTACTTTGGCAAGTGGACAAACTTTCTGTAAAGTCACAAAAGCCTTACTAAACAAGGATTGTGGTAGTACAAATTCTGCCTATGAATGGGTGGTGCGAGAGGACATGGATTCGATCCCCGCTTCAGTCTGTGTGGAGTTTGCATGTTCTCCCCATGTTTGTGTGGGTTTCCTCCAGGTGCTCTGGTTTCCTCCCACAGTCCAAAGACATGCTGTTCAGGTTCCCCCAGAGTGTGTGTGTGTGTGTGTGTGTGTGTGTGTATGTGTGTGTGTGTGTGTGTGTGTGTGTGTGTGTGTGTGTGTTCCACTGATGTATAGATGAGTGACCCAGTGTAAGTAGTGTATCTAGCAGTGTAAGTCACCTTGGTGAATAAGGTGTGTGGGATGATAACACTACACAGAGTTCATTAAAAGTTGCTTTGGAGAAAAGCGTCTGCTAAGTAAATAAATGTAAATGAATGTACATTGGTTTGGTTAACTTTTTCCTCTTTCGAGCAGAGATTTGTAATACAACAGAGAAAAGTGACGGTATTTAAAATGCATTTAAGAGCTCTTGATTAATAAAATCATTTGCTTGTCCGTAATCATACCAGCAGAGGAACAGAGACTTGCTGAAATATCTAGTTTTCCAAACCAATATGTGTATGGTTATTCAATATTAGTTGCTTCAATGGTCATTTTAAACGTTCCCGTATTGTTTAGGTAACTGTTCATCTCACACTTGAACCCTGGATTACCTGAAGGATTCAGTCCATACATCATTCAAATGATTGTCACAGTTTGAGCTATGGGCTTTTCCCAAAAGGCTCTTTCATTTGTCTTCATTTATTGTAAATACATGTATCATGAACTAATTCCAATCCTTCTTCTGTCAACTCCTCGCCAAGCTCTCTAACATCCCAGTACACCTGCCACAAAAAAAGATTCCCTTTTGAATGTCTTCCTCTGACCCCTTTTCACTTTTCAGTGTCATTGATCATCACTGATCACTGCGATCAGTCAAGGCAGAAGGCACTGATTAGGTCAGCTTCTGTACATTACCTTATAGTAAGTTAGTATCTCTCTGCAAAACACCAGTGTTTAACACCAGTGTTAAAAAGTGAGTGGAAGTACCAGCTGAGGACTTATTATCAATTAAGTTCTATAAATGATATAAAGTTTATTTCTGGCATAAAATACAAATTGAGCATATGTGTACGACTTCATTCAGAGACTTTGACAGAGTACATAATTTATTCAGTTTTTATATGAGAAAAGAATGTTCAGTTTTACTTTTAATGATTTCCGAAAGCTTCTTCTGTAATTGTCAAAATAAGACCTACTTGTCAAGGCGAGGAGGATTTTAAGAACATTTCAGTGCTTTTAAGAGGATTAATAGCTTTGCAACCTTTAGCCCTTCAGGTTAATGTAAATTTAATGCTGTCATTTAAACCATGATTAACATCTGTAGGAAAACATCTTAACTGAAATCTTAGCTGGACCACAAACCTTCATGCAAGAGGGTGTCATCTAGGACCAAGAATTGGGTGAAAATTTAATTGGTTCACCACCTCTTCACTGGAAACAGATCAATATCTGCTTTTCAGACCGTTACGTTTTTACTCAGGTACAACTGTGCCTTGGGGTTTTGTGAGTACAGCATTCAGGAAGAGAAAAGAGAAAGAGAAAATATCTGAATTGGGAAGGGGACAAATGAAGGGTTTTCCTCTGATTTCTTTTCATTCTTATCACAATTGAAAAATGGGATCTAAAAACTCATACATACATACATGAATTTAGAAAAAAACTGTTATGCTTATTTTATTTTTTAATATCACTTCCACTTTGAAGAAATTACAGACACCCAGAGGTGTATAGTATACAGTTACATTTACTTTACTGGTACTTCAGTACATTTCTGGAGAAATTGTACTTAAGTAATTTTTGGCAATAATACTTTTTACTTCTACTTGGATACAACTGTAAAGAAAGAAATGTTTCAAATTTTTTACTTTACTACAACCTAGTAGTAGCACCTCTTTACTGTCAGCAGACTCCTCCTGTGAATTTCATTGGCCATTGTCAGATATCCGTCACAACGTTTCTCAACATTAATAGGCCAAGGGGATTTGTTAAGCAGCTCAATTTATGGTGAAAGTCTATGACTTCAAATTTAGGCTGTCCATGAAAGAACAAACAGTTGTAGTTTTAATTTGTCATTTAATTGACACTTCCATTCAAAGTGACTTACCGCAGTAACCAGTTCAATGACGGCAAGATGTCCAGATCCTGTTGCAGCCAAACACCCCCACACATTACCCTGCCTCCACCATGCTTGACTGTTGTGTAAATGATCTTACTCTGAAATGCTGTATTTGGTTTTTGCCAAGCATTTACTGTAATTAAATCATGAATATATCTTTCTAGTACTGTGAATGCATTTTCCTCGTTTTATAGTAAAGCCAAGTAGTTTTTTCTCATTTCTGTTCAACCTTATTCTGGGGACTCTACTACCCCCCACTGGAAAGAGCATTCTGGCTCTGTGTGGGTTATCCTAGCTATACTGACGGCACATCCTCAACAATAATTTCTGGCTCCGCTGTGGTGGAACAATCTACCCCTCCCACTCAGAACTGCTGAATCTCTGTCCACATTTTAAAAAAAAGGGTCTAAAAACTCACCTCTTCTGGACTCACTTCACCCATCATCTCTTAAGTTCATGTAAGGTATAAATATTCAAGCACTATAACTTTAAGATCATGTCCAAATTAACCTTTACACAGCTACTCCTGTAATGTAATGTAAATGCTTATATACGGTATATCTCAAAAAAAATATTACTAGGAATCATGGAAATTTGGATAAAGTTTTATGCAGCTACTCATGTGATGAACATTAGTTCATATGGGGGAAAGAAACTAACTGTACTTAAAATCACGCATCTACATCTAAGTCTCTCTTCCTGCTAATGTAATGTACACATTGTATCTTCTATGAGATGTATGCTGCTTTGGAGAAAGCGTCTGCTAAATGAATAAATGTACATGTACTGTGAATGTAAAGGGTATACTGGCTACAGTTGCATTCCAACCTTAATGAGAACAGTATACTGAATTTATATTAAGCCTATAGGATGTACTGGCTACACATCCCCCTACACTTCACATATGTGTTCATTAGCTAGATAAGTTTTGCTACTTTCTAGTCAGAACTTCATGGTCAACATAAGTGGTGGAGTTTCATTTAACTAACCTGTAGACAGCTTCAGTAAAGTAGCTGTATTACTTTTTCAGCCCAATGCGTGCTGCTGTATAATTTTTGTGTCCTTTATGTTTTATGAACCTTTGCCTAACAAGATGACAAACAAATCAACTAGACCGACTGACTAAACCAACTTCATAGAATGTAACTAACCAGCTGGTGAGCTAGTAGATAGTCTTTTATTTCTTTTTTTATTTAACTCATAAGTCTGAATGACAGTATCTAATTTTAGAGAAATAACAGATTCCAGTACAATTCCAAAATATCTGTTTAAGCTGTTGACATTGCTGGAGGTTCAGAGCATTAAAAAGCATAACTTCAATCAAAGTGATTTGATACTTGTAGTTTTTTGACCTGATTCATTTTTACTTTCACTCAAGTACATTTTTGGATGAACACTTTTATTTGAATAACTGTTTTCTGAAAGTAACAGTACTTCGGTATTTAACTTCTCTTTCCACCTCTGCAGGTAGGTTTTTTAAATTTTTGATCATTTTATAGGTCTGTTCTAATTCTAGAATTATTTTTACAATGTTGTGAGATATTTACAGTGAATATTTAAATTTTTTTATTCAGCAGACACTTTTTTCCCCAAAGCAACTTCCAACAAACTCTGTGTAGCATCATCAGCCCACACACCTTATTCACCGTGGTGACTTACACTGCAAGATACACCACTTACATTGGGTCACTCATCCATACATCAGTGGAACACACACACTCTCTCTGTCACTCACACACTATGGGTGAACCTCAACAGCATCTCTTTGGACTGTGGGAGGAAACCCACACAGACATGGGGAGAACATACAAACTCCACACAGACTCAGTGGGGACTGAACCCATGTCCTCTCACACCTCCCAGGCACTGTGAGACAGCAGCACTACTTGCTGTGCCACTGTACTGCCTAAATTTGAAACAGATTTGCTCTATAGACACTTTCTCAGTCACAGTGACTTAATTTTTTTTGGTCAGGGAGCTTTGACGAGAAGGTGGGGGAGAGGATTTCTCAAAACTCCAGGAGAGAAGACCTTTCTCATGCCAGCCTGCTCCATGGTTTGAGCTGTGGCTACCAGAGTATTGGCAGTGACGCACGGCCTTCTCTCGGCTGTGTGGGAAACAACCCGGCAGGACTGTGTTCCAAACCAGAGGTCACAGATGTTTCCTCTCTGTTGCACATGGTCCTGTCAAAAAATGTCTTCTTAAACCTATGACCCAGCACAATAAAAAATGGAAGGTCAGATTGAGATGGCCATATTTCAGAAAGCTTCCAGCCTTCATAACTAGGCACATGGTACTATTGTGTAATTTTGATGATGAGAAATGAGATAGATAGATTTCACAGAATTGCTTTACAGAAAAAATAAAATTCTATGAGATCAGATTCACTTGCCCTGAAAGTATTGAAAAAAATAAGAGAAAAAAGTAAGTGTAGGGGCAATGCAAAGCTTGTGTTCCTTTTTCTCAGTTTGAAGATTCAGCAGAAATATTACTGTTTTAGCACAGTTATGTCATTTCCAGATTTCTGTGATAAAGCTTCCTGTTTGACAGCGTATGTTCACCCCGTTCTTTCTAAGCATCCTTTCCTTTTCATGTGGCTTTTTGAAGTATGCATTTGTGGCCCATTGTACAGCATGTAGCATAAAGAGAAGTCAACATTTTAAAATCAGTTTAAGTTGGTGTTCTTTGTGATATGTCGCAATATCCCTAAAAGTCTGAAAAAGTTACATCTTCACTGCTTAGAATATCAGTGTCACTACAGCATCCCTCTTGTGGAAAACAGTTACCTTGAATGCCTGCCCACTTGGAGCTGCCCCAAGTGTGGTAGTCCTAGGTTGTCCATGGTCAGGACCTTTGTATATTTTCATCGACTGGATAGCTGGTGCAGTACACAAGTCTGACATCTGGGCTGACCCTAGTAGGTGGTGTGGGAATGTTTTCTGACTCACAGTACAGAGATGGTCCACCAGCCTGCTGTTTCTCCGGCACGTTGCACTAACCTCCACAGAACCTTCAAGAATTCAAGCAATGAAGCCCATTCTCAAGGACAGGTGTAACTTTGACTGGGCTCTCTGCATCATTGAAGTGCAGTTGCATTATACACATTCAGCCCCGCAAAGAAAAGAGCGATTATAAAATGATTTATGCAGCTTTAACCCTGTAGAATATAATGAGCAGTCTCGGGTAAAATGAATGTTCAGTGAGCATATTAGAAGTAAAACTTGTGAAATGCTTGGTTAGAACAAATCTGATTTTATTGTCTCACATTGGCATTGACATCAGACATTGAGCTCCTATCTGAAGGTTCTAGACAGGTTCTTTTGTTGGAGCTCATCAGTCCATGGGAAGAGCACATGGAGGAAGCTAATGAGAGAAAGAAAATAGGAGATGGTTGAGCAGTGCTGCTCAAAAGGCTGGAGGCCAATGAGTGTGCCCATTGGGGTCGGCTGGAGAGACATTGCAGGAAGGTCCCTGAGCAGAGCTTACAGCGTGTTGGGTCTTACAGGTAGCCAGAGGAGGAAGGCTATAAAAGTTGTTATGGAGGCTGCTGCATAGAGGGCATCTAGATGGTGAGGGTCAGGGGAGGTGAGCTGTGGGTTCAAGGTAGCACTACCTGGATGGAGACTGGGGCCTAATCTGGTCAGATCACCATGGATGACAGTGCTTGATGCTGAAAAACCCAAAGCAAGCAGTGAACTCAGGTGACATCACTTATTTTGTGTCCTTTGCAATGTACGTGTTATAAATTACCAATCTGTTCTTTTTCACCTCATTATGTTCCATTACAGTTTACAGTTAAACATTTATCGGGAAACATTGCATTCAGAAAAAGGTACAATACTTAATTAAAATTCAAGTTAAATTTGTGTTTAATTAGGATTACTCACACAAACTGCAATTGCAAAGCAAAGTTATTTTTTACAAAAACAGCAATTTAGCTTTTGTTACACCTAAAAAAGTGGACTAACAATAAATATCGCAATGTTTTACATGTTCAGAATCAGAATCAGAACAAGCTTTATTGCCAAGTATGTTCGCACATACAAGGAATTTGTCTTGGTGACAGGAACTACCACAGCACATACAGAATGACAGTGACAAGACAGGTGAGAAGATAGAGTATGTGAGCAAGGGATAAAAAATATTTAAAAATATAAAGTACCCAATATACAAAAATAGTCACTAGATACAAATGCAAGGGAGTGTGAGTAAGAGATATGTGATAAATAGTTATAAATATAAATATAAATAGCATTATGTATTGCACATGTTTTTTATACTGTTATGAAAAGACCAAAATTAATGTACATCACAAGCAAATACAGTATGACATGAGAAAGTCAATACGGTTATTATGAGCTTTATATCAATAAATGTATATTTTAATCATACATATTGTTGTTATTAATTTTAAAATCTAAGGAGGTGGACCTCTGGTTACATTTAAGCATTTTTTCCTTTTCTGATGGTTGTTTTCAGTAAGCACATTTAGTTACTCTCAGCATAAAGTTTTGACAGTGTAAACTAACCCATTTTGCATATGGAGTCAGTCAATGACGCGAATCTACCTTGGAGAACACATGCTCTCCTTATTTGCTCTGTTTTCTGCCTACATCTCATCCCTGGGGTCAGAGGTCTCATGGCTTGGGACCACTCTGTCACAAGACTGACTGGGTCAGGGTGGGTTTTTTTTTTTTTGGTCAACATCTCTGTGAATGCTCGTAGTGAGCGATTGGACGGTAGGTCAGTTATGAGCGAAGAAGAGCTGTATAAAAGGGAGGGGAAGACCTTGCTAGATCAGAAGCTCAGATAAGGTGGACAAGTGAACGGCCGAGGGAGAAATTTTGTCTCTCTTCAAGCAACGCAAACTCAGTCTACTTTTCCTGCCATCAACGGCCTTTTCCAGAGCCCCTATGGCCCAAGCAACGTGTTTCTGGGTTGTGATCATGCTGTTGCTGATGGCGACCTCTAGCCAAGCCCTGAGGAGGTAATCTGCGCTACTCTGCTCTGTGCATATCTGCATTGGTGCATGTGGTATACTTATTGACATCCAGCCTCAGCTATTGTGCCAGAGTGTAAACCTCTAGAGAGGTGATCATCACCAGATAGCTGTGGAAGTCTGCTGACTTTTGTTCTGTGATCCCTGCCTCAGCTACAGTCGCTGGAACCAGTAGGGTATCTCTTGTCTCCTTACAGGATCAGCTTGAAGAAGATGCCCTCTATCAGACAGACCTTGCAGGAGATGGGAGTGTCCCCAGCCCAGGTGTTCCCCGAGCTGGCAAGGAAAGCGGGGGACATCCTGTCTCTGCAGAACGGGACCGCTCCAACACCCCTCACCAACTATCTGGACGTGAGAAATCCAAGCTTCCCTGAACACGATAACGACTGTTTTTTCTCTGTTCTGCCACTGCTAAGTCCTTCCCTCCTTCACATGTCTGGCTATATTACCCTCTTACCAAGGCGAGGAGAGAAAATAATTAATCTGATAGTTGACCCTTTCGCCTTCTCTTGCTCCGCAGACTCAATACTTTGGAGAGATCAGCATCGGCTCTCCAGCCCAGATGTTCAACGTGGTTTTCGACACAGGTTCTGCCAATCTGTGGGTGCCGTCCTACGAGTGTTCCCCGCTGTACACAGCCTGCTGTAAGTGTGGGACGGTCCAAGTGGCCGCGCTTTTACACCGTTGGGCTTTGCACCTTTCAAGGTCAGCAGCTGTAAGATTTTGAAAACTTTACATTTAGTGTGTATTGATTTCTTATTTTTTTTAACAAGGCATTCGGTACTTTTGAATGAACTGTCTAAAGCTGGACACTGGATATTTTTACTCAACTGCCTCACTGTATTATTAGAATACCCTTTAATATCTGAAAGCTACATGGTGTAAGTCATATTTATAATTGCTATGTTACTTAAACAAAGCTAATGTCAGTTTAGAGTTCTATTCCCACTTTGCTTATTTTAATACAGCAACTCAGGTTCTATACCTTGGACAATTTGTGAGATTTGAACAGATTAACTTCAGGTCACAAACCCTACCACTACCATTACATTTGTTTGTGATACATGTTAAATTAATTACTGTTTGTAGCGTTATTTACAAGTTGTTAATCACCAGACCACACTCTGATTAGTTCTTTTGAACAGACTGGATTGTGTTTCCGATGTGTCCGACAGAGGACAGGATTGCACTGGTATTACACTGAAATTTACTATGAATTAGGTAATTTTGACCACTGAACAGCTATAGGTCAGATTACCCACCCCCAAAAGAATATGAATACACTAGTATTACCAAAGTACTACGTATTTGGTATTACTTCATGTGTTATACATTGTTAAATCATGTAATTTTGTGAGGAATATTCATTCTTGTTGTCACTATTACTTGTTTTTGTTACGTATTAGGACATTAATTTATACATCTAATCATGCTTACATTTCTGCATACAGTAGCATCTTACTGGTACTGTTTCACAGTATTTTCTCATGTTAAGTATCACTTTTTGTGTGTTCCTCCGTTAGTTACTCACAACAGATATGACTCTTCAAAGTCTCAGACGCACATCAAAAATGGCACGGGCTTCTCCATCCACTACGCTTCTGGAAACGTCAGGGGGTTCCTGAGCGAGGATGTGGTGGTGGTGAGTTCATACTAACCCTGGAGAGCAATAAGCCAGAAGTAGAACCACGCAAAACCACAACAGCAAGTGCATGTACATCACTGTTGGTAGAGATGCAATTCAAAATGACTTGTGGCTTAGAAGTTCCTACCCTTGGATTTCTTTACACTGGGGGGGGGGGGGTTCAACTACTATTAACCTAAACAGTTCCTCAGTAGGCACAGAGGGGTCCTTCAAGGCAGGAAAACAGTCACTATCAGTTCCAGTCATTTTTGCCGTGATTAGCAATTTCCTGTAGCTGGGAGAGATATCAGTAGAGTCCAGTGTTTTCTGTAACACATCTCCATCTACAGGTTGGAGGGATACCTGTAGTACAGGTGTTTGCCGAAGCCACTGCCTTGCCTGCCATACCGTTCATCTTTGCTAAGTTTGACGGTGTGCTGGGTATGGGATACCCCAACATGGCCATTGACGGCATCACCCCAGTGTTTGACCGCATCATGTCCCAGCATGTCCTAAAGGAGGAGGTTTTCTCTGTCTACTACAGCCGGTAGGTATAGTGCATCTAGTGTGTTGTGGTTAAAATCAACAGTAAATCAAAAAAGGTGACAGACAGCTAGAGTTCTAATATACTTAACTAATATACAAATAATGTATTTTCAGTACTTTTGTATTGTACGGCTGTCTCTGTTGTTTTCCTGACCCCACATGGTGGTGACAGTGTAATTCCTGGTGTTTTTGTGCTTTACAGAGATCCCTCGCATATCCCTGGAGGAGAAATTGTGCTTGGGGGAACAGACCCCTCCTATTACACTGGGAGCTTCAGCTATGTAGAAACTAATGATATGGGAAAATGGGAGGTCAAGATGAAAGGGTACGATCTCTCTACTGTAAAATCATTCGCAATACATTCACCTGTGCCTAACTATCACCTGTGTTCTATGTTACAGTACAAAGATTTGGGAATAGTATGACCTAAACCACATACTGATTCAGGAATAGTACGACTTTCACAGTGTGTGGATTTGGGAATCAGGCTGACCTTCAGAGCATACTAACCTGGGAACAAATACGGCCTTCATAGCATACTCTTGTTTCCTTTCACCTCCCTCCAGGGTCTCTGTGGGAGCTGAGATTCTGTTTTGTAAAGAGGGCTGCACCGCTGTGATTGACACTGGCAGCTCATACGTCACAGGCCCCGCCTCTTCTGTGTCTATTTTGATGAAGGCCATCGGAGCCGTAGAGCTCAATGAAGGAGGGGTATGAGCTGATTATTCACTACGGCTATATATGTAAATAAATGTGCATATTTTACTTCACTTGGATTGCTACCATTATCCACAGTATACAGTGAGCTGTGACCTGGTGAAATCGTTGCCAAGCATATCTTTTCATATGGGGGATGAGGAATATGCACTGACTGAAGAGGATTACATCCTGTGGGTATGTTAATCATGAAATCCCTCATACATATGATTAGAAAGTACAGTGCCACAGCAGGTCCTTGACTGTGTGTTTAAATTCTACTAATTCAGTTTATCTGACCTGTCAGACTAGCTGTCCTGCTCTGCATCATTTTCTAGACTATAGTCATATTTAACTGATTTTTATCTCATTACTCTGAACAAAAAACTTTTTCCTCAGTTTTTTGCATGGTGGATGACAGACATTTTTTAAAGATGTAATTCCAATTTAAAGGTCACATCTGGAAGTTTAGTGGTTAGAGCTGCTGCATTTATACCACAGGTTTAGATCACAGGTTTGAATCCCACCTCTAGCTGTAGCACCCATCAGCAAGGTAGTTACCCTAAAATTGCTCCGGTAAAATTACCCAGCTGTATAAAAGCGTAATTAATTGTAAGTAACGTAACACTGTAAGTCGCTTTAGAGAAAAGTGTCATCTGAATGTGAATGTAAAGAGGCCTTGTTGTTTGAAGAAATTGTAGGTGTTACAGTGTGAAGAAGTCAGGACGTCTCCACTTACCCTCTTTACTGTTTAGATGAACAGAGCATCTCTCTTCCTGTTGTGCGTCCGCAGCAGTCGCAGTTTGGAGAGGACATCTGCACGGTGGCCTTCCGGGAGCTGGATGTGCCCCCGCCCCTTGGCCCTGTTTGGATCCTGGGTGCGAATTTCATCGCTCGCTACTATACGGAGTTCGATCGGCGCAAAAACAGGATAGGCTTCGCCAAGGCTGTGTGACCACGGGGGGGTCTCTCTGCCTGGTGGATCCCTCTCGCACCCTCCTGGCAGCCAGCTTCAACCACGGCTCATTGGTTGAGGGCTGTCATCAGTGTGGCCCGCAAGGTTTCCTAATTGCATTCAGGGTACATTGTCACATGAATGATTTCCTAATTTTGCACGACATGCAATGTTCACGCTAACAATAATAATAATTCTACGTGCAAAAAAAAAATACAAAAAATTTGCACTATATAAAGGGAGAGATCCTTAGAAGAAAACATTGGTAGTAAATTGTATCCTATTTATTTTGAACGCTTTCTGATACTTGCATTTTAAATGTCTTCTTACACATATTTTCGACTTGTCGGAACATTATTTTCTGCCTAAATGATTTTTGCATTTATAATTTTGTTTAGTTCACTTCGCTGCTGTGGAGAGGGAAACCATGAATTACTGTAAAGAAATGCATGTTAAGTCAGTTCAATTAAAGACCTAAAGAAGTTAAACTGTCCATTGCAGTTCAGTGAGTTACAACCCAGGGATGTGGTGGTGCGGTGGTGCGGTGGGTTTGGCTGGGGCCTGCACTCTGGTGGGTCTGGGGTTCGAGTCTTGCTTGGGGTTCCTTGTGATTGATGGACGTCCCGTCCCGGGTGCGCTCCCTCCTCTTCTAGCCCTGTGCCTTCTGTTGCCGGGTTAGGCTCCGTCTCCTGCAACCCCCGTTTGGGATGAGCGGTTTTGCACGGTGTGTGTGAATTACAACCACAAAGGTCTGCTGTTAATTGCTACTATTTGTAAGGTATCACTGGAAGTGGACGTCTGAGTTTTGCCAAAAAATAATTTAAAGATCTGTTATGGTGTAATTATATATTATTCGGTGAGGTGCAATAGCCTTCTCCTACCTAACATCTGCAAATTTTGCTCACATGTCTGTGTTTTTAACAGTACACCACCTGCTGGACACATCAGTAGCACAGGGCTGGCCATTTGTGACTGGCGAATTTTGCAAATTCAGAAACGAAACCTTCTCCCAGTTACACACGCAAACTTCTGGAGCCGATGGGGGTCAGCGCTGCCCTGAGGTGAAGGCCACAGCTTATGTCTCATGAAGATGAGTGTTGATTGAGGCCTGTTAAATGTTTACCACTCTCACAGATTTTAAACCGTGACATTTTATACAGAATACGGAACCAAAAATAAATTGTTCGGGAGCATTTGTCAAAAGACTGCATTATTAAATAGTATTGATGGCTTTATATTAAGCGACGCTGGAATTAAGCCCGATCTTTCAAGATAAATTCTAAATACATTTTGTACTGTTGAGGACGTTTGACGTATCGGAGGATTACCAGATCAGAACAAAAACATAAAAAAGTACTTTAATATTTCCACATCCTGATGCGTGACTAAATTTTAAAATGTCGAGAGTGTAATACTAGAAGGAGGGTGCGGTGGCGCGGCAGCTTTGGCTGGGTCCCGCTCTCTGGTGGGTCTGGGGTTCGAGCCCTGCTTGGGGTGCCTTGCGATGGACTGGCATCTCATCCTGGGTGTGTACCCTCCCCCTCCAGCCTTGTGCCCTATGTTGCCGAGTTAGGCTCCGGTTTGCCGTGACCCCCGCTTGGGACAAGCAGCTTCAGTGTGTGTGTGTGTGTGTGTGTGTGTGTGTGTGTGAGAGATGCTGGAGAGGCAGGGAAATATATAGAATGGAGTCAAAAAGACCCATCAAGGAAATACAAAAGATATATTCCCCAGTGTGTACAGCTAAAATGAATGCAGTGTTTGTAATTTGCGCAGAGTTTAAGACTTACAGATTTACACCTGACATCAGAGAGATTGCAAGATGTCATCCTGAGCCCAAGCAGCATCCCGCCTGCCTCCGTATGAAACAGACTTTGTCTGTGACAGAGGGGCATTGTGGGAACACGGGGGGGACCGTGCCAGTCGGTGATGGGATACGGCTGTCTCTGAACATTCAGCAGCTCGTACGAGCACAGTGACCGGACGAGAATAAAGGCAAATATCTACCTTTTCCTTAGAAATCCAAAGAGTAAATTAATTTCTAAGCTGTGGAAATGGACATGTGAGTGTCTGTAAGGACAGAATCACTGCTGACACCTAATTGTAATATTAAATACCAAACACTGTTTTCTTCTCAGTGACGCCGTGTCCAGATATGATGAATGATATGTGTTACGAAGATCATATTCAATATTTCCCACGCTGATCCCGGACGCATTCCTGCTTAAAAATCCACAGTGGTTGTTGCAGCTGGAGACGTCTGAGGGACAGATGCAAATGCGAGGCACTGAGCTGAGAGCAGAGACTGCAGTTACGCATGCAGACGGGGCAGAAAATCCACAGCCAGAGCTGGGAGACACACACACACACACACACACACACACACACACACACACACGTTACATGTGAGGAGAAACAGGCCGAACGCCGTGGAGGAACTTCACTGCTCGGGGCGAGCGGAGGCCAGAGCGATGGGACCGCAGGTATGCAGACAAGTCAGCCGGTGTTTTGTTCTTCTGTTCTTATACTTAAAAGAGAGAGAAAAATCTGCAAATGGACTTAATCTAGTTTACATTAATAAAATAAATCATGTTTGTTCACACACACTCCTGTGCAATAAAATTAATAGAGCTTTTCTGCCTGGAATAAAAAACAAAAGAAGTAACACATCAAGTAATGTTTTTTTACAAAATAGAAGTGGGGTTTTAACAAAAAACAGCACAAGTTTTCAATTGTTTTATATTAATAGATAAACTGCTTTCTGAGTCTCAGTGGCTGCAGACAGAGCAAAGTTTGTATTTCGTATTTCAGTGACGTACGTATGCGTACTGTGTATGTACAGTAAATGTCCAGCGTGTGCACGAGAAGGATACATGTCAGATACAGCATCACATAGAGTTTGTTCTCTTTACTGCGTAAATTATGCCGACATCGAGAAGGGTTCACTCTCGCTACGCAGCCCCGCCATGTAACAAGGGGAACTGCGAGTGCCGTCGCTGTATTTAGTTCTCAGAGTTTACGTTCAAAGAGTCCGGTGCTGAGCTGTGGAGACGTTTAAAAAAAATGTACATACATCCCTCATTTTTAGTACATACTTTGTGCGATGAAATATTTTCCCAGCGCACACGACGCTATTGTTTTGAATCAATACATCAACTGTGAGTGGTCAAAGTCTATGCTTTGTCTAATAATTGTTCGGCTATATTGACATTTCTGATTGCCGCTCGAAATGAAGCGGGGAAACGAAAACAAACGCGAGAGAACAGGGACGTTATGCATGCTGAAATAGCGAGCTGGAGCTTTGCTCTTTTTGGGCCGGGCCAGGCGTTCCCCGAACGTGTCCGCGTCTGCGCGGTGCTGCCGGTGGCCAGTCTGGCTGCCGAGCGCTAGGTCACTGGCCGCTGCAGAAATGCCCTCAGCATTTCACCTGCGCTGCCTGGACGGTGGGCGTGAGCCCGTGTCCGAAGCACGTCACCGGGTACGTCCGAGGGGGACGGGGGCCGGCGGCTCGACAATTGCCCGTTGTTATAGCTCCCCTGCTTCGCCTCTCTCTTCATTGACATTCATTGTGAATTTCGAAAAACCCAAAGTCCATTAATGCCCTTCTGGTTCCTCCGGGTTCGGTTTCTGCAGGAAAAAGCAGGCCGGCAAGCGTTGGCGGGAGTCTTGAATGGCGGAATGTGCTCTCTCGTACCCGCGTCTCACTGGCTGCTCCTGCCCCGAGGACTCGAGACCTCCTAAACCACCAAGAAGCACGAGCAACTCAGCCGAGCAGAAAGAGACGAGGATTCACAGAATGTACACTTATCATTGCCAAAATATCCTTCAGAGCTAAAAGGCAATTTAACTTGAGTTTAAGATTGGCCAAAATATTGCAGTATTATGCATCGCTACACTGTCCGCACATTAAGGGTGCCCAGGGTGATGGAATTGAACGGTACTTTAAATTGCTTGAAAATGGTATGTGAAATTGATGGAAACATGTAGACATTTACTGAAATCGAACCTTCGCCGTTCGCTAGTGGAAAAGGATATAGAGCTGAGCCGTATGTGTCGCGGAGCAGCGTGGCCTCACCCACCTCCTGGATCATTGGCTGCACCAGACTGAGATTTGAGGCTCAGGTGCAGCCACAGTTTTTCAACAGACTGACGAAGGACAGGAGTTTGTTGCGCTGGAGCGAGAGTGAAAGTGGTGGCAGCTGAAAACTCCTTTGTTGGTGTTTTATTATGTTTTTAATAAATTAATTTTGATTAGTAAATCATTTACAATGAGGGGCCCGGTGTCGCAGTGAGTTTGGCCTGTGCCGACTCTTTTGTGAGTCTGGGGTTCGAGTCCCTCCTGGGGTGCCTTGCAATGGACTGGCGTCCCATCCTGGGTGTGTGTGTGTCCCCCCTCCAGCCTTATGCCCTGTGTTGCCGGGTTTGGCTCCGGTTCCCCGTGTCCGCGCTTGGAACAAGTGGTTTCAGTCAGTGTGTGTGTGTGTGTGGTCCACAATATTCTTTAACGTTGATACGGCCGAGCAGCGATAAAGAGTGAACGACTGAACAGTGGTAAAAGTTATGCAGTTGAACTGTGGTAAAGACTGGATCCTGAAAGTATCATGTGCTTTGCTACACTGTAAATGTACCAATGTACCATGTGCTTTATTCCTCCAATACTCACCCATTTACAGTCTGTCGGACCTGCGTACGGTCTTGTTTGCTCAGGTCGGGGTGACTTGTCATCCCTAGTCACAGGAAGATGTGCTGTGAGGGACCCCCCCTATGTCCTATCTGCTCTCTTCACGGGCTCGAGTGGGGGGTGGGTGGGTCCTCCTGATATCCATCCTCCGTGTCACACACTGCGCAGCCTGGTGCATGGCACGATTGGGGCAGAGCCCTCGTGATGTCATCGCCGAGGATGATGCGCAGTACAAGGGAGCGAACGTGCTGTGGATGCCTCACGTGGGATTACTCTGGTGTGCTTTCCACTGGGCTGTCTGTGTTTACACTATGCTGATGGAAGGTTTTTTGTTTAAATTATTGAATTACCTAAATATTTCACCCTTAAAGTGAAAAAAGCACCTGTGTAGTTTTCTCTAAACACTGCATTCTAGGCCCTAGGGGAGATTTATTTTCAGAGCTGTTGTGTTTTTTGGGCCTTCAGCATCACCTCAGGCGTCAGAACCGGTTACTTTTCACATGGTATTTGATTAACTTAGAAACTGAAAAATTTTTAATTGAAACAATTGCTTGACTATTTAGGCTGAATTCCTCGATTTGGACCACGAGCTTGCGTGTCGTCTCAGTCCTCTGGATAAGGGTTGGGGACTGCTGCTGCAGATCGACGGTTTGGAACGGCGCTGATATTATTATGAAGATGAATTCAAATATTTCACAATTTAAAGCGTCCAGCAGTTTCTGCACGGTTCTTGGTGCCACGCATATGGCCATTGTCCCGACAGGATCTGGATTCCAACACACCCACTTGATCCAGCAATGCGTCACGAAGGGGTGAGATGGATATTATGTCCAACTATGGTCCCGCTTGTGCTGTGTAACCCGTAGGAGCCGGAAAGAAAGAGCGGTCAATGTCTTTGTGGTTAAAAGTGTTCTTTTATTAAAAGCACCATCGAAGGGAACTCCTATCCAAAGATGAATGGACCGCTCCTGCTGTAGAAAGACTTGTGCAGAATGTCAGTAAGTGAGCTTAGAATTTTATTTAAGTAACATTTTATGAGTGAGCCATTTCTGCTCACTATATTTGACAGATGCTTTTGTGAAACTCATTTTCTAGAATTACCACTGTGATTTTTAATGTGTTTTAGCAGTTAGTGTGAAAAGGAAACCTTTTTCATCTGTTTCTATTCATTTTTTTTACAAGAACTGCAAACCCCGTTCCGAAATTTAAAGGTAAAAGGGAGCATTTCATCACTCTTTCTGTTTTTCGTTGGCTGAAAACGGAGCCTACTGTACACTCTGGGTGAATTTAGCCATGTCTGCCAAATGGTCAGGGTCGTGTTAGGGAAAATGCTGCCGTAATTTACTTCATCGCTAAGAATCAGTTGGTGACTAATGAATTAGTGCACTAAAAACATTTTTTTAAAAATTTTGTATGTAAGGGGTAAAAAAAATCAAAAGCAAAGTTTGCCATAAGCAGAGGAAATTATGATTCAATAAAGTGGGGGATAACCTGTATAACCCTCCACAGCAAAAGGACAAAACCATCAGAAATTTTCTTTTGCTTGCAAAAATAAAATACTTAAAAATGGAATTAAAAATTATAAGAATTGCCACAAAAAGAAATTATTTTAGTTCACACCTAAGCATAAGTGCTCACTTGTTCTCCTACGGAAATATAGGGCCAGCCTGACACGGACCAGTCTTACACACATCTTACACCTTTAAAAACTAGTGTTGTCAAGTGACATGATATGACACACTCTAACCCACCTCTGAAAATAACAATAACAGCGTTTCTGTACTGACATACCTCCCGTGATCGTGTGTGTAATAGAAACCGGTCTAGAAATCATTGCAAAGACAATAAATCTCAGCTTTTGAAATGACAAAAAACCATTTGACACAAAACTCTAATTTTAGTCATAATTATAATAGTCATAAACAAGGTCACAGCTGCACTTGCTTCTTTTTTTGAAAAACAAGAATGAATCATTTTTGTATCAAAATGTATGCCTTAATTGAAGATGAAACTGTTACGGTTTATCATCAAGTCAAGTATAAGGAGGGGGATAATGAACGATATTTGTACGGTAGAATGAAGGCCGAGCAAAACAAGGCAGAGCTCCTTTGGAGCATGTAAGATGTTTCACAAGGATGGGACATCACAATAAAAGAGTGTGTGTGTGTGTGTGTGTGTGTGTGTGTGTGTGTGTGTGTGTGTGTTTGTGTACTGGGAGAGAGAGAGGAGGACAGAGATAGAGGGACCACGCTTGACAGCACTGTGGATCTTTGTGTAAAGATTCTCTCTCTACCTCTGGAGTTATAAAACTCACACACTCAGTTGGGCGTTTTGAAGCAAACGGGACGATAAATTACTTCATCACACCAGCATCATCAAACACAGCACACTGGGGGGGGGAGGAAGAACTGTTCGGGGAATGCGTCTCGGAAACAACAGAGCTTTACCCGAGAAGCAGCCAAAGTTTGAGGTAAAAGCTTCGTTATATTTGTGTTGGAAGTTTGGATTTACTGTTCCATTTTATTCTGACTTTTGCACATGCGGTTGGGGGTACTTTCAGCTTTACTCTACGTTTACTGCACATTTACTGTACATTTAATGGCCACATTTGGTTCAACTGCCAGCTGATTTATAGGAACAATGAGATGCATTTTTACTTTAAGTAAATTCACACTCTTGTCCACATGTCGAAAGTCTATTACTAGTTTTTTCAACATAACAAAATCTTTTTAATTGTTTAGTCAAATTAAGATGTTGTTATGGATTGACTGCCTGGGGAACCCAAACAGAGCAGATTGCAACCTTTCAGATATTCCTTTTAACCATATTTCAGCCACTAATCCAGCTGTATATACTGCACTTTAATCTTGTCATTAGTGTTGCGTGGTGATGACAGTATTCCTTGGTTCAGCGTCTGTTTTGTACTTAATACAAGGGCAGCATGGAATGCTTGGAGGGGCAGTTATTCCAACATAATGTAAACAGGAGGACAGCATAATTAACCATGAGCATCTCGGTATGAAAACAGTGTTGTGGATGTGGGGAAAATGGAAAAAGGCCTCTTTGTCAGGGCTGCGTTTGCTCAGCGCTGGGAATTCTTCGGATGTTTTAGTCAATGTCCTCTTTCAGTTTGTGTTCACAGAGCAGTGTTTTCCTTTTCTCTCTTAGCTCTTTAGAGTCAAGGACACTAATATCCATTAATTGATAGTGAGAATCCTCCCCCATGTTCAGCACAAAAATATACCGATTACTCAGAATCAAGACATAATTTTGCGGAATATGAGTCGGAGAAGCTCCTTTGAGGTTATATTTTACCTGGCTCTGCTTGTAATTATTCTAGACATACTGTACATAGCTAATCTGCATGAGATCCACCTGTTTATGAAATTAAGGGAGCTGAGTGCTGATTAAAATGTGTGACAAATATTTATTGCTGCATTTAAGCTATTTTCCCTCTATATTTCCTTTAATTGATTTCCTTTGCTAATCATGGAGGTTCTTTAGTTCCCATAAACCATTTGCAAGTGTTATTCTGAAAGAAACAGTGACTGTAAACCACTTTTAACTTGCTTATTATTAATTTTTAATGAAATACGTTAAAATGTATTTTGTCATACCCTGTGATGGACTGGCATCCCGTCCGAGGTGTAACCACCTGCCTTGTGTCCAGTGCTTCAGCGTAGGCTCCAGACCCTTGAGACAAGCACTTTCTAAAAATGGATGGATGGATTGATGTTTTGTTATAATTTTACCATGTTCATATTTGTGCAGCCTATCTGAAAGTCCAGCAGACACTTATGCCTACCTTTTGTAGAAAGACTGGTTTTGAGATAGTTCATGGTTAGGGCTACTTTACTGATAGTCTTTAGGAGAGTAGGAACCCTTATGTGATTTTTTTAGTTGTAAATCAGTGACACTGAAATACAAGCAGAGAGATTTACGAACAGAGCATAATTTTACAATTTGTTGGTCCTCCCTCCTGTGGAGAAAACCTACAGACGGCGGATGGAGGAAGGAATTTTGACTTGAACACATTCATTGTAGAGTCACTACGAGCCTGATCTATTTGGGCAGCTGAGCTTGATCCTCTAGTCAAATGGATCAAGAAAACTGGAGAACAACGTTGGACTGTGTCTACACACCAGACCTCCTTTCCAGACACGTGGACCATCATGCTAACTGTTGCACTCATGCTTTTACTGCAGTGCCTGGGTCATCTGGAGATCACACTGAAAGTGTGGAGAACTGGGCTAATGCCAGGCTACGTCTGATTTCTGTACTTTGTGAGCTTTAGCTGGTGAGAACTGAACAACGCCATTAGCGGGGTGACATTAAAGGGGTGGATCTCTGAGACTTTTCTGAAAGTGGTTTGAAAAAGGCCTTGTACTAAGGCTTTAGATTTTACCTGACCTCTGCCATAGCTAATGTCAGCTGGAGCTTGATCTGTACTATATGTCATGTTGCATGTGACAGTGATAAGTCCTTAAAAGCCACATTTTTTAAAATACTTGATGGTCGGTCAGGGACAATCGGATAGATGGAGACCATCTAAAAACCATGGTCCACAGCTGTGTTGGTTATTGTAGCATGCGGGAGGATTACAGCACAAGCCCACGCACACATACAGAAACACACAGACACATCAGTGTGGAGCATGCACACACACAGACACACACACACACACACACACACACACACACACACACAATGTCTCCAGGCAAACCAGAGCCTAATTTGGCAACACAGGGTGCAGGGCTGAAGGGGGAGGGAACACACCCCGGACGGGACACCAGTCCATTGCAAGGCACCCCAAGTTGGACTCAAACCCCAGACCCCCCACAGAGCAGGCCCAGGCCAAACCTGCTGCGCCACCGTACCCCCCCTCGTGGAGCATAACACATCATAAATGGAATACCATACACACACCGACACCTCTGCCTGATTAACATGCTGCATAACACACACGCTTAGTCACAGTTAACAAACGCCTAGTTGCTATGACTCCCCTATTTAACTGCTGTTTCACAATGAGAAGGGACTTGCCCTGGAGTCAAAAAACAAAAAGGATAGAGACTAAATCTGGTCCCCTACTCTCAGACACCTGACCCAGCCGGAGAGTTCCAGAATAAAGACTGCTGAATCCAGAAACCCTGAACCAGGCTGTTGTCACACTTATATTTTAATATGACTCGAGTTCCAACAATTATCTGTCATGGTGAGAGGTCTGATACCTATTGTAGTGAAGGTTAGGTACTGGATCTTTGCAATTTCATTCATGAAAAATTCAACCAAATCACAGTACAAAAAAGCAGCATTGGTGGCAAAAGTGTAGAATCCATAGTATTAAGGTATATTCACATTAAGAAACAAGGGATGCGATGAAAATGATATTTTCACTCTAACCAAACATATTACATGACAAATTAGCCAGTTAACTATTTATTCTATGCTGTTAATTTTTCCAGTAAAATAACTAGCACATTTTCAAAGCTAATTGTTGTCTCACTATTGTTTTTTAGCCACTTGCCAGCAGGCAGTTCTTTTTTCACTGGGTCTTTGTAATCATGTTGAGACAAAAATGCGGCCACACAAAATACTAAAGTGAATTGTGTTCATGGACTTCTGTGAAATTTGACTGTCTGAGAAAGAGTTTTTTAAAAGATTTTTCACTATTTGTAGCTGATAGCTGTAGTATTTTTGATAATTTTGTTGACAGTGTTTCTTTCGCCTGTGTACTCATTGTGAATAAACTTTCAGTTGCTATTTACAGGGCTGTGAACACTGAAGACAAAAGGCCAAAGGGCTTCATTTGATTTGCTGCTATTTTCTGCTCTTGGAGGAGTCCGAAATTTTATCTGCAACCCAAAAAATAATGTATTTGAAATGCTGTGGATGGGAGGGGGGCGCGGTGGCGCAGTGGCGCAGTGGGTTGGACCATAGTCCTGCTCTCCGGTGGGTCTGGGGTTCGAGTCCCGCTTGGGGTGCCTTGCGGCGGACTGGCGTCCCGTCCTGGGTGTGTCCCCTCCCCCTCTGGCCTTGCGCCCTGTGTTGCCGGGTAGGCTCCGGTTCCCCGTGACCCCGTAAGGGACAAGCGGTTCTGAAAATGTGTGTGTGTGGTTACGCGTGTGATGCCCCGCCTGTGTTTCTGCACCTGTTCCTTGTTAATGCAGCCCTCTGCGGGACAATGAATGAAATTCCGCTCACTTTTGGCGATCCAACCGCAGCAGGATATTCCAAACCCCCAGTATCCCGTCCGCTCAAGTGTCGTTTTTGTATCCCACGGCCGATGTCCTGGGTGCAATTCAGAGGACCCTGCCCCGGCTTCCTGGCGGATTTATGCTGTGCTCGTGTTTTGTTTTCAATGGGAGAGGCTCAAGGCTGGAGAGGCACGCTGTGCTCGTGTTGTCAAAGCCATTGTTCGGGGACGAATCCAACAATGAGGCTCTCTCAGAGAGCTGAAGGGGGGTGTATGGAGGAGGTGCCCATGAAATGTCACTGTGGACGTTGGGGAACTGTAATGTGCTATAAACAGGAGGGATAAAATGGCTGGTTTGAGATGAATGAAAAACAGTAGCCTCTACAGATCTTGTTTAGATAAAAGCACCATTTAGTTTGCGTAACAGACTCTTTTATCAAAAGCAACTCATAAATTTTACATATATATGTATATGACACATTTTACTCATTTATACAGCTGGGTGTTATTACAAATAAAGCATGACTATGGATCTTGTTCAAGGGTTTAAAGGTTGGGCTCTTTGTGAAGCCCAGACTGAAGAATGATGAGGTTTTGTATGTTTTGTAGCTTTGAACTACGAGACCAGAACAATTTGAAGCAGGACAGGCCTGCAGCCATAGAATCCCAGCGAAGATGCCATCATCGTGCTGGATGGTGGCTATGGCCAAACTGCTGTTATTGCTACTGTTGTCCAGGGGGCTTTACGCAATTGAAATCCCTCTAGATTGTAAGTCCTTTATGAATATTGGAACCATGTGCTTAATGACCTGATTGCCAGCTTGTTTCATCAAAACTTCTAACTTCAAGTTTCTAAACTCAGTGAATCAGCACAGAATCCCTCTTCCTTTCTTAACTTTAAAATGAACCATAATGTATCTCTGATTAAGAAATTATGTTGGTGTCAACCTTGGTTTCTTTTAAAGATTAATTGGAAAGATACATTTCAATGTGGAAAAATATGCAATCCATTGTCATGGTAAAAAGACAATGCTGATCCAGTAGACCTGCAGAGTTGTTCAAGTGAATTAAAAATTCTGAAATTTTTCAACCCAGGAAGGGACCCATGTGTGTCCATGTGAAGGAGATTGGGATGCTCTACTGAAAAAGCCATCTGCCTCTCTTATGTTCGCTGTGCTCCCCAAAATTAACAGCTGATTCACTGTGCCAAGAAATGTGAAGTTAGAAGGTGTAGTGTAGTGCAGGTGAAGCTTATCGCATTATTGAAGTTTATCACAGTTTATCACTTGCACCATGGTGTCCGATGTATGGAGGAATAACAAGAAAAACTACTTGTAAACTTGTAAAATTAATGTATACATTAATACCAGTATTCATTTAAATTTTGTGTTCTTTTGTTTAGTATTTTATACTTTTTTATCATTGCATGAAGAGACAATTTTGTCAATGCAGAAAAGAGCAGAGTTTTATATTTGAGTTTTAGTATTCATTACTTAAAGCTAATAGTTTCCTTTGTATATATTTTGATTTTTAAGCTGCTTTTTGGTGCAAAGGATGTTACATAACGAAAGATCTTTAAGTGATTATTGTAAATGGAAAAAACAAATCACTGTATGATGATGATTTTGTCCGGCTGGGGATCCTGGTGTGCCTCTCACAGTGAAGCAACCCCCCACTATCACCAAGCAGTCCGTAAAGGACCACATCGTGGACCCCCGGGACAGTGCCGTGGTGGAGTGTGAAGCCAAGGGCAACCCTATGCCAGTGTAAGGCGCCCTCCTGCAGACCACACATGAAGATTTCACAAAACCTTTGGTTACAGCAAACCTTTTCCATTAAGAAAAAACCAGGCCTGCCATAATTTGTAAAGCTCACAGCTGCAACTAATGGCAAGACCCCATACATGTTTCCTGACAGATTCTCCTGGCGGAGGAACGGGAAATTTTTCAACCCAGGAAGGGACCCACGTGTGTCCATGCGGAGGAGATCGGGAACGCTGGACATCGCTTTCTACAGCGGCCTGGACCCCGAGGACTATGAAGGGGAATACCAGTGCTTTGCTACCAATGACTTTGGCTCAGCTGTCTCCAACAAGATCTTACTTCGAGTCTCAAGTGAGAACCAATGGTTCAGGAAAGTGCTCACGCCACCCAGTCTAATCCAGTCCAATCAACTCATTCAGCACTCTGTTTCTAACCTGAAACCCAAGAGTGACCCCTTTCTAGAGAAAGGTCCAGCAAACATTCCAGCCAAGGCCCATTCACTATCCTTCAAGATGGTCTTGATCCGTCCAATTTTCTAACCTACGAGTTTAGGCAATGCATTTCTAGGAATTTTATTCTATAGCCATTTTGTTTTTCTGTTTGAAGGACAACAAATATTTTTTTAAATGATTTTCTTACTTTATTGGAATTTTTATCTTGAGCATTTCTTCTAGAAAAGCTGCTGTAAAGCGTATTGCAAAACCTCGATTGTAAGAATGCTCTGTAATGAAACTTGACTGATTTACACATACAGACATCTCAGTTACTCTGGAGATAGTCTAATAAAAACTCCTGTTCTGCATCTGTTTACTATCAGAGTCTCCGGTTTGGCCCAAGGAGTTCCTGGAGCCAGTAGCTGTGAATCAGGGCCTTCCGCTGGTCCTGCCCTGCGATCCCCCGCCTAGTGTGCCCCCGCCTCACATCTTCTGGATGAACAGTTGTAGGTTGCTCTCCGTTTCTCTAAAAATGATATTCATAGTTTCGTAAAGTAAGGATTGAATGTATTCAAGGTGTAAAGTATCTAAGATGTCTACAGTCATGTGAACGAGTGAGTACCCCCTGGAATGTATTGTCATCTTAAATATATTAAGATTACAGTATGGAATTCAAATTTAAATGCTGTCACTGGGGTAAGGCTGTCACATTTCACATATAACACAGGAAATGTGTTTGCATTTATTTTTACAGCAAAATTCAACAGAACTGCACTTTTCCGGCGTGAAAAATGCTAGTATGGCCCCAGTTTGTAATCTTATTAGCTCATTATAAGTTGTCTGTGGTGGAGGAAGGTGGCTACAAATAATTTTCTAGTTGATAGAGGGTAGTTTTACGGGAAAAGGTCTGCACAAAGTCAAGAAACTTACCTTGTTTTTGGAGTGACTGTATCGAAGAGAGTCAATACAACATACCAAGATCAATAGAACTGTCAGAGGATTGGCAAGATCATGACTACTGTGCAAAAGACAACTTACAAATGGAAAAAAACCCAACCACTGGCATTGTATGAAGGGCAGACCATCCCACAAAATTCAGCCCATGTGCTGGCATAAAGATGCTCCAGGAGTCTCCAAGAACTCCAAGTTAGCGTCAAATGATTTACAGGTGTCCTTCACAGCAGTCAGTGTCAATGTGCTTGAGTGAACAGTTAGAAAAGACTGAATGCAGCTCTTCTTCATGGGTAGTCAGGAAGCTGTTCCTCATATTGTGTGGCATGAGCTAATTCTGAATAAATGTCCTCTCCACTAAGTGAGCTGAGCTCACCTGGGCGCTGTTTCTGATGTGGGCCTTTTCTTTCCACTCTAGCTATGATGCCCATAGTGGAAGACCGGAGGTTGACCGTTGGGTTGAATGGAGACCTGTACTTCTCCAGCATAACTGTCAATGACACACGGACCACCTACAGCTGTAATGCTCGCTTTGCACAGACAATCCAGCAAAAGAGCCCCTATACCATCAAAGTGCTCACCAGTGAGTGTCCATGCAAATACATCAGATGGTCTTCATCTACACTCATACTCAGACACATTAACCCAAGGACCCTCAAAACTGTCTCAGTTGATTAAATTTAGCAGTTAAAATGTCTGACTTCTGATTACAATTTTTGCAATTAAATTTTAACTTGGCAGTTAAAGTTTCAAGTGTCTCCAGCCAAGTTGCCCTCCATAAGTAGTGAAGTTTTCCAAATGACCCATGTGCTTCTGTGTCACTTGACTTGTATTGATGTTGTCTATAACAGTACCTTTTTGTCAAGTTTTCTGTTCTGACAAAAGACTAATTTATCTTACCTAGTTAAACAGAAATAATTGAAATGCTTAGCAGCTACATATATTCCTTGTCTGTTTCTAAATACACTGGATAAGTATTTTTGCTCAGTTTTTCAGGTAACATTTTCCATTGACCTTACAATAACTATATTTGAGGGGAGGTCAAAAAGTAACCACAATAACCTGTCTTCATCTGGATACATATAATTGCAGATCATTTTTGACTCACCCTCCTGAAACACCATGATAATAAGCTTTTGTCCCTCCATTTGTCCCATAACATCTTTATAATCCTGCTGCTCTGCTGTAACATGCACTGAGGTTTTTCACATCCAAAGTTGGCACTCAATTTATGTGTTATGCAAAGGATCAAAATAGCAGCCTAAATTCATGGTAAACAACTAACTGTAATTATCTACCACACTGAACCACGAGATTCATTTTTTTTTTTTACTTTACTTGTATTCTACTTTGGCCAGGTTATATGGCTCCCCGAACTTTCCATTGTGTGTAATTTCTCAACAACTCATAACTGTTTGGTTTTTATGGGCCTGCTGTTATTTTATTGCAGAGGAACCTTAAATTGACACAGCAGGTTTCCTATCTCAACCACTCTGACTTGTACAGTGGTGAGTCTGCAGTCTTTCCTTTATCATCTTTTTAATCGGTCCAGTAACATTTCTAACTGCTCAGGTTGCCTGTTGTCATAGCTTTTATGTAACCACCACCCTAACCTTACTTTTACCTCTTCTTGTGCACCTAAATGTGTTTCCAGGACAATCTGGAGGAGAAGTGCATTGGCTGAAGAGTTCTACCATTCTAAAAGTAGAAAAGTATAGTATACAGTAAAAATAAGTAGTTTTTGAGGGTCTTGAATTTACAAAGCATTAATGCTTTGTTTACCTGTGTTTTTTTAAATAACACAACCCAGTTGAGATGTGTTAATTTTTTCCAAAACATTTCTGACCCTTTGCAGTTCAATGCAATGCATACGCGTACAGCTTCATTGAGTTTTCTAATGCAAACGTTGAACAGTTCTGTTGCTGAACTAACACACCATATATGTCATCCTAAAGCTGGACGAGAGTAGAAATGCAGCCAGTGGATCACTTGGTGTAAGAAAGGCCCCCCGGTTCATCTATACTACGACATGTAGACCGTGACATTGTGTGGTACAGTGTGGAGAAGGAAATGAGAAGAAGATTGAGACAATGGCATTGCGTCATAGCTGCACTCCAAGAGCTGGACAAGGGCCTTAGGCCAAGAAAGACTGGTCCCATTGTGCAGGGGCTCAAGTTCCCAAAAGCCCACACCATGACAGACAGTGGACAGCCTGTTAGTGAGGGGAGGGAGACCAAAGTGCAGCCACATAAAGTCACATGAGCCCTGCTGTCGTCATGGCAACCATGTTAGAGGCTCAGCTGTGTTAGAGCAAGGCCTGACGTAGCTGCACCTTTGACAGTAAAGACAGCAAAATAATACACAGCCCAGTGTGTCCTTCCTTACAAAAACCTATAACCAAACACATACAATAGATGGCCAATCTAAATTGCGACAGACATGTTCTTGTCTGTAATTCACGTCAGTAATGACATCATGAAAAGCCAACGACGAATTGTCATACTGTTCCTATTTTGCTTTTGCTATTTAAGAAGCAGCAAACTGATAATTCTCAAATGTTAATCAGTTTCCATTCACTCTATATGTCAATAATTTTAAACATTTTATACAAGACAACTTTTATGAACTTTAAATATATCTACATAATTTATCAATAATAAGACTTTCTTAAAGAATGGGCAGAATATGTATTTGTTACACAAGCTTGTAATAATTAAATTCTATTTGTACTGCTAAATGAATAAATGCAAATATGTTGGATTTTCCCTGTAAGTTAGTTTGTATTTCTCACAGCCTTATAAATGACTAACTTGCACTACAACAGGAAACCATACTTTACTATATGGGTGCAATGAATGTTTTATTATCAGGTCTACAGGACTTTTGCACTCTAGTCTGCTGTAAAATGCACTTTTGTTTACTCTGACTTAGCTTCTGCTTAATGAAAAAATGTACCATTCATTGTAAACAAATGGCCAACATTCGATGTCTCAAAATAAGATTACTGCATAGAGAAACATGTGTTATGAACAAAAGTACACTTTTCTCTTCCAGTATTACTGCCCTCATGAAACTTTTGTAATATCTAATCAGGTGTCTAAAGCCTCTCAGTGAAGCAGAACGAGTGATGATAGTCTAGGGTAGGACTCTTCAACTCAAGAGCCAAGTTCAGTTTTACTCCATATGGTCAATGAACATTCTGGTTCAGCCTACGTCCCTGATTTGGTGTAAGAAAAGCTGGTAAACCTGCTGGACCAGAGTTGAGTTTGTGAACTTTGTGCTGTATTGAAGAGTCATTGATTGCTGGTTCCATTCTGCAGCGCGGCTGGTAGCCGAATCAGTACCGAGCTTCCTGTTTCCTAAAGGAACAGCCAGCTCCAAAGTGGTCCTCCGGGGGAAGCCACTGATCCTTATGTGCATTGCTGCTGGAGTGTGAGTTCCATGGTTTGTCACCAGTACTTTGACACTTGTAGACACTGATAGAAAAGGATGTCTGGTGTTGGCAGAGCATGGAATCCCTCGGTAACCTCAACAGCCATTGTTGTTTCCCAGTCCCACGCCAACTATAACTTGGTCCAAGAAGGTTGGAGACCTCCCTCGGAGAAAGTTGAGGCTGGAGAACTTCAATAAGACTCTGCGCATCACGTCCATGTCAGACGATAATGCCGGGGATTACATCTGCACAGCCAGCAACAGGATGGGCGCCACCAGTCACACCATAACCGTCCGGGTTCAAGGTCATTTGCCCAGGTTTTTTTCTTCTCTCATTTCTGCAGTCCATATTTGCTGATGTTTCTCACTACAAGCATCCGACAGAAAATAATCTGTAACTAATTTGTTCCATATGTAATTCTGCTGAAAGTGTAGTCCCCTGTTATTAGTTAAAACACAAACTACCTCTCTGTAAATCAATAAAATATATTTTCAAAGATATTTTGTTATTGATATTTATCCCTGTTGTTATAGACATTATGTGCTGGTTACTGCCTGGCTAACATTCTCCATCCTTCCTGCAGCAACTCCTTACTGGGCAAACAAACCAGAAAATCTGGTGTTGACTTCTGAGGACAATGGGAAATTAATATGTCGGGCCAATGGCATCCCAAAACCTACCATCCAGTGGCTGGTCAATGGGGAGCCAGTTGACAGTAAGTTTCCCAGAATCCACTGATTTGATGGACTCTATTACAGCTGTTTTAATTGCATGCAAGACACACACACACACACACACACACACACACACACACACACACACACACACACACACACACACACAATGTCTACAACCACTTGTCCTGAGCAGGGTCTCAGCGAGCCGGAGCCTAACCCGGCAACACAGGGCGCAAGGCAGGAGAGGGAGGGGACACACCCAGGACGGGACGCCAGTCCATTACAAGGCACCCCAAGCGGGACTCGAACCCCAGACCCATCAGAGAGCAGGACCCAGCCAAACCTCATGAAAGACATTGCTTTCATATAATTTTGTTATTTCCTTGCTCTGCTACTGGCAATATGTAACTGCATGCAAATTTAATTTGGTCCTTAATTACTCTGCATTTTTACCAGGTGTCCCACCAAACCCGCGGAGACAAGTGGCAGGCGACACACTTATCCTCCGATCTGTGCAGATAGGAGACAGTGCTGTATACCAGTGCAACGCCTCGAATGAGCACGGCTACTTGCTAGCTAATGCCTTCATCAGCATCCAGGGTGAGGCCATGGGCAATGAGCTACTGCTGAGAATGAGAATAGTGAGCAACGTGGAAAAGATTTAAGTCTCTGAGTCATCACTGGGATATTGCTAAGCAGTGATTTCAAATTAATAACCTAAAGATGGGATCCTTAATCAGAAGAAATACAGTGAAGCCAAAGTGGGAAATCAATGAAGGAACGAACAAATGCATGAATGAATGAATGAATGAAACTAATGATAGAGGGAAATTCATTCTGGCTGCAGCACCGTGCAATGGAAAACATTCATACATACTCACTAACAACATACATGTATATGTACACTTGTAAAGTAACCAAACATATTAATAAATAGAAAATGAAGCGATGCTGTAAAACCCAGGACAATAAGTCTACTGACAGTTTCGGTGCTGTGCTCACTAACTGCTCTACGTCTGTGTTTTATAATTTGTCTTCAGAGGCGGCACCGCGCATGTTGGGTCCCAGGAACCAGTTGGTGAAAGTGATGGAGAACAACCGCACCTTCCTGTACTGCCCCTTCTTTGGATCTCCTCTACCTGAACTGCGCTGGTGAGTGTTTGGGGCTGGGCCTGCAGCAAACATCACATTTTGTTTTTCAGCTGTCAGAGCTGATTTCCTCATGCTGTGCCCCAGGATGGGGGGCGCAGTGGCGCAGCGGCTTTGGCCGGGGGCTTGCTCTGTGGTGGGTCTGGGGTTTAAGTCCTGCTTGGGATGCCTTGCAGGGGACTGGCGTCCCGTCAGGAGCGTGTCCCCTTCTCCCTCAGCCTTGCGCCCTGTGTTGCCGGGTTCAGTTCCGGTTCGCCGCGGTTGTAGACGTTGTGTGTGTGTCCTGGCACTCATTGGAGAAACGGCTTGGACGTCGAGTAATTTCATTCAATCACTTTTCCATAAATTGCAGATTTATTTAATGAATGAATCTCTATGATATGTGAAAATGTGATATGTAATCGTGCTGAAGTATACAAGTTTGTCATGTTTTTCATTTCTTTGTGTGCAGGTTCAAAGACGGACAGATCGTTGGCCGGGATGGTGGTCACTACAAAGCGTATACCAATGGCACCCTGGAGGTCAGACACGCACGTTTAGATGACCAGGGCACCTACACCTGCGTGGCCAACAACCGCCTAGGCAAGGCTGAAAATCAGGCTCGCCTAGAGGTCAAAGGTCAGTCTATAACCTCACACCCTATGTCTCACTATCTGACTATTTTAAAAACTTCTGGGATTGAGGGCCATGACTGTAGTTTTTGCACTATGTTAATACAGAAATCTGAATAATGTGAAACAGGCCCCAGTTTTAAGGTCTGTCTAACAAACGCTTCTTTTTCTTTTTTTCTTATTAAATATTTAATACTCTAAAAGAAAAATATGTCTACCATGGGAAAGGCATATTTAAATATGTGAAGGTTGAGGGGATTTTTTTCATGGAGCCACAATGGTTGTTGATTTTTCCTCCACCCCATTCTGACCCAGAACCCACCCGAATTACGCGCCCACCTGAACACCTGAGGGCAATCCGTGGCAGCACGGCCCGCTTTGAGTGTCGTGCCAAACACGACCCGACGCTTCCCATCACTGTCACTTGGAAAAGGAACGGACGGCTCCTTGTGCTGGGCTGGAGGTGGGCGATCGCAGCACCTCTGTAGCACACTAACAAATACCTATTAGAGGCCTTGACACAGACAGTACTGTACACACGCATGTCCTAATGAAGGTCTGCTCCTTTGGACACACTCCCCCCCAAAAAAATTCATACTAAAATACCATCTCTGTATTCAGACAAAATTTACAAATACTAAAAGAAACACGGAGACATAATGTTGTTGACAAAAACGCTGCCAGTCACTGAATGTTAAATGAATCTTTGACCATCAAACTAATATGTCCCTAACAACATCGTGGAGGCATGATGAGCCTCTTGGTGTGATGAGGCCTACATAACTTACACGAAAGTAGTGTTAACCAACAGCAGCTTTAAATTAATTTTATGCAAGCTGTAGTGATACAAATGACAAATGGTTTGGCCTCCAAACTGCACATGATCATGTGACACCGAATGGGGAGTTATTGTGATACGGTTCCCTTCTCAGTCTAGACATCTGCTCTCTTCCTTCCCTTCTCTGCACAGACTCCAGAAAGAGGATGACTTCCTGGCCATCTCCAGTGTCCGCAGGGAGGACGAGGGCAACTACACCTGTACCGTGAGGACGGAACTGGACAGGGCCTCAGCCTCAGCTCGGCTCGTTGTGCTGGGTCGGCATCCGCCGCACGCGTGAAAAAAATGCATAAAATATTTAGTTTTATTATGTGTTCTAAAAGGAGGAGCCAAATCAATGGATGGGCTAACAATTCTGGAGAGGTGTCAGATCCTCAAAACGTAAGTTTTTCCTACAAAATTTGATTGCAGAAATATTGATATCCTCTGTGCGCAGATCGTCCTGACCCTCCGACAGACCTCGAGTTATCGGACCCTACGGAACGCAGCATTAGAATTACGTGGACCCCAGGAAATGACAACCACAGCCCTACAAAAGGTGAACCACCTTCTCCCTCCTGCTCTCACACCGAACACTTCCCCAACCATGTGACCCGGGAATGTACTTTTAAACAAGCTGCATGTGCTTCCTCTATACCTACTATTGCACACTATTTGTATTACCAGCTATTAGCTGTTAAATTACGTAGTCATTTTTTTCGTATGTAGTGCATTGAAATTAATATCATGCTTCCTCCCCTGCCAAGAGTACCTGGTACAGTATGAGGAGGACTACTGGGAACCAGGCAGGTGGAAGAACCTTTCAAGTTACCCTGGCAACCTCAACTCCGTCATCCTGCCCCTCTCACCGTTCATCAACTATCAGTTCCGGGTGTACGCCATCAACGCCATTGGCTGGAGCAAACCAAGTCGACCATCTCAGCGTTACCAGACGAGTGGTGCTGGTGAGTGGGCGGCGTTACAACACACCGTAGGGTACCAATGGAAACCCTGAGTGATCCCTGTAAAATCTGAGTTTAGGCCTGCTGCTCAGAGACACAGGTTTTCACTAAAGCAAATGTCATTGTGGATTCTTTCTAATATTCTACTTGAAGCACAGTTAATGGACCCAGTGTTAATTTAGCAGCCATCATCATTCGACTGCAGTGTTCAGTGTGAATTCGGTTGTTGATTTTCCTTTTAGTTAAGAAAACAAGCCATGCTTTTTTTCAGCACCTGATGCTGTTCCGGGGAACATCAGAGGGGTGGGCACGTGGAAGACCAGGATGGAGATCCGATGGGAGGTAGGAGGAAAAGGGAGCTTGGAAAGCTGGCATTGCTTGGCAAACTAAATTTTAATATTTTTCTTATGATACACCTCAATGAGGTCAACCCCTGGGTGTCAGAAAGAATTGGCTCTAAATATTAAGCTCTATTATCCCGCTGAGGAACAGGTACAGTGACACTGACTAGGTGAGAATATATATGTTTTTCAGCACTGCATCCCTGCACCAAAGGTACTCGCCATTACAACTTCCTGGCTGCTGCACATGCATACCTCCTCATACATCATATTTTGACCATCACATAACCAAGACAAAAATTCAAACTGCAACACATTCCCCAGTTATCCAATTTCCCCAGAAATTTCAAATTTAATGAAGGTTGCATTATCAAACTGAGCAACAGCACAAAAATGAGATGTTAGGGCATTGACAGCATATGTTTACTCCAGCGCTGCTGTCAATTATGCATGCTGTGACTTCAGTAATTCTAAGAGGCACTCTTATGGAGTGAAATTACACAAAGCCTAAATATGTGATGTAAACAGTGATTTGATGTGTAGAATTTTCTTGTTATTAAACCATTGGTATTTATATTTATTCATTTAGTGGACACTCTTCTCCAAAGCCACTTACAATTATTTACCCATTTATACAGCTAGGTAATTCTACCAGAGCACTTTAGGGTAAGTTCCTTGCTTAAGGGTACTAGAGCCAGAGGTGAGATTCAAACCTGCACCCTTTGGGTCAAAAGGCAGCAGCTCTAACCTCTACCCTACCATCTGTCCTTACTTAATTTCTCCCTGCCTCCTTCAACACAGCCTTTGGAAGACACCCAGAGGAACGGGCCCCACCTTCGCTATATTGTGTGGTGGCGACGGAGAGATTCGCGCGAGGAATGGAAGAACATCACCACATACTGGCTGAGGCACATCATCTATGACACGGACACATTCACACCATACGAGATCAAAGTGCAGGCCGTCAATGACTTCGGTCTGGGTCCTGAGTCCAACGTGGTCATTGGCTACTCCGGGGAGGATCGTAAGTCCCGACATGTGGGCAAAAACATGTAAACTCAATTCTTACAGATGCTATAAATTTGCCTACACAGCCAACCTGAGCCGCTGTCCTTTCAACTCCTTTGGTTTGTGGTTTTAGCACAATTTTTCTGCAATGCTAAGCAATTAAAATAGATGCAGTTTGCAAAAATAAACAAAACTGAAGCGACAATGCAAACATAATATAATATATAAACACACACACACACACACATTTTCAGAACCGCTTGTCCCTTACGGGGTCACGGGGAACCGGAGCCTACCCGGCAACACAGGGCGTAAGGCCGGAGGGGGAAGGGGACACACCCAGGACGGGACGCCAGTCCGCCGCAAGGCACCCCAAGCGGGACTTGAACCCCAGACCCACCGGAGAGCAGGACTGTGGTCCAACCCACTGCGCCACCGCACCCCCGTCATATATAAACATAAACGTAATATAAACATAGCTCAGTGGTTCAAACACTTGTATGTCTGTATAAGACCTCCTACTTATTGGTTCACCAGGCCCCATTGCAGCCCCTACAAACCTGCGGGTGTCCAAGACGGACAGCACCAAGGCAACAGTGCACTGGACCCCAGTGCCTTCAAAAACCATAATGGGCCTACTCAAGGAGTACAAGGTGAGTACCACTTGTGCGTGCACCCTGAGATATCAGTCTGACCCCTTCAGTGTGTTCCTGAATGACAAACAAAGTTGAGCAGAGAAATGAAAAACTGCACTCACTTAAAAGTACTGTTACTTTAAAATAATGACTGAAATAAAAGTGAAGTAAAAATTGATGGGTTTAGTTGAACCAACTGGAAGAACAGATAAAGTCAACTGACAACAAGGAAATCTTGCTTTTAAAGAGGCACAGTTAAAACATCAAACGAGAGTAGAGAGAAGGTGACAAAAATGTAACATAGTAAAACAGAGACAGCTGGTAGTGTAATGGTTGGAGCTGCTGCCTGTGAATCTAAAGGTTGCACGTTTGCTCCCCATCTCTGGTTGTGGTACCCTTGAGCAAGGTACTTACTCTAAATTGCTCTGGTAAAATTCCCCAGCTGTACTATAAATGGGTAAAGTAATGATAGCCTTAACAGTGTGAGTGGCTTTGGTGCTAAGTGTCAGCTATATGAACGAATGTAAAACCTAGTGCTCTTGAGCAAGGTATTTAGCCTGAATTGATTTGGTAACAAATTACCGTGTATAGATGAGTAAATCACTGTAAAATGTATAAGGTAAGTCACTTTGGAGAGAGCTTTTTCATACAAGTGTTCTCAAGAAAAAAAAGTGAAAATGATCTGTGCCAAAAAATTACTGTAAGAATTACAGTTTGTGCAGAAATGAACATAAGTAGAAGAGATACGTGTGACTTGTTACTGTGCACTTCTTATAACAATATAAATAAAAGCATCATGGATCTGCTAAAGGACTGCAAAGTGGGTGCAGCGAACAGTCACACCCAGAGATTCTGGGTTGACCTCCCCCATGTAGTTCAAAAGCTCTGCTTCAGAATAGGCTCATCGTGTTCCTGCCACAGGTGTACTACTGGAGGGAAAGCAGCCAGCTGAAGTGGCTGAGCGTGAGCCGAGAGAAGAAGAGCAAGGGCTTCAACGTTACGGGACCCCAGCCCTGGGGTGTACTCACGGGCCTCGTCCCCTACAGTAACTACAAGATGCACATGGTGGTGGCCAACAGCCGTTATGAGGGGCCTGCCAGCAGCACTGTCGAGTTCCAGACGAAGGAAGGAGGTAGGCACGGCGCACGGCGGAAGGGCACATGAGCTTTGGAGTCTTCAGCCTAGATTCTTACGCAATGTTTCCCTTCACATCTCTCGTTGTGTAGTTCCAGCTCCACCCAGATTCTTCCGAATTCAGCAGAGACACATGGACACCCTCTACTTGGACTGGGACAGGCCTGCAGAACCCAATGGTATCCTAACTGGATACACACTGAAGTATCAAGTAGGTGTGTACCCATTCATGTCTTGGAGTTCTGAACCACTTTCAGAGTCGAAACAGGGTATATGGTTAAACGTTACTGTCGCAACTTTCACGCCTCTTTTTGTCCGGTTCCTTACAAGTTCAAAAGCCCTTTGTTTGACAGTTCAGACACCTCTCTACTTACCTAAATCTGGATTTCCATAAAAAATTCCTGCCATACTCATTATTAACGGATACCGCTTTTATTTTACGCAAAACATCGGAAATACGTTAAGCGCAAGCTGGCATAGCCAGACAAGGCAGGAAGCTGCATCCTCCCAGTTCCTGTGTGTTTTGAGCCATGAACTCATCTCCTCTCATTAGTGTAGTGCTTTTTCTCCCATATTTTTTACCCTTTTCATTATTCACAATGCCTGGTGCTAAACGTGCACTTGAAGGAAAACGAGAACTGTCTTGCAAGCATACAGAAATCGATATGGAGATGAAACTGAAAATAATAAAGAAGTGTGAAGGTGGACAAAGATTACCATCTATAGCACGGGAACCAGGTTTAGTCGTATCGACTGCGAATACCATAGTGAAGGATGCTGCACGTATAAAGGAGCGGTGAAAGGAACGGCTGGCATGAAAACAATAATAATAACGAAGAAACGTCAAGGTGCAATAACTGCGATGAAAAAATGATTAATATTATGTTGAATGGTGGGGGAACCTGACATAGGTAACTTTTGACTTACGTAAGGAGTTGAAGAACGGTCTATTTGCGTAAGTCGAAGGGTGTCTGTACCCACAGTCCAGGTCCAGTTGTGGCAATGGAAAAATGCAAGCAAAAGAACACTGCGCAAAAGACGATAAAAGCCAAAGAAAATTGCATTATAAACAGCAAAGTTCTTGTTCCTCTCACAGTGAACGGGACTAGAGGGGGGCGCACACAGCTGGACTTCCCCCCCAACACCACTTACTATTCCATGAACCGACCTGACCGCTACACCCGGTACCGCTTCTCGCTGGCAGCACGCACTCAGGTGGGAGTCGGGGAGGCCGCGGTGGAGGACTCTCCGCTGTTCACAAATGAAGGTGAGCCCACACAAACCTGGTGGTCCAACGGGCTCACAAAGTGTGAGAGGACGAGCTGTGTGTGCACAAGATTGGACCGGTCGGGGGACACTAACCTTCACAAAGACCCTTACAAATCAGCTGTGAAAGGCTGGTCTGGTTGGACTTGCAATGGATGTTGAATAAGAATGAAACACCACATGTTAAATCACAGGAATTAAGAGCCCATCTGATGAGAAGAAGGATTTGAAAAAAATCAAACACCTGATCTTAGATATTCCTCTCATATCATTCTGACAGAGGTCATTGCTATGACATATTTTGATTGTGTGCCTCCTCATGTTACTTGAGTATATATATGTGTTTGTGTGTTATATTTCCAAATGGAAGCTTACACCAGGGAGCAGGTGGACATCGCCACCCAGGGCTGGTTCATTGGAGTGATGTGTGCTATTGCTCTGCTGGTAGTCATCCTGCTCATTGTATGCTTCATCAAGAAGAGCCGTGGAGGGAAGTACCCAGGTGGGAAAAGCGCAGTCCCTTCTTAGGCTCTTTTTCCTTACTCTGAGGTTTATTTTTGTAGTGTGACTTTTAACCTTTGGTTTTTCTTGGGTATAGCTAATGTTGTAACATCAAAATTAAGCTTCTCCATCATTTACATGACTTAAATGCAGAGAAACTTTTTCTTTGTACTTTTTCAGTTCGGGATAAGAAAGATCTTCCATTGGACCCAGTTGATCAGAAGGATCAGGATGGGTCTTTCGACTATCGGTATGTCACTATAAGTTGTCTTTAATAGTCTTTATTGTTACGTTACTTTTATAAAGGTTGAAGTACATATTACTAGTATAATCAGTTGTTGCTGTGTGATGGGAATTCCTCAATGTGTTGTAATGCCGCCTTGCAAATGCCTTAGAGAATTGTTCCTGCAACCATCCTCTGCATTGGCTTGTATTTTAATGAGTTCACTGAATTATGAAAATTCCTTTCTCGAGAAATTATTCAGTTGACTTGGGTGATGCCTGTATTTTACAACACTTGGCGTAATCTGTCAAATTCACGCTTTGGAAGATGTAGAACTTAACATCATTTGTTAGTTTTTGAACATCTTCCCAAACACATCCAACCAAAGATGTCTAAAACCTCATGCTGCCATTGTCCAAAACCTGATGTGCTTTTGACGGCTTTTTCTCTGTTCCACAACTGTTAGTGTGCTTTCCGCAGTGTGGTCCATCCTCACTGTGGTTATGCTACCAATTTGAAATTAACGCTAACTGAAAAGATGCAAAAAAATGAGTAACAGTAAGTATGTTTTAGATTTCATTGCTGCATTGATTGTGATCGTGTGGGTAAAAATTGTCGTAAATAAAGGAAAGAGTCAAGTTTGGTGGCTACAGCAGAACAATATGATTCACTGCACTGCCTAACACCATTGTGTAAAGTCATTGTCACAGGCACTGATTCCATTCCACTTTCTTGGGCTTCCCTCTTTTTTCTCCATTCCTCTTCCTTTTCATTCCTTCATCTTCCCTTTTTATGTTTTACTTTATTCTTCATTGGACTGATGAAGGTCTTTCGAAAGGTATGAAAACAGCAACATGTAACGATGCCGTAACTCAACTGAGATTTTTAACCCTTAGCTGCACATTCATTAACTCCATTTTCTTTTTGGAGTCGCTCAACTCAGTTTAGCCAACTAATATCTAAACTACTAATCAAAATGCCTGCTGGAAATGTTCCTGGTGTGAAGTGAAACGCACAATATCAGCCTGAGCAAACAAATTGTTTTCAACAAAGATTTGCATATCAGAGTTCAAGAGTCCCATGTCCCAGTATTTAATAATGTCCATAAAGAAGATTAAATTTGTCCAATGATCTGTCAAGAACTGTAAAAGCTATCTTTTTATTCCAGGAATTCCTGCATTTAAGATTGGGGTTCTGAAATTTTCTGCAAAAACTAGCGGTAAAATTCACGTAATAAAGGTTTTTGTTATTCTAATGCATCTTTTAGGATAAACCGTGTCCCTACTCTTCCTTATTCCAAACGGTACGTATGGCGGTGTGTGACGAATAGATTCCCAGTATGAGTCCCTTCCATCATCCAGATTAATTGATTAAACCACCGGAAACATCACACACTGAGTGCACAGTTTCCACTGTAAACCCTTGTGTCCCAGTGCTTTCATAACTGCAGCTGGAATTGGGAGGGTAACTGATCATTTAAAAGGCTTCACTAATGATCCAGTTTTCTTCCCTTTATTGGTATTGACACATAGTGCTCATTTTACAGGTTAAATGGTAATTTGTCTTAACCTTGTACAACTTAAGAATTGTGGTGCCTACTAACCATAGTAACAGCTGTTGATTTTCAAAACTGCAGTCGAGCATTAAAACTTTTACAAATGTAACTGTCATTTTTTTTATTATCCCACAAGAGCCCATTTTTGTTTCTGAATGTGGTTATTGTTTTTTTTTTTTTCATAAATAGGGTTAAAAACATTGAAAAATCATTATATTACCCAGTTTAATTATCTTATAGTGTAGGTCCTGTGACACCGAGTCTGTATTATTTCTGATTTCCAAGGACTGTTCGCACAGTTCTTTGCAGCCCTTAATGTACATCCTGCATGAGAAAAAAAAACTAACACTTAAACGAAGGAGATGACTATAAAATCAGATATATATGAGTTAATTCTGCTGACGTTCCACTGAAATGTACCGTAGAAGCATGCAGGTCCAGCACCCAGTCAACATTAGTAAAGAGATCCTTATGCTGGAGGCTGCATTAACACAGAGTTGTTTTCTGGAAACACCACATAAAGAAATACTGACATATGTTGCAAACACATATTTCCAAGAGGAGGGGGTATGGTGGCGCAGTGGGTTTGACCAAGTCCTGCTCTCCAGTGGGTCTCGGGTTCGAGTCCCACTTGGGGTGCCTTGCGATGGACTGGTGTCCTGTCCTGGGTGTGTCCCCCCCAGCCCTATGCCCTGTGTTGCCAGGTTGGGCTCTGGCTCCCCGCATGGGACAAGTGGTTTCAGATGATGTGTGTGTGTATTTCCAAGGGCATCTTGCCCACGTTAGAAAGAACCTCTTTTTGGAAATGTATTTGAAGCATTTTTCAAAGGCTAACGTGCGGTGTCTCCGCGCACCACCGATGACGCTGCAGTATCTTCAAGGACTGTGCTTTTCTCTTTGAGGGTGAGGTGGGGAATTACGGTTGCTCCCTGACTTTGCTCCTCACGCCTCCCCCAACCCCCCACCCTCCCGGCAGCGACGAGGACAACAAGCCACTGCAGGGAAGCCAGATGTCCCTGGACGGCATGGTGAAGATGCAGGAGAGCGACGACAGCCTGGTGGACTACGGCGAGGGTGGGGACGGCCAGTTCAATGAGGACGGCTCCTTCATCGGCCAGTACGCCGGGAGGAAGGACAGGGATGAGAACGAGGGCAACCTGGGCTCGGAGGCCACCTCCCCCGTCAGTCCCCTCTATTCCCTGGCATAGTTCAACACCTGGGGAGGCATCGCTGATGCCTGTGCCGCGAGACCTGCTGCACCGCCCAGAAAGACTACCCTGCTTACGAGACATACGTATCCCAGACCGGCACTGAATTGCCACATGGGTCCACACAAGACGAGGCTGATCCACACACTCGTCACAGCGACATAAAGCAACGTGAGACTGAAGCCTGTTTGCCTTGGGGTTCAGGTGTTGTCACTCATCTGTAAAAAAACAGGTCTGATTAGTCAATCTCGTCCCATTATGAGCAGTTCTCTGCATGGCTGGTCTGGGAACTCACGTGCGGTACAGTCTGATTCCAAGGACAACCACCCCCCTCCCCGGATAAAACACAACAAACACCACTGACATCATAAACCGAAGACTCGGCTATGTTTCTGTTTGTAGTTATGTTGGTTTCATTAACGGAATAATTGCTGGTGGAAAACTGTACTTGGTTTAACACATTACAGATAACGTATTACTATTGTGTTTCCGCCTCTGAACCGGCTGTGATCTCGGTCTTTCTCAAAATGTACTTTGTTCCCGTATAAAACACTTTACCAAAGCGAATCCAGGCAGTGTGATTTTCCACTGTGGGGAGAAATACATAATTGTATCTTGAAATTATGTTTTGTCATTGCCCATCTTTTATCTACTATTACTTTATTGTGCTCCAATTACTTTACGAACCATTGCATTTTGACTTATTGCATAGCATATTTGTATTTGTGAAGTCGTGAAAACAACATATCGTTTTTTTATTTGTTTCTTTTTTAAATTTGTAAGCGCTACATGACACCATTAATGGAATGAATTGCATTCGTGTTTTAATACTATAGGATGAGAACTTTTTGGCTCTATTCAGTCGCCGGTTCAGTTAGACGTGCAAATAAACCAGGATGAAATTCTGTTGAACTGCTTTCTAACACACATCATATTCCTCAGGTACAGAGTCGTTCATAAGGTGTATCTTTGCGAGAGAACCTTCGAGAGCCGCTGTTGATCCTTCTTGCTAAGCTTTTATTGTCACTTTTCTTCCGGTCACGCTCGGACGCACTCGAACCCTACTCTCCTCGGCCAGCGCTCTTCCGTTTCCTTATCCCCGCCACACCTACAGCTCCCGCGATACCATCCTCGGTAAACAGAGGTCAGATCTCGCTCGTCCCTTCCTGTGTTTGCTGTGTCTGGATGAAAAATTTTCTGAACTGAAATAAACACTGTTTTGTAATTCCTTTTGTTTTAACAAGACTTGGCATGTGGGTTTTCCTGTTGTGTTTTGCTTTAAATCAGACGGTATTTAAAGTTTGCACCGACTAAAGCAACCCTTGGAGACACAGGCCTTTCCCGCACTGCTCGGTACACATCCTGGGCAGTGGGATGACTTATTGGATGAGCCTTGATTCACGGCGCCGTTCTGTGTCAAATGTGGCCGTTCTCCCCGGATCACCACGGTCTCCTTTAACATCTCCTGCCAGCTTTCCCGTGACCTGCGATCCACTGCTGTCTCACCTACTTTGTTCTTACCCTGCTTACAGCCTCCGCTTCCTGGTACTGGAAGTAGCCCAAACTGCATGTGGTTTCTGGAAATGAACGGAAAGCCGATGAGCAATTTGCGCGAGAGAAAACTTTGTAAGCAAATGTGGATCGATTGTAACCTAAGAAAATTAAGCTTATATGTAGCGTCTTACAAACTGCAGAGTAGCATGAGCTTTACTATAGTATAGACTGCAGCGTAGTTCAGTCATTGCTCCTGTCGATAGGCTTTTGTCCTCTAGGTGTTACTGTTACCCTAACATGCCGCGGGACACACTGATCTTTGTTTTGGTCCTCAGCTGTGATTTAATTACACGTTGAGAACAAGAAAACAGTTCAAGGTTTAAAAGTGAAAACTCCAGCTGATTTATTTTGTTTGTTATTTATTTTTGTTTTGTTACGCATTTAGCAGATGCTGTTGTGCAAAGTAACGTGCACCGATTACTGTGTATTACTCAGCTGACAGCTTTATATAAGGTGCCTTACAGTGCTTGGTACATGCACGCACACACACACACACACACACACACACACACACACACACACCACTTAGAGTCACCAATTAACCTGAATTGACTGGCGTGGACTGTGGGAGGAAACCAGAGCAGCTGGAGGACACAGGGAGAACATGCAAACGGCACACAGGCTCAGCGGGCATCGAACCCACGTGCAATCGCAGAGCCCAGGTGTTGTGGAACACCAACGATAGTTAAAAACCACCACCATCATTCTCTGAAATGCCTACAGAGGACATGCGTCAGAGCAAAGGCCAGAGCTTCACTGGATATGCGGAGGTCCTCTAGAGGGAGCTGCTACCAACACATCAAAGCGCTGTCATTCCTCTACCACTTAACAGCAGCTACCGCGCTGGATCAGTCAAAGAGTACTTATCTCTCTGCCTATTTCCAGTGCACGTTTACGAGCTGGATGAGGACTGGATGGAGACTTCCACATTTTTATGGCTTTTCTGACCTTCTTTCTCGCCTGCTGCCGTGCCGATTTTCAAAACACGTACAGCCAGACGCATTAAAGCGGCATGGAGAAGCTATGCAACGCGCAGAACAGAGGAAAGGTTACAGTAGTAGAAGCTGCCGGGTCCAAAAGCGTGTCCAGATTTTCTACAATGTCCAACATGAAAATGATGCAAATGCAATATGTAGAGTAAGTACAGCGCAGGGTGACAGCGGAGGGCAGATTCCAGCTCTGCGGCTGAAAAAGAGGACTGTGGAGACAAAAGAGAAGCAATCGTGGTTTTACAGCCCTGAGTTCAGACACACGGTGCTCTCGCACTATGACCGCCGGATCACCACGTATGACTCCTGCGTGTCCTTGGCGTCCAGTGCGTGTTCCCTGCAATAAAGTTTCAACAGACAGGCCTGATAAACATGCACTGCGGGGCTTTTAAATTGTTTCATGCATTTCCATGTCAGACGTGTCTACATCCCGTTCCCAGCCAGCGTGTAGAACGCAAAGCAGTCAGGTAAAACTTGCGTAAATTATTTGACAAAGAGCTTCTTTTAGGGCACAGATTTAGAGGCCTTACAAAAAAACTGATAAAAATCTACCTCTGTTCTTTCAGGAAAAGAATAATGCAGAGGTGACTGATAATGAACTTTTATCGTTCCTCTCAGACTCAACACCACGATCACTTTCGATTACTGTCCTCCCCTCTTTTAGATAATATTCATACGGAACCCTTGGCACTTTGACACCAGAGTAACATTTGCCAAGCGGTGGTGCCTGGAACAGGTAAGACGGAAGCATAATATACTGTATATCTACTGTATATTATATGAATGATGTAATAGTTATTACACTCAAACAATGTAAGTACAGTAGTGTAAGTGAAGTAATGTAAGTCCATTTTGTCTCGTGGACATCTCCCACATGATACTTGCGAATAAATGAAAAAATTGAGATAATTCATACACGCTGACACCAGAGAAGGGCAATTTTATTAAGCGAACAAATAGAAAGAATTCACGTGGGCTGCGTGTTAGGATGTGGGTTTGAATCTGGCTGAGACTATGTGGAGTTTACATTATCTCCATGTGGGTTTCCTCAAGCTGCTCTGGTTTCCTCCCACAATCCAAAGGCATGTGTAGGGGGTAGATCGGTAACTCTAAATTTCCCTCAGCGGGTGAGTGAATACATGTGTGTGTGATTTCCCTTCCGTGGCGCGGTGTCCCATCCTGGGTGTACCCTGTGTAACACCCTGTGCTTTCAGGATAGGCTCCGAACCACCCTGACTCTGCATTGGTCAAGTGGTTATTGATTATGGATTGGGGGATGGATGGATATCAGAATTTTAAATTCAGAACCTACAGTACAAGGTACACAACAGGTTGTGTAGAGGTTACAGCTACTACCTCTGGACTTGATGGTTGCAGGTTTGATCCCTCCATCCACATGTCGTACCCATGTGCGCTTATCTGAACAGCTCAGCTTTGTTGGGTAAATAAAGTGCGTTGGTGAAAAACTCCTCCTGTCATTGGGACTGCTGCTATTTTATTCAACACTTTGTTTGGTTTTGCCAGTCGTAGAGTCTTGCATAGGAATATGGTTTGTTTATTACATCGCAGTGGAACCTAATGACACTTGTGCCACCGATGTCTTCCTGTAGTGACTAACTGCAGTGTCGGCCCAGTCCTCATGACTGCTCCACAGTTTAACAGCTTCCGTCTGTTCCCCATGACCACAGCATGACTGGGTGTTGCAGCGTTGACCCCGTTGAGCTCAGACAATTCCCCGGCCCACATCCGCTCGAATGTAGCTCACTTAAGACGTGACTGACCACAGGTTTTTACAGTAATGTAGGAGGAAAGTGCAAGGTCACCATGAAATACCGATCAGCTTTGCCCTCAACTGCCCTTTTGGTCAAGCGCAAGAAAACAAATGGTAGCTATGCTGTACTCGATTTAAAAAAAAAAACAAAAAAAAAACGTAAAATACACATGCAAAAATGCTGTGCGTTCAAAAAGCACGTATTCCTATATGACAGGAAACGGTAACACTGTTCCGTCACTGTCTCCCAGATTAGAGCTAACATTAGATTTTCCGCAAAGTTGTCACTTGCTTTCAGAATCATTGCAAAAGTGTAACTATAAAGAACAAAGCATCAGTAGAGATTCGCTCTTTTTGGGGAAATTAAAAGGGATAAAATATTGCCTTTGGTTTTTCACAATAATCACAGCTGTACTCCTGGGTTAGAACATTTTTTTCCTAATTTCTTAAAATAAAAAGCAGCTGAGTGTCAACAAAAGGATTACAGTATTTGCTGAGAGTAATTTTTAGCAACATATTTCTGCCAGGTTATATGTATATGTTTATTAGCAGCCCCCACCCCCCTTAATAGCTTATTATAAATTAGTGCTCTAAAAATGATTTCATCCATTGTTAGTGCAGCTACCTTTGAGCCCCTTATCAGGACTGTATAAATTTCAAGGAGGATCGAATTCCATCCCTTTATCTGTGCTTTCTGAGGGAAACAGGTACGTCCGGGCTGAGGTTGTACACTGCTGTACACAGCGAGCCTTTTGTCACACGTTCACAGTTTGTTACAGACTTATTAGACGTGGTGAGATATATTTTCGTTTTAGACCCATTGATAACACAGACGATCTTAAATCTGATCGTACTGCGTTTTCCAAAATTCAATTTTCACAAAACAATGTACAGAAAGTTTTTCAACTTTAGAACACTTAACATTATGAGTTGGGGTAGCGTCGTTACGGGTTTCATTTATCTTCCATGTTTTTTGCTATATTTATAAAATCTGGATTAAGTTTTATGTGTGATACTGCTGTGTCCTCAGAGCACCAGCATCAGTGTACTCACACAGCTGGGCCGTGCCAAGCAAGCAAACATGGCACGACTGTTAATCCTTGCAGGTAAGAAATTATTTATTTCTTCGAGGGAAATGCAAGTTTTTACATGTAAGAAAACTGTTCGCATAAAGCATGTTTCATTTGAATAATTTGATAACTTCATTTACGGTACAAAAATGTTATTTTGTATCTCAATGCCAGTAGATTATAGGTACAGTAAGGCTAAAACTCAATAATATTAAAGCTAAAGTTTTTATAGGGATAGTTCTCGGTAATATTAATTCTATATTCTTTAAGAATGAAGTTGTACTGGCTGTGAGTGTCAATAAGGACATAGAAAAGGGCTTGAACCTGCAGTTTATCACCCCCTCATTGGTTCTAGTTCGTGATCACTGAGTGTACGATACAGATTCATACTTTCATACGTCTGTACCATGAAAACTGGAGTAACTTTTCAAGAAATGATTAGATGTTAATGAGAAAAGCTTAAACACAGAGATATTTGCAAATAGAACGATAGGAGTTTTTTTTCAGTTCTATTATATGCTTCCCTTAAGGTCTGTGCCTGCTGGCGTGCATCAGTGTGGGTGAGTTCTGCTATTCGGTTTACTTCCAAAAACATCTTATTGCATTATTACATTTCACCCTAAAAAGCAGAACATCAGAGTTTCTGAATATGACTCTTCCTTATTTTTTCTGACACTGACAGGAAGGAAGTTTGAGGTACTTGGCACCAGATAAATGTTTTGAAATGGTTACCAAGCATTACTTTTTGATGTAGGCAGTCATAAATGCAAAAATATAAGAAAAACGCTATGCTTGGTTAACCATTACAACGTCCGGTAAACTGAAGTAGTGCTGCTGAAATCCACGTCATTTTTATATTAATTTTCTCTTTTGGGTTGTTATCTACCTGAAGTATCATCCACCAAGATGGCATGCTACTTCACCAACTGGTCCCAGTACAGACCTGGAACAGGGAAGTACCTTCCCAGCAACGTGGACCCACACCTCTGCACACACATGATCTATGCCTTTTCTGTCATCAATCATGCCAACGAGATCGTCACCTATGAATGGAATGATGAAACCCTCTACCAGTCCTTCAATGCTCTTAAAAACAGGTGGATTTCAGACGATCGCCAGAAATGGTCATTCCACAATTCTGGGTTGATTTGTGAAGAAAAAAGTGATGTGTGTGTGTACATTGTTGGATTATGTCTTTTTGTGAATTTAGGACAGTTAACAAGTATTTGCAACTGTTTGATAAACTAAGCTGATTGAAACGGTGTGAAAACAGATGAGTTTTTTGTCCTCCACAGAAACCCTGAACTGAAGACACTTTTGGCTGTCGGAGGCTGGAACTTTGGGACGAGCCAGTGAGTCCTTCCAAGTTATGACAAAATAGCTATGAAGGAGCAGGGCAGGAGGAGGTGGGATCATTGATGACAGGAAAGGCCTTTTTGCTGCACCTTCACAAAAAGGACTTAAACCAGATTGGCCAAAGTAAAGACCTGGTGGATAAAATCTGTGAAACCATAATCGAATTTGGGTACAATCTTCAACCGGACTGCAAAATAATATTAAAATGAGTCATGGCACTGGTACACAAAGTCTTCATTTGCACATAGTTACAAGACCTTTCCTGTAGATAGCCTCCTGTGAAGTTCTGATTTATTTTTAATAACTAGGTAAAATAGAGGGAGATGCTTACCTCTAACTTCACCTCTTCCAGGTTCACCATCATGGCTTCATCAGCCGCCAACCGTAAATGGTTTATCGACTCAGCGATCAGCTTTCTGCGGACCCATGGCTTTGACGGGTTGGATCTGGACTGGGAGTACCCTGGAGCTCGAGGGAGCCCCCCAGAGGACAAGCAGAGATTCACAGAACTGTGCAGGGTATTTGTCAGCACCATGGCATTTTTTTACACCAGCAATGGCTTATCCCAAATTAATTATTACACTTTGTTTTGCAAACACTTCTTGTAGGAGATATTTGCTGCATTTGAGAAGGAGGCCGTTGACACTAAACGTCCAAGACTGCTGTTTACAGCTGCAGTGGCTGCTGGGAAAGGAAACATTGACAATGGATATGAGATCAGTGAACTATCAAAGTGAGTTTCGTAACATGCAAAAGATGTCATCGCTGCTGTTCCAGACCTTGTGTTTGTTCTAAAAGACCATACACTTTTACATACACACATCTTACATGGAAATTTCAAATTATTGCTTGATTTAATGGAACTTCTGCTGACTTTTTGGTAAGAAAATTTGCGTGTCTGCCTTAATAGTGGCTATAAACTGAAACGTATCCTTGTGTGTGTGCAAGATCTCTGGACTTTGTCAACGTGATGACGTATGATTTCCATGGAGCCTGGGACAGCTTCACGGGTCACAACAGCCCCCTATATCAGAGCTCCTTTGTTGATGGAGAGCATGTGTACTTCAACACAGTGAGTGACATGGAACACTCCTCTAGGTTGCGATTCCAAAGTGTGAACGCAGCCTTGCGTGAGAGTAACACATAGGACCACAGCCAGTGGTATTCAACTGATTCCAGAGGTTGTACTTGTTTCCTCCTACAGGACTTTGCTATGAGGTACTGGAGAGACCAGGGCTTCCCAGCAGAGAAGCTCTTGATGGGTTTCGCCACATATGGGCGCACCTTTCAGCTGACGTCAGCGGAAAACGGCGTGGGGGCTCCAGCTAGCGGGCCTGCTTCGGCTGGAGTCTACACCAGGGAGCCTGGCTTCTGGTCCTACTATGAGGTGGGTGCTTCTCTCCGGAGCGTTCAGTCCCACTGTCCTCCACAGCCACCAACCTGTACCATTCAGAGCACAAGGTGCTTCTTTCATGGACTATTTGAACTTCTGATTTTTTCAGATCTGCAGTTTTGTTCAAGGGACAACTATCCAGTGGATTGAAGAGCAGAAGGTTCCCTATGTCACCAAAGGAAATGAGTGGGTTGGATTTGACACTAAGGAGAGCTTTGACATCAAGGTACATAGATTGTTTGAAACACCGGCTACTGCAGTAAGCACTCCGGGCTTAAGATTAACGTGCATGTAATGCCTCCCGTTAGTGCTGGCCTTTGAATTTCAGTGACGTCCAAATGTAACTAGACCAGTAGCTGCAGTGGACGCAAGAAGGAATTTCAGCGCTAGCAAAAGATCACAACCAGTCGTGCTACAGGGCTACAGGTTGTCTACCTCTATGATACCACAATCCATCTAAATTAGTCTTCTACCAATTTTGACCTTTTAGTTCAGTTCAAATTATAATGAATAGGAACTAACATGAGCTTGAATGGGAAATACAGCAGCACATGCAGTCCAGGGTAGATTATCCACATCGGTTCACTTGCATTATTTAGCATTAGCATTAGCATTAGCATGAGTAGTAGCAGTAGCGCACTAATTCTTTGTGACAATTTGAAACTGCCTTCTCTTGTTCAGGTTCAGTATCTTCAGAACAATAAGTTTGGTGGGGCCTTTGTCTGGTCTCTGGACCTGGATGATTTTGCTGGTCAGTTCTGTGGTCAAGGAAACTACCCTCTGATCAGCCATCTGCACGCTCGCCTCAACACGGGTAGGCCTAAATGGGGAAATTCATTATTTGCACAAAAGTGTTTCTGGGGCGCAGCTGTATGTTTCTCCATTTTTTTAAAATAGGAGTAAAAAATTCCTCCAGAAATGCACACGCCAAACCTCCTAATGCGCTCACAAAACTTGATGAATTTTTGTGTCTTCTGTGCCACGCAAAGATCTCTAGATGGTTTGCTGCAAATTCTCATGAGAAATGGGACATTTTACAATTTTTTTCTTTTTCTTTATTTTTCTGCCCTTAACAGGACTACCACCTGTGCTGCCCACCGAGGGAGTCAGAACAACCTCCACTGCCCCGAGCTCCACCACCACAACCACCCGCTCGACTTCCACCAGCACAGCCACCACAACCGCTGTGGCCCCCGAGAGTGGGTTCTGCGCAGGCAAACCGGACGGGCTGTATGCAACCGAAGAGGACCCTACCAGCTTCTACCAGTGCTTCCTGGGACACACTCACCTCCAGAAGTGTGCTACTGACTTGGTGTTCAGTGAAGAGTGCCAGTGCTGTGACTGGAACCAAGCTAAAGCGGAGGAAGAGAAGTCTGTCTGAGAGCAGCGGAAAAGCATAGCAGAAGTAGAGCTTCTTTCAAACTGTTTGTCTGCTGCAGCTAGTGAATAAAAAAGCAAGGTGAAAATGCTGTCGATTGTCTTTTCATGTCGTAAGAAAGCATCGGATCAATGTTCACGAGATCGTTACAATTCTTAGGTTGTATGCGGCTTTTGAGCAAATAAGGAGCTAAAGGGTTAACTAAATTATGCTCAATACAGTTTATTCAGTGATTTAATTACATTTATTGCGCGATGAAATAAATGAAAAGCACAACTTCATCATTCTCCAGCCTTTTCATTATTGCAGATGTTTTATGAACATACATATTAAGAAGGAAACCACTTATGACTGAAATGAGGGTGGCACAGTTAGTGGTGCTGGTGTCTCAAAGTGCCTAGCCTGTGATATTGGATGTGGGTTCAAATTCAGCTTAGTCTGTGTAAAGTTTGTACGTTCTCTTTTTTTTGTATGAGTTTCCTCCAGGTGCTCTGGTTTCCTCCCACAATTTGAACACATATGTTTCAAGTGAACTGGTGATTCTAACTTAAGTTGTTTGTGTGTGAATGAGTATGTGTGTAATTGTCCTGTGATGGACTGGTGTCCCTTCCAGGATTTAACTTGTCTTGTGTCTCTCTGCTTTCTGGAATGTGCTCTGGGGCATCATGACCCTGCGATAGTGAAGTGGTTACTAATAATGAACAAATTAAAGGATTATAATGAATCTACACTTTATTTAGCGCTCAACATGAATTGTACTTTATAAACAAGGAACAGTTCAATGAATAGTAGAAATAATTAAATTTTTTTTCCAATAAAACATCCAAGAAGGAGTGCAACTGAACCCAACATCCCATTTTTCTTTGTGTGGAAAAAAATTTTTCTGCTTTTATCCCATAAAAAGCCCACGTTTTGCTATATAAGACATTATCCTACAATTAATTCTTCAGTATTTAGATTGTCTATCTTTAATTCCTGTGTCTCAAAAAATGTTATGTAATATTTGCTATACTTGAATCATAAATTTAATGTTTCTCTAGCTATCTATTTCTTTATCATACCTCAAATTAAATAGGATGTATAAACCTACATCTGAAATTCTATAAAGTATAGGTTGGCTTTAGCTATTCACTTTTACTACTTTGTTGTCTGTGTTATCTAACCATGATCTTACATATCGCACTCTAAATTTGTGAAGCCTGGCAATAGGTCTTAAACTGACCTCTGCAAAAAGCTGAGAAACGTGTGGGGTTGTGAGATTAGGAGAACTTTGCAGTTGAGACAGTTTCCTGGTGTATCAATACAAGGAACTGTCTCAACTGACATTAGGTCACTTTCAACTTATTTCATGAAAAAACATAAACACATAAACTTGCTTCAGTGGAAATGTGTAAATATGTCTTTCCTGTTATCATTGAAATGTTAACCCTGAACAGGCTGAAACACTGAATACTGAGCGAACTACTTGAGTGATTCTGGCATCATCTAGTGGTCACATGGCACACGCTCCCTATTGCACAAACTAAGGCGAACCCTAACCCTAAACCTAGCACTAACCTTAACTTTAACCCTAACCCCTAACCCTAACCCTAAACCTAGCACTAACCCTAACCTTATCCCTAACCTTAACCCTAACACTATCCCTAACCCTAACCCTAGCCCCTAACCCTAACCCCAATCCTAACCCTAACCTCTAAGCCTAATCCTAACCCTAATCCTAATCCTAACCCCTAACCCTAACCCTAACCCTAACCCTAACTCTAACCCTAACCCTAACCCTAACCCCTAAACCTAACCTTATCCGTAACACTATCCCTAACCCTAACACTAACCCTAGCACTAGCCCTAACCCTAAACCTAGCACTAACCCTAACCCCTAACCCTAACCCTAACCCTAACCCTAAACCTAGCACTAACCCTAACCTTATCCCTAACCTTAACCCTAACACTATCCCTAACCCTAACCCTAGCCTCTAACCCTAACCCCAATCCTAACCCCAACCCTAACTCTAACCCTAACCCTAACCCCTAACCCTAACCTTATCCGTAACACTATCCCTAACCCTAGCACTAGCCCTAACCCTAAACCTAGCACTAACCCTAACCTCTAACCCTAATCCCAACCCTAACCCTATCCTTAACCCTAACCCCTAACCCTAATCCTTACCCCAACCCTAACCCTAACCCCAACACTAGCACTAACCCCAACTCTTAGCCCTAACCCTGACAAACACTTGGCATGGACAAATCAATGTGTTTAACAAAAATACAAACAATTTTATGTTTTCAGTGAGATAAATACATTGAGACCCTGATTTTTTCAACTGTGTGCTTTGCCCATTGAGATACTCAGGTAGCATAGCAGTGAGCACTGCTAATATGTAAAACTTGGTCCCTGTTTTGAATCCCACCCCAGCTGTAATGTCCTGGAGCACAGTATGAACTCGTATTTACTTCGCTAACATTTAACAAGATGTAGAGGTTAGTGAATAATTGTACACTTTTTAACATGTAAAGTGTAACATTTAAATGTTGCCTTGAAAAAAGGCATCACATAAATAATGGTTAAGAAATAAATACGGTTTCATTCTGACAGGTGAATTACATACTAGACATCCAGAGGAGCATGAAGACAATGAACAACTGACCTGCTGTGGGTGTACATGTGCTGAAATGAGTCCCATGGGTCACACGAATCATGAATCCTGCAAAGTAAGAGTTGGTCTGTGGTTTCAGTCTAAACCGAATTGAACTGAAGCAAAGACTTTATTGTCATTGTACTGCTGTGCAATACAATGAAATAATAGTGGTACTCCCTCAGTTTTTAGACAGCAATATAAAACACAACACTTAAGTATAAAAATTAAACAGTTTAAACTAGGCTCCGGTTCACCGCGACCCCATATGGAACAGGGGGTTCAGAAAGTGTGTGAAAGTTTAAACAGATAACACAGTAAATTAATAGATAAATAGATAATACGGTATAATACAATATAATAGAATAAAAATTAAGCAGCATTCAGCTGTTTCACAGCTCTGGGGAAGAAACTGTTTTTCATTCTTGTGGTGTGTGAGTGAATTGACCTGTATCACCTTGCGGGGGGGCAGTTTAAAGCAGAGGTTCTTAAAAAACACAGACCTAAAGCGAAAAATAGGGAAGAAGCATGGTACCTAACAGCCCGTTAATGTGAAGAAGTGACAGTTTTGCTTTGCTTCCATATAAGTCACCCTGGGCAAAGTCATCAGCTGAGCAAAGCAATAAGGTGTTGGTGCCTCATAGCTTCTAGGCTCTTTGGACTTCCTGAAGTTCTTAGGTGCTCTTTGTGGAGTTTGCTAGTTCTCCCATGTTTATGTCCAGTGGGTCCTCTTGTTTCTCCCCACAATTCAGATGTTTAAGGTGCTGACTGAAGATTTTGTAATGTATGTATGAGATTGGCCTGAAATGGATTGACATTGTGTGCAAGATGTTCCATTACCCCATGCCTCTGGACTACACTGGGCCAGCAATGGACAAGTGGTTATGGATGGATGTTACTGCTAAGAAGCCATACATTTGGGATGAAGTGAACCATAGTATAGTGTGAATTACCACACCTGTGCAGGACACAAACAGAGGGGAACCCATTACCAAAACTGGAGAAGTACACACACACAGTTTGAACCACTCATCCCATTCAGGGTCACAGAGCCTAACCCAGCAACACAGGGCACAAGGCTAGAGGGGGAGGGGACACACCCAGGACAGGACGCCCATCTGTCACAAGGCACCCCAAGCAGGACTTGAACCCCAGATCCACCGGAGAACAGGACCCAGTCCAACCCACTGCACCACCACATCCCCTGTTGGAGAAGTACAAGCTGGTGCTAATTTAACTGATGTCCATCCTGATGTCAGATTGTTTAAATTTGACTTAAAAGGTGTGAACAGTGGAAGAGGTATAAGTTTAGTATTAAGTAATGCGGAACAGTAAAAATTTGCATTACCATATTTATTCATTTGTACACATTTTAAATTGTTGTTGGAAAAGAACTTGCTGAAATTTTAATTGAAAGAACATTCTCGTTTAGAATAGCACAACACGATCTGCATTTTCTTCAGGATTTTGCATAGTGCTTCAACATGCGTCAAGTTTTATTGCTATGCATTGTAGCGTGTTAAAGGGACACTCCTTTCTTCAGTGTTTTATTTTCTAGTGTGAAAATCACAAACTGCGTTTCTCACATACTTCCTGTAATCTTAGTCCCTTTTATTCGCAGTGACATGCACTCCAACCAGCTGGGAACAATATGCACTGATGTATTCTGTGGACAGTGCAGTTGACAGCCTGTGTATGCGGGTGTGGCATAATAATTCCTGAAAAAACTGCACAGAATTAAAAATCATGCTCAGGGCAAATTATGATTTTTTTGCTCACCTTATTAAGCCTCACCCAGATTGTTGTCAACTCTTGCTAATAACTTAGTGCGTAAGCAAAGTGACGAGGTTAAAGGTTAAAAACATGAACATGTTCACTTACAGAAATGTAAAAAAAATCATATTTACATGGGCATTAAGAGCAAACCGTACATTTGTTTTTATTCATTTTGCTGGCACTGTTCTTCAAATACAGGAGTGCGGTGGTGCAACGGGTTTGGCCGGATTCCGTTCTCTGGTGGGTCTGGGGTGCGAGTCCCCCTTGGGTGCCCTAGGGCAGACTGGCATCCCGTCCTGGGTGTGTCCTCTCCCCCTCCAGCCTTCTGCCCTGTGTTGCCAGATGAGGCTCCAGCTCTGCACGACTCTGCTTGGGACAAGCAGTTTCTGACTGTGTGTGTGGTCATCTACCCAGATAACAGCTATGTGGGCTCAATTACTTTCTTTTATTAGTCTGACAAAACATAGCTGATGATAAAAAATAAATTAACAGCTGTGATGTGCATATTAATAAATGACCTAAAAATCTCTGGCTATGTTTCACAGAGGCAATAACAGAGATTGGTCTCACCAGAATCTGGACAGTGTGTGTCACACCATTGATTATAGCCCCTTTGTTTATCTTTGTACATAATTTAGTAGATAATATCGAGTCATTGTTTTAATACATGAATAATTGTTTTCTTAAGTTACCCTCATTTGGGCCTATATAAATACCAATTCTCTGATGGGGAAGCTGGTCATGTAGTGGTTAGCCAGCTGGACCAGTGGTTGGACTCAAAGGACGCAGGTTTGAATTCCCTTTCCAGCTGTAATACCCTTGAGCAAGGTATTTGCCCTAAATTGCTCCAGTAAAATTGCCCAGGTGTACAAGTGGGTAAATAATTGTAGGTAGATGAACATTATGAGTTGCTTTGGAGAAAAGCACCGGCTCAATGAATGTGTAAAATACGAGTGGAGGGTAACCCATGTGGATACACAATCATGGAGTTGTTTTTATAATTACTGCAATAACAATATGATGCTTTACAAGTTTTAATTTAGAAGGAAAATCATATTCAACGTGGCACATATTTGTAAGCACAGTTTCATGCATATTCTTGATTCTGTAGCCTTATGTTTCTCCGGACACCTCACTGATACTCCCCTGCAAGGGGGCACTGAACTAGTGCTTCTTCTGGCTACAGTGTAATTAGCCTTGTACTGTATTCCAACCCCTTAATGATACTAATTATCATAGAAAACTCTTAATTAAGTCATATATTTGCACCAAGCTTCAAAAATCCATCCATCCATCCATCCATCGTCAAGAACCACTTGTCCATGAAACAACAAATTTCACAGTTTGTTTTTTTAATGCACATCCATGTAAAGTTCAAATTCCTTTTTTAAATTTAAAAATTGTGTTCTAGTTGAACTGAATGTACCCCCCACACTGGGCTGGTATGAGTTGATCAATACGACTCAGCTACAAAGACACCTCACCTGGAGGGGACCCATCCACTATTAGAGACATGTTCAACTTTTTACAAGAGGCTGGCAGAGAAATCTCAGTTCAGCAGTCTACACAAATGAGGAGCTACAACATTGAGGTTCCCAGCAGCCGGACACGGTTGAGTGCATATCCAAATCACCATGTCCTTCTGCAGGAGATTCGGGCGCCTCGGGATGTCGCATCCGCGTGATCCATTGACATGGGGGATGTGCGAGGTGGAGGACATGGAAATATTAGCTCATGTCGTTTTCCTGGCACGAAAGAAGAGCCCTGGCTAATTTTTCAAGTACGATTTTGCAGACAATGGAACAAGTCATAGCATTAAGAACCTGTTTTAACTGAAAATCTTCCTGTCTGACTAGTTTTAATGTATGAAAAGTGAAAGGTATTTTTTGTGCTGTGTTTTTCACACTTCGGAGAAGACAGGAACACTCTCCTATATCAAAAACATTATTAAATTTGTTTCGTTCCTTTTATTAATTTTTACTCTATTATTGATTATTTGTACATTTGAAAAACTTTTACCAGACATGTTTCATGCAGTTAGCACAATCCTCTTGCAATAAGGAACCTAAGATAAAAAGGTAAGTTCCACATTTCTAGAGAATGTGTTATTTCTGTGGCAAATACTGTTTTTAATGGGTTGTGTTGAATCTATAAGACTTTGGGGAATTTGTACTTTTAGGGAAGTACATAACAATAAAAATGGTCATTAGCAACAGACTGTTATGTAAGTTTGGTTCGTTCCTCTTTTAGCTCTATAATATGAAGAACACATGACTAATGACATAGAAAGTCCTGATGTCTGCTAATAAATAGCCATTATCCAAGCAGAGGACCTGAAACTGGCTGGGTTAATGGTTCGCGGAGACAGCGTTTGGTCACCACAGAGAGAGACTAATCTGAGCCGCCACCGCACAGAATCCCACATTTCGAACATATTTAAAAACCAAAGACACTCCCAGCTCACTGCGCAGCAGCCATGAGAAACCTCACACTTTTAGGAGGTAAGACATCAACAAATGGTAACTTGAAGTTTTAAAAAATTAACTTTATTAGTATAAATATAAAAAATATGTTTTTTATAACTATTTAATTGGTGTGCTATTGTAAATTATTATTATATTTTTAATATCATTGTGGTTTTGATGTTTTTTGTCTTCTGCCAGGCCTGTGTCTTCTGCTGTGTCACTTGGGTGAGTTACAGTAAGACTCACGTACCGCACTTGAGTCTAACCGTACGGTGAGCCTTGGATGATAAGATTTTTACCCTGTTTCTACAGGTCATGCTTTGCAGCTCATATGCTACTTCACCAACTGGTCCCAGTACAGACCCGATAATGGGAAATACCTGCCGAGTAATGTGGACCCTAACCTGTGCACTCATCTGATCTATGCCTTTTCCGTCATCAATCAAGCCAATGAGCTTGTCACCTACGAGTGGAATGATGATGTTCTCTACCAGTCTTTCAATGCATTAAAAAAGAGGTGAGTTTAACATGATTCAAAAACATCTCCAAGACCTGAGCAGCAAGTGTGTATATGTATTACCATGAGTGTAAATGTATGTAAATGTTTTTATTGGGAAGATAAACTTTAGAAAGAATTTTGCTGGATGTTGATAACATTAATAAAATGAATCATTAAATAAATAAAGTAATACTTAAACTCAAAAGCATTAATTATTTACAGCCTGCACTGACAAGGCCTATCCGTTTAATTGTTTAATGTTAACTACACACACAATATCTACCGCCGCTTGTCCCGAGTGGGGTTGCGGAAAACCAGAGCCCACCCTGCGAATGCTAGTCCAGGGCTGGACACTGGAAGTAGGACTTGAACCCAAGACCCAGCCCACAGCAAGCCCCAGTCAAACCCACTGCACCACCTCACCCCTCTGTTAACACCACCTACTGTGGAACAATATAAAAGTCCAAAACAAAATATTATTTTTTTAAAAGTAATGCTACCAGTTACTGAAACAATTTATGCAAGAGCCATTAAACCTGAGCTCTTATATCTTGCGACAGAATTTTTGCAGCATCAAAAATGATATTTCATCTTAATGTACAGCACATTTGAATTCTACACGTTATTAGATCTCATTAGCCAGGGTATAATTTTGTTGCTGACATGATGTTATATTGATACTGCAATGCAGTTAAAAGCTAGGGAAAAAAAAAAAAACATTTTAGAAGGTGCCTGGAACTAGCGTCCCGCATAAAATATTACAGAGCTAAGACATTTGCTTTGTAGGATTTTGAAAACGATTTGTTACTAGTCGCAGTTTTAGTCACAGCAAAAACTTTCCGACATTTTTTGACACTAGGGTTTGTGTAACAGCAGCATCGGAAAAAGTGTTTTGGAGCAGCAGTATTTCCTCATGACCTGTATTACAAGCAACAGAGAATAAAATGTCATGCATTTATAAGGCTATAGGCAATACATTTTTTCACCATAATTTTTTTTTTTTTTTCTCAACAGCAACCCAAATCTTAAAACTTCTCTGGCTGTTGGAGGATGGAACTTTGGCTCAAATCAGTGAGTTTTTCTTTTTCTGCGACTGTGAAGATCTCGTATACGCACTATTTTTTTAAATACTAATCTCTGTTAACAATTATCCAAATGTATTAAATGTATTTTCTTACCAAAGGTCATTGTCAGTGTTGAGGGATATTTTTTGGATGCATGAGTCATGACGTGCTTTGTGCTTAAGTCATGCTTGGTAAGACTCAAGGCAGTTACTTCCTCAATAAGCAGCCAAATTAATTTGCTCAAGTATTACTGATGATGACTTACTGACCAGCTCTTTGAACCATCCACAGGTTCTCAGCCATGGTCTCCTCAGCAGCCACGAGGCAGACATTCATTAACTCTTCCATCAGTTTCCTGCGCACGCGTGGTTTTGACGGGTTGGATCTGGACTGGGAGTACCCCGGGGCACGAGGGAGCCCCCCCGAGGACAAGCAGAGATTCACAATGCTGTGCAGGGTGAGTTTGAGTGCACCAATGAATCCCTGTATGATTCATCTTTTCATGCGGGGCATTGTTGTATTTTTACTTGGACCTGCTGCTTGTCTCCGAGTCCAGGAGCTCATGACAGCCTTTGAGGCTGAGGCCCAGCAAACCGGACGTCCCAGACTGATGCTCACAGCTGCAGTGGCTGCTGGGAAAGAAACGATTGACGGTGCTTATGAAATTCCTGAAATCTCTAAGTAAGTCTGGGTTCCTCGCGGAACAGAAGAACTGCAAACATAAGTTGGGCAGAAACAAGTTAAAATACTGTAATTCTGCCTCTGTGAGTGCTGTCCTTGCATTGTATTTTCTTGATTATGATTGTTAATTTTCAAATAGGCATAGATCATGCCTGAAAGAAAAACTATGGCCCATGTGATATGTAACTTTCAGGTATCTAGACTTTATCAATGTGATGACTTACGACTTCCACGGCTCCTGGGAAGGATTCACCGGACACAACAGCCCCCTGTACCGTGGTTCTAAAGACACTGGAAACCTCATCAACTTCAATACGGTAGTGAACTAAGCTGATCTATACGTGAGTCTCCACACCCATCCACGAGGGTTCCCTAAACCACTCTGTACACATCTTTCAGGACTTTGCCATGCAGTATTGGAAGAACCAGGGAGCCCCAGTGGAGAAGCTGCGGATGGGGTTCGCCACGTATGGCCGCACATTCCGCCTTGCTTCTGCAGCTACTGATGTTGGGTCTCCAGCCACTGGTCCAGCATCTGCAGGGCCCTACACCCGTGAAGCTGGCTTCTGGTCAAGCTACGAGGTAAGCCAAGAGAGCTGATCAAAGGTATCAAAAAAGCATGAAAAATCTTAACTATTTACTGATTTAATTTAGCTATATCCAAGATCTTTATTTACTCTTACCCATACATAAATCAAGGAACTTCTGTTTTATTAAGCTTTATCGATGTGTAAATGAGGAAAAGAGGGGGCCATAACTGATGAATACTGGACATGCTTATGACATCAGTAGCACTGAACTGGACACTGTATAAATAAGTTTGTTTAATAAACGAAGTTAATAAAGGCAAAAATGAAACAGTTCACCATGATGTAGTGGCAGGGGTACCCTGTCTCCTGCTCTTTTTCCAGGACAACACACTACCACAACCCTACATTGCACTTTTCATTATTTATTATAGCTTTTCCTGAGAATTTCACAGAAACTAATCTCTTAATTTGAGAAAGGAGGTGCATATTACTGAGCATTTATTGTCACTTAGTGGTAAAAGACTTCCAGCCCCTGGTGAACCAAGTGGAATTACATTTTCTTTGTGTCTCCAGATCTGCACCTTCCTTCAAGGCACCACTGTCCAGTGGATTGAAGATCAGAAGGTTCCTTATGCTGTCAAAGGAAATGAGTGGGTGGGATTTGACACAAAGCAGAGTTTTGAGACTAAGGTAATTGCTTGCTTGCTTTGTAGGTAGAGATTCACATTCAAGATTACTTAAAGTATGATAAAATTCAGTCTAAGGTGCCCATGCCCCACAGTCAGTCAGTCTGCATAATTCCTTTCATACTCTCCTAGGTATATTATCTTCAGAAGAACAATTTTGGCGGGGCCTTCGTCTGGTCTCTGGACCTGGATGATTTTGGTGGTCGCTTCTGTGGTCAAGGAAACTACCCTCTGATCAGCCACCTTCGCAATCTTCTAAATATAGGTACATCACTCAAAAAGGATTGCTATTCGAATGTTTTTGTAAAAATACTTTATCTTTTTTCTTAAACCAAAAAGAGTTTCAGAAGCTGCATAGAACAGTGAAATATTTTATTCAGTATATTCATTGGAGCATAAAATATTGGAGGTGTTGAGGATTGCACTGTAAAATTGGTTCCCCCCCTTCTCCCTTTCCCCTCAGAAGTCCCTCCTGTGACAGGTGTGCCTCCAAAGATGAGCTACCCTGCCAGCACCAACACCAACACCAACTCCAACACCAACCCCAACACCAACCCCAACACCAACCCCAACACCAACTCCAACACCAACACCAACTCCAACACCAACCCCAACACCAACCCCAACACCAGTCCTGCTCCTCCTGCCACCACAACTACTGCTGTCAATAGCAACTTCTGCACCGGCAAGTCTGATGGAATCTATGTCAACAGCAACAACCGCAACTCCTTCTACCATTGTGCTAATGGCATCACCCATGTACAGCTGTGTCCCTCGATCCTGGTGTTCGACCCCAGCTGCCAGTGCTGCAACTGGCCCTAGAGCCAAGAGCAGCCTTTTCTTTATGTCCTGCAGTATAAACCCCCACAGAACACCATACAGTGAACATGAGATTGCATGTGCTTCTTTTATATTATTTCCCTATTAAACAAAAGTGATATAATCATAACCACTATACATTTCATAAAATTTGAATTGAAACAAATTCCACTGACTGGATTCCGACACAATGAGATAGGTTTAAATTCTTGTTTTTTGCTATTATTTAGCAATAAATGGGCAATGTTTGCAAGACAATAGCTATATCTGCATTTTTTTTTAGTATTAGTGCAGTTTTTTGTGTTGCTACCATGGTCAATAATATTGTCCTTTTGAAACTAATAATAATAACAATAATAAGCAAAATAACATACAATTTATTTTTAAATTCTAGATTGTAATTACCTACCATAAAGCATTTACACTAAGAAATGTAACAATGGTTTGTGGTTCTGATGTTAGCAAGCAAAATTGTGTACATAGATGAAATGAGACTGAAACAGATCAATGTTCTCATTCAGAAGGTTCCCAGTTCAAGCCCCACTCCGGCAAACTACTGTAACACCCTAAAGCAAGGAACTTACCTTGAATTACTGTTTATACATTTAGCAACTTACAATGAAGGCTTTTTATAAAAAGCTATTGACAGTGATTTACTCATTTACACAGCTGGATACTTTTGCTGTATCAATGCAGGGTTAGCACCTTGTTCAAGGGAACTAAAGCAGGATTCAAACTGTGCTTTCAGTGGGTCTTTTGACTACAAGGCAGTGGCTCAAACTACATCAACTGTGGTTTAAATAAAAAAAACGCCATAATAAATGGGGGCAACTCACTTTGAATAAACGTTTTGAATAAATTAGCCGTGCAAGAAATCAAAAAACTAAGCAATATTTACTGGACGACTATGGGAAGGTGATAAAGTAAAAATTCTAAGTGATCAGAGGTTTTCAATGATTTTCAAGACACATTTTTTCCTCAAATAAAAAGACGACTCCTGATAAACAAGTTTATTAGTGCCATATTCTAAACGGATTCCATTTCTTGACATTAAAAAATATTAGGTCAAAACTCTGAAAAGTGTTACATTAGTTTAAAAAAAAAAAAAAAAAGCAGACTATAAAATATTGTAAGAATTTAGAACGTTACACATTGCACTGATTGGATGCTTGTAGCCTGAGGGTTCCCCAAATGAAAAGGGCTTCATTTACAAACTTCAGCTGAATAACGTGGGGGCTGTGGACCTTCTATGGGAGAAAATAAAACACCAAACTGTGAAAAATTACTACAAAGAGGAAATGCTAATCACAAATGTGAAGAGGGAAAAACAAACAAAATCATAACCCAGCAGTGATCTACAGGAGAGTCCTCCTGATGGGTCCAAAAGGTAGCAAGCAGTCATCATTAATTTGCCCTGGTAATGAAGAAACGCCAAAAAGTTCCTTCATCAGCCACAAGCTCACAATATGTTACACATATAGCAGCCGAGGAACAGAGGCAGTGCAAGTGTCACTCTTCACCCCCTGCTTCAGACTGGCTAGTGGATGCAACTCACGACTTTGAGGTTTGACAGCTCTGGCGTCGCTAAACTGGGACAGTGCTGCCCCTCATAGGTCATGTTGAGCACTGTGAGACTCTGGAAGCTTCCGTGTGTCACAGTTTTGGAACAGCTGGAAGTAGAAGTGCACGATCTCCTCATAGTTCCTCATGGAAATTCTCTCGTTCACACCGTGGAACCTGCATGGGCAAAGGGGGGAAAAAAATGACAGGTTAACACTAATGGCCATAACACTTGATGTCCACTATCCATCTACTAACAGGTCATTGTCCACCATCCACCACCTAACAGATCATTGTGCTGAAGAGCTTTTGCACATAACACAACTATGTTTGAAATGTTATCATTGGTTAATGAGGGGATTTTTTCAGGAAAAAAGTTGAGAAAGTTCCCCTTTGCCACCAAGACGCTTTGCTCCTTGGTGGATTTTACCTGTTGAAATAGGTGAGAAAGACTACCCCTTTACTGTGTTTACTACCAGTCAGTGTAAAACACCACTTGATAGCCACTTCCCTACATTGCTCTCAAGCATATCGGCCCTACGCCACTGAATTCAGGTAAGAAAAACAAGTACTTTTCCTTCCATTATTACTTCATTCATTTGTATTGTGTCTCTTTGCATCCACCTTCTATTAAAACAACCTGACCGACCAGCGAACAAGGTAAATGCAGGTTAAAGAGACACAAACGAAAAAGTGTTGTACATGTAAATGAGCTGTTAGAGTAAGAGTGACCCTGAGAAGGACAGGTATTGCATCCAAATGAGAGGTAAAAGGCATCTGCTGTAAAACACTAGAAGGTCTGCTGTAGGGGCTCGACAAAGGGATGTAATAAGACCAATACCTTGGCCAAGTATGTTTGACATAGGTGTTCCTTCAGACACATTCAACACAAGAAAAGAACATGAGAAAGATCAACCAGACCTAGGCTACCATGCCGGAATGTTCTCAAGTCATATGAGAAAAGAGGTACACTTCGCCAAGTGAGTATCCCGAGATCGCAGGGAACCTCCCTCTTCTTGAAGGAACGAAGTGGTTCTTCTGACAGCCTCCTCAACTAACCAAGGCGGAGTTTTTTTTGACAACACCAACTTACCTCTTTTCGTCACCTGGCTTAAACCAAGTAGGAGTAAACCGGTAAATGTCTTTGGTCAGGCTGTTGTAGTGACGGCTGTCCGTGTTTCCAACACACACTCCTAGACAGGAGAGAAACAGGACACACTGTACATGCCAGCCCAGGAATTGTGAGGCACCAGTGCAGCCCACTATACCACTGTGCCTTTCCTCTTTGGACAAAACAAAATCTAAATACGAAAAGGATGAACAACACCCAACCCTGGCCAACAAATATTACCGGGGGCTACAGAAATTTGAGGGAACATATCCAGTAGTGTTTTCTTGACGATCTGGTAACCAAATGACTTGTCATCAAAGGAGCTAACAGGCAACGGGTCAAATCCCCTGTCCAACTCAATCTTCACCCGCTCATCATTCACAGTCAATCTGATGAGTTCCAGAACCTGTGGTGGAGAGAAGAATACAGGTAAGCATGCAGTTCCTGCTTCCTGCAATGTGGCTGTAGATGTCCGGGGTGCAGCGTGAAATCTGTGCAAATCTCGAAGGCTACGGTGTAGCCCAACAGAGCTTCAACACCCTGAGTTAAACACGAACAATGTGATAAATTATGCATTCAGTTTGGCAGCTGGTGATGAGTTAGTGAGGACAAAAAACACTAAGAGCTTCACTGCGGAGATTGAGATATAAACACTAGAGATCAACTGAGGCTCATACCTCTTCAACTGTCTGCGCCGGGTGAATTCGCAGATTCACAAATGCTTCGGCATACGGAGGCATGACATTAATCTGTTGGTGGGAAATGGAAGAATAATGAAAATGTGAGAAATAAGACTTTTTACAGTACTATTTAGGTCACAATCATTGTTACATTTAGAAGCTGTTATGAGACATAATGATGAACACGGGGTCAAAGCTTCTGGTGGTTAACCTGGAGAATCACTCAAGGTGGTAATTTATTAAAGGGAGTGAGATCCGAGTTACGAAAACAAACATCTCTGTAAATGGGGCACCAGGTGACGTGGTGGTTAGAGCCACCACCTCTGAACTCAGAGTTTGCAGCTTTGAATCTCATCTTTAGCTTTTGTACCCTTGAGCAAAGGACTTAGCCTGGATTGAGATGTTAAAATAAAATCTGCTCTATAAATGGGTAAGAAACTAAGTATCTTAACATTACAAGTCAATTTGGGGAAAAGTGTGAGCTGAATGGAAAAAGTGAGCAGTGCAACTGAAGTGCGTATGTAGAAAAGACACAAAGGGAACACAAGCTTTCACTGGTCAGGAGATAAGTAGTCATTCAAATGGAATCAGGTTATTTCTGTAGTTATTTCAATACAATGCTAGAACATATAGTATACAGTTGACCCTTGAACAACGTGGGGGTTGGGGTGCTGACAAAAATCCATGTATAACTTTTGAATCCACAAAAATTTAGACAGCCTACTGTTGACCGGAACCCTTACTGTTAACATAAATGGTCAATTAACACATATTTTGTAGGTTATATGTATTATATACTGTATTCTTACAGTAAAGTAAAAGAAAATTTTAAAATCATAAGGAAGAGAAAATACATTTACAGTACTGTATTTGTCCATACCATAAGTTTACATTGTCTACAAGATAAATCGTCTGTCTGTCAGTACCTACATTAATATTGTCTTATATGACACAAAACACTGCAGATGTTATACGTTACTGACACTAGACATCGAAAATAAAAAGATAATGTGAAAAAGAAATTCATATTTATTTACAGATATAACAATTCACACGTTGATATCAAAGAAGCATCAATATAATTTCTTTACAGTAACCTAGTGTAACTGATACTCTGGCACACAGCACTCTGGGTATGGATGGAGCAAAAAATGACACGCAGGCACCGTTCATAAAGAATATTTTATTAGAACACTGACACAAAAGGGAATAATGCTCTCGGTCCAAGGAACACCTTTCCCCAAAGGCCTATGCTTCAGGACCTCCGCTCAACGTTTCAGAAACACCCCAGCTAACCTTGGAGTTGAAGAACGGTAACGAGAATAGGATTCAAACTCAGGTGTGCAAGACATAAGTAGTCCATCACCTTAACCACTCAGCCATCTCAAGGGAACTTTCCCAGCCTGCTTAGGACCCACAAGCTCTTTCTCTCTCCCGGCAGCAACCACAATTACCCCATTATTTTCCCTGTAAGTCACCCTAGTGGTTGAACACCTTAATCATTTTACCCAGAATGCAATTATTCACAATAAACATTTTCCCACTCAGACATAACACAGGTCATTATAATACACACACACACACACACACACACACACACACACACACACACACACACACCCACACACATTTTCAGAACCGCTTGTCCCATACAGGGTCACGGGGAACCGGAGCCTACCCGGTAACAAAGGGCGTAAGGCCGGAGGGGGAGGGGACACACCCAGGATGGGACGCCAGTCCGTCGCAAGGCACCCCAAGTGGGACTCGAACCCCAGACCCACCGAAGAGGAGGACTGCGGTCCAACCCACTGCGCCACCGCACCCCCCATTATAATACAATTTCTTCACAAAATCATTACTTTTTTCTTAAGAAATGTTTTGTATTTTATGGTAGTAAATGATAAAATAGAAAAGTATCTACACATATTTTATGTATTCATGACATACCTAATTTTTTCTTAATTTTTTTTCGATATTTCTAGGCTACGCAGTTTGCGAGTTTTTTCAAATTGTTGCACAACTCCAAAAAATGTTCCAATATGTTTACTGGAAAAAATCTAAATACAAGTGGACCCGTACATTTGAAACCCATGTTGTTCAAGGGTACTTTTAAAATTTTACCTTTACTCCTGCATTGAACTTGGTCACAGCTGTGGTTGTACGCACTAAAGCATTGCTGTCGGGTCTTCTTTGCATCACCCTGCAAAAACAAGTAAAAGCAGTGGATATGAATGACGGTTGAGTTCGCGGGACGTAGAAGAGGCCAAGTCGAGCTGCCATTACCTTACAAGAAGAGGACCAAAAAGCCACAAGTTGGACATGACAAACTTCAGCGGGAACTCAAACTGCCAAATGTCATGATAGAAACTAAAGTTAATGACCTCATGAAGACCAAAACCAAGAAACAAAAACGACACAACCAGTGCCCACTTAGGCAGTGGGCAGTCGAAGAAGGTTGTTCTTACCTTGTGGGCTAGATGCTCAAACATGTCACGCTCTGGACCATGCCCAAACAGTAGAGGCAGTGGGTTCTTCTCCAACCTGGAGAAAAGAGCAAACATTCACACCCATGACTCATGTCATATTTTTTTTCTTTAAAACACATTTTATTTACCTAAGGTTGGCTAGCCTATGTTAAATGGTAGAGGAAGATGGGGAATCCGACATATGTAACTTTTGACTTAGGTAAAGGGTTGAAGAACGGCCTATTTGCTTTAGTCGAGGGGTGTCTGTATTTTAAAACATACTTTGTTATATTAGTTACATTACTCCAGCTTCCTGAGAACTCTACACAGTACCCCCAATGCTGACTTAGTTTGTGAACCATGACATCCTGGAGTTACCTGGTGACTGCACTTGCGAGGATGCCAATGCTAGTCTCTGCGGGAGGCATAGAGGAGTGACCAGGCAGGGTGGTGACACTGAGTTTCACTGAAGCCATCCCTTTCTCGGTGACTGCAATCCTGTGCACCGAAGAGAAGCATGAGCACAGGTGTCATGGTGGGCCATCAACAACAACGGAACATGACTTGTCATACAATGGAAGGTGGATCAAGAGGCACTGTGGAGGGGCACTCACTGAACCACTACCGCTCTCTACACAATATAATGATCGCTGCAAACGGAACAGGGTCTCACATTGCTACTGGGGACTCCAAGCCATGAATGACTCCATCCAGGATGGCAGAGCCTTCATCCAGGACAAAGGCCAGGCTCACGCCACGCGACTGCAGCAACTTCACAATATTCGCAGCTCCAAAATGGCCATTTATCTGCACCGGGGGTCAGTTAGGGAGCATGGAAGCACAAGTCAGCACTTATTTAAGAAACTAGTGTAATGAAGTGAAAAAATGAAACACGTCAGAACTAAACTGTGCGTGCTGGTGAGAAGAATGCGCACCTCTTCGTCATGACCCAGTCCAATGTAAAAACCACGTCTGGGGGCATAGCCTCGCTCCAGCAAGAACTCCAGTGCTTGCAGAATACCCTTCAAAAGCAAATATTTGCCATATTTAAAAAGTGCACAGCAGGGCTGCAGCTGCTCCAGAACATACATTCATAATTAGTTACATAAAACTGAAAATAAGATTTCATGACGTAATTAAATAGTTATTCAGAGAATCTGCATGAAAATGGCTCATATGTAGCCCTGTATGATGTATGGCATGCAGATAAAACTTTTAATGTATGCGATCATAGATTTTTTTATACAATTTTTATTGCAATTTGTTATCAACCCTTGGAAGAACACAATAAAGCAGAAAGATCTCGATTTCTGCCTCCAACTGAGTCCTACAGCATGGGGAAAATTAGAAATGATCCTTCAAAAGCCAAATGACTTCTGATTGCGCCTCCTAACGAGAACAAACAACTAGGCTGTGTGTGAACTTGCTTCTCTGCATCCCCACCATGACAGACTGCTTGTTGTCTATGGTCCCTCGGCCGTAGATGAACCCATCCACCTCCCTGCCGGAGAACGGCGGGGCATCCCAGCCATCGGCCTCAAACGCCGGTACCACGTCGATGTGAGCGAGAAGCATGTAGGGCTCCAGGGAGGGATCTGAGCCCGGCACCCAGAACAAGTGGCTGTAGTTGGACACCACCTCATAGCGCACCCGGGAACTGGAGAACACTGTGGGAAAAGCTGTCCGCCGGATCACACGTGAAACATGGACATCCCGTCAGTCAGACAGCAGATGGGCAACAAACCCTCTTTGTATCAGTCGTAGCACTTGCATTTATTCATTTAGCTGACACTTTCCACCAAAGAGATTTACCGTGTTAATCTCCTTTCATTTGTTGACCCATTTATACAGAGAGATCATTTTACTGGAGCCATTTAGGGTAAGTACCTTGCTCAAGGGTACTACAGCTGGAGGTGAGATTTGAACCCAGGGCTGTCGCCCCCTCCACTGCCCAGGGGGCTCCATTAAATCCAGTAGTTACGCTAAATAGGCCCCTACTCTTTGAATAATTATAGTATGTATATTACAGCTTGAGCTTGTATGCCTGAGAGTTTAAGGAAAACCACAAAAACACGGAATTTCGTGAAAGAAGTTTTCCAAATATTTCCCCCCTGAAAATGGTTTAGTCCGATCGTTATTAATTAGTTCAGCTCAGTCAGTGACAAACAGCAGAGGGACCCAGTAAAACGGTAAGTCCCACCCCACGTAGTGAACATCACCAATCAGAGTTGAGGCTGATCTGAGAACAGTTGAAGTTAGAAGTGAAGTTAAAGTGGAAGAAGATGAGACTGAGTGATTGAAAATGTCGGGGGGGGAAAAAAAAACATAAATGTGGGTACCAGAAACGTAATGAAAAGAAGGAGAAGGAGGCCAGGAGAACTGCTGGATCCCGTCTATCAAGACCTTCTTTAACAAGACAGGTTAGTGTAGGGATGGCAATGTGATGGGATGCTGTGAACAGATCATTTCTCCACCCGATTTCATACTTTCGCGAGAACAAGACACCTAATAGGAGCTGCTGCCCGCCCACGTGCGCCCCCCTGCCAGTACTGTCACATCATTTTCTCATACTGTACTGGCACGCGCTCACCGGATGATACACGGTCAAAGTCCCCGTCTTTTTTGCACTATTATGTAAATAGAGCTGGTTTTCATAACAAGCAGAAAAAGTGGATATGGGTCGTGTCACAAAGGTTACAAACCTGCCGGCTGCTGATGTGATGTTTTAAGATAACAATGCTGTAAAGAAAACACGAATACAACTCATTTCTCTTGAATGGTTACAGTTATTTGCTTTATTTGATAACGTTATGCAGTGGGGGGCACAGTGGCGCAGTGGGTTGGATCGGGTCCTGCTCTCTGGTGGGTCTGGGGTTCGAATCCCGCTTTGGGGTGCCTTGCGACGGACTGGCGTCCCGTCCTGGGTGCATCCCCTCCCCCTCCGGGCTTACGCCCTGAGTTGCCGGGTTAGGCTCCAGTTCCCCGCGACCCCGTATGGAACAAGCGGTTCAGAAAATGTGCGTGTGTTATGCAGTAGCATATTATCTTCATCAAAAATGAAGACAATGAATTTAAGTTGTTTTATTTTACATTTGACTGCATTCTTTTCAATTTCTGAATGTTTACTTCAGCTGTTAGACACCAGACTGACTGGAAAGATATTATATATTGCTGGTACTTTTTAGAATTTATTTGTTATTTTATTAATTTCTTGTTTTTGTTATTATTGTATTAGTTTGTCTTGAATAATTGCTTGAGGACTTTAGACAATGTTTCATAAGAAGTTAACAGCTTAATGCCATTGTTTTGATGTAATATCCATATAAATATTTAACTTTGGAAATAAAATTGTCAACAACATTACCATGTTCTGCTACAAGTAAATAGAATGTGTAAAAGCGATATGATATTAAACTTTTAAAATAATATGTCCTGCAGCCACAGATTTTACTCTGGTGTCATCCGACCCACAACTCCATTCCATAAATGACTTGGAGGGTCCCTATGGCACCGTGGATGTGGGCCTCCATCCTCATAACTTATACTGTATATGATATGGGTGGAGGGCGGTGGGGACCCACATCAATATTCTATCAGGGGGCCCAGAACTCCCTAGCTACGGCCCTGTTTGAACCTACAACCTTTGGGGTCCAAAGGCAGCAGTTGTAATCACTGTATTACCAGCTGTCCCAGAAGAATAAGATCATTAAAACTGCTTAAAATTATTCCTGGTCTGACAGTAATTGCTGTATGTGAGCAGATATTTGGTTTTATTGTTTTCCTGAAGCCCCCCATAAACCACGATGATTACAACCTTCTTTTTCCAAGCAACCTACCTGTAAAAAAACAGCAAAACTGCCAGCAGGCAGGGTGGCGCAGCAAGTAGAACTGCTGTCTCACAGCGCGTGGGGAGTGTTAAAGGGTGTGGGTTTGATCCCAGCTCAATCTGTGTGGAGTTTGCATGCTCTCTGGGTGCTCTGGTTTCCTACCACACTCCGAAGACATCCTGTTCAGGTTCCCCCATAGCATGTGAGTGACAGAGAGAGTGTGTTTCACTGATGTATGGCTGAGTGACCCAGTGTAAGTCACCACAGTGAATAAGGTGTGTGGGCTGATAGTAACACTACATGGATGGAGTTCATTGGAAGTTAATTTGGAGAAAAGTGTCTGCTAAAAAGATAAATTTAAGGTACTTGCGCTCCTGTAACATGAGCACGAAATGGACTTAGGACTGGGACACAATGTTTACACACACAGTGTCTCCGTCCGCCTGCTCTTTGGACACTTTGATTGAACTTGAAGACCCCGCAGGACCACTGATCTGATGATGATGTGTGCGCAACAGCGAGCCAAGAAGAATCACCTCTTCTCAGCAGGCGGCCGAACTCCTCCAGCGCTGTCACGTTCTGCTCGTAGTCCGAAAAGGACACGGTGGGAATCTGGATCGCCGCTTCGTTATACGAACACAGATCGAGATCACATTAATTTGATTCCCAGACACTCAACTTGCTGCACCGATAATTCGGGGAATATTATAATACGAATAGGAGCGCGCGCATCGCGTCTCTTAGGAAAAGGTGCGCAGCGTCCGATCCTCCAAATTCGCATGCGTCGCTCATGATCGAGACATATAACATGATATATTTACAAAATATCGCGCTGCTGCTTGAAATCAGAAAATGGATGCTGAATCGAGACGCCCACCTTTCAGATTGGCCAGGAGGTGCTCTCTCTGCGGTCCGCTGATGTCAGAGGGGACGTAGACGATCTTCTCCCATTTGGCGATGTGAAGGCCGGCGCTGACATCCAGCGTCAGGGTCCGGATCGTGGCCGCCAGCAGCAGCGCCGCCGCCAGCAGCGCCGAGCTCAGCACGGCAAACTTCGCAAGCGTTCGGACTTTTACGAGAGCGGGATAACCGGCCATCTTCTTCCGCCCGCCGCCGCCGTCTCGCACCCGTTTTAGTCAAAGCGAGTCCCTCCGATCCACACGGCACTTCCGGTGAGACGCCTTTCAAAATAAATGTCCTGCAAGAAAGACGGTAACGGTTCAGCTTAACAGTCATTAGCTGCGGTATCACGTCGCGGTTGAGAACGGTTGTTGTGTGTGTGTCCCACCCCTCACGCCTCTTACACCCTTTTCCTGGTGTGTATTCAGACACGAGTCAGTGCTACAATTTCTCTACGCAAAGAATGTCTACTTACACTTATTCACCCCCCCCCCCCCCCCGACAGGGACTTATATTAAGATAATTAGTCACTCATTAATTTTTTTTTTTTTTTACAATTACCCAACTGTAAATGAGTGACTAGCAGAGCCTTACACTTGGGTGTGTTATTCACCCGTTGCACTGTTGTCCTCTCACTGCTTTGTGACTGTGTGCCTTTAGAAAGTCAGTTTTTCTGTCGTAAGTGCTGATGACAAAATACAGCCTTTTGAGATAGAAGAGATGTCACATGAATGTTTCGCAAGCGCAGCAGAAGTGTGGCAATTACATTGCAGAATGTCTCAAGACAAGTCATGGGCACTGTTCATTTGTAAACTTTATTCAGAAAGCATAAAATACTGCAAATCGAAGGCAAAGAAATCTTTGCTAGAGTGGCACCCTCTTGCAAAGCAACAGAAACACTACATAACATTTAAAGGGGGAGGAGAGGAAAAAAAAAAAGCCCACACACACACACACACACACACACACAAAAAGGTAAAACAGTTAAGTGAGCCACTGCCATAACATCTTTAAGAACAGAATTAAAGGCTGAAGAGACAGCACAACCTAAACTCTTCAGGAACAGCCAGCCTTCTGGCTTCAGCTACATACAATTAGTCTAAAATTTAACTTCTGAGACTTTACTGGAGCTCAGGTCTCCATGTCTATGGAGATGAACTCAAGGCTGTGTCAGTACCAGTCAGCAGTATCAGCTGACCAGGGGTATTGCTCTGCAAAGAGGCTGGACTGGCTCAGATCTCCCATATGACCACTTTAAATATATTTAAGACATTTTTTTGTCAACTAAACAGAATTTCAGATTACAAAGCTGTATGATCACATAACTGCCATGCTTTTTAAATCAACCATCAATCCAAATGTCATTTTCATGAAAATCTTACTAAAATACAGGGACACCTTGGGGTGTCTTTTGGGCAGTTCAATAAGCTCTAAACATTTGCCTTTACCGCCATGGAAACCAGTTAGTCCTCCCCAGCAAGGAAAGGCACAGCAGGATCCTGCAGGGCATCGAAGGCCTGAACCTCCTCCATATCACCTTTATTGTGGTTCCAGGCTGTGACTAGAGCAGTGAAGGGGTTAATCAGGCCATCTGTCGTGGCTCCGTAGATGAGGTAGAGGAAGCTTGTCACAAAGAGGAAGACCACAATTTGAATCCAGACAGGGACAAGCTGCTGTTGCAGCTTCTCCCTCTCTTTGGTTCCAGGGCTGGATGGAGTGCTGGGGTATTTGAACTGTACAGGCCGCCCAGCTGCCCCCTTTATGGGTCTACGACATGTGGCGCTAATGAACAGGTAGAGAAACTGCAGTTAACCAGCAATGTCAGTCCAACTGAAAAACACTTCAGGAAGCACCTGCATTTTTTGCAACTATAAGGAAAGATCCAGGAACACTAAACTCTGAACTGTATTTTCACAGGTGTTGCTCAAGAAGTTGAAAATTAACCAAGCTGTTAGTTCTTAATCTCAGCTGACCCCCAGCTGCCCCATTAGTTTCAGCTCTTTTCAGCTGAAAACTATGCATAACCCTATAGTGTAAAAGGACCCGAATCATGATTGCCATCGTATTACACATGCAATTACTGTTTTATAAACGGTAACCTGTGCTTCACAATGATACAATATTCTTCAATCAAGGCAAAGAAAAAACCCACACTACCTTTAATCAATCCCTAGAGCAATTTTGAAAAAAGCCAAATCCAAAGTAAATGCGTGAAGGCATCTGAGAATTCCACACACCTGATACCAGTAGGTGTACGGACCATATCTGGGAACATCTCTGTCAAAACATCCCTTTTGGGTTCCTGAAAAGAATGTGGGGAAAGGAGTCACTGAGGAGAGCAATGACTGACAGACAAATCACAATGCCATTTCAAGTTTTTCTCTTCTTTTTTTTTTTTTTTTTTAAATATATGAAGTTCTGTAGTGGACTCGTGTTCCATCGACAGCATAATTTTTTTTTTTTTTTTTTTTTTTTAAAACACACTGTTTCCAAGATATACAGGGTCACTGTTCCAGGGTCTAAGACAGGTGGTTAATAAATATGGAATAAATACAAGTAGCACTTTACCTGAGGTTTTGAGATTGAGACAGTAGTTGGCTTTACTAAGGAACAAATGTAAATGGATTCCCGATTCCAATCTTTTTTTTTTTTTAAAAATAAAAAGCTTATCGTTAAGAACCCAGTGTATTATGCCAATAAGCAAACAAATCATTTTAATGTATGTCCTTATAAAAGGAAGTTTGGTTTCTCGACAATGAAAAGAGCAAAAGTTCCATAGTTGAGAAAAATGTAATGAAGACCTATAGAGGAGTATTCAACATTGAAAGCACAGAGAATGTTCAAGTGAAAGATGACAAAACCCCCCAGGGGTGGGGAGTGCTCACCACATGGCTCTTGTCCCTTAGCCTCTGTTCATTGCTGGTACTGGTGATGCCCTCCATCACAACCTTGTTACAGTATGGTTTCCTCTTTTCCATCTACAATGCACACAGCAGAGTTAACATTAGTGTTCACTGGTATTGTGGTAACTGGACTGATGGAAAACTAAACCCAATCTCTACATTAGACTGACTTTCAAACATTAAAAGTGAATGTAAAGTTCACAAGAATTTTTAGCAGCTCCACATTCACTGAACAGCAGGATCTTGGTGACCACATTGGGTTTACAAGTGCCTATGTAGAAAAGAAAAACCTTTGTACCTACCATTTGGTTTTCTAAGAGTTAACAGTTATGGAAACGTATGCTTAAAATGACTTCCAGGTTAAAAAAATTGATCGCCAAAGAAATGAAACATTAACTGTAAGCAAATGTCCATGTGGTAAGAAATTTGGAAAGTATATGAGATTGTGAAGGCCAGAGTCACATGAAACTATATGCATTGATTCTTTCAGGCCAGACAGTATTGCAGTGCTCAGTTTCACAAGTTAAATAGTTGGCTGCTGGTAGCTAAGGAACTTTCCTCCTCCACCAGTTGAGTGATGCTGAAGGTTTGACTGGGGAGAGAGGTCGTGACAGCAAGTCCGCCATCCAAAGACATGCAGAGAGGCTTCACCTGTAGGGACCACATCACATCACTCAAGACTTTCAGGAGATCATGTCAGAGGGAAATCTGGATGGTGGTTCAATGTCTCTCATATTAAAGATTGTGGCATTGTCAGAAGCTGATACCTTCAATAAACAGACAGGAGTCAGACAAAAGACCTGCTAATAAAAGCCCTGTTGAAATAAAATGAAAATGTAAGAGTGGATTAAGAGCCTGGAAAGAAGAAAAAAGAAGGCCGATCCAAAATCATTACATTTTTCCATTAACTTTCCTAATCTCAGGATACCAACAAGTTGTGACCCAAGGCATCAGGATATTCTGATTTTAGCTAAAGTAGACTAAGGTGCCTCAAAATCCAGGCAAATATGGATGATTTTGGATCTTCCAGTGAAGTAGTGTGTTGATGCTAAAGAATGAACAGTAACACCGAGAGATTCATGTACATGTGACCTGCTGCCTGCATACACCCAGGAGTGTGTGTTAAACTGACACCAGGTGACTAGTGACAGAGACCAAATGATGGAAGAAAGGCAGGGAATGATACCCCCTGTGTAGGAGGTGGTCCTGTGAAGGTGTTACTGCCCAGTGTGGGGAGGACTGGTGAGGCAACCAGTGCTTGGCCCTTTTCTGCAGTAGAGTCCATTGAGGTGCCAGGGTCCTCCTCTGAGCTTATGTTCAACATGGGATCATGGCGCTGCCACTGCATGGTGACACACAGGAAATGGCCCTTTGCAACAAGTCACCCACATCAGCATTTCAGGAGAAACTCAGCTGTTCTTAACTCCAAGGCAATAATATGAGTGACCATCCCACAAAAGGTAAGACTTCAAGACCTTAGAAATGACAATAGTATCTTGGCAGAAAGGTTCTTGTTCAGGACAGTGTCAGTGTTGAATTTACCAGTCCAGAAGGTGGTAAAAAACACCTGGGGTAGTAACTGTCATCACCAAGAGAGCACTCCCCAACCTGTGCAGTAAAACAAGCACATAAGAACCACACTCCCATAGAAACAGACTTGATGAATTTTGAAAAACAATGTAAACAAAAGCTTAAACTGTTTTCAACCTCTTTTGGGAAGATTAAGGATGTAACAAGACTATTCCTTTAAAGACCAACTATTACACAAACTCCTGTAAATACTGACATTTGAGGAATGTTCCATCTGAGTTTTTTTAAAAACCACCCCACACCACACATGGTGTGAGGGAAAACACAGCTGCTGCAGTTCCCCCCACACCATTAGGCAGAAAGATGAGCATAAGGAGAAGCACATTCATTCAGTGGCTTTTTGCAAAGACTCATACTCACCCTGCTGTCAATGAGCGAACTCTGTTCCACACCTTTCACTCCCTCTGACCCGGCATATTCAGACCCTGGGGACACACACACACACACACACACACACACACACACACACACACACACCTTGTTACCCATATTATTTTCTTGTCTGAAGTTTTAAATGCAGGAACACTCAATTGGCACTTGGGGTGGGCAATGTAGCTGCTTTTATGATACAGGAGATAATCCATGGGTTCCCCCACCCCCCTACCAGAACAGTCATCCTCCTCTTCAGAGTACTGGTTTGTGTCCACAGTGCTGGTTGGTGTTGGATTTGAGGTAACATTCAACAGCCTCAGTAGCTTCTTCTCATAGAGGGCTCTGGTAGAAGCTGTAAGACAAAATACCACTGGCACCCTTGAGAACCCAAGGGTTTCGCTGTACCTTATGTACAAATAGAATCTTCAGTTCCTAATTCATATAAACCACACATTTTGAGATTTTATTGGCAAGGCAACTTGTCAGGTATTGCAGGGGAGGGGAAAAATACTCCCATTACACCTGCTGTTAACCTAGTCATTTTTTTGGGGGGGGGGGCGTGCAAAACAAATGTGTAGGACATAAAAATAAGGTTGTGTTTTAAATTCTTCAAAAATGTCATATGACCCCAGTACTGGGTTGTTTTATTACATTTTCCCCATCCCATTCCAGCCCCATTTCCCGTCACTGATTTAGTACCCTTGAGCAAGGTATGTGAAGGGTGAAACACTGCCGTTTATAACTAAACGCTCTATAAATGCAAACGCTGAAAGCTGCTTTGGATAAAAGTATAAGCTTTATTATTAAGCAACTTTCAACAAACCATTTTGAATCAGACTAGCAGGTAATGAGCCCATTCAGCACCTTGACCGTCTTCTTTCCAATCTAACCATCAATGAAACTACAGCCTAGACCAATATGGAAATTCTGGACTTGCCTACAGACACATCTGTCAGACTGCTAGTAGGGATGGTACAGGTGCATCAGCACAGAAACTGCAACATCTCTTCTACGGTCTTACCTACAATGGGCCCAGGGGTGACACCCAACCGGCGCAGCCTGTTCTTGAGCTCCTCATCTGTCAGCTGGCTTGCATCCATCACGTACAGCTCCTTGCTCTGTGCCTCCCCTGCTGGGATGTTTGCCTGTTTCGGTAAAAACAGAGCCTTTGCCGCATAAAGACTGCCTGCTGCAGTATACCTGATTAAGGTACCTACCCTAAACTGATATAGTAGAAATGATCCAGTTGTACACATTTAACATCTTACTACCTCCTCTTAGGACCCTTCAAAGTACCTAACCTGAACTGTTTGTGTTTTTTAAAAAAAAAAAAAACCCAGCTGTTTAAATGGGCAAATAATTGTAAGTAGTGTAACATACAAACCCAACATTCAGTCAAAGCATCTGTTAAATGAACACCACACTGAATGCACCTTCATATACCTACCAGCAAATTCATAACTGCCTTATGCTGCTGGGAAAACTGGTTTTTTGGCTCCTGTTTATACCCACAAAGAAATCACTTTGTGATTTAAGTGAAAGCTAGGAAATGCAAAACTAGCTAAGCCACAAAGTTGGAAAGGGGCACAGACCAATGGTTGCATGTCTGATATCACATGTTGGCAGATTACTGTATACAACTCTAGCTACACACTTCAGCACCAAGATACAAGTATTGGATGAGTTGATGTGTAGCAGCTAGCTTCCCAGACATTTCAGCTCAGATGGCTGATTGCCACCCTCAGCTTAAAGGCCAAGATCCTTTGCCTCTCAGCCTGCCCTTCCACCTGTCAGGAACTCTACAAATCCGGGCAATTCACTCATCTCATCCACTTCATTGATTAAGAACTGGGGAATAACAATGGACCCGAGTCTCGGCTGCAATGTGTTGGGAGGAGAAAAATTACCCAGTCCTGTGCGTGCATCCTATTTAAAATCCTGAGGATACACCCTTATCACACACCACACTACATAGCTCCTGGTCAAGGCCACAGTGATATCTTGCCTGGACTGCTACAGCTTCTTCCGGTCTCATCTTAATGCTTCTACCAAGAAGCCAACCAATACAAAATTCCACAGCACACATTACATTTGACCTGCTAGTGTTCTCATGTCTCTCTCATCCTTATCTGCCCCTCCACTAGCTTCCTGTATCAAGCTGAAGACTCTGGTTACAGCCTACAACAGCATCAACAGCTCTGCAGGTCCTCATCACTCGCTACATCCCAAAGAGCTCACTACACACCTTGACATCTGGTAACTTCATGATCCCAATCACAAGAGTATTAAAAAAAATCAAAAGCCTAACGGTTGTTGGATTTAGCACCAATGTGATAGAATGAGCTCCCTCTCTTACTCAAAACTGCTGAAACCCTCTCAACATTGATGAAGGCTCTCAGGACATTTCTTTGGGTCCCACTTTTCCAATCCATCTGCTCCATAGAAATAGGTCTGCATTCATTCCTTGTTATTCTATAGGAATCTATGCATACAAAAATACCAGCAAAAACTAACCAGTTTGAAAATCACATATCTGCATTTATATCCCTCCATTGTGAAACTAATTTTTGCTTACTCTGAGTTGTATATCACTTTGGGGCAAGAAGAGTGTCTGCTAAAAGAATAAAAATTTTTCCATCAAGGTTTAACAAAGTAACTAAGGTCATAGAACACTGCAATTTTTTTCTCATGTTATAATACAGTACATCCAAAATGTCAAGTTATGAAGAAAAAGCTACACGCATTTACGGTAAACTGGAAGCCATTCTAGAATGGTCTTAAAAATCTATCCCTGTGAACCCATTTCTCCTGAACGCCTGTCACCTAAATTCCTCTATCATCAGCTCCTATGAAAACCTACATATTTCAATCACATCTACAGGCAGCTACTCGAGTCACGTATACCAGCAAGACGGTGGTATTAGACAAACCCGGTGCTGTTTGACAGCATTTAGTCATTTTCAATACCTTGCTCAAGGGTACTGGAGCAGTGGGTGAGATTCGAACCCGCAACCTTCGGATCTGAAGACAGCGGCTCTACCCGCTACTCTATCACGACACCCCTCAAGTGTCTAAAATACTTGAAGGATGTGTGCGTGCGCGTGTGCTCATGGGCAGAGCTGGAGACCACCCCTGTTCTGCACCCCATACCCCTCACCCAGGCATGGGGGTTCAACTCAGACCGGTGGTGTCAGTTTCAGTGCGTGTGTGAGACAGCTGCACCGCTGCTTTGGGTCATCCAGTGCTGACTTCAGCAGACCCTTGGACTGCAGTCCAAACACCCCCACCCCAACTAGTCTCTAACATTAGCAACACACACAGCCTCAGGGAGCTCTGACAGAGAACAAAAAAAAGTCAGTGTCTCTCCTTAAACACCATCAGAACACACATCTCAGCACACACTCAACTTCCAATCATGCAGCATGTTGTTAAACCATATAATTATATTAGCCCATTCTGGACACTGTCTCCGTGTGAGGTCACAACTCACTAAGCAAGTAACCTGGTCAAATATCAATCATGTACCGTGGTATTACCATACAAGACGCAGGTTTTGTGACAAATTTATCAGCGTGACTTTGTTTCCCGCATTCTGGAAAGCATTTTTGCATCCAGATAGGCAGTAAAGAGTAACTCACGCCGCCGCCGCCGCCCTCCTCTTCGGCGTCACAGAGTTGCGCCACGCGCGTACAGGTGAGGTGATGTGTCTCAGGTGCAGCTCCACGTGCACCTGCTTCGTACTGCCCTCTGCCGGCAGGGCCACGTCGTGCACCAGCAGCAGCACCGCCGGGAGTTACCGCTTGGACAGGCGAGCGGGGTCCTGCGGGAACAGGGGCATGTCGGAGTCACGGCGACAGGGGCGAACTGTGCGCGCGCCACGCCTCGGCGGGACCGTGCGTGCGTGCGCGCGCGCGCGCGCATGCGCGTACCGCACAGCCATCTCACCGAGGGGGAGGCTAAGGCCGTATCATGGTACTATTGTGACCCTAGGAAGCAAAAGCGGTGAATTACAAACCATCGCCCAGTACAAAAGGAAAAGCGTCCAGCTGTGTAGAGCCACCTGCCTGAGCGAAGCGCCTGTTGCTCAATTTGTGCTAAGCACTGACTGACACAGACCCCCCCTGAGCAAACCGCTGCTGTTAACGTACAGACTTTACATAAAACTAAAATAATAATATCGCATCTATTTTAATATGGGGAAACAAGTCCCGGGTGCCACTTACTACGTTAGCTGACCGTACAATTCACTTAATTACTTTCACCTAGCGCTTGCTGCCGTGAACTTTATATTGGCGGAGATGCGTGACGTGTTTAACTAATCGCCTTGTTCATGTTCATGGACCCGTGACGTGTTCACCTAACTGCCTTTTCTATCTTTTTTAGTAATAGTTAACCGACCACCTTCTCCATGTTCATGGACCCGTAACGTGTCGTGTTCACCTAACTCTGCCTTCTCTATCTTTTTAGTAGTAGTTAACCGACCACCTTCTCCATGGCCCCGTGACATGTTCACCTAACCACCTTTTCATAGTTCTGTCACATATTTAACTGACCACCTTCTCCAAGTTCATGGACGCGCGACGTGTCGTGTTCACCCAACTGCCTTCTCTGTCTTTTTAGTAATATTTAACCGACCACCTTCTCCTTATTCATGGACCTGTGACAGGTTGAACTACCCACCTTCTCTGCACTTGAGGATCTGTGACATGATTAACTAACTTTGCCTTCTCCATAATCGTGAAACTAATTTTAAACTTCACACCGGTGATTTATGAGCGTATGTTCTATGCAAGTTCTGCATGAGTCATGAACACACATTTGGTCTCAGTTATGTTAATTGGTCGAGGAGTTAGTGCTCTGCGAAACTCGTGTCTGCCGTGTGATGGTGGCTTTTCTTTGAAGGAGCAGCTAGGCCCTAGGGTTAGGGGTCAGGTGTCCCCATCCACAAGTGGCATTTCCACTCTGTGCCCAATGGCTTTCAACCCTACATGAGATATCATGTATAATCACATAGGAATAGAAAGCCATAAAACACAGAAGTAATCACCTTTTATGGGGACAAGTCATAAAATTTACACCAGAGCAAACTATATTGGTATAATAAAGAAGAAGAGACCAGCTGATTGTCTTGAAAGTTTTCATCCTGACTGATTAAAGTATGATAGCAAAAAAAAAAAAACAATGATTATACTGGGGACTGATTTGAACACAGCCGCTGCGCTATACTCCAAACATGCCTTTCATTTTCAGGCCATGTCCCAGCTTGCCATCCCTCCCACACTGCGACCCTTTTACAACCTCCCAAGCCTGGCCTCCATGGCTTCTATTTCGATCACTTCTTCAGAAAAATCCCCCACACAGAATCATGAGTAAAAATGGTAACAGCAGCCAACTTCTAGTTAACAGTCCTCATTTCTGGACTCATCACTATGATGACAGGTTATGAATCCCAAATACATCCCCTGTAATGCCTTCTTGAGCATGGCTTGTCTCCGCTCAGGGGGTTTGCCAGCACTATTCACGAATGATCATACCATACCCTGTCTACCGACTGTCTTTCAACCGTTCACACTCAGTGCTTATCTGTTACCGTGGTTGGTTGCAGTTGGAAATGAAACACCGCCAGATGGTAGATGCATGAACGACTTCACACACTGACCTACAGGGAAGCAGGCGGAGGCTCGTGTCATGGTGTGGATGCTGTATCTCGAATCGTGATCCCAGATGAGGTCACACTCAGCATACATGACTTTCTGTGCCTTTGCTTTCACATTAGGGTCATGAACCCAAGCTGAGTTGGCTGGACCACATTCAGTAATAAGGTCCGTCTCGCTACAGAATCCGATTTGGGAATATTTAATTGGGAACTCCCGTCACGTAGAGAACACAACAATTACAGGGTTTCATACATTATCCCGTTCTCTGGATGGATGAGAATAAAAAAAAAATACAGAATTTTCTATCAAAACTAATCTTGACGAGCTCCATTAATGATATACTACATATTCTTCTGAACATACACTGAAACGGGGATATTTCTGGTAAACACCTTATTAAAAAGATTTGTTTGTCAAATTTGTTATGTAAATCATTAATGTCATTCACTTGCTGAAATTCAGTGTTTTTCTTGGGATGTAATTACAAGAATCATGTAAAACTTACCATCTGTTGTACAGCTGCCAAGAGGGTGCTATATCAAGAGTTTAATGTTTTTGGGGCTTAATTAATAATCTATTTTACCTAAAGAAAATAATGTCTGAAATTCAAAATAATATTTTTGAGGAATATTACAAGAGTAAATTAAAAGGCATAGCAGTTTCGGCAAAGAGGCAAATTTAATCATTGCAGGAGAACACAGAAGTGAGTTGGCTCATTTGACAAGTATAAAAATTTCATTTTTCAGGCTACAGTGATCTTACACCCTTTAAGTATTCAGAATGAGGGCACTGAAAGAAAACACGGAACATAGTCATACTGTTATGGCAGTAACACTGAGATACCACTACCGGCTTAATTTGCTGAACCAGCAGTGGTAAGGAGACCATCAGCAATCGAGAGGTGTTATTATGGTTTATTTACACTTTGGTACGACTGTGTGAAACAGACAGTCCGCTTCATTTGTCACAACAGTGTTTCACTAGTTCACAGCAGTGCATTTATAAAGTCTGCAGTCTGGCAAAACGAAACTGCCGTGTGTTAAGTGAGTCGGCGGAGGTGTGGATCACAGTGGGGTGGGGGGGGGGCGGGGTATTTAATCGAGGCATCCATCCTCACAATCTGAAGTGCGCACTCAGAAAATTGCACATAAATGTCAGCTCATTGAGTCTCCCACCGTGATTTTGGGTGTTGACGATTAGAGTCATGCTGGCTGTTGATTAATCTTGACGTAGCACCTGCACAATACATCTGTAAGTGTGTGCATTCGAGCCAAATGATTCATTTCATTCAGACGAGCTGAGGCACCTTGCGCCAGTGTTATAATATCCTTTTCTCATGTCTATGGATGGATGGCTTATAATCGTTTTAATCATTTATGGATTTTAATCATTGCAGTAAAGTAGAAAAAGCAAGTGTGTTAACATGAGACTTACCTATGGTGTCCTGATGTGGCCATGCCTGCTGTAGCAAGTTCAAGGCATGATGCACTACACTCTGGAACCCGTCGCTCTTCCTCCCTCAGTCCCTCAAATGTCACGCTGGCAGAGGCTGTTTCTCAAGTCCAGCAGAATCCTCCTCGCACTCATTCCAATGCACGGTGCAAAACGTCTCGAGGAGATCAGAGTTACTGCGCTCCATTTCCCCTTATCTCCCCACCACATACTGTGCACTGTAGTGCATCAGAGAGGTTGAAATCTTCATAAAGCATAAATGTCACCGCAGCGTTAGCCTGGATGAATATTTTGGCACAGTCAACAAGCAATGCACTTTGCTGTTACACCAGAAAATAGAAAAAGGTCTTTTTATAATCGAGCAGCTGATGTACCCCTGGGAGGAGAAGTGTCGTTTCTCTGCTTTGTGCAACTCCCCCAGCAAATCAGAATGGCAAAAAAGATTCAAATCACTTTTCTTCTGAGCGGATGGGTGGGGTTCTCGTTTAAGTCTCGTCGCTCTACCAGGGCTCTGTCCGACCCCTTCTATTTACGATTAAGGACTTTTATAAGGATTACGAGGTCATGTCTGCTGTGATGTGCTCACAGAAGTGTGTCGAGCGTAGAAACTCTCCTCTCTCAGAAGTTAAGGACTGTCAAGTCACGACTTTTATCATTTTGCCCAGGGCCCTTAGTCATGTATATTCAATTTCACCCTTAAAATACACCTTAACTACAGTAGCCTGAGTCCCTTTTGCAGCTGCAAGGTGAAATGGTTCTCAGACAGCTGCAGTACATAATGTTGTTAAACTCAAAGAGAATCATACTTTTTATGAACATAAAAATATGTGGAAATAGTGTTTTATGTTGTATTTATGAAGGTAAAATGTATTGGGTTACTTACTGACATTGGTGCGTTTAACGACCCTTTAATTCTTCTAGAATTAGACAGTTTAAAACAAGATTCTCCTCCTCTCCACTATTTATGTAAGGTGCTTAGAACCTGAAATTGTTTAGCACACAGTTATAAGAAATTGCACAGATTTCATAATTTCTTTGTCAATCTTAAGGCGTCGTCATACCGTCATAGCTGTAACTCGTAGACTATCAAAGTTTTGTCCCCTGGCACTGAATATACCGGCAATAGAACAGGTACTTACCTTCTGGGCTCCATCCTTCAGTGTTCAGCTGTGGAACAGACTTCTTTTTCTTAGCCCCTGTATGAAGAGACAATGAAAGTGCGGTGGGGGGCAGGGTGAGCGAGTGAGTGAGAGAGAGAGAGAGAGAGAGAGAGCGAGAGAGAGAAAGAGAGAAAGCAAAAGAGAGAGAGGTAATTTTAGAGCTTCCAAAGACAGCAGTCTCAGTGAAAGTAATAATAATAATAAAAATTTAAAAAAAAACATAATAATAAAAATAATAGGAAGAATGGTCTGACTAAAAGGGCTTCACATACAATTGCATCATGTTAACTGATAGCACAAAAACACTTATTAATTGCTTAAACGTCAGAAAAAAAATGAGAAAAGTCATAAGGAGTAAAAGGCACAAGTCTTTCGTTTGTCCAGATATTTTTAAAAAAGCTGATATATTTCACATTTTCACGTTTAAACAAATATTTCACACAGAATTTCTTGTTTCTTGGTGTTTACCTTTTTCCTTCCCCTCCTTACGAGGGAACAGAAGATTAAAAAAAGTGCCCTCTAAGGCCAAATAAAAAACCTTTCTGCTCAATTGCACAAAATCAAAATATTAAGTGAAAGCGCAGGCAGACATTTTTGTACTGCTTGAGGATTACACATATTATTTGAAAGCTTAGAAATTTTGGCTTTGCGTCAATTTTGGCCAAAATGAGGCCGAATTTACAAATGCAGAGCGTGTTCTTCTTGAGAAAATTATGAAATTAGTAAGAAATTCGTTTACTTTCCTAAACGTTGAAACGATATTAAGGAAAAAGTGTCCTAGTAATTAATAATTGTTTGGACGTAAACAAGTGGGAATGCAGCTGTTCCCAGGCGGCTGCTTCCCTACGTCTCCCGTGAAGTCTTGGTGGCGTGATGTACAGCATGACATGCGACTCTCCTTTGATAGCCTACGCCTCACTGTCGGTCCAGCTGACCGCCCTCCTCACAGAGCATCGACTGGTCGTGGACAAGGAGCTTCAGACCCTCCAGTGGTGCCAACGGGCTTATCCGCAGGTACCTGACAGGTCCATCGGAGGAACCGACACAGCGGCCAGGCAAGGTCCCCCGGTCGGCTCCGCTCCGGCGGCGGGGGGACGGCGCCAATTAGGCTCCCCTCCCGCTGCGGTACAGCGCAGGCTTTACTCACAGAGGCAGCCAAGAGAGTGGATGATGTTCATTTCTGTCCTGGCAATAACAGACCAGTCCACAGGCAGCATTCCAGCATAGTGCCAGGTGTGGACGCAAGATTGGACAAACGCTCGACATGAGCTCAGGCAGTGCGCGGACAACCTGCGGACCCTTTGTCCTCATCTCAAAAGCAGGGCGCGGGACGTTTTTGTTCTCCTTTTTCGTGCTGAGGTTTTTCACAATGCATTCCTATGTCACAAAGTTAGGCAGGGGCTGGATTAACAGTGCTAGAATAGCAGGCGCTCGAGAGCCTAACAAGAACGTTGCATATAGAAAAGGCAATTGCACCTGTGGTGTTTTTTCTTCTCTTTGAGCTTTTCAGTATTCTAAACCTGTCCCTTTCTGTGTTTCCTTGTCCTCTCCGCTCTCCTACTGGTGATCTGTCAGCACAAGTGATTGTGGACGAGCTCTGTATCCATCTCCAAGCTTCGGTTAGCGACACCCCCCCCGGAGCCCCCCCGGAGCCCCCCCAGCACAGAGCTGTGACACAGCGAGGGTGAAAACTGGGGATGGCAATTTAGCAGATACTAGACAACCGACAGGAGAGAGACGGCGATGCTGGAGGAGGGGTGTCGGTGTCGGAGAAGGAGGAACACACGAGATCTAAGAATGTACAGTAAGCGGAGAAGATGATACCATGGGAGTACTGGAGATCATGGTAACACGGGAATGCAGAAAGTCACGCCGCCCACAAGCGGACCTCACCAGGCCCCTGCGTACCTAAGGCCCTCCGTTTTACACTGCGAATACAGCTCTAGCCTGTTGTTTCCATCTGCATTATAGCCCCTGCCAGTTTCTCTTTTCTCCCCGCTCTCTCATTTTTCTTCCGCTGCACACAGAGACGCTCAGTCCATTACCGAGTGCCGCCTCTCGCCAAGTCACACTTCACGGGCCTGCTCTCCGGAGACGACGGGAGGGGAGGGCTTCAGGGAGAGGCAGCGCGGGACACCGGGAAGGCTCCTTCCTTTGATTTGGCTCCGGCTGTGAAAAGGCTCCCGGCGCCGCCGTCCGAGCTGTGAGACAGGCCCCCCTCGCACCGCAGGAGCCTTCGCAAGAAGCGAAACGTGTTTTTTTCACAACAGGAGAACGTCTATGGCGCCACCATCCCAGGTCCGCTACCCTCCTCTCACCTCCAGGGCTGCGGAGGATGGGAATGGGACGGGACGTGGAACCAAGGAACACAATGCGCTGATGTTCAATCGGTGTTAAATACAGCGTGGTGGCGTGATGTACAGCATGACATGCGAACCTGAAAGCATGTGAACCTGTTGTGTCCCTTAGTTTTACCACAAAATAGCTATTTTATTGAGAAGCTGTGTTTCTCATCTCACACGATAGGTGTGTAATGATCAATTCCATATGTTGCTTTAGAGGAAATCGTGTGTGTCGTAGAAACACGGAAGTGGTGCAGGTGCAAAAATAAGCAAAGTCCAAGTTGCTTTGGTTAAACCAAGTAGGTAAGCAGAATTGGGGGCGTAAATCATAATCATTTATTCATTTTATAAGTTTAAGATTTTATACAAGAATAATGACCATCGTTTGAGGGTTCACTTACTTTTAAGCAGTACTGTGCATACAGCTGTTGTCTTCATCCATCGCATTGTGCTTATTTTGACCCCTGCTGGAATGGATCTTCTCAGACAGTTCCAGCATCTTTGGAGTTTCGATAATGAGGTGCAGATAAGCTTAAAAATGCTTTATTACAAATCTGCGGAATCTCACCAGATGACGCATTGCAGTTGGCCGCACCTGCAGCCTCTCTTCTACCCCTTATGTACCCCCCCCCTTGTCTGCTACCTATAAAGCAGACCGTCCACTGGTCTCCTAAACAGAGATGCTTGGTATTCTAGAAATTTCCACAGCAGACAAAGGAAAGAGAAGGCTCCAAGTAAGACACAAAAGAGTGAAAACTGAAGACTTAAAAGAATGCCGTATAGTGAATAATATAATGAAGAGTTGGTAAAGCATAATTAAAAGTAAATCATGGCGATATAATGAAGCGCAAATGATAATGAACTTGTGAAAAAAGTAAGTACTCTCCAATTAGCAGACAAATACCATTAGAATTCATAAGCAGTGCTCATGTCATCTTATTCATTGCTTCTTCTTCCAGAGATCAGCTGATGATAGTTACAGCCAAAGGTGTCATTGTCAGACAACTGGAATTTTGATTATATTTTTGACTATATTTATTTTGACCCCTGCCCCCAATTAAATTAATTAGACTGCATTATAATTCACTGGGCAGCACCGTGTTCAGCTGGCCATACTTATATTCTTAAAAATCTGGGGCCTACTTTATCGGTTAGTCAGCTGTTCCTAGCGTAATATCAGATGAATTGGGAAATATTTTTATTATTAATGGAATGTTCTGCCCTTCCTCCTCACATTAAACTCTTCCAGGACGTGATTCCACAGCTCCTGAAGTACCTGCCTTGTAGCTCCCTACATTTTACCATGTTACAAAGGCCAGTCTGCTATGAGAAATGGGGAAACATGTCTCTAAATGAAGTGGAACAGGAGAGAAATTCCTTGTTGCCCGTTTTGACGCCGATGACCGAAATGCAGGGGCTCTCGCTCGCATGACAGCTGGGTGTGAAGCGCTCTTCTGGAACAGAAGGGTTGTGCTGATCTAAAGTAAGGCAAGAGCTGTGACACGTGATGGCACTGGTTTTTCTTCCTCACTCTTCATTTCTAGTTAACTTCCGACCATCCAGAGGACACGTTAATAAAGCATATCGATAAATTTAACGGATCTGATCTTACACGCACCTCCGTGACTGTTTGACTGAGGAAAGTGATGTGAAAGTGTAGTTACCCCTAGGAAGACTTCAGATCTGACATGTGAACTATTCATATATTTCATACGGGACAGCTGGTGATGTAGTGGTTTGAGCTACTGCCTTTGGCCCTAAGGGGTTGCAGGTTCAAGCCCCCCTTTCAGCTATTGCCATACCCAAAGCAACACGGAACACCTGAGGTGTGGCATGATGCATAAAAGGCAACATCAGAACAGGAGCTGACATGGAGCCTTGTTACTTGTGATTTCCTTCTCCTTATGTCTTCTCTACTCTTTCCTGATCCCTTAGCCCTTTCCCAGTCCCGAGCTCCTACTTCTTTTCCTTGTGCCTCCTTATGATCATTGACCTCTTGCCTGTGTACCGACCTTGCGCCTCGAAGACCTTTTGCCTGTCCTGTGACGAAGTTTCTTGGAATTCCCATAATAAAGCCTTTATTCCGTTCTGCACTTGGGTCCGTCACTTCCTTCTGGGGCCGAACATGACAGCTATAGTACCATTAAGCACTACATCGCTCCAGTAAAAATTACTGTGGCAGATGAGGCAGGAAAGGTGAGGTGCTCACCTCTCGGCGTCTTTATTTAGGGTCGTGCGGGGGAAGACAACAGCGGGGGAAAGGGGGGAACCGGGAACTGGTAGAGCGGGGCGGTGCTTCGGGGTTGTGGTTGGGATTGGGGTTGTGGTTGGGACCGGGATCGTGGTTGGGACCGGGGTCGTGGCTCTCTCTCTCTCTATCTTTCTCCTGCATCTCTCTCTTCTTCTCACTGGCGGGTCAGGGTGGGAGAAATAGAGGTTGCAATTAGCCCCAACTGCGGCTGGCTTACCCCGGACTCCTCCCCCCTCCCTGCCCGCCTCGGCGTGTTACATTACCCACCTCTATAAATGAGTAACTAACTCTAAGAACCTTAACATTGTAAGTTGCTTTGGAAAAACATGTCAGCTAAATGAATAAAGGTAACTTGTGGTAACATAATCCGTTTTCATTTCGTTCAGTGCGTCTGACATTGTTGCTCGATGAATAATCCCATAATATTGAATCTTTTCTCAAGAGGTTGTCTGGGCAGCTGATAGCACGTTGATTAGATCCGAAAAGCTGCAAGTTCAAATCACCCCTACCACTTTAATACCCTTGAGCAAGGTACTTACCGTCCGATAAAATTACGCAGCTGTATAAATGGGTAAATAACTGTACATAGCTTAATATTGTAAGTCGCTTCGGGAAAAAGTGTCAGCTGAATGAATAAAGGTAATCTTCATGGCAGTATTAAAATAAAATGCGTTTTGGTTTAGGTGACCAGGGTATCCACAGCTACGACTGCATCGATTTCCTCCACAGCCAAGTTAAACAACTCAGGGTTGACCATATAGCCACATGTATGAGAAGAAGTGCTCATTTTTGATGACTTCCGTCCCAACTTTGAAGAGTGCTTGTCTGAGTCTTCCTCGCTGATCCTCTCACCCCTCCGTGTTGTTGTTTTCGTAGGCGCCGTGCCACAGTGCTAGGCTCCTGCTGGGGAAATGGATCTCGGGCGTACGCCTCCGTGGGCCAAGACACACAGAGCGCCGCGGAAAGCCTTCCTCCTCATCACTGTCAGCCGAGTGACCCGCTGTCTGTCAGCTGGACAGGAACCAATTACCCATCCGCTTTGCTCCAGAGAAACTCACCGACAGGTACCTCGCACAAATAGCACAGCGCTTTCACTGCGGGTCAAATGCTTGTCCACTTTGAGAAATGGCCAGCCTGGCTCCGAAGGAAGTCGAATGGGGTGCATTCTTACTCTGGTAGACCTCAGCAGATACAATTTCCACAATATCATTATATATTTTAGATATGTACATACAGTGTTACATATACATTTATTCATTTGGCAGACACTTTTCTCCAAAGCGACGTACATCTCAGAGAAAATACATTATGTTCATTACATTAGGAGAAAGAGATACTTAGATGCAGATGTGCGATTCTTAAGTTAGTTTGTTTCTTTCCACCATGTGAACCAGTGTTCATCACATGAGTAGCTGTGTAAAACTCAGAATATCGATGATTTCTGATCACCTTCGTAATATTTTTTTTTTTTTTTTTTTTGGAGATACACAAATTTTTCTGTTACGTTACAGGAGTAGCTGCGTAAAGGTTTATCCGGGCATCATCTTAAACGGCGCATGAACATTTACACCTTACATGAACTTAAGAGATCATGGGCGAAGTGAGTGTGGAAGAGCTGAGTTTTCAGACCCTTTTTGAAATGAGGACAGCGATTCAGCAGTTCTGAGTGAGAGAGGGAGGTCATTGCACCACAACGGAGCCAGAACCGAGAACCTCTGTGCTTTACCTTTCGTATGCGAGACCACCAATTGAGCAGCTGTGGAAGAGCGTAATGGTCTGGTTGGGGTGTAGCGGTTGATCAGGTCAGATGCATTTATAGGCTGTATCCAGGGTCTTATTTTACATATAGACACACAGTATCTATATATATATATATGTGTATATAGGTCAATTTTAGTTTCAGGAAGACGACTTAACAAGAAGCTTTGTTTAACAGCCCCTTATAAGGCGTTTCTTTGCATTTAAGACATCCAAATTTGGATTTTGCAAACCTCCCATCACCCGAGCAACACAAGACATTTGAATTCATTCATTCAGCAGAAATTTTTCTCCGAAGAGACGTACAGTGATTTTTTTACTAGAATTTAGCTGACACCTTTATCCAAGGTGAATTACAACATTGGATATTCTGTTTTAAACAAACTGCCACTAAGTTTTAATTGAGTTTAATTAATGAAGGGTAACTGCTTAGTTATGTTGTGTTATGATGACTAATGTTGAAGTACAGTACAGTGCAAAAGTTTTAGGCACTTGGTTGGGGGAAAAAGCTGTAAAATGACAATGCTTCCAAAAATAATGCTCCTAATTAATAAACTTCCTACAAAACTTAGTAACCATCCATTGTCAACAACTGCTTGTCCCAAGCGGGGTTGCGACGGGTTTGGCCGGGTCCCACTATCTGGTGGGTCTAGGGTTCGAGTCCTTCTTGGCGTGCTTTGCGATGGACTGTCATTCCGTCCTGGGTGTGTCCCCTCCCCCTCCAGCCTTACGCCCTATGCTGCCGGGTTGGGCTCCGGCTCCCCACGACCCCGCATGGGACAAGCGGTTTCAGATGGTGTGTGTGTGTGTGTGTGTGTGTGTAACTATCTGGGACAATAAGTTGCACGGGTCATATTGCACAAAATAGGAAATATGTTTTTCATTGGAATAAAATACGTAACATTCTGAGATTCAGTAGAAATGTTGTGGCAAGACAAAAAACACTGTTTTCAAATTTAAAAGACCTTTTTCCTCCCAGCTTTTAAAAAGGTTAATCCCTAAGTAACATGGTCTAAGACTGATCATTTATTTTATATTCAAAATCACGCCGTAAAAACCTTAATGAGCTCAAAGAGGACGTTGCTGCAGAAACCCTGAAGTTGGAGAAATGGAGGACGCCGAAGAAGCAACGGGAAAACACAGAGATCCTTGCCCTCTGCCCCCACTCCATCACCGAGTCAGCAATACGACGCGGGGAAAGGCCGCTCTCAAGGTCCTTGCTGAGGGTCCGGGGGGGCATCAGCCTGACCCGCAGCGAGCGGGAGGTGAAGCGTCACCTGCCCTGTCATTACTCCTGGTGGCAGCTTTAATTACGCGCCGACAGTGTGCTGTCCCCTCAGCAGAAAGCTCGCTTTCCGCGGCCAGATGGGGCGTGACGGCAGCTAAGTGTGACACAGACAGGGACGGAGAGGCCATTAGATTAAGATTCCCTCTGCAGCCGACCATGGCACCGAGCGAGACCCCCAACCAAATCCCCTGGCTGCGTGTCAAGCGCCGAAGGCCAGACGGAAAACTGGCTTTTTTCTTCCTCCTCGCCATCACTGCAGCAGTGGCACCGAAGCGACACATGGAGGACATGGTGTGTGTATTATGAGTCCTACCTCTCCGTTAAGACTACCAATCCCTTCGACCCGCAGCTTGGTTTTAAGCAAATTTTAACGTTTATCGAAGAGATGCATTCCTCAGACGACCTTTCATGACGGTCAACAAAGTCTGCCAAACTACAGCGGTCTTATTGAGTAGGATGAAATGTAGCTATAGACAATGAACGTCATGCCACTTCTCATGCATCTTTTCTGTTATTAAATAACAAGCACTCAAATAATAGGTCAGCAGCAGTGCAAAAATTATCAGACAAAAACATGTTTAAAGGGAATTTCAACATGATTAAAAATAAGTTAGAGAGAGGGCATTTCACAAATATTTTTTTAAAACATAGACTAAGCTTATTAAGGGAATTTGTAAGCCATTATAGTAAACAATCCTTTGCCTTCAAAACAAGTATTGCAGGGTGATGTTGAAATGTCCAAAGCTGTGAGTGGTGTTGCAGGTTCGAGTCTGAGCAGAGGGCCTTACAGTTGCACCCTTGAGGGAGGAGCATTATTATAGCAATGCAGCAATCTGTACAAATGGGGGTGAGTTATCACCTCAAATAAAAATATCATGGGCACAGAGGAACACTTCTTATGCTGCTCCATACAAGCAGTAGGTATTGCTTTCGAACATTTCGGTCGAGTAAAACAAACTTATTTGCCAATGGACCTAAATGCCAGAAGGCTCATTTTAGCAGTTTTAAAACCAACGCAGCCTTATTCCCCCCAAACACACACACAAGCTGTCAACTTCCCCCATCCACCCAAGCACTGCACACAGAAACAAACACACTGGTTTCAATCAAAGAGAAAGGGCGTAACAAAATACATTTTATTGGACACACACTTGAACAGGGCAAGCGGTGCACTGTGCCACATCAATGCGGTCAAAGCTCCATCAGCAGTGTCCAAGTACAAGTTTCACATTGTTGTATAAATAATTTCTATGAAGGATGATTACATGGGAGAGGGTAGCTTTAGGGTATACAATCAATTTCATATTTTATCTGTAAAGACCCATTGATTCAGTTATCTGCCTTCACACTGGAAAACAACTCCCATTTATAAAAAAAAAAAAAACACACCACTGGGCTACAACAGAAAACTGATGTTGTACATTGTAGGTTTAACCCTCTTTAGGCAATGCTGCAAATTATCAGCTGGTATAAATTTCTTCCTACTGCTAGTATGAATTTGGCCCTGAGAGGGTTAATTAGTAATCCCAATTCTAAATTAAAGCACAAGCCATTTTGGAACGCTTACTCAAACATGAATGAACTGTTCGCAGACCATTTTTCCCCAATACTCCTCTCAGTTAACAGGGTGCTTATATGCGCAGTCGTCACAGTGTACTTAGTGGCATGTTAGGGATCCCGTAACAGGTGAGGCAGAGTAACTCTTTGCTGTTAGTATTTAGCTGAACACTGCCAGCCTGAGCAGCTAAACCCCCCCCCCCCCCAAAGACAGAAGCCCTCTTAACAAGTAAATTCAGAGCCCACTGCAAGGATTCAGTTCAGCTTTGTAACAGATTAAGGACTGGAATGGAATGGCTTTGACAAATCAGAAACCACATAACAACTGAGGTGAACCTTTCATTGGCCTCCGTCACGCAATACCCTATTCCAACTTTTTTCCCCGAGATGATTTTTTTTTTTTTTTTTTTTTTAAAATCAAGGTACATTTTATCGTTTTAATAAAAAATTACAAAAACTTGTGCAGAGGAAAGAAAGACATTTCTGAATTCTGAAATCTAAATAAGAGGGGGGGGAAAAAAAAAGAAAAAAAAAAAGGGGGGGAAACAAGCCTGGCAGAAATGACTGAAATGCAGGGGATGCTTCTTCATCGCACATTAGGAACAGTGACAATGCCTTTTCAATACAGCACAGGGCTCGTAGTCATAAAACACACAACATACAAGCATCCCAAAGCTTAAATATATAATCAATCTCCCCAGCCCTCTTGCAAACAAAAAGATCTACCTGTAATAACCTCATTCACTCACTCATTCAATACAGCTGTTTGCATGAGACTACTGGGCCACAACTGTACAGGGGGTTAAAGCTGAAGTCTCACACACCCAAATATCCTACCATATGAGTTGTCCAAGCCACACTGATAATCATACTTTGCTCTTGCGCACACTAACTTTGGGTGTCAGCCAGTGACCAGACAGGGAGCAAAACACTACATGGCTCTCAACATGGCTACAGAATATAGGCAAAACAGCAACATGAAACCTTAACATTTGTAAAGAATTTGTGTAAAACATCCTGACGAATCTAAAGATGTGCACTTAAGCCTTTAAAATGTTTCAAAACAATTAGTCTGTTTATGGATAATTTCAAAACAGCAGTATTGCACACTTTGTCTCACTTTTGGATTAAACTGTCCAGCACAACCAATGCAGAAATAGCTAAAATAGGACCCAAAACACACACAGGACCCAAAACACACACACTTTCACCCTCGATTACAAAAAATTAATTTTAACTTCAGGCAACTTTAAAAGTTATGAATTATTTGGAAAATAAAGGTACTATTTAAAAAAAACCTTTGAGCATACATTTAAAAACTGATCATAATTCAAGATATTGTAGCCCTGCAATGAGGAGGAAAACCTTTCTGTAACCATGCAAGTTCATGAGCCTATGCAAATTTTTTTCTCTGACCTTGAAGTCTGTCACTTGACACAGAAAACACTCTCTCAATTTTAACACTGAGGAAAGAAATTAAAATGAGCAAGAATCTCACTATTTGGGCCATATGGATGAGGGTGTGGACTCTGGTAAGTTGGATCATGAAACCATGCGTGCCTGCTTACTCTCTCACTCTCAGACCAGACAGACACACACTTGAAAAACATGCGCTTGTTCTACTTGTACCTAAAGTCCTGTCAAATTTGGGGCCTATGAGTCAAAATAAATGTTTAAACAGTTGAGCCAGGCCAACATGTAAAGTTAAATCCAAAGCTCTTAGAAAAAAAGGGAAAAAATAAAAACTTGGAAAAACCAAAAACAGCGAAGAGCAAACGTAACACGACTCGGCCGGACACAGTTAGTCTTCCCCTGACTGTGCTTCTTCCTCCGACACATCTTCCTCTTCGTCAGGCACCTCAGCAGTTTTCTTGCGAGCAGGGGAATCCTTCTTTGCCACGGGCTCCTCTTCCTCCTGAGAACTCCCTGGGGCATCCTCCTCGTCCTCCTCTTCCTCCTCTTCTTCTTTAGGCAAGGCCTTTTCCACTGTCTTACTCGCGCTGGGTCGTCCTTTGCCCTTACTCTTTGTTTGGCTGGGTGTCACTGCAGCAGAAGTGTAGAAATCAAGATTAAAACAGACTATTGCCACTACCGACTTTGTCGTAATTCTACTCCATTTCTATTACAGCCCATTCTCACCATTTCAGACCTCTAATTTGACAACTAATAAAAATTCAGTAAAAAAGTATATGTATTTACTTATCCATATGGAGCCTGAGGTAACAATCTAGAAGGAACATTGAGACAACAGCACTCTGCACTAAAAAAAAAAAAAAATCATGCTTTCACAACTCACCATAACTATGAGATACTAAAAAGTGATACAAATAAATCTGCATTTGTGCATGCATACACTTTTATATTTTAGCATTATAACTAAAATAAGTCTTTGACAGGTCATTGTTGGAAGCCTAAACCCCATCTGGGGAGATGGACAAAACTCACTATAAATGTTTATACCCTTACAATGCTAAGTGTTCTTATGTTTTTGCTCTACATGTACTGTTACAATACTTTGTCATTTTACATATTTCACTAAGGGTCAAAAAAAACTCAATCTAAATTAACCAGTCATTTTTGTATGAGTTGAACCCCCTGCCCCAGAAAATATTGGGGAACAGAGGAGTGTAGTTGCATCCTTCCCATGTACTGATTTATAGTCTCACTAGTAATGATGATTTTATTGCACTGTCAATTCCCATATATAAATTATCCACAAGCGCTCCTGAAAGCGCAACTGAAACTCTGTCCTACAGCTCCCTCTGTTGGTCAGTCCCAGAAAGGCCACCTGTCAATTGCATTCGCGAAACGATCTGCAGATGTTTGGTCTCTTCAGCCCTGATTAATTCTGCTCTCCCCGTTTCTGTTTTCTCCTTACAGAGATGAGCTGCTATTGCACTTTTTATATACGATTGTCTTTGAAAGTATCCCACAATAAATGTGAATGATTCTTTAACAATCTATATGTCCCATCAGAAGTCAAATTTCTTGCAAAAAGGTCAATATTCGGCTAATGACATTAAACACACATTTCAAGCCACCACACACAAAAGTGAACTTTTTTCAGTTTCATGTACCACGATGATAGTGACATCATGCCAACATATACTATAATGGGAATGTATTTCATATTTCCTAGTGCCTCCCATTATAACATTTAACATATAACAGCAAGAATTTTAATATTTGAGAGTTCTGCTTACTTTTTACTGTTTACCTAAACAGAGTAGTTACTTTCAAAATCAGAAAACTTTTTCTATCTTGCATTACTTGATTCCGGACCACTGTGGAATATTTTCCAGGTTTTTACTGTTTACCTTGGCACGTGCACTAAATTATAAAATCACACACAATGTCTGAAAAAAACTTGTCCCAAGCAGGGTCGCGGCGAGCCGGAACCTAACCTGGCAACACAGGGTGGAAGGCTGGAGGGCACCCCAAGTGGGACTTGAACCCCAGACCCACCAGAAAGCAGGCCCCAGCCAAACCTGCTGCGCTACCGCACCCCCCTTTGCTATAAAGCCAGCTATATTAAATGAATGTGGAAAGGCTGGGCAATTAACTCCTGACTACTTTTGTTAGAAACATCAAACTTAACTTGTTTCAAAAAAAGTTCACGTTTTCCAGCTTGTCCTGCTTTTGGTGTGTTCCCATGTAGTAATGAGTCAAAGCGTTTACAGATTTTTGCTGATGCACCAATATAGCTTACTTAATATTTAAACAATACCTCTTCCACTATCTACTGCAAAGTAATAAATAAAAACTACTTTTCCCACAGTTTCGTAGCTGGCGACCAACTCCACACCTGTTGATTAATACTTAAACGAAATATGGAAATCAGATGTTTAGTGAAGTGATTCTGCACCTATTTATGGTCCATCACATCAAAACACATCACCACCCTCCATGACAGCATGGTGGAACGTACAGCATGGGGTCACAGTCATGTCGTACCTGTGGCTTTTAGCCTTGGTTTGGCTGCCTTTTTTTCCGGCTTGCTTCTCCTCACCACCTTCTTACTCCTCTTCCTGGACTGTCCGTAGTCGCTGTCATCATCGTCATCCATCATGAAGTCCTCATCACTGCCAGACTCCTCTGTGGGAAGGGCAGAACAGTGAAAACCATGCGCAGTGGCACATAATAGGCATTTATGAATAGCAATGTGGGCTATTTGGGGGGGCCTCACAGAAACAAGCCACAAAGTGAGATCTTCACAAACAACTATGCAAAACCATCAAAATTTGTCATAAAGATGAAAGTCCACACCTTTACGACATACACTACACAATTTTCATTGTGATCAGATGGCATGTAGGCTTGCAAGGTTAGCAAAAATAATTACAACGAAAAAGATGCCATTTAAAATGAATTGGAACACCTGGAACTTTGACAACTTATTCTGAAGTTATAAATCCCTGCTGGCAAAACAGTGTAGATATTTCTGAAATATCCGGGGGGGTAGGGAAAATTATAATTTTGGTCTTACTGTCATTGTAGGCCTGCTCCTCTTCATCATTCTCCTCATCCTCACTTCCACCATCATCCAGCAGCATTTCCCTCTGTTTGGAGACCGCCTTGGTGGCTGCTTGTCGTACCTGCCGCACCTTCTTTCTCACCCCCCCGTCATTGTCGCTGTCGTCTGCAGGGGGACATACAACCCCGACTGAAAATCAAGTTCATTCGATGCCCTCCAAAAATTTTCATGGAATAATTAATTATTGATAATCATTAGCTCCCATTTGTCTAAATCAGTCCTAGAGTTGAGACATAAAATTAGGTTTCATAAAGCTATAGAATGAGCCAAATGCTGGTACATTTACATTTATTCATTTAGCAGATGCTTTTATCCAAATTGACGTACATCTCAGCAAAAATACAATTTGTGCATTACATTCGAGGCCATTTTATAAACAGTGAAGTGTTCACAATCAAGAAAGTCATTAATATCTATCTGAAAACCACAAGAGGGCCTTAAAGCCAGAAATAAAAGCAAAGTCTGAGCTCATTCCTTTCTGCTTTCTAACAGCCTCACATGAACCATGGAGATTTACCTGCATCTAGTTTCCTCTTCTGTGCCCGCTTGCTGGACTTGTCAAACTTGGCTTTCTTGCCCTTTTTGCCCCTCTTGCCATCATAATCGCTGTCTCCACCATCCTCGTCACCCTCAAAGTCATTGTCTTCATCGCTGCCAAAGTCATCTGAAACAAGACGATGAAAAGGATGAATGTGTTTAACAGCCAAAAAGGAACCCAAAGCATACAGCCAACCGACTCCATTCATTTGACACATGCAAAGTATTTAGGTTACATTCTCTACAGCTCAATTAAAATTCAACATGCATTTAACCATGCTTGAGCCTTATATTCCAATATTCACTTGATGGTTTTTCAAGGATTCTACCAGCACAGTTATGAAAGTTGTTAGTAAAATGGTCAATATGAAAGTTGAATGAACACATTCCTCAGTTTATCTCAAGAGCTTATATGGAACTCCAGAAGGTCCCTAAACACTGTCTAGCTTATTAGAAACCTGTGAAGTGAAAAGTAGCACTTTAAAGAGGTACTTCTGTAGAAGTAAGTTATACTAATGTTGCCACAAAGCTGCTTATTCATAATGTTAAGGCTCTGGCTATGTAGCGCAGTATATCAAAGACAATCAAAATCAATTCATAAGTGACATGTTGAAATCAAAGTCAATAAACATACATTTTCTATAGACTGGCCCATATGTGTAGATATGAACATCGACCATCATCTTTGTGTAGGATGAAATCTGACTAACCTGCTGAATCGTCATTTTTGACCTTATCCTCAGAATTGTCACTGAAGAAAGGAAAGAAAAAAAAAAGTTTGTTACAGGTTCATTATGTGAACTTCATTCAACTGCTGATACTACAGGTTCCTTCACTGGCTTCTTCTGTCTGAGCTCAGTTTCTGGCTTTTTTCTAACTGATATTCTACCCTAGTTCTGCCTTTCTTTCCTCATCTGCTCCGGTATCAAGCTCGCTCACCTGTCTTCCTGAGAGTCCTTCCCTGAACTCTTTTTGTGCTTCGACTCTTTTGGAGATCGTGCCTTCTTCAGTCTATCTGAGTCTCCTCCATACTCCTCATCTGCATAGAGATGAACAGCAGCTAAACACGTAAGATTTGCGCCCGCACTGACATCCCTCAAAAGGAAAATCAGCCCTGTTTTTTTTTTTTTTTTTTAAATGGCGCTTACAGAACAAGCTACAGGTTTTAAAACTATTAAGAGATTTGACAAACATCGAACAAGGTACCTCACCTGCATCATCAGATTCCTGAAACTGCGAATAATCCACCACTTTCCTGTTTCTGCAAAAACACAAACAATACACCATTATCAGAAAATAACACAGTGAAACAGCACTTAGTAATGGAGAAAATAAGTATTGCCACTATTAACTGTGAAATGGCTTCTGATGTAGTTCCTTGATCAACGTAATTGTTTGGAATTGACACAGTAAAAATAATCCAGCTGTATAAAATCTTAGTATTCCAACATAATACTATAAGTTGCCTTGGAAAAAGGTATCAGCTAAACAAAATTTTAAGTGCTTAAAATGCCAGCTAAAGAAGATATTCACAAAAACACAGTAAAGTATTGTATATTTCTGCTGTATAAGGTATATATTGACATTGAAGAACACAGAAACAATGGAACAATGTGTCACATTATTTTCTAAATTGAACTCATAGAATTTTTACAGGTTACAACAATTCAAACATGGAGCACTTCAATTCTGTGTGCTTAAGTTCACAATTTCATCCATCACACTATGCGACCAAAGCCTACGTAAGAAATGCATTTAAAAACCGGGGGGGGGGGGGGGACAGCATCGTGTTCCCATATGCAAACACTATAATAAAGAGAAAGATTTATACCAGGCTCAACATTTCACTTCTGAACATAATTGGTTTCCTGTACAAATAAACACAAGTGTGATAACTGGTTTGCTAGTTTCCCCAAGACACCTTGTTATTTTCATTACATAATCCGAAACAAATCATTTGAACGCATCTCACAGTGAAAAGGGGCTTAATGGATAATTACATCATGTCTAACACTGGTATTGAGTTTGTTCATTTGTGCTCCCATTGCAATTTTCAGTTCAGCCTTTCTCTCAGTTATCAAACCCTAAACAGTCATTCACCTTCAGAAATTGGGGCAAAATATCACTCCATGTGAATCACCTGACCCAACACACATGAGGTTCCCTCACCATGGCATGAGCAGACTATGCTTCAACTGTACCATTTTCCTTTGTAACATTCATTTAACTGATACTTTTCTCCAAAGCAACTTACAATGTTAAACCACTTAGAATTATTTACCCATTTATACAGCTGGCTAATTTTACTGGAGCAATTCAGGGTAAATACCTTGTTCAAGGGTACCACAGTAGTAGATGAGATTTGAACCTGACACCTTCACATCTAAAGGCAGCGGCTCTAACCATTACACTCAGAGCTGCTCCATGTGTCATTGCCATGACCCTGGATTATCAATTTATAAAAACAATTGGGACCACAGGCCTGTTCACAACTCCAGAGTGATTTACCGCTACATCAAATATCAGTAACAGCTTAACGGCAAACTTTGCTCAGTTTATTTTGTAGGCCAGCTTGTTAAAAAAACTGTAAACACTATGAAATGAGTTGAACTAAAGTAGTTCCAAACTCTACTAGAGCTGTGATTCACTCCCATCCATTAGTTGGGTATGTAAATAAAGTTCAGGTTTACTGAGCTAAAAACTGAAATTTTAGAAAATAAAGAAATGATGCCCTTATCATTTGTAACTTTATCACCCAGTTTATTTACCTTGCTAAAACTGCAAGTGTATTTTCAGATGAGCCTGTTTCAAAGCAACATGTTAATTACCAAAAACCTACTATTTTATTTCAAAACGGTGCTTGACTCAAGTGTAACATTTTAGCCAAAGTTAAATAAAGCCATAAGTAACTGGTTGCCTTACTTTGGCATTGAATGTGTATCAGTCCAATACATAAAATTTCTTTAAAATTTCATAAAATAAACACAGACAGTATAATACCCAATTATTTTCACAACATTGCAACATAATGTCGGTATTAATTTCCTTGATTTTGCAACATTGAATAACACCTAACAATTCCTTAATAGTCCATCCTCTTCTTGAAATCTCATCCCACATTATCATTATGTCTTGTCTAAGATAGATGGCTTCCGACTTCTTCCAACGTGCAATCACACTGTTAGCAAAATCCCCAAAAACTGTCAAATTTCCACAAACATGGGTGGGCTCTTGGCCTGGTGACCAATTTGCAGTAGAGCAACTAGTTACAGTTACACCAACCTGAGCAACTCAGCACAGTTACACCAGCGGGAGCAACTTGCCAGGTTACACCGTGGAGTTGGACTGTTATGTCTTCTCAACTGAACACACGTTGGCTTGTCCATGATCTGCCATGCTGGGACACACAGCAGTGTGTGTTGTTCCCGTGAGATACACGTCCATTGCTGTGGTGGATGAGCTCCTCACACACACAGTAACTCTGCCTGGTGTAACCCTTACGAGTAACTTACTCTCGCTGGTGGTGTTAGTGAGTTAGTCCATCCCGTCCGACGTAACCCTACCTACTACGGAGGCTGCTCCAGCATGCTAGAGTCTAGAGGCTGCTCCAGCATGCATGCATGATGCAGCACAGGGCAGCAGGTACCACCACCACGTACACTGAGCAGATACCTGGCATACAACACACACACACACACACACACACACACACACACACACACACACACACTCATGCCCTCCAACACACAAACACACGCGCGCGCGCAAAAGCACAGCACGCGCTGGCTGCACGACTTGTTTCCGTCACAGAGCCTTCACATCGTGGTTCCAACTCAAACTGGCCAACACGTAAACTGGGACGCTGAGTCGCTAAACGCACGTAAACGTACCTCACTGGTCTCGACATTTTCTTGAATGACCGAGATGTAAAGTACGGTGAACAGGAGAATTCAAGGGGGAAAAATAATCCTTTCGGCGTTAGCTTGAATGTCTGTCTGTGTGTGTCTGTCTGTCTCTGCTGGCTAGTTAGCAAGCTAACTAGCTTGCTGAGCAGCTCGAGCGACGTATTTAAAGTTTTTTTAAAACACCCAAATTCCGCGCTTAAAGAAAAAAAATAGAAAAATTAAAATATATTATCTCCGAATGCGAATATATTTAAATTTGCCTTCAGCTACCAACACAAAATGGTGAATAAAACAAATTGAAACTGCAGATCTGACACAACCAAACTCGCCTGTTGGGCGGGCTTTTTGCTGGAAGCACCGCCCACTCGCGCTTTTTTTACTGGACGTTCTTTTCAATTGGCTTCACCGAATGGCCAATTTGAACAATCCTTCAACTCTGGACTGGGGAGACTCGCTGTCATTTATAACGAGCTCCGCCTCCCAATGACACGCCTCTTACTCCGATAGGTTGAGAGGACACTGTTAATAAAACAAAAGGAGACCGATGCGGAATTTACGGACCTACACTGTATCGTGGTAAACGATGTAAACTCAGTGTATATAGCTCGTTTTAGTTTATGCTGTGTTAATAAATAGTATTAATTTAATGATGGCGCTGTGGCTCGATAGCCAACAGTCCAAGAATTCTATCTTAACCTTCACAACCACACTCTCAAAACTGACCTCATTCCCTGCACTTACTCTCCATTCTCTGTGTACTGTGTGTGTGTTCAATAATTTAGTTATTACAATTCTCTTATTTTGTATTTTCTTTCCTGTAGTTGAGTAAATAAACAGTTATAATCCTGACCTTGAAAGATACTCTTGCTTCTCTTGTTTACATTTATTTATCAGATGCGTTTCTCCAAAGTGACTTCCACTGAATGAACTCTATAGTTATAGTGTTATTATCAGCCCACACACCTTATTCACCGCGGTGACTTACACTGCTAGATACCCTACTTACACTGGGTCACTCATCCATACATCAGTGGAACACACACACACACTCTCTCTGTCACTCACACACTGTGGTGAACCTCAACAGCATGTCTTTGGACTGTGGGAGGAAACCAGAGCACATGGATGAAACCCACAAAAACACAGGGAGAACATCTAGTCTCCACACAGACTGAGCAGGGATTGAACCCACATCCTCTTGCACCCGCCCGCGCTGTGAGACAGCATCGCTAGTCGCTGTGCCACCATGCTGCCTGAATTATTTACAAAGCCTTCTATTTGTATATCGTATTTAATAGAAAAATGACAAAAAAGGCCACAATAGGCTGAGTTTTACTAGTAGCTTTTAATGGCATGGCTTGTTTATGTCTGTACACTGCTCCTCTTCCAGGTTGCAAAAAAGTTAAATCCAGATGTGCTGATTATCTTACAGAGCAAACAAAAGCAAACGTGGTGTGTAGAGATACAACAATAATGCAGTGGATGGTAGAACATGCAAAACGCCTGAAAGCTGGTTTCTAACAAACCGCTGGTCTTAAAATGCTCCGATGTAACTGGAAATGGTCTCTCTTGCGTGTTGCAGCAGTCTACGCATTAACTACAGACCCTAAAGCAACTGGTATGGTAACAATACAAAACATGTTGAAAGCTTATCCTCCATTGTTAAGACTTTAAGCTTTATTTTGAAGCTAGCCAATTTGGTCAAGGAGCTGCATAAAATGTGGAGACCTTCAAGAAAGATGATTGTAATTTCTATGGTTGCGTGTAAATATGAAGGTCTGATGTGATTTGCAGTTTCTTAGAGGTGACGAATACTGCTAAAGAGGGTGTGTCTCTTTAGGCCCAGTTGCAGCAGGAGCAGCTGGAGTCAAACACCAAGCCAGCAGCACAACTTTGGAAGTAGGTGAGGCCTCCGCTGCATTCATAGAACTTGTTTTTGTTAGAGGGATCGACGTACATCCCATTGGCTTTGCCCACACAGAAGCTGCTGTTCATGCCACCGGTGCCACTGGAGCTTCCTCCGCTGGAGCTTCCTCCGCTGGAACTGCCTCCGCTGGAGCTTCCTCCGCTGGAACTGCCACCGCTGGAACTGCCACCGCTGGAGCTGCCACCGCTGGAGCTGCCACCACTTGAACTTCCTCCACCAGAGGCTGAGGCTGTGGTGGTGGTCAATCCAGCAATGGGGGGCAGAGGTGTAGCAGGTGGTGTACAGGCTATATCAAAAAGGCAACATTTTCAGAGAACATGTGTAAGGATTGTATAATATGCTTTGGGATACACTTATCTCAGACACGAAGGCAAAAGGCCCGACCCCTTCGTAACCCCCTTTCTCAGGATTCAACGGAACAGTCCCTTTATTGTCGCGCCAAGCTCTAGAGAGGTGTATTCCTCATGACCAGTGGTAAAGTTTTTACAAGCATCGTGAAGGCCTTTCCAGTGAATGGATTATCTCTTATTTTGAGTTTGTGGCCTTGTCCCGTTATTATTTTCATTAGGAACTCTAGGTGGATGAGGAGCAAGGATTTTATGCCGTATCTCTCCATCTTTCAGAAGTCATAGGATGATTTTTCTTTTTAACTTAGAGAAATCACAGTATATCCACAGTAAGCAAACACACACACACACATTTTCAGAACCGCTTGTCCCATACGGGGTCGCGGGGAACCGGAGCCTAACCCGGTAACACATGGCGTAAGGCCGGAGGGGGAGGGGACACACCCAGGACGGGACGCCAGTCCGTCACAAGGCACCCCAAGCGGGACTCAAACCCCAGACCCACTGGAAAGCAGGACTGTGGTCCAACCCACAGCGCCACCGCAGTAAGCAAACAGTATATTTGCATAGTAGCAAAGTGTGATACATAATTACTACCTATAACTGTTTAACCACCCTAAAGTTATTTAATTAAATTTGCATGTATTGCATTCAGATGTATGAAATCAAGTCAGTTACATACATCTGATGATAGGCATATAGAATAATAGTCTTACTTGCTTGATCCAGGCCTAAGGCTTTGTGGAGAACATTAATCAACGGGTATTTGCCCTGGTTGCAGAAAGTGCCCAGGAAGTCATCCATGTCAATAGTCCAAACCATTGCACCACCAAACTTTTCCTTCATCAGCCATTGGACCTATGAGAGATTAAAATATGTTGTGAGTACATCTACTTTACAAAGTATCTTCAAAAGCAGAAGGCTTCCACAAATGCTGTCATGAGTGTAAAACAGGAAGAGGTTTCAGATTAGCATTTCAGATAGACTGCTGCGAATTAGACTTAAAAACTGCACCGATGAGTTATGACCACATCATTTATCTTGCCAGTGAAATGCTTGAATATGGGTAAATCAATATTTTTTCACTCTCCGTTATCTGTATTGGTTGGCATGAAGGTGTTGTGTTTGCAAACCACAATATTTCAGAAAAAAAAAAACTTAATTTTCTTTCACATCTCTAAATTTTAGTACAATGCACTCTGATACCTTGATTCCAAAGCTCTTGACGTTGTCGTAGCCCACCCACTGGTTTCCCTTGTATGCATATGGCACGTCTTGCTGGGCATTCCAAACCTCAGTAGCTCCTTCCAAAAAGCCGCAGATCTGTTACATAGCAAATGTGGAGCTTCACTAAAGACATCATAGCTCTCTGAAGAAAGTCTAGGGCAATTTGCTGTTTATGGAGACATTAAAAATCAGCCAGCATGGTGCAGTTACCTCAAAGTATGCCAGCTCACCGGCCTCCTGGGTGTACTTCCCTGCTGTTCCAGCCCCAGAGATAGGAGCACCAATGCCATGATTTGCAGGGTTGGTCAGTGTGAAAGTGTTACCATAGGTTGGGAACCCAACCAGCAGCTTCTCTGCAGGGGCACCATTGGATCTCCAGTAGTTCATCGCATAATCCTGTGAGCCAGCAGCGCCATTGAGTAGTAAGAAATAGGTCACAGGGTCAGGTTTCATGTGCAGAGCATTATAATTGAGGTTCCAACTAAGCTGATGTCATGGAAGGAAAACAATGTGCAGCACATTGACTCTGTTCTCACAAAAGTTTTACACACACCCTGATTTCTTGGATCGTACATTGCAGGCCTTGTGCAAGAATGTTCTTTTTGTTATGACTCCAGTTTTGGTGATGAAGCGTACAAAACCATATTTCCATTACAATCGGTATTCATTATATGGTTAGGAGTATAAAAGGGATTTTTAACTGTACAGTGTTCAGGTTGCCTGTTGATTGTTTCTGCCACCGTTGTAAAATAAGCTATTTGCTTCTACGCACCACGTTGAAATAGACATAGCTCCCCTGGTCGAAAGAGCTCTTGTAGAGTGGACTGCACTCTCCGGTGAAAGGATCCCAAGAGCCGTGGAAGTCATAGGTCATCACATTGATCATGTCCAGGTACCTTTGTACAGCAGGTGCAGGGAAACACAGAGGAGAAGGCAACGGTATATTTCCGGAACTTGACTGTGGAATGTCAAGGCAAGTAAGGAATATAAATAATAATTGATATCAATAGGTTAATGAAAAGTAATAACAATAGATTAATGAAAAATCCTGTGGTATCTTTGGCATACCCGTTTGCTTTCATTTACTTATTTATCAGACACTTTTCTCCAAAGCAACTTCCAATGAATTCTATGTAGTGTTATGAGCCCACACACCTTATTCACCAAGGTGACTTACACTGCTATATACACGACTTACACTGGGTTACTCATCCATACATCAGTGGAACACGCTCTCTCTGTCACTCACACACTATGGGGGAACCTGAACAGCATGTCTTTGGAGTGTAGGAGGAAACCAGAGCACCCAGAAGAAACCCATACAGACACAGGGAGAACATGTAAACTCCACACAGGCTAAGCCGGTATCAAACCCACACCCTTTAACACTCCCCACGCACTGTGAGACAGCAACGCTACTTGCAATGCCACTGTGGCGCCCCATGTTGCTTGACCAATTTAGGGCCCCTATTTGGGGAGACTACAGAGAGGTTAGGCTGACCTCACTCTTGGCTTCTGTTGTCTGCTCAGACATCTGCTGAGCAACCTAGAAATGATTGCTACAAAGGGATTCTGAATAGTTGTGGTGGTTCCAAGTAGTTACACCTACTCTCCAAGCTTAGGGATTTGGTAAGCAGTTTCAATGGTGCCTTCACCAGCCGAGACAGCAGCGGAGATCAGGAGCCGGGCCCTGTTTGTTTTCTTGGCTTCTGCCTCAAAGGCAGCCTTCATTTCCTGCGCAAAAGAAATACTAATGTCAATGAAAATTTGTTGTTATTAAACAAAAATTGATTGTTATGCGGTGGTAGCTAGATGGTGGAGGGAGGGTCCTGCTGTTGTATGCTTATGGTACTGTACTTGGTTGAGTAAAGTATGCAGCTACATAAATGGTCACCATAAAAAATGGAAGTTATGTTGTTGCTCTCTGAAATGTATCAGCAAACAGGCAGATGTACCTCCAGCAGAACAGAGTAGAGCTGCTGGTCTTGTGAAGGGCTTCCTCTGTTGGCTGGGTATTCCCAGTCAATGTCAAGACCATCAAACTCGTACTTTCTCAGGAATGTGATGGCAGAGTCGATGAAGGTTTGACGGGTGGCGAAAGAAGCCACCATAGCAGAGAACCTGCGCGCAAATGTGATTGCAAACGTGTGAAATGAAGCAGTGTGACCAGCTACCGCGATCACATGTCCTTGCTATGAAAGGCGAGCTATCACCTGCTGCATTGAAAGGCATTCTATTTCAAAATGCAACCTTAGGAAATGAAATATTTTCACTTCACTGGTCAGACTGAAACGTGGAGGTGTCTTTTAGTAGTGTTCGTGAGCATTTCCAGACACAGGTGTGTAAAAAGCCGACGTGCAGCGGCGTAGGATGTAAATATGACTGCTTCGTACCCATGTTTTTGAATAATTTGGAATGATGCAATTTTTACCCGGAAGAGCCAAAGTTCCACCCTCCAACAGACAGCAGGGTCTTCAGGTTTCCATTCCTGCAAAATTTCACAGACAGCGAATGCATGGACCTGAAATAGTCACCTGAATATTTGGCACATCCACATGTCTTTTATTATATAAATTTTTTGCAATTTCTGGAGCAATGTGCATCTGTGGAATAACTATTGGCATTTTCTTTCTGGACAGTATTTAGCTATGGCTCTGAGCCACTCACTTGTCCTTGAGAGCGTTGAACTGGCCGTAGAGCTCCACGTCGTTCCACTCGTAGGTGGCCAGCTTGCCGTTGGTGATGGTGGCGAAGGCATAGAGGAGGTGTGTACAAAGGCAGGGGTCAATGTCATTGGGCATGTAGATGGTGGGCGGAGGCCTGTACTGTGCCCAGTTGGTGAAGTAGCATGATAAAATGTAAGAGGAGCCTGTGCACGAAAATAACAAAGGCATGTTTGCAAAAAAATCTGCATACTGACGGATAGATGAAACGAAAAAATAATTTGATTTTTTTTTTTTGCAGAAAGCAAAAGGTGCTCTGAAGAGGGAAAGAAAGACACAATTGGTAAGAAATCTGTTCATTCTGCTTTGACAAAGGTGCAAAAAAAATGTCTAAAACTGAAAATAGGTATTCGTTGTCAAGCCACCATGTTAAGAATGCAGTTTACATTTATATTTATTTATTTAGCAGATGCTTTTCTCCAAAGCAACTTCTAGTGAACTCTATGTAGTGTTATGAGCCCACACACCTTATTCACCAAGGTAACATACACTGCGAGATACACTACTTACACTGGATCACTCATCCATACATCAGTGGAACACACACACTCTCTCCGTCACTCACACACTATGGGTGAGCCTGAATAACATGTCTTTTGACTGTGGGAGGAAACCAGAGCACCCGGAGAAAACCCACATTGGGTTTACACTGCTTACACTGGGTCACTCATCCACACATCAGTGGAACTCACACAATATGGGTGAACCTGGTTTGCAGAAGATGCAATGAACATGCCAGCTGGAGTGTTTTGTACTTGCTCGGGTAGTAACAACATGGAGACATCATTCAACAATGTCGAGCACAGCTGACCAGAATTTCCAATTAAACACGGAGTGTTGCTCCACACGTTGTGCACTGACGTCTGGTGTATCTCTGGCATGTGGGGATGTTACACTACCAGTAACTTACAGTAACGTCTTACAGTTGCCTTACAGTTACAGTAAGTGTGAACTTACCAAGCTGCACATTGAGCAGCAGGGCCACGACTGCAGGGAAAAAGCACAGAGAAACGTTATACAGTACAGCCAGAACACATAAGCACAAATGTGCACACATACACAGTACAACCATATATGGAGCAGGAGACTCTCTTATGTTACAACATATATTGTGTTGCAAGATATAATATGCAACTGTTTGCAATCATCCCTGTAAAGCATTCTTGAGACAACAGTAATAATAATAATAATAATAATAATAATAATAATAATAATAATCTATCTTATTTGAATAAAAGAAGAAGAAGAACCTTAGTGGCTGCATCTTCGTTTCAAGGCACCGGTGTCATAACGGAAGCACAGCAATATTACTTACCTGACAGCAACAGCACTTTACCCATGATTGCCTTGTACAAGAAATGAGGCAGCAGATGTGCTCTTTTATACCTGTCGTACCTGCGTATAACTTTGTAAAAAAAAGAAGTATTTTTATTCCTGGGCAACATTTACTGTAGATGGAGGTCACAGTGACAGATTACTACATTGCTGACAAATGCCGAAAACAGTGATTACTTATCATCTTTCCACTGGATGTTTTACCAAGCAAAGCATTTTAATTCTGCGCACTGTAAGATAACAAAGGAGACAGAACTTTGTTTAACAAAACTCGCCCCTGGTAACATGGACCAAAGTGGTATGTATGCTGAAGAGTTCCATTAAAAATGTTTGGAAAAGCAGCAACACACACACACTTGTCCCAAGCAGGGTTGTGGAAAACCAGAGCCAAACCCTGCAACACACCCAGGACAGGACACCCATCCACTGCAAGACACCCCAAGCAGTCTTGAACCCCAGACCCACCACAGAACAGGCCCCCTCTAAAACCTGTTGCACCACCACACCCCCCTCCGAAAGCAGCAGCAGAAGCAGCATTGAGCAGTTCTACTCCGCTGATGTATTCTGTAGGCTGAAGGAGAGTGATGAGGATGCTGCGAAGTGCAGGACACCTTGCTGGCCTGGAGTCCACTTGGAGGAACTCACCTCGCTGTCTGGAGCACCTCTTATGATGTGTGTGTCGGGGAGTCAGCAGGAACAGCTGAGCACAGTCACACATTTTGAGTATTTGGGCCCTTTTCTGCTCTGGATTCACAATTTTAGCTTTGTACTCATAGTCTGAAAACTTCCCTCCAGAATCTTTGTCTTAGCATTAAGGTTGGAACATTGAATGGCAAAGCTAAGCCTTATTTTGTCTTAATTTCTAAACCCTATCCAGATAAATAATAGAACCCTTGACTTAAAGAACTGTTAGCAATACTAAATTGTGATTTTTGACCGAAAAATAATAATCTCCAGCAAATCCTAAATATTACAACAGTCCTTTGTTAAGAGACTGTAAAAGCCTAAAGAGGAATTCATTTGCAGACTTACTCAGATGTGATTTTATTATTTGGATAGTTAAGTGGTGCTATATAACTGATACTGCAATCTTGAAGGGGATTTTATCGGGGCACTTGTAGCAGAAAAAATAATACTTCATATATTTGCAAATGATAAAGTGCAGCTATAACACATCAATGAAAAGGTCAAAATACACTTTACTCTCTTTGTAAAACCTGGAAATCCTTCATTACGCTTTTAGCGATGCCATCTTCGAAGTCTGGATCTTCTGTTATAAATCTTTTTCAAGATAGATTTATGTAGTACACCGTGTATAGTATGTGTCGTACTAATTAAATTGTTTCCTGTAAAATCTGTAGGGAAATTTACAGGCAGTGAAGTAAACAGGGGGGTACGGTGGTGCAGCGGGTTTGCCTTGGTCTCACTCTGTGTTGGGTCTGGGGTTCGAGTCCTGCTTGGGGTGCTTTGCGACCAACCGGTGTCCCGTCCCGGGTGCGTCCCGTCCCCCTACGCCCTGTGTTGCTGGGTTAGACTTCAGTTTGCCACGACCCTGCTTGGGACAAGTGGCTTCTGTGTGTGTGAAATAAACATGCTGTCAGTATTAAGGTTTACATCAAAATAATTACTTGAGTGAAGATTTTTGAACTTTAAACATTTTTTAACTTTACATCATACTGACTGGGAACCTGAAAGCCTGGCAAGAAAAGGATGTTAATGGTTAGCTCACGGAGGGGGTGTGGTGGCGCAGTGGGTTGGACCGCAGTCCTGTTCTCCGGTGGGTCTGGGGTTCGAGTCCCGCTTGGGGTGCCTTGCGGCGGACTGGCGTCCCGTCCTGGGTGTGTCCCCTTCCCCCTCTGGCCTTACGCCCTGTGTTGCCGGGTAGGCTCCGGTTCCCCGTGACCCCCGTAAGGGACAAGCGGTTCTGAAAATGTGTGTGTGTGTGTGTGGTTAGCTCACGTGGATATGAGTAATAGTGGTCAAGCTGGGTCACTTCCTTCTCTACTTTTTTTTTTGAACTCCCAAATAGCCTATTTTTTTATGGAGCTCTCCACTCATTGTTGTATCTTGGCATTTTACTAGACGGGCCCCGGTTAAGCACCTCACTCAGAGGTAATGCTGGTGATTCGAAGCAGCAGCTCTCAGGATGGATGCATGTTTCTCTCTTTAACCATGATGTTATAGGCGGCCTCTAAATATCCACTTAAAGCACAGTGTAACCATGGTGAATTACCTACATTATTGACTTAGTCCCCTGTTTTTGACCGAGCCATGATTGCTATTAATTTCTGTCTAAGAAAACTGTTTTCATGTTAGTCGCTCTGTACCGATGCCATTCTGTCCTTGTCATCCTCACCGCGGAACGTTTTCTCAAGCGCTCAGTGTTTGCCGACTGAAACGGAAAACAGGCCGCTGACTAGTATTCTCATCACCAATGTCCTTGGTGAAATTCACACCGATTGTGTCTCGGACTTTTTAAAAATTTCAAGATTCAAGAGTTTATTATCGTATGTACAGTAAACAGTCTGTTCCACCATACAATGACATTCTTACTCTGTGAATCCTCCCAGCAGCCTAAGACATAAGTTATAAATTATAAGGAATAAAGAAAGAAAACACAAGGCGTAAGCTACAAATTTACAAAATTACAATTAGAGCAAATGCAAAAAACAAAATATGTGCCTATATAAAGTGTACAGTGTGCAATGTAAACATGGAAGACATGTATGTGCAAAGTACTGCAGAGGTAGATTGGGTCCTGTTGTTGTTCGCAATCTGAAAAGGGGTGTGTATGAGTGCGCAAAGAATGCAGAGGCAGAGACAGTCTGTAGTGTCTGATGTTATTAGCACTGTGGGTGTATGTGTGTGTGTGTGTGTGTGTGTGTGTTTGTGTGTGGGAAGGATGGGGTAGTTGACACCACTCAGGATCAGAGGGTAATCTATGTCTGCAGCGATGGGTGGAGAGGCAGCGGATGGGTGTCATTCACAAGCATGATGGCCTGTGGGAAAAAAACTGTCTTTCAGCCTCGAAGTTCTGGCTTTAACACTCCTGTAGCGTCTGCCTGATGGTGAGAGTGCCAAAAGGCTGTGCTGGGGGTGACTAATGTCCTTGATGATGTTTGTGGCTCTTCTGATGGCTCTGGCCTGGTAGAGGCTCTCCGGTGTCGGTAGGGCCGTTCCAGAGATGGTTTGAGCAGCTCTCACCACCCGCTGTGGATTTGAATTTAGTGGAAAGTTTGATCAGCCCAGCAGATGCGGAAACAGTGAAGCGCGGTGCCCGTGCGCTGTCTGTTTGCAGGGGTGCGATATGTGGCTACCAGCAGAGGGAAGAACATATGTCATTAGTCACCATGTGTCGTATTTCCCTCCGTTAACGCAAATAATAGCTGGCAGTGGAATTTGCTGTAAACGGGAAAACTTGAGAGGAAGTGTAAATGTCAAAAGGTAGTGATCGAGTCTGCGGTCATATTCCAGGGGATTCAAATATCAGAGACAATCAACCAAAAAATAAAGCATTCGTTGCAAAATGTGCAGTGTCTGGCAGTAAGACTGAGAAGAAAGATGATTTAGGACGGCAGAAAAACGACTCGGTTTTAAGAAATTGTCATAACGGATGTAACATACATTATGTAACATAAGCAATAATTTGAAATTAGAATATAATAAATGTGAACTGGCCAAGTGAGATTTTATCACGGGGGGTGCGGTGGTGCAGTGGGTTGGACCACAGTCCTGCTCTCCGGTGGGTCTGGGGTTCAAGTCCCGCTTGGGGTGCCTTGTGACGGACTGGCGTCGCGTCCTGGGTGTGTCCCCTCCCCCTCTGGCCTTACGCCCTGTGTTACCGGGTGGGCTCCGGTTCCCCGCGACCCCGTATGGGACAAGCGGTTTCAGAAGGTGAAGATTTTATCACAATATGCGGGAAAATCATCACTGCAGTTTACGCAGGACTTGTAAACCACGAAGATGCTGGAAACAGTAACACACAGTTGTAAAAAGTTCACGATGCTTTTCACGAGACAAAAAGCGGTCTTACAAAAGTTGCAGAGATTGCTCAACCATGCAGGGGGAAGGAAACAAAATTGAAAACTGCTCAAAAGTTTTCTCAGACTAACCATGAGGAACTGTGCACTTTTCATCTCTTTCTTCCTTGGTAATGTATATAAACCTTTAAATATTTACTTACATTTACAGTACATTATATTTACATTTACATTACATTTACACTAGTAACTTCCAATAGTTCCAATAGCTGTATAAGCTGAAAAAGATCAAAGGAACTCAATTGTTTTTGTGAAACACACGGACACATCAAACAGCATGCCAAAAAATCACATAAACTGCCTTCTTAGAGAGATGCAGTGATTTGTGGCAAATACTAATATTTGTTTTCTTTCTACTGCATAGGACCAGTTTCACGGACTATGGTGTGGACCAAAATTTCCGCACCCAGCCTGGTGACGGGTTCCCTCGGGACGTCCATCACTGTTCGATGCCACTATAGCCCCCTTTACAAGAACCACACAAAGTACTGGTGCGAGGGGGTCATTTATGAGCTGTGCAAGATCGTAGTGAAGACCACCAAGCCTCGGAGATGGGGCAGGGCCTCCATCCGGGATGACACTCAAAATGGGTTCTTCACCGTGACCACGAGTGCCCTACGTTGGAGTGACAAAGGAAAGTACTGGTGTGTCATCGCCAGGCCAGGGAGGAACGTCTTCACAGGAGTTTTCTTAGAGATTGTCAAAGCAGGTAATTTGAGCCATTTGAGTGCATTGCTAATGTCCCGCGTGTCCTGCTCGGATTTGGGCCGTAGGATGATCCCTTAACTGAGGAAGGTGCTTTATTACGGGCGGCACAGTGCCACAGCAAGTAGCACTGTTGTCTCACAACTCCTGAGTGGTGTGAGAAGATGTGGGTTTGATCCCCACTCACCCTGTTTGGAGTCTGTGTGGGTTTTCTCCGGGTGCTCTGGTTTCCTCCCACAGTCAAAAGACGTGCTGTTGAGGTTCACCCATAGTGTGTGAGTGACAGAGAGAGTGTGTGTGTTCCACTGATGTATGGATGAGTGACCCAGTGTAAGTAGTGTATCTAGCAGTGTAAGTCACCACAGTGAATAAGGTGTGCGGGCTCATAACGCTACATAGAGTTTGTTGGAAGTCATTCTGGAGAAAAGCGTCTGCTAAATAAATAAATGTATTACTCTGAACTCCTTTTGATGCAGAAGGTTGCAGAATGCACCACAGGAGACAGCAAAAGGTACTTTTTCCTGTTATTTCACATCAACAGGGAATATTTATTATGAGGGGAGAATGTGCTGTGTAGCCTTACGAAGCAGGAAAGGAAAAAGTTGGAGTAAGTTGTCAGGAAGATCAGAAAAAGATGCAGATTCATCAAGCTTTCACACTTTTTGTTAACTCCTTTTGTGAACAACAGGCAAAAATTTAGAAGTCTGCATCATGTGTTGATGTTATACATGTTGATGTTATGCTTCCCTTTTTACTTTTCAATAACTTCAGTTCTTTCCTTTCAGAAAAAAACAGATGCAGATTTAACCCCAAAGCAAAGGTTTATTTTATGAAAAATTGAAAACTTGGCTACTATAGTTGAGTTGCACATATCATGTCTGTCTGAAATCAAATCTCTGAACTGGGTGTTCGAAGAAAAATACGTTATTATTATCGGTGCAGGTCAAGTGTGTCATGTTAATGCGTTTCGTCCGTGTTTCATCCAGAAAACAGTACCACCAGTAAACCAGAAGAGGACAGTAAAACATTGTGAGTCTCACTTGGCCACACCAGCCGTCAGGAATATTTCACTTTGTTTCAATAACATGCATCAATCACCCAGCATATGGAGTACTATCATTTTACCTTTCCTGCTATTCCTTCCAACATTTAAATGAGGAACCAATAATTTAATTCTCCCTACTGGTACAACTGCAAAGGCAACCAAGTGTGTATTGTTCTCCCGTGTTTCACACAGCGACGGATGGGCGGTTCTGCGATGGATCCTCTTTGCTGCGCTCTTGGCTTCTTTTCTCACTGTGAATGTGTGTAAAAGCTTCCCGGAGTGCAGCGTCTTTGCTGAAGGATCCAGGCGCTGCCTGCGGGTCGACACCTGAATTTCTCTGGAGCTTTTCACTTCTCCTGGCATGCAGTCTTTCCTCGGATCCATGAACAAACACCTGCTTTCCAGTCTCCCCCACGGAGACCAGCTGCATCGACTGGTTCTTGTTCATAACAATTAGACTCAATTTCACTGTGAGCAGAGACACTGCTCAAGGTGTACAAATGACCGTTAAAAGGTAAAGACCCTTTAATAGTATATTTGTGCTAATAAAACATGCTACAACACAGTATTCTTGCCTGTAAATGCTGTCAAAAACAAGACCTCTTCAGGTTTATGGGATGCCTGCACTGCTATACCTTCTTACACTGTATTCTTACCCTAGAATATTCAGTTCAGTCACAAAGATTTTATCAAAGGGTTTTTTACATCTTGTACCAGTACAATTTGTTTTTTTTAAAAAAAATCTTCTTTTCTTCCTATGAAATATTCATGCATGTTTTTAAATAAAGGGGGGCAGGGGGTGCAGTGGCACAGTGGTGCAGTGGGTTTGGCCAGGTCCTGTTCTTTGGTGCATCTGAGGTTCAGGTCCTGCTGGGGGTGCCTTATGAACTGGTGTCTGTCCTGGGTGTGCCACCTCCCCCTCCAGCCTTGTGCCCTGTGCTGCTGGGTTAGCCTCTGTGACCCTGCATGGGACAAGTGGTTTCAGATGATGTGTGTGTGTTTTTAAATAATGTCTGGAGTTTTGTACAAATGTCTCAGCCGGGTCCAGAATGGGAAATGTACATAAAAACTTCGACTTCTCGGCTGCAACATTTTGTCTTTCCTTTTCCTTTGATTTTTTTTATCAGGTGCCACCAGTTATGATGATCCCAGTTGTATCAAGGTCCTTTTCCTATTCTTACAAGACTTGTTAAAGCCGAGCTCTTCAAAACTTTATCTAAACTGAAGTAACAGTGAATTTAAATTTTTCTAAAGGCTCATATAAGATTAGGGCGGCTGACAGCGTAGTGGTTAGAGCTGCTGCCTTTGAATTGAAAAATTGCACCTTCAAATTTTTCCTCCTGCTGTAGTTCCCTTGAGCAAGGTATTTACCTTAAAAATTGTTCCAGTAATAAAATTACCTGTCTGGGTGACGAATTGTCAGTTGCTTTGGAAAATAGCATCAGCAAAACATTAAAGAGTTGTGTTAGTACAACAATTACGTTTAGCTGCACTTTTCTCCAAAGCTACTTAGAGTGTTAAGCTTACAATTACACATTTCTGAACCGCTTGCCCCATTCGGGGTCACAGGGAGCCAGAGCCTAACCCGGCAACACAGGGCGTAAGGCTGGAGGGAGAAGGGACACACCCAGGACAGGACGCCAGTTTGTCGCAAGGCACCCCAAGCAGGACTCAAACCCCAGACCCACCGGAGAGTAGGACCCGGTCCAACCCACTGCACCCCCTGCTTACATTAATTACCCATTTATACGACTTGGTAATTTTACTGGAGCAGTTTAGGGTATGTACCCTACCCAAGGGTACTACAGCCACAGGGGCGATCAAACCTGCAACATTTGGATAAGAAGGCAGCAGCCTGAACCATTACACTGCTGGCTGTCCTAATTAATGGCTTGATATGTAGAGATACAGTGTGTGAGTGACACAGAGAGAGTGTGTTCCACTGATGTATGGATGAGTGACCCAGTGTAAGTAGTGTATCTAGCAGTGTAAGTCACCACGGTGAATAAGGTGTGTGGGCTGATAACCTACATAGAGTTCATTGGAAGTTGCTTTGCAGAAAAGCATCTGCTAAGTACAGTAAATAAATGTAAATGTAAATGTAAACATGTCTGAATAAATAACAAATGGAAGCACTCATTCTTAATGGTCTAATTGGAAAGAAAATTTTTAGCACAGACACTCAAGGTTTGTTTGGATTTTAATTTAATTCGGCAATCAGATGCAGGCACTTCCAGTGGTATATGGATTAAAAGTAACCTTATACATGGTACTGCACAATCTGACCATGGTTGCATTGAAGTAATGAATCCTTATAGAGAAGATGATGCACATGTAATCCTAACCTTTCTAAAACTACCTGATCCCATACCTCAGAAAGACGATGCGCATCACGAAAGATCGCAGTCACCCCGCACGGGCACTTTTCTCTTCTCTGCCGTCTGCAAAGCGGCTCAGGTCTATTCGAACCTGCACTGCTAGGTACAGGAACAGCTTCTACCTCAGTGCTGTAAGAGTATACGACACTAACCAATGTACCACCTTTAGTAACTAGAGTTAGACTGCTCCACCCAAGCACATTAGTAGATCACATAGTCACTTTACGCATTCTCATGTTCTGAGTTCTCTGGCTCTCCACTGGTATTATTGTTATTGCTGTTACCGTTATTTATTGTTCTTGCTATTTGCATTACTCACTGTCATTGCCATTGTCATTTCTACTGAGGGGGGCACGGTGGCGCAGTGGGTTGGACCGGGTCCTGCTCTCCGCTTGGGGTACCTTGCGATGGACTGGCGTCCCGTCCTGGGTGTGTGTCCTCTCCCCCTCCATCCCTATGCCCTGTGTTGCCGGGTTAGGCTCCGGCTCCCTGCGACCCCATATGGGGCAAGCGGTCTTAGATGATGTGTGTGAGTATTTCTATTGTCTTTGTCTTTGTCCATAGTCTGTGGAGAAGCATTCAAGAAAAGAATTTCATGGGACTTGTACCTATGACAATAAACTTGAAACTTGAAACCTGAAATTTGATTATTAATTTTTTAAATTTAATTTTATTTATTTATTTATTTTATTTTATTTTTTTTATAAATTTTTTTTATTTAAAATTTTATGATTAATTCATTTTTTTATTAATTTGATGACTAATTTTTCCAGCCTGGTATACATGGTGTTTTAAATTCTGTTGCCCTGTCACATCTGGAAATGACTCAGACGAGTCCAGGACTCAGGTGCTGGACAAAAGTTGACACACGGTTGGACTATGTAGTTGGAGAATGAAGGAACGTGCAAAAAAGAGGAGGACTTAAGTGTTTGTGCGCTTCTGTGTGTGTCTGCGGTGTGTATGTTTCTCGCGTATGTGTGTGTGCGTGCTTGTGTGTGGGAGGGGTGTTGTTTCCCTCGAATCGTGCCTGGAGTTACGAAGAGCTTCTGATTAGTCGGAATGTAACGACAGTCACTGAGCTGTTAAGTTATGGTCCAGCGCACACCAGGAAAGAGGATGGGCCGGAGCGGTATTGTGGCAAGATAGCATCTGACTTTTGGCTGATGAAATGATAAGCAAACTTTGCCAAGTTTAAAAAAATTAATATGAAAAATAAAACAGTTAAAGCAATTGGCCACTGATGAATGACAGTACATTCTTGAAAGTTGCCTGTAATTTATATAATGCACACAATGTTGCCGCCTCTATAATGATGTAGCAAAATGATCTTAAACAAATATTCTCCTTTGAAATATGTAATAAAATATGTTTAACATGTTTAAGTATGTTTTCTCTAGCACCATACAGTAGACATACTTCAATAACGTGAAACCTTCTTTTCCTTTTGGGCACACAGCTATAGGCATGTGAGGAAAATGGGACATATGATCGACAAATTCAAGTCCCACATGAGCATAAATGTATTTTACAGCATGTGGAGGAATGGAATCCTAACGTGCATGGCGTGCTGATTTTTCTCCCCGGCTATAACCCAGGACGAATTTTCATCACTCACACATACAGTACAATCTGCACATCCAGAAATAACTCCAGCATAGTGTTGTGTCAATTAGTCATCTTGTGTTGTTCAAATCCTGTGGAAAATAGCACTTCTCTCCGTCTCACTACCGACCCCTTTACTGTATCAAACAGCCCAGCTGCCTTTGGAGTCGACGTTGTTGTCGGCTCTATTGGATCACTACAAGAACCCCCAGACATTACATGATTTCTCAGATATAACTCCATAATTCCAGAACCGTTATCTCCTATTTAGACTTTCTGATTCGAGCAACAAAAGTTAAACGTCTTTACGTTCTCTGTAGATAAATTTTTATCAGTGATTTTACATTTGTTCGGCAGATATTGTACAGGCGGAAGACACAACAAAAAAGCGGTTAAATGAGAACAAGCAGGCAGATAAAAAATTAAAGAAAAAAGTCAATAAATATTTAAAATTTTATTTCATACATGCTGTCTGTTTAACACATGTCTACATGAACTAGAAACAGAGTTCCTTTCACATTGCATTTGAAACCTGAAAAATATACAGAAATGTTACTGAAATAGCCTTTTTTGTGTCTTTACATCATATTTATACAAAGATAGCTTAATAAATGTCAAGTTTTTTTCTTTATTGCAACTGTTGGTTTCACATTATCATTTGTGGTCGGACAACGATGTATATCAGCAATGTGTTCATATAACATGGTTGTACATTTAATCAACGTTCATTACTAATCTCAGTCTATTTCCTACATTAGTCTGACATTATTATTACTCTCTGATAGACATTAATTGATTTTAAAACATTTAAATGGTCATGATTTTAAAAAATTTAAACAACACTCCAAAGTCATTGTGAGAACTATTGAAGCAACTTTGTGTTGGGCATCAGCATCATTCTCTATATAATATAAACAAATACCAAAGTGTGAGCAGTTGATGATGACTTCAAGTGAGGAAAGAAAACTTATGTGGGTGCTCTCCCTGTGTTTAAGTGGGCTTCCTCTGGGTGCTCTGGTTTCCTCCCACAGTCCAAAGACATGCTGTTCAGGTCCCCCCATAGCATGTAAGTGACAGAGAGAGAGTGTGTGTGTTCCACTGATGTATGGATGAGTGACCCAGTGTAAGTAGTGTATCTAGCAGCGTAAGTCACCGCGGTGAATAAGGTGTGTGGGTTCATAACACTACATAGAGTTTGTTGGAAGTTGCTTTGGAGAGAAGTGTCTGCTAAATAAACGTAAATTAATTAATTGATAATCGGCATGTTAGAATGCAGGACACTTTTTTAACCCTTTTGCTCAAACGTTGCCCACCAGGAGAATTTACTACATATGAAATATGTCGGTTTTTTTTGTACAGACAGAAATGAAGAATTAATCCACTGGCTCAAAGAATCTGTTGCCTTGCAGTTTAGTAAGATTTAGTGTGACATCCTACACCAGTATTTAACAGCATAGAGTGAAGCCTTTGAAGTTTGTCCCCAGATTAACAAAAACACACACACGCACATGCATGTTGATGCATTTTCATGATACAGGTATTAATCTCAGAATTTGGTTCAGCTAAACATCCCTGTCTGGGTGCTGTCTACGTGGCTCCCTACGAAATCCCAGTCCCACCGGGGGTCACTGAGCCCCTCTCCCACACAACTGTGCTCCTCAGCCTCTTTCTGACCGCTCCTCCGGTTCCACCTGGTTCCACCTGGTTCGGTGTCTTTCCTATACTCGTGAGTCCATGGCGTACTTCTTCCCCGCTGCTGTCCGCCCATACTGATAAATAGACCTGTTGTAATGAGAGGGCCTCACATCTGTCCAGAACACAAAAGAAGTAAAGTGAGCACATTTAACAGCTTGACTAATCCATATATGGGGTCTTGTTTCGTTTAACGTCATGACGTTGTGTGTGTCTGCGGGACGTTTGGGGGTGAGTGAGTACTCACCCCTGAAAATGTACAGGCAGCAGGTCAGCACAATGGAGGAGAGGAAGCAGCCCGTGGAACCAGCCATTCCCAGCCAGCAGGACCAGCCAAACTCGTAGTGCATCCCTAAGTGTACGTTCTTCAGGACCAGCGTCGCCCTCTCGACGTACACGTCCACCGCGTACCACACGGAGCCGATCATTCCCGGGATCCCTGCACAAATCAAGAATGACCTTATTGATGATCTCCAAATCAAATTCCAATCAGTTCAGCTCACTTTTACACTTTGCGCGGTGTGTACAACACCATTGTAAGAGCTGAAATAATTGAAATGTGTATTGGCATCAGAGAGGGTGAACACAACACAGTTTAGGGCACTAGTCCGCATTATGCTCTCTACTGCTCCAGACTCAACATTTGTGGACCCAACATGTGACCCCAAAAGTACCTCCCAGACCGAAAATGAAGCCCGCAAAGTAACATATCCTGAGCTTGATGTGGGGCTCCTCCTTGAGCAGCTTGACGACGTCCAGGCCCAGAACGAGGATAATGAACGCAAAGCTGGCCAGGATGTCGGCCGTGATCATCAGAGCTCGGGTCAGCACTATCTTCACTGCAACAGAGCGATGAGCACAGGAACGTGTTCAGCTCGGGAAGGTGGGGGGGGAGGTCTCGCCACTTTTGGTGGCCAAGGGTGGGGATCTGTCTCTTTATTCCTTAGGGAGCTAACAGACATGGAGCTCTTATTGCAACAAAAAGTAGGAAATAACTGCACAATGTTCACGTGTAGGTTATGGATAAAATGAAGACTGATGTGGTTGCATGTCTGGAGAGTGCACCATGACTTTAAAAAATTTAAATGATACTCAAAAGTCATTGTGAGAACTATTGAAGCAACTTTGTGTTGGGCATCAGCATCATTCTTTAAATAATATAAACAAATACCGATGTCAACAGTTGATGATGAGCTCGAGTGAGGCCAGAAAACTTACGTGGGTGCTCTGCCAGGATGGTCTCGTACTGGTCACATGTGCGGATCCCATCCTGTGTGTTGGTGACGCACTCCCACCACAGCCCACGGCATTTCTGACTCACCTGGTAACGTGGACAAGAGCATCACGGATGATGCCAGGAGCCACACTGGGACATTAGTCACATTTCAGTTTTAATGGGACACTTCAAGTTTCATGGAAGACCTATCATCTGGGCGAACCAAAGGGCTGGAAGATGAGCGGTCTGAACACTTGAACTAACACCCCCAGCAGTATGATGAAAAAATAAAAAGGCAATTTTGCTTATTTTTGACAAAACTTCTAACCACTACTGCTTTAATGTAATGAATTATCCAGGAGACTCAACCTCAGTTAAGAATCAAGGCACACCCTTCTCTTGGGGGTAAGTAAGTAAGTAGTTGAGTAAGTAACTGAGCTCACCTCCCAGTCATCATCGGCATTAACCATCCAGCAGTCGGTCCATGTGGCCACGATGAGGAACAGAGTGGATACCAGGGCCAGACAGAACGCCATAAACTGAAGAACCACGATCATTCTCAGCTCTGGAGGACTCCAAGAATAAAGTGCCTTTTTACCAAACAAGATCTCCCCAAACTGGCCACTTCCCCTTCTGTCTGGGAAGCCCGGACAGAACCCTGCCAGACAATTTTGGTCGGATTCTTTTGGGAACATTAAACACATGCGACCCCCTTTGTTCACTTCAAGTAAATTTTCTTAAAAACGCAAACATTAATAGATGGCTGACGTTGAACCGCAATGGCTTCAAGCCACAGTTAATTTCTTCCACTAACAATTATGATCTGTAAATGAAGGCTGTTAATATTTACATCTGTACGTTCTGTCAGTATCTGTGTGACTTTATGACTGGAGCATTAATTTTGGTTTTCCTTTCATACAGCGTGTAGCTACAAGAAATACTTGTCCGGCAACGAGAAGGCAGCAGAAATTATCACTACGCTACAATAATTACTAAATAAATCACTGCAATACAATATGTATCAGAGTTATAAAATGACTGATATATGTTCACAATAAAGTAAATATACAATAGCAAATGCTTATGAACAAGATGCAGATGCTGTTTCCCCATAACAATTATTATAACAGTGATACATGCAGACTTATGGATCCTACCAAATAGCTGCAGCCAACAAAATGTACATGACAGAGATGCACAACAACACTATGTTACTTTACATTGTTTATTGGTCTCAATAAGATATACTTAATTAAAAAGGTCATATTTACCTCCACTTTGAGCAGGCTGGGCTCATGTTTAGGTCCTACATGAAGGTTTGCCAGTAGAACAAGCCAACCGCAGCCCGTGGTGCGAATGGGAGAACTGGAGGGATTTTTGTGAGAAAAAAAATCTCTACGGTCAAACTGGACAGAAGTGGACACACTGGAGGCCTACAGGTAATGAGGAACCTGTCCTGAATTATGCAAAGCACAATGTCCTCCCCCCCCAGCATTCCCGTCACTTTCCTCCCACCCAAAACAAATAACCCTCGTTTTTTTTCCATACCTATTTTTGCACTTCGATGTACGAATGGTGTGCCCTGAATGTTTATGAAGCAGCTCCTTTCAACTGTGAAGATGCCATTAGGTGCGAGAGGCATGTTTACGGCTGCGAGCGAGCATCGCCCCGGGCCTTTGGTCCACGCCGCTGCGGCCAGTGATTTTCCCCTCTCTCTGATATTTTTTGGCAGCTGCGGACTTTGTTTCAGACACAGTCGCTGCCAAATCCACGTTTTACTGCTGGTATCGTGGCACTGATTGTGTTTTGTTTGGGTGCCAATTGTTTTGGTGGGTAAAACGCCAGTACCATGAGGACGCTTGTAACTGGTTAGTAGTATGAAACATCCCCCTTGGGTCGTGATGTTTCATACTACTAACCAGTTACAAGCATCCTCATGGTATTCCATTATGGTTGTGTGGTTCTCTATGTGTGGCCATAGCTCCAGGTACTTCGACCTTTCTAGTGGTGCTAATTCCTATTCTTACATGATGGGGTAGAAGGGTACGTCCCAAGCCATTTGGGTGTCAAACTTTACGTTCACCCTGAGCCACTTTCCCTACCGCCCTATAAAAACTCACTGACCCCTCTTCTCGTGGGCTTTAACATCATGCCTTCAGCAAAACCCGGTTTACATCTATTATATTCAAATTACTGCACGGTAAATCCCTTGACTGTGTGTACACTTTCAAATTATAATGCCGTCTAATCTTAAAATTGGATGAAAATACAGGACAGCTGGTAATGTAGTTGTTAGAGCTGCTGTCTTTGGACCCAAAAGTCGCAGGTTTGAGCTCCAGTTATAGTACCCTTGAGCAAGGTACTTACCCTGAATTGCTCCAGTAAAATTCGCCAGCTGGATAAATGGGTAAATAATTGTAATTATCTTGACAGTGTAAGTTGCTTTGGAGAAAAGTGTCAGCTCAATGAATAAATGTAAAATTCTGAGATGTGCAGCTTTTGTGTTTATCCTATAATATCGAATTTGTGATGGGGGATCAGTTGCACAGTTGGAATAGTAATTGTAGTTGTTCTCGAAATGTGTTTGGTGTAGTAAATGTATTATGCACAGACACACACTCCTCCTTTCCTTTTATTTTTTATAATTCTTAATGAAGAACAATGTAAATAAATGCTCACCATTATTCATATCAATAACCACTTGCACTCGTGTTGGAAATAATGGCTATAATCTGAATTCAGGATATGGAATCTGTGTTAATGTTGTAAAACGTAATTTTAAATGTAATGATGAAATAAAAATTGATACAAATTTTATACAGTTTCAAGCTTTGTACCGTTTAAGGTTTTAATAGGTTTCAATATTCAGCTCCAACACTAAAAAGATAAAAAGGTTAAAATTAATAACAAATTTCTCTCATTAAATCAGCCTGCTGCAAACTCCACAATAGGAGTAATTTTACACTCTAAAAGGACAAGGACATTCCTGTATTAAGGGTCAGTCTTTAGCATGATTCTGTGCTGGGTTTCAGTATCAAAGTACAACAAATTCTAGTATTTTCAAAATCTGGCTTTATTTCAAAACAAAATCGCAGCTATTTGCAGTAGTAAACATAGGCAAAATTGTTTTTCAAAAACTATAAATGGTTCCATGCAGGAATTTCTGGTTTGGAAACAAAGCAGGATCCCGTAATTTGACCACTCCCTGGAGACATTTTCGCATGTTCTGGGAAATGCAGGAAACCTTGAAACCAGTGTGTTCAACTTGGGTGTGAGAATCTGCTATTATTCGCATTTCCAAAATCAACGTTAAAAATCACCAGTATTAACACTTGTAATTTCTAGTCATTTCTAGTAAGCAATGGGAGCACATGAGCGTCGACCTCAGTAAATTGTCGCTGCCAACCAAAATTTTGGGCAGTAACAAATGAAAGAAAAAGAAAAAACAGATGAAGAAAACGAATAACCTGGAGCCTTAATTTGCACACTTAGAGTTCTGCTTGAAATTGTGTCAACTCCCTGTGTCCCTTAGTTTTACCACAAAATCCTTGTTTAATGAGAAACATAGTAACGTCATAATAGGTGCATAATGACCGATTCCATATGTTGGTTTAGAAGAATCCATCCGTGGAGTAGAAAAACCAAAGTATTGCATTTGCAAAAATGAACGAGAGTGATATTTTCTGTATGTTATTCCAAAGGAAAAATCAGAATCAGTACTGTTCAAGACCGTTCTTCCTCTTCCCCTTCAGTAATTCACACTTTTATTTAAAACAATTATACAGATTTATTTGAAAATACAATTAATCCAAAAGCTTACCATTTTAGTCTGTTGTGGTCATCTATCTCACTACTCCTTAGATACCTTTTTACTCCTTTATTCCTCTATTTGAAAAAGATGTGGCTTATTAGCAAAGAAAGAGCTTGTGAAATACTTTGGAGGTTATTTTGAAACATATTTAGCTATACTAAGAAAAACTGCGTTTAATGAAGTTACACTAGTACAAATAACTTAAGTGCTTACTTTGTTATAGCCACCAAAAAAAAAAAGTATAAATATTTGAAAAGCTTAGAATAAAAAAAGTTCTCTTTAAACAAACAGGTGCTGTATGAGCCTCCTTCCACACGGGGTGTTTGTCAAAGGCCGGCATCATTTGGGCGAAAATTCGTAAGCAGTGCGACGGTAAAGTCCGCAAAAACGTAGCTTTTCTTCTCTTTAACACATTGTTAAATCTCACTTAAATTCTATACTCTTCCTTTATTGTTATCCCTGCATTATTTTAGCGGAACATGGGCTTGTGCATGTGTTCTCGCGTCACTTTCTGTGTGTATGCGTGTGTGTGTGTGTGTGTGTGTGTGTGTGTGTGTGTGTGTGTTAGGATGAATTAAACAGGGACGCCGTTAGGCTGCCAACTGGGCACCGGTGTCCATGGAGTGTCCACTTGACGTTAGACGTACTCCCTGGTGGTGGAGGCCTGGGACTGCGAGTGCCGGTAGTACTGCTGTCCCGCCCTGTCGTCAGGGCCGCACGAGCAGCACAGCAAAGCCCCGCCCAGTATCGTCAAACTGGCCGCCGCCCAACCCACAAAAAGGGCGGAGCCAAACTCATACCTGCAGCAAAGCACACGAAATAGCAACAATATCAACATGAGAAAATAAATACTCGTTTTTCACTTGTAAATTTAAAAAAAAAAATTCCGGAAGACAAGAGAGCAAAATAGTAATATTTAGCAATGTTTAGTTTTCAATTTAGTATAGAATATTTAGTATAAGTACTAGTATTCCGTACAGGTCAGCGGTCCCCGATTTACGATGATTCGACTTACGATTTTTTTAAACTTCACGATGGAGAGCTGGCGATAGACGTTCAGTAGAAACCGTACTTCGAATTTTGAATTTTGGTTTTTTTCCTGGGCAAGTAATATGCGGAACGCTACTCTCTCGTGATGCTGAGCAGCGGCAGTTATCCGCATCTCCCAGTCTGTCGCACAGAGGTGTGTATCAGGTGTATTAAATTCATTTTTGACTTACGATATTTTCGACTTTGGATGGGTTTGGCGGAACGTAAAATCATTGTAAATCAGGGACCATCTGTATACGTGTAAGTGTTTATGTTACACTGCTACTTACACATTTACCTTTACATTTATGTATTTAGCAGACGCTTTTCTCCAAAGCAACTTCCAATGAACTCTATGTAGTGTTATCAGCCCACACACCTTATTCACCGTGGTGACTTACACTGCTAGATACACTACTTACACTGGGTCACTCATCTATACATCAGTGGAACACACTCTCTCTGTCACTCACACACTCCCGTTGACATTTCATCATTTTAAGGGAGTACAAGACACTCCACGGCCTTAACAATCAACAACACAGATGATCCTGAAGACTCAAAGAGAGAAAGACACAAAGCCGTCCCCTAAAGGACCGATCAGGGTTTATTACAAATACTGTAACTGCTACGGTCGGCTCACTGATTTCAGCAGCGCCTTGAGGAACACTGGAGATGCACGCTCGACGGAAAGGGCTGCGTACCTGGCGTTCGCAGGTGTGTTCAGGTTGAAGAACTGCTGGGATACCTGACTGGCGTACCAGGACACGGACACAAAAGTGCAGAGACCTGCAGGAAAGACGCAAGAGCGCAGCTGGACCTCGGTGTCACCTTGATGTGCCCGATTTCCCATGAAGCAAAGCACATCCGCACGGTGGAGGTTCGTCTCGCGGTAAATACGATCACATTTTTCAACGACCGCTTCAGTGTGCCGCACAAACGGAGTCACTTGAGAAGGAACCTTGCAACAACTCATAGGGCTTTTCCAGCATTTAAAAAAAAAAAAAAAAAAACTCGATCTACTCCTAATACTACTGGGAAATGAGACAAAGTCAAACATTAAATGAGGCCAGCTGCCTAGATAGTTAGTGTTCATAAGAACAAACATAAATAGAAAGAAATAAAAACTTAAATTGGAAACATAAAAGTAACCTGATGTAACGGCCTCCTAAACAGTACCTTCTCCTCCAGTAAAATACCAGTTAATTGCTGCTATTCAACAGACTGGCAGTGTTAAGAAATTCGTGTAGAAACTCAGAGGTCAGATGTTTAAATAATGCAATAAATAAGAGGTTTTAGCCAAAATGTGTCAATGATGTTCACTGTTCAATGTGCCAAAAAGTCAATAAGTACAGTTGCCTTCTTATCGCGCTTGGGTTTCTACTTCCTTAATTATAAAGGGAATTAACGTGCTGAAATGATCAGAACCTTTACACGGGAACCGTCTCACCTGCGAGGATGAAGAGAGCCCCCCCGGAAATGGCGATCCTGGTCTTGATGGGGGGGTTGTTGTCCGCCACCCTGGTACACTCCATGCCCGCCACACTGATGACGACGCCGACGAAGCCCAGGATCATGGCCAGCACAATGAGACCGCGGGACGTCTGGATGTGGACTGTGGGGGAAATGGAAACGCAAACAAGGAAGACAAGTCTTATTTGTTGTTTTTTTTCCCCATGGTTATACTTCATACAAGCCAAGTATTGTCAGAACATACATGACTTTTTTGAGGGTCCTGGTGTCCATTCATATTTACAAGTAACTGGTCCAGAAAGGTTCTCTGCGATGCAGGTCCAGTCATAGGAAGCATAGGGCACAAGGCGGGAGAACATATCCCAGTCCAGCACAGGGCACTCCCTCACAACACGCTTATACTAAGAGCGCTTTAGAGTTACCATTTCACCTGAACTGCAAGTCCTCGGGTTGAAGGTGGAAACCAGAGCCCCTGCAGCATGGTGGAACAGCAAGTAGCGCTGCTGTCTCACAGCGCCTGGGTGGTACAAGAAGACGTGGGTTCGCTCTACGCTCAGTCTGTGTGGAGTTTGCATGTTCTCCCTGTGTCTGAGTGCGTTTCCTCTGGGTGCTCTGGTTTCCTCCCACAGTCCAAAGACATGCTGTTCAGGTTCCCCCATAGTGTGTGAGAGAGAGTGTGTTCCACTCATGTATGGATGAGTGACCCAGTGTAAGTAGTGTATCTAGCAGTGTAAGTCACCATGGTGAATAAGGTATGTGGGCGGATAACACTACATAGAGTTCATCGGAAGGCGCTTTGGAGAAAAGCATCTGCTAAACAGATAGATGTAAACCTGCTCATAAAACTTTTCAAAGCCACCACGCTGTCCCCCTGCCTAAAGCTCACTTTCCTAATATTTTTGCGCACTGGGGGAAGATCAGCAGTTGTGTGTTGAGTGCTGTCGAACAGAAGAGCAGTTTGACAGTTCTTAAAGAACCAAGCCTCAGTAATAATGACACACGAAACATGTGAAATTAAATATGGTCATTTAATTACAGACCACTTTTGATGAGTCAGTGCTTTGTTTGTGCAAATATGCTGCCATTGCCGAGCAAACGGATGCACTCCTGAAAGTATATGAGGGCACTGAAAATCAACAGTCGGGCTATGAACTCAGTCACATGCGCTGCTTCGCTTAAACGATGCTTTTAAAAACATGCAAAGCAAATTATACATGAGTGACACTTATTATTATCAATTCATTTCGCTGACACTTCTCTCCAAAGCTGCTTCCAATATTCGCTTTTACTCATTTTGTCATCGGTCTCTTTACTCTCCTTTACAGCATGGTATTTTTGCTGTATCAGTTCAGGGTAAAAGTACCTGATCAAGGGCACTACAGCTGCAGTGGGATTTGAACCCAAGTCTTTTGAGTAGATGCTGACAACGCTAACCAACATGTGACCCATTGACTTGTTTGAGTTTTAGTCTATATGGCTATATGTAAATATATTACAGTTCATAGTTAAATGTGATCATAATTCATAATCCTATTGGTTGCACATTAAGGCCTGGCTTTCAGTGGCCGCTATCTAAAGATCTGATGTTTTTTTTTTTTTTTTTTCTCTTCCTGCAGTTTTCTATCCGGAACCAAGAATGGCAGCGCCTGGTACAAGTTAAGGGCCCCGCAAACATCCATGACTGCAGGCAGGCACAGGCTTGTGGACGCTTGTGGAGACCATTGTTCATTGTGATCTGTTGACAGACACTCAATGGCTGCATCACATCACTTGTTCTGCTTTACTGGAAGATCCGTGATGAATTAACGCGATATCATCTTTTTCCTCCCAACACTTTTTAGATGTGTTTTATCCTGGCTTTTTTAACCGCAAATCTTTCCAACGGTTTGATCTAGACAGACATTACTGTACCCTACTATATACTACTATATACCCCATACTATACCATCATATACTGTATAATACCCATGTGTTGTATATGAGGATGGAAGCAAGAGCAAATTATTTAAAGTGGACAAATAAAATCTGGAACCGTTAATCCATTTATGCGCTTAATAACGTGTGTAATGTTACAGTAACTTCCGTAAAGGTGGGGTTTACAGCTAATTTTCCTGCACTTTTTTCATACGTCAGCGTGAAGCAAAAACAAAAACGGCAAGATTTCGGAGATCTGCTTGTTGACAGCGGTTCTGGCCCGAGGAGCAACTAAGTGCGGAATTATTTATGGATGTTTACATACTGAATCTCAGCGGTTGTTGTGGGGGGCGGGAGGGTGTGGGGATCGGGGCCGAAGCCGCTTCTGCAGTCGTGATTCTGTTCACCCCAGATTCCAGCGTTGGGAATTAAAATTCCGGTGAGACCGCAGCCGTACAGGCGCCGCCGCAGCAAGCTGCCGACCCGGCACCCGAGACTGCGATGAGGCTGCATAAATCCCCAGTGACAGTAGTAATTATAACAATAACAATAATAACTCATAGAGGATGCCATAGTGCTGCCAGTGTAGATAAACAATAAGAGGCTTGTATGGCTTTCTATATGCTGCAAGGGGGAGAACATTGGCGATAGTGTGCTGCCGATGACCTAACGCTCTCACACAATGGCAGCAGTAGGGACACTGTTGGGGCCCTGTCCCCCGCTGTCCAACGGGGGGATCCTTGCGCTTCTCCTCCATCGCAGCCTCCAACGAATATTACATCTCTGTCCCCCGAGAGACGTTTATTTGTTTTATTAGTTACTCATTTCATTACCGCGCCTCCGTTTTTCAGTTGGTAGCGAAGCAATCGCTGGGCTCAACTTTGTAAAGTGATGCAGCTCCGTTTGGTGGAGGTTTCCTGCCGTGTGAAATAATCATTTTGTGTTGAATCGTCAAAGGTCCCGTGTTAGTAAAGTCGCTGCTTTGTGCTCTTCGTGCTGCACAGAATGAAGATGTAGATGTGCAGAATGGGTGAGGTTTTAGTATCATTGTCATCAATACTGTACCCACATAATTTAATTCAGTTTTCATGTTTTTTTTTTTTTTTTTTAAATTATTCTGTGAATCATTTCCTTTAAGGTCCAGACCAGCAGGTAATGTAGTGGTTCAGGGTGTCACTTTGCAAGCTGAATGTCCTGGGTTCGAGTCCTATTTCCACTGCAGTACCCTTGATTAAGGTACTTCTCCTGAATTGGTATAGTAAGAATACCCTGGTGTATAGGGAGGTAAATGATGGTACAGTTCTTTATCCTTTCACGGTGCTTTGGAAAAAGGCATCGAATAAATGAAGGTTAACAAAAAAGTAATTGTCAAGCCCACAGTCAAACTTAATTGCAGGATGAGAAATTAATTCACAGATGTCTACTGTTTGCCAGACTTGGAAAGAAACAGTGATTCTTTCCTTTTTCTCAGTTGGAATTTAGAAGTGATGCAAATTACATCACACAACTTAGTCCAGATGTTTAATAGTAGTTTGCCTTCAAAATTTGGCTTATAATTTTTTTTTATTTTTAATCTCCTGAATCTGAATGAGGGAAGCATAACAGAATGTAACTTTTTTTTTTGCTCAGTTAACTTGACCTTTTATGTCCCGCCTCAAGAAAACAAACAATCTCTGCATTTGTCCAAAGCGAATGTTTAAAAGATTTCATTAAAAAAATTAAAAAATAAAAAATAAAAAAGATTAGATTTTTAGCGCCGCCTCGCGGTCAGACCGGGAAACAACCGCTTCCAATCGAGGGTGGAAAACTGAGGCCCAAATTCAGTGTTTGTTCATCCATTGTGTTCTTTCCAAAGACTTGGTTTATTTGCTTATATTTATTTCACGTAATTTACTTATATTTCATTTTTTATTTCCCGTTCATTATCATTTTGATTATTTCAAAACACTGTACATTAAAAATGTGAAATGGTGTTCATAGGAAGCATTGAAATCAAACATTTTAACTGATTATAATACAGTATTAAAAGATAAGATAAGATAAGATAAGATACTTTATTGTCACTGTATACAATACAGTGAAATTTGCTTATTTGAAAAGAGAGGGGATATGGATGGCTAATCGAAGGAAAGAGAAATATTAGAAGTCAGGGAGGAGTTACCAAAGTTTGGTGGTCTTGGTAAATATATTACTATATATTATATATTATAGCATTTGACGTATAGCATTTGAATATAATATTGCATTATAAAATGTGTTTGGCATCTGCACAATGCTTGATGTTTTATCGTGACCCGGGGAACTTGGGCACTTCTTGCTATGATTTAACTACATACTGTATATAGCGATACATATTTATCTATTATATTTAATGTATTTCTCTGAAAAGAGCCGTTAAAGCACGTATGCACCGTACAGGATGATGCTGAAAGCACAAGAAATGCATGCCACACATGCAAATAGCAAAGAGAAAGGCACCGATCAGATCACATCCCAGAGCCCAAGAGGGAAGGAGTGGAAATGACACGAGGTCAGGTACTGCTGCCCGGAGGTGCAGAGGTGAGAGGCACCGGTCCCTTCCTACAGGCGTCTCTGTCACATGTTCGCTTTTGTGCTCGAGACCATGGGCAGTGAGAGAAACCCTCCAGCGTGCTATGCGCACTTGAGGCGAGCGCACGCGTTTATCGCACATCCGCAGGGAATAAATGTCGACCGGGTGAAAACAGACTCCGAGCCGATCGGTGCCGTGACTCGTCTCTGACCTGTGCCAGCGCGAGCGCGACTCGGCGGGGGATGCCGTCGAGACCCGAGGCCCTCGATGGCGCCCGCACTAGGGCTGCCTCCCCTACTCTACTCACCATCCAGTGACAGGAGGGAGTCGAACACCTTGCACTGAACCTGTCCGGTGCTCTGGGAGGCGCATGACATCCAGAGTCCCTCGTAGAGCCCCACGGCCGTGATGATGGCGTCGCCGGCGTAGGACGACTGCTTCCACTGCGGCAGAACGGTGGTGGAGATGATGCCGATCCATCCGACCAGGGCCAGGAAGTATCCGACGAGCTGGATTCCCGAGTTGGCCATGCTGCCGGGCTCCCGCTGCTCTTCTGCCGTGCGCGCCTCTGATCACGTGGCCTTCGGCACCTCGAAACACACACGTCGGGAAGTCCTCCCTTCTTGGCACGCCAGAGAAGCACAAGTTAATGGTTCTCACACACGGAGAGCAGCTCTGCCGTCTCCCATGTCCAGCGTCCAGGAGCCGTCGTCGCCTTAGATTTGTGGGAGAAGGTGCGAGAACATCACCTTAGTGTGTGCTGCTCTCGCATCTGAGGGTCCCCTGCCCTTCCTGTGTGTCACAGAGCTGGAGACAGCGGCGCTGCTCCTCATGAAGACCGAGTTGTCCCCCCCTCCCGGGTGCCTGCGGGCTCCGATGAAGACCCCTCCTTGTTGGCGGCTCTTTCTGTCCACAGCAGCTATTGGGACTCAGGAGTTGGCTCTTTGGAGACAGCAAAGCTCTCTTGTCGTGGCCCAGAGGGTCTGAACGGGGCATTGGGGGGGGATGAGGATTTGGAAAAAAAAAAACTTTCCTGGAACAGAAATCCTTGGTGGGCTCCACAGCTGCAGAGCATAATGGGGGGTCCATTCTGGCTGCTGATTGGCTGATGGGGCAGCGAAGGGACACCCCCTGAAGGAACAAGGCAGTCCACACAGAGCGCAGCAAGTCATTTTACAACACATTAATGTCAGCTGGACTCCATTAAAAAAAGTCATTAAATTTATTAGAACTAACTATAAATTCAATAGTAATGAACTCAATGAATGGTAATAAATTCGTAACTAAAATGTGTTTGTAAAATTATAACTTCAATGAATAATGACAACACACTTTTTCATTTATAGTGCTACACAATGTAAAGGATTACAAGTATTTTCCCATTTAAACAGCTGGGTAATTTTTTTCTTTTCCTTTTTTTTTTTAGCTGGAGTAATTTTTATGGTAAGTACATTGCTCCAGAGTTCCAGAAGAGGCTTGAACCTATAACCTTGCAGTCCAAAGACAGCAGCCCTAATCACTACACTACCAGCTATCCCCAGTACACAAGCATGCATTCAAATAAATAAATTAATTAATAAACTCTATAATAATGAATTTAACAATACATTCAGAAAATAACTGGGCCAGAACTACATAGACACATTCAATATGCCATGAAAATGTCAAAATCCTACAGATCAAAGTAAACGGTTACAGTATTTAGCAGGGGGGGGGTTCATGTAGCACAGGGGAAATTTCCAGAAAGGTGAGCAAATCTACACTGCAGTTACGATGCAGCTCAAATGCTTATAATGAAAGTCAGGTGGATTTAATTTAATTACCATTAATAAGTAACGGTGATAAACATATGATTTGATGGAGAAAAGTTCATTGAGTAAATATCACAACAACTAAATGACTTTGTAAATATCTGGCAGAATAAAATATTAAAAAGGCATAATAATGGAATGCCTGAGCTTGGTTTCCTTGGTAACAGCAGTGGTCAGAAGTGTACACTTCAAATCCATGCACCAAAGAAGATGGGATCTGAACATTTCCTAACCCACAATACATTATTTAGCAGACGCACGACCTCAATGAAGCGAATCCTGCAAAATGCCGCAGTCAAACCCATCTCACTTTCCCAAATAAAGGGTAAACTGGACAATTACATTTCCAAAAACAAATAAAAAATCAGTACATTCAAATTTGGTTTCATTTCATTTGGATGCATGAAGGTCCTTGATAATAACCGCAAAGATGTGGAGGAAAACAGACTCATATGGGGCATAGGTGGACAAAATAGCAGAAACACCTAACAATATATTAATATCAAGGACCTAGTAATAAAGAGTAAGGTCATCCTTTGCTTTCAGAACAGCTTTTTTGACAAATAAAACCTCATTCTGATTTAGTCCTTTTTGGAATGCTGTCGTACAAGTCCTGAACTCTGCTGTGTGATATTGCACGATTGTTCAAGAACAAAGTTCTTTGACAGATGAAGGAGGTACACATCTACTCTGCTCCTGAACTTGCCAGAAAGGTCGCTCTTCAGATTTGGTGCTTGGGGAGGCCAGGGAAGCTGCTAGACTTAATCCTGGTGTTCAGCAGTGTGTATGGGGTGGGGGGGGGGGGGTGCTGCCTTAATAATGTAAAAAGTCACTGAAAAGTTAACAAATATGTCAGCACTTTGGTGGTACTTATAGTGAAACACCAGATAGAGGGGATGTTCTCTCAGCAGAACCTTGTCCATGTGGACTGCAGAAGTAGGTTCTGTCCATGCATGTCTTTCAGATGTTTCCTATTCACTTTGGAGGACGGCATGTCTCCTTGCCTCCGTTTATCTCTACTTGTCCCATGCTGGAGTTATATAAGGTAGTACATGGCATTGCTCCGGTTCACCTTTGTGGGATTATTGATTCTTATATTCCAGGACGATGTCTTTGTTCATTGAATGCAGGTTACCTTAAAGTACCTGTGATTAATAAGACCTCAGTAGGAGGTCGCGCCTTTAGTTATAGAGCACCTCAACTGTGGAATGGTCTACCAGTTACTGTCAGAAATGTCTCTTTCAGTCTTTAAATCCAGACTAAAGACCAACATGTTAACTCGGGCATATGACTAAGAAGTGTAATTCCACCTGGCTGTATTTCCGTTTTTCCCACATCTGTATTAAAATGTATTCAACTGTCTAATTTCTTTAACTTAAAAATTACTAACAGTTTCTTCTTGTTGATCATTGTCTCCCTAAAATAACACCTGAGGAGGCCGGCCAGCAACCACAGACGCACCCCACGCCGACTGAAGATGATGACCAACTGCCACGATGGACGGGACGTACCTTGATGAACTGGGAACTCAAGGTACCGTACAGCAACAATATCATTATTACTTGTAAACTGGCTTAGAATTCAGATTTAATCTAGAATTCCCAGGAGGCGTGGGCAGCCACTGGCACTTGGACCCCAGAGGTTTTTATTCTCCCTCAGTTTTCGTTTGTGAGTTTTTGTTCCTTTCCTCTGTGGCCAGTAGGAAACTTATAGCTTTAATAACTACATGGATAATGTATTACTCTAGTCTGTAGTCAACTGTCTTCTTTGTTTCTTTATGTGATGTATTTGTTTTTCTTGCCTTATGCCTGCATTGCTCTGTGTCATTGCGTGAGAACAGCGCTCTATAAAAATAATTTGAATTGAAAATTGAATTGAATGTCTTGCTACAGCATGAAGACACATTTACTAAGAGTAGAATAAACATATATTTTTAGGTGACATCACATGATTTATCTGACTTTTACTGATGCTGAAAAAATTAAGAAAATAAAATTCAGCAAAAATTTTTTTCGTACTTTATTGCTGTACACGCTTTAATAATTAAGTTATTTTGGAAGTTGTTTGCTAGGACAAATCAACTTATATTCTACTTATTGTGCTCCTAAAAGACCTAAGGTCTGGTTTGTTTTATACTTGAAAATAGGCAGTCTCACTATAACTTTTTCAAAAATAGCTGGCCTGGTACAAGAAGCTGCTTTATTAAAAAGATTTTTTAATTGCAGGGGTCTCAGCTTAAACAGGGCAGCAGGTGGCGCAGTGGTTAAAGCTTCGACCTTCCACTCAAAGGGCCCCGTTTGAATCCCACCTCCCCAGGATTCTGGCTGAGTGACATAGTCCGTAAAGTTCATTAAAGCTTTTTTTTTGCCGTGTTTCTCCACGAAGGAGGAGGCTTCGACCGCTCAAAATAAGTTAAATGCGCCCAAACTGTGACTGCACTTGACTGCGCCGCTCGTTTTTTCTTGCACGTTTTACCTCCGGTCCGGCAGATGGCAGCACCGTACCTTTGTGTGAGCGTGTGGGGCGCGCTGTGCCAGCCGAAGAAGAGAACGGAGGGCGTTCCCAAGTCGCCCCTGAAGCTGTGAGTGTGGAGCCCCGCACGCTGAGCTGCCAACGCCCGGCGCAGACTCGCGAGCGCGCAGCCTCGAGCCTTCAGCCTTAAGCTCCAGCCTCCATCCTCGGGACGGTGAGCGCGGCTCTCTGCTGCATTTTCGTTATGACATGATTAAGTGCGAATTAATGTCGGTAACCGTGTGAGTGAGTGTGTCGGATGTGGGGGAAACGACGCAACGGCGGGCACTCAGTGCTCGTTTTGGGACACACAGAAGCGGAGGAGCACAATTGAATTGAATGTGTTGCGAGACGAAGAAGCTAAGTAGGTTAAGCGGAGCTGTAGCGGTATCGACTCGCGCGCGCCTCGCTCTCCGCTCGGAGTCATGGACGCTTTTCGGCTCGTGTCGCTTCACCGTTTCGCGCCGAACGACGCGCGTGTTCGTGTCTGTCCGTCTGTCTCTGTCCGCCGTGTCTACTATCTTATCTGTCTTTATTTCATGGACATGATCATCATAATCATCCGTTCTCAGTTCTGTGTGAGTGAGGGCACGGTGACGGTCGCGCCGGGAGGGAGCGGGAAGGAAGGCATAATTTATTATAATTTTACTGGGCAGCTCGCGTCATGAAATGGTAAAGTGCTTATATTTGAGAGAAAAAATAGCGGTGTGTCCCCGTGACATGTTCCAACCGGAAGGAGTTGTCCTCACGCTGGACACTGACTGGACAGAGTAGCCGGCAGATAGCTGAACACTGGATACTGTTGTTCTTGTTGGACACACTGGACAGTAAGGCAGAAAGCTGGACACTGTAGTGTATATTGGGCACTGGAGAGTAAGACAGAGAGCTGGACACGGTGTACTGGACACTATATTGGTCAATAAGGCAGAGAGCTGGACACGGTGTACTGGACACTTATATTGCCCATTGCATTGGATGGTAACGTACAGAGTTGGACATTATTGGGCACTGAACAGTAAGACAGACAGCTGGACTTGATGTACTGGACACTATTGGACACTGGACAGTATGGCAGAAGGCTGGCCTTGGTGCCCTGGACAGAACACAGTAAAGCAGACAGCTGGGCACTAAACAGTGTATGTTAGGCACTGGACAGTATAGCGGCAAGTTGGAGAGTGGATATTGGACACTCTGTTGTCCACGGATGGAAAGCAGGACGCTGGACATTCCGCATTGGACAGTGGACACTGTCCTACTGCATGCTCTGTGTTTTTTAAATGAGAACATTCCATAGTGTAAATATGGGACTTTAAAGTGCTCATTGACTCCTGGGTAATTTTACATTGATACATATACAGGATATACTGAGTGTTTGTCACTAACCCTTTTTTATTTGTACAACTAATATTTACCTCCAATAAATAATGTATGAAGCATTTTTTGTGCGTTAAATTGTCTGTACGTTTTTGAGACTCCCTGTAGCAAAGTTTTATTTCCGAAATTGATCTACATTTATAGAACATAGACTGAACATTCGTGCTCCCCTATCAATGTGATGTTTGCAGTTTCCACTTGTCCCTTAACCATAACCTAACAGAATTTATGGTAACGTTTGTTTGCCTTCCTGACTGAAGTTTGCCAGGTGGTCTCTTAACCCTGTCCAAACATGTCCAGTTCTGAGAGACAGAAGCTGGACGCTGTGGCCCGTGTAGCGAACGGTGATGTTCGGATGATGGTAAAGAGACTTCCACCTCTGTGGGGTCAGTGAGTGCAGTTGCGCCTCTTACTGGATCTTACTGGTCCTTTAGGGGAGAACCGTGGTCCTCTGTGAGGTGTAGAGGTCACGGGGGTGGGGGGCGTACAGCGTCCATTTCAGTCTGTTCCCTCTCAGCCGTGTGGACTCGCAGGTGGTGGGAAGCGGTCCAGGCAGGAAGAGCGGCGAGGCGAGTGCGGATGTGTGAGGAAACCTGTGAATGAGTGGGAGGAAAGGGATTTTGTGTCATAGTCAGCGCAGGGAAGTGGGTGGGTGGGACACGTCCTGGAACTGCTGTAACAGCTGTATTTACCGTACTTTACCGTAAGGGACGCTTCTCTGTGACACAGCTTCCGATGCACAGCGGCGTTTACCTGTGGATTAGCTTCTGCTTTTCGTTCGTAAGCCATTAACAATGTTTTTATGTAGCTGTCCAGCTTGGTATTTTACTACAGTAACTCAGGTGAGGTACCTAGCTCAAGGGTAGAAGAAGCATCTTCTAGGTGTAGACATGTTTTCCTGTGTTTTTAACTGCCGTGCTGCTTGCTGGCCTATTTACACCGTGCTCATGATACTTATGCCGGTCGTCTTGTACAGTTCCGGAGTTCTTGTAGATGTAGGTGATATTTCCGTGGGTAGTGTTAATATTTTTGTTCTCGTTTACTACAAGTCCAGCACCATTTGGCTCTGTGATACCATCCAGCCCGTCAGGACCTTATCAACATCTGTGGCATAGTAGTTAAAGGGTCTGGGATCGAGTCCTGCTCCTGACTGTTCGAGGTACTTACCCTGACTTGATACAGTAAAAATTACCCAGCTGGGTTGTCCCACCACGTTCCTTGGTTAAGTTAATATTTACAGAAGTGACTCCTGGGACAGCCTAGTCCGTTACATGGATACACTGGTAAATTATTGTAAGAAGCTTCAGGCAAGTCACTTCTGGAGAAAAGTATCAGCTAATGAATAAGCAATATTTTATGAGACTTCTGTTCTAATTTGCCACGAAGCCATTTAAATTCTCCTGTTCCCGAAGACAGAAACCAAAAAAAATGATTAGCAAAAGTATGGCCATCGTAACTAGCTGAACGTGTCTATTTATGGGCATTATAAGAAAGCAGTAAATGGATGACCGAGCTGAGCCCCAGTAACGCCTGCAGTCCTTGGAAAAGTAATGAAAATGCTGCCACTCTGCTGTCAGATTAGCCACATGTGCTGCTTTTAAGCTTGAAATAGAGAAACTGTTGGTAATAAAGGAGATTAACATGCATTTTTGGAACTCGCTCATATTTCAAATAAGCTCTGATGAAGTGAAATCATAATTTGTTCTTTAAGAGAAGCGGAAGCAAACTCTTGTGTCTCAGTAGCGGCTTTCTGCTTTTTACCTTGGGAAGAGAACTGCTGTAAATGAAACTGAAAACATGCCATAATTGTGCTAAATAGTCGTCATGAGAAATATATTGAGATGGCTGCAGCTTTCAAAGGCCCTTTTCAACAGTTCTTTGGAAAGCTAAAGTGTCTCTGTTTTTTTTTTCCAGGTCTTGACTGAAAATTGTGGGTCTTGAAGGTGTGCAACAATGCAGACTATTAAGTGTGTTGTTGTTGGTGACGGTGCCGTCGGTAAAACCTGCCTCTTAATCTCATACACGACCAACAAGTTTCCATCCGAATATGTACCAACGGTAAGTTGCGAGTATAGTACGTATATAACTAATTGAGTTCTGGCCCTACGATTATTATATCACTGCTTTAAATACAAAGACTTGCCTGTACACTATACGTAATAATGAGTTTCCTACAGAGACACGAAAACAGTGTTTAACTGCTGTGACTGCCTTTGTTTCTTCTAGGTCTTTGATAACTATGCAGTGACGGTTATGATTGGCGGTGAACCATACACTTTAGGATTATTTGATACTGCAGGTACAGTAAACATACATTTCTAGTTTTCCAATAAATACCCAGTCTCATATGGGTGGGAAGTGAGAGAAAATTCATTATGCCATGATGTGACACTACGTGGGATGATGTTTTGATTTCTCATGAAATGTGATTTGCTGTTTAGGGAAATCTGATGATGTCTTATATTTTGAGGTAAAAGCATTTAATTTTCAGTTTGAGTACTGAAAATAGTTGAGTATTAACAAGTAACACACGAGTTCAGGAATATTTTTTGAATGAATTTTTAGTTGGTGCTACTGTGTTTAATGTAGCAGAATATATCTAGATGGAATACATATTAATAGCACTATAAAGATGTTCATTTCAAGAAAAGGGGTAATCAGATTATTTTTTTATTTTTTTTTAATTTTTGGAGATCATTTGTGGGTTACATATTTTAAAGTAATTTTTCTGTTACTACCACCCATAAACTTGTGGGAATTTTTTCACATATATTGCTACCTTCGCTGAACACAGTATAGTCTTAAGTTTTACTCAGATGACATGGGATAAACTCTTAAAAGCCAGAGAAGAGGAGTGATCATCCTCCAAGGCATGGTGGATGTTCTCAAAGGAATTAAAAAAAAAATTAATTACTGCGTTCACTATTTGCACTGAAGCCAACGTCAGGCGAGCTGAAGCCAGGAGGGAAAGGATTTGATGCTAAATTGCATCTCCCATCTGGTAAGTGACTGGGATTTGTTATAAGCCAGCCAGAAACGCCAGTGTTTTCCCAGTCTTTATGTATAATTAAATAATTGCAGTTATGAAATGCTCTCCTGTCTTCAGGAGAAATTCAAAGTGTTACTCTCTATGGAATATGATTGACATTTGGTTGTGCTGGCCAGGTGGGGTGTAAGTGGTGTGCAGACTTTTGATTCATCCAAGACATTTTTCCACAGCATAGATTATCAGTTCTGCCGTGAAGTTATGATTGCTTGATTTTTTTTTTAAATTTTACCCTTTTTTTTTTTTGTCTTCTAATGGCTTTTGGTTTGAACAGCGGGTTTTCCTTTAGGTTTGCTAGCCATCTGCTTTTTAAAGATGTCAGTGATTTACTGATCTAAGTATAGCTGCACATCTGTAGCAAGGTGCCTATACCTCTGTCTTTGGACTGAAAAGCTATTGAGCTTTTTGTGATTTTTCTCTTGCTGCTCACTGTTGTTCACCTGTATTGTTCCTAAGTAGCCTATGGACCATGTAACAAGGGTTTTCCAGATTGTGCTTTTTGAATATAGTTGAATGATGAATTAATCTGATTTTTTCCATCCCTTTCTAGGTCAGGAAGATTATGATAGGTTGCGACCTCTGAGCTATCCCCAGACTGACGTTTTCTTAGTTTGTTTCTCTGTCGTTTCACCGTCTTCCTTTGAAAACGTTAAAGAAAAGGTGGGTTTACTGCAGCATTTGTGGGACTTCTCAGAATATGCCATTCTGAAGATGTTGTCTCAGTGGCGCTAACAGCTGAAAATAAAATTCAGGTGTCCAAGTGTAATATAAGTGTAGGCGAAACTGCAGTTGTTCTATAGAGCTGTAAAATTCCTTATTTTACACTGAAACACTAATGTCAGTAAGCTGCTTGGCGAACCTTCTAGCTGAACAGCTAGTGATCATTTTTAGGACGCCGAAACGAGAGATGCCAGTAACCCATTTTACAGTTGTGGAAAAGCTCTAGCCATTCAGTCCCAGTTTCAACGGTGCCTTCTGCCTCTGTTTGTTGTAGTTACTGAGTAGGTTTTGATTGACTTAAATTTTTCTAGCTAACTGACTGTAGTAAAAACAGCATCATCGGACAGTATGTTTAAATAACAGGAAAACTTTAAATTCAGGTTTATAAAGAATACAGATTCTTTCGGAGTTCCGTAAATGTGACTGTAAATTTCTACTTGTATTGCAGTACATTTGGGGGGTTTCCAACATCACAGTTGATTTATGGTCGAATGCATCCTGCCTGATATCCAGAGGTAACAATTCGCTTATGCCTTCACAGTGGGTGCCCGAAATCACTCACCACTGTCCGAAGACTCCATTCCTGCTGGTGGGAACACAGATTGACCTTAGAGATGACCCCTCAACCGTTGAGAAGCTGGCCAAGAACAAACAGAAGCCAATCACCCCAGAGACCGCGGAGAAGTTGGCCCGCGACCTCAAAGCGGTGAAATATGTTGAGTGCTCTGCGCTCACGCAGGTGAGTGGCCCGTTGAAGGCAACTTCAGTCCTCATCCTCCAGATTATCAGTGAAGCCTTCATTTCAATGTTTAGGTTTATTGCTGTTTTCGTAAACCACTGCTCTTGCAAGTGACTTTATTTTTGTGTCTACTTGGCACCCTTCTTTGAATTGGGTTACCATCAAATCAGCCTTTTTTTCCTGCAGTCCATTTAACTGTTTGCCCTGTTATTTTTTAATATTCTGTGACATTAGCAGTCCTTGTACGGATTTCAGGGTTTTTATGACAGGGTATACATGGGAAAATGAAGTCCTGCTAGTGATTCATTCAGATGAGCCTTCAGCTCTGTTATCCCCCCCTTTTTTTTTTTTTTTTTTTTTGAGACATTTGCTTACTGAGCAGCTTCTGCAATTAGATCAGTTAATTGATAATTGGCAACAAACTGATGAGTCATATTTTTCCCCATAAATAAACAGGATTGTGTATCTTGTGGTTTCCCAGAGTTCATCTTGCAAAACAGTAGAGGAACTCAGAGGACATTTGTGTTTTTTGTCCAGTTGTTTAGGGTCAGTGTACAAAATTGAGTTTAGCGCAGACTCCAGTTAAATTCCACCCAATCTTTTCTCATTCTGTTTATTCACTTTTCTGTGACTTTTTTCACAGTGGAGCTTCATTTAGTCCACAGGTTATGGTTTATTGGCTGCAGGCTGCTGCTTAATTAAATAAGTGCCATAAATGACCACCACTGTCCCAATCATTAGTAGATAAGACTTTTTAAAGCTACTAATAGCCACTGAATGAAACCTGAACTGCAAAGTGATAGAGTATATTTTGGCTTCCTCTGGGACCCAGTTTTCTGGTCTCTTAGTACAGTAACATTATCAAGAGTGTGTTGACTTGTTCTACGGGTTGTCCCGTACACTCATAATATACATAGTTATTTACCACAGATGCTTTAATACAATCAACCATGTCAATTGATTTAGTGTGACAGAAAACTGAAATGAGTGCTATGAAATGAGCATTCCCTTCACATGTTTACAGAAGTGTTCTTTAAGGTTGTACAATATTAATACTTCCGTCGGTTTCCGTGCTTATTGTATATTTGTAGGAGAGGTTACAGGGACAGCAGGGCTTTCTCTGAGTTGATAGGTAAATCCAGAAGTTAAACATTCTAGCTTTGCAGTGAGCAGCCTTGCTCATCGTAGGCACGTCTGTCAGTTGGCACCTGATTCACATGCTGAAACGCTGGGTGAGATGGCGCACCATCCAAGTAATGACTTTGGTAAGAAATTATTTGAAGAGAAAGACAGGAAACTGAGCACTCTTTGAAGACTGGAATTTCTTGCCACCCCTCAAGTTGCGTAACTTCTTCATTTTATCAATTCAAAAAGCGCCACTGACTCACAAGCCCAGTGCTGTTTGTTGGTATTAGCTTCAGCTTTCATCCTGCTGTTCAGTGTTTGTACCACGAATGCAACGCTTTTCTGCTGTAACGATAACGTTTAGCCTTTTCTGCAAAATCTTTGTGATATTCTCTCCACCTTTCACTCTTGAGCAGTTTCACACGCTTGTCTCATCTCCTCTGCAGTGTAATCCTGCTCAACATGCTCCTCTGCGCCCCACTAGCTCTGTCCTCTGACATCGCTGCTGCTCTCTCCTTCTTCCCTGTCTTTGTAGAGAGGTCTCAAGAATGTATTTGATGAAGCCATCCTGGCTGCCCTGGAACCACCAGAAACACAGAGGAAGCGGAAGTGCTGTATATTCTAAAACACTTTTCTATTCCAGCTTTCCTCCCAGCTGTTTGCTGCTCTTTTTTAATCCACTACTATTTAAAGAAAAGTCCATCTGTACATTTCCAAGCTGCCATGTTTTAAACATCTTTGTCATATCCTTGAAGAAAGTCTTGCCTTCAGTAGTTTTGCGTGCTGCCATTTGTTTCATTTTTTGTTTTGTTATAATTTTTTAAAAAAATTTGGCCTTTATTCAAGAACCTGTGTTTGTAAAGCCTTTTGATGTAGGGATGAAAACTTCCTCTGTGGATATGTCATCTCCGCAGTTCTTAGCATTACATTGTAGGCTCACCAGTTAATCGATAGGTGACTTTTTTTCTTTTAAACAAAAAAAAAAAATTTAAAATAAAATGCATTATTTGTGACCTCGGTGTGTATTTTTGGAAAAACATAGAAGAAAACTGTTTGCTCTCTTAATGGATGAATTGTGATTTTTTTTTTTTTTTTTTTTTTTTTCCCCCCCCCCCTCTTCTTTGCATAACTTATTTCAGCGTAGTTTTTTTTTTTTTTTTTTTTTTAAAACTATTATTGTATCAAAAATAAATCTAATATAATCCATGACTAGGAACTGGTCGTTGGATGATGTGTTAAGATTTTGAGAATGAAAAGTATAATCATGTGCAATGTGACTTAAATAAAGGAAAACTGAAATCAATTTTCTGTCAATGTAATATTTTTGTGAATTTTAAAAAAAAAAAAAAACTTTCCTTTGACCAAGTTAAAACTACTTTTATAAAGATGCTTTAAATACAGTGAGTTCAATTTGTTTTTATATATATCCCATTAAATTGTGGGACAGCTGGTAGCATAGTGGTTAGAGCGACTGCCTTTGGACCCAAAGGTTGCAGGTTTGATCCCCACCTTTAGCTGTAGTACCCTTGAGCAAGATACTTACCCTGAATTGCTCCAGTAAAATTACCCAGCTGTATAAATGGGTAAATAATTGTAACCTTAACATTGTAAGTTGCTTTGGAGAAAAGTGTCAGCTAAATGAATAAATGTAAACAATACATCCTGTATTATTTTTCTGAATATGAAAAAGTTTTAAATTCAGAAATTTTAAGCTAGAAATTCTGAAACATTGCCTTAAGAGCCAAATTAGCCCTTTGGCACAAGCTGTAAGCACCGCACAGCGACTGATCTGATCCCAAAACTAGTAATATGGCAACACAGTTTTGATTGTTCACATTGAAATTATGAATTTTTTTTTTCCATTAGACCAAATAATTTACCATTGCCACTTACTGTAAATAGTTACAGAAATTCTGGGGAAACTAAGCAGTCTTTTTATTCATCTGAAGCAGATTTCTTTCCTCGTTTTGTAAATAAACAAAATATAAGTGGTGTAAGAAATAACTTCCACAGGAGGAAATAGCAGTGAAAGGGCACAGTTAGGTCCAGGCAGTTCTCAACAAGGGTGAAGGACCGAAGCCAAGAGCCTGAGCGGAGCAGGGAGGCCTTGACTCAGGTTGTTTCCCACGTACGTGGGTTTCCTGCCCTCTAGTGTGTTTAGGTATCAGGTATTCGCAAGTGTAGTTCCCCACGATGACACAAATGTGTGTCTACCTTCAGGCATGGAGAACACCTTCTAGTGGTAACCCACTGACTGTCTTCAAACAGGTGCTGTCTGTCTGTGCCCCGCACTGAACGCTCACCTCTCTCGCGCTCTCTTTTCCAGAAAGGACTGAAGAACGTGTTTGACGAGGCCATACTGGCTGCCCTGGAGCCACCGGAGCACACGAAGCCCGTATTCGACTGGTCCAGATGTGCGCTGCTTTGAGCAACCTCTCCTTTCTCAGTGGACCTCCGTTAGCTGATTTATACTGTATAGCAGAGGAGCTTCTGCAGGGTGTACTGTGGTTTTCACCTCATCTGAGCTCATAATCACTCAGCTTCCAATTATGTTCAATGAAACGAATCAGTTGACTGACTCCCTCTTTTGTTTTCAGTTGGGTTAAACTGAACTGGTGTGAAGGAATGTTTTTAGTTGTTTAAATGTTAGTAAAAAATATTTTTAGTGTTTTCATTTTCACCCCACAGATCAATGACAATCATTTATTCAATGAAACGTTTGTGATTAATCGTTCTAACCCTGCAAAGAGCTGGACTTGATCGATAATCCTTAACTGCTAAAAATTCTGTTTAATTATACAAAGGTTTTATCTGCATAAATCCGCCTGTAGCAGATTTGTAAAATAAGAGTAAAATGAAGTTCTCAGCTACTACGATCAATTAATATAATTTGAATTGTGCAGTGCGTTCAAAGTCCTAACGAAGGCTGAGTGGTTAAGGGCTCGGAGGGTGTAGAGCACAGTGCACCCTGGGCCACGAGTGCCGCAGTTCACTAACTTTGCTGTAACACAGAGATTCTTAACCTTTTCTGAGCCACTGACCTTTTTCCGAATCTGATAAACACTAAGGACCCGTGAGAGAGGCAACGTTGAAAATATTTACATGTATTAATTTAGCAGATGCTTTCCTCCGAATCGACTTACAGTGTTAAGCTACCTACAGTTATTTACCTCTTTATACAGCTGGGTAATTTTACTGGAGCAATTTTAGGGTAAGTAAAAATTGCACTCAAGTTATTGCACTGATACTTGATTGTCTTCATGTTGGATTTCAATATCGATACTAATAGCAAAGTAATATTTAATTAAAAAAAAAAAAAAACCTTTAACTTTTTAAGCAAGCCTGTGCCTCGCTGACCCCCAGAAGCCATGGACACATCCCCAAGGGGTGTGTGAACCCCAGCTTGAGATCCTCTGCTCTAAAGTGTGGTTTACTGGCAGGTCAAGAGGTCAAAGAGCAAAGCACGTGATACCATATCCTTCTGTAACAAAAATGCAGCAACACACCGGACCTCCTGGTCGGACCCGTTCTGCCTGTCCGCGTTTCTCGAAATGCAGCTAAGAACTTATATCTGGATTGAATCGAAGAGGGTTGAAGACCTTGCATCCATTGCCTGCTTCGCAGGGCAACAGGCCCGAGGAACTGGCTGTGAAACATTACTCCTCGCAGGGCAGATAAAACTAGGAAAATTATTCCAGAAACCATGGCGCTATATTGCTTCTTACACTAAACATCTCTTTTACTGCAATATTCCATTAGAGGTGGGTATTTTGTAGTTATTGTTTCATGTATAATACAACTGACATTTTTCTCTATGGATCTCGGACTTATTGGGAGCGCAGGTGCTGTGCTAATATGGAGCCACAGACAATGTGAGCGCGTCAAAGTTTCTGCTTTATTGGCACTCACTTAATATTTTGTGTTTTACACTACAGTGTTATTTTTTTTTTTTTTTTTACTGTATTTTGTTTGAATTCCTCTATATGCTTTTTATGTTGGGCTTATGCCGATCCCAACATGTATGTTTTGTGCTATTGGGAGCAACAGCCCTTCATGTCATGTTGTCATCCCAGAAGTGCATTCAACTGTGTTTATTTAATGTCCCGACGCACTGAATTTCTTAATATGTTTTTGTTTTGATATTGTTCTGAAATGTTTAGAGTTTCCACACATTACACGATAACCTTTTTTGTTGCAGAGTGTATGCTTTATCTTGGTTCACTGTGCTGTATCTTTTATTAAACGTTGGTTTTTGCACTTTCAGTGCTTCTGTGTTTGATTTTTTTTTTTCTTTTGTGTTGACTGTCTGCAGACTTGCTGTTTAGTAGGTTTGAAACCAGGTCTGGATGCTGACTCTGTCCACAGGCAGGACCTGCTCTAGTGGAGAGTTGAGGGGAGCCGAAGAGCAGACGGGCAGCTGCGTCCTGTTCCAGCTGAACAGCTTCGCTACTATACACACGTGCAGGAGCGACTAAGTTCTCCACGTGTGAGATCACCAGCACCTGGTCCAGATGGTGCACTGTGAGTGTCTTTCAGAGGAAGAAGTCGTGCTTCCTGGTTATGCTCGGTACGTGCCCCTGTGAGGATGACTCAAGTGACTGGAAAACAAAAGGCGAAATTAACCAAGGAGTGAAAATGAAAATGGAAACAAACATCCCCAGCTGGATGAGGAGCTTCTGTCCAGGAACAGCCTGCACAACTTTCAGATGTTTCCTACTCACTTGGGAGGACGGCATGTCTCCTTGCCTCCACTTATCTCTGCGTGTCCCATGCTGGAGTTTCTGAGAATCACCTGGGTGACATGACGGAGTGTTCTTCCATCAAACTTTCAGGCTTTCGTTGCTTGGGACTCCAGTTCTCCGCAGCTTTCATGCTCCACCATACAGCTGTGTCCGGCTTTTCACCAAGCGTGGCTCCACCAACAGACCCCGTTGAAGTCCAGTCTGGGCTCGGATTGCAACACAGGGTGATGGAGACTGACTACCATCTGGCAGAAGAGCTGCTGTGAGAATTGTTACTAGAACTATGAAGTATGATCATATAAACATCGGTACTGAAATCGCTGCATTGGCTCCTGGTTACACTTAGAGTTGATTATAAAATCCTACTTCTCACCTATACGGCAATACATGCTCCGGCTTATCTTTGTGAAATTTTTGAGTCTTACATTCAAAGACGATGTCTTTCTTCATTGGATGCAGGTTACCTTAAAGTACCTGTGATCAACAAGACCTCAGCAGGAGGTCGCACCGTTAGCTATAGAGCACCTAAACTATGGAACAGTCTACCAGTTACTGTCAGAAATGTCTCTTTCAGTCTTTAAATCCAGACTAAAGACCGACATGTTAACTCGGACATATGACTAAGAAGTTCAGTTCCAGTTGGCTGCATTTCTTTTTTTATTAAATCTAATCTCTTAAAGTAATCAGTTACTAACAATTTCTTTTTGTCGAGCATTGTTTCCCTATAAGACCCGGGGGAGCCGGCCGGCCGTCACACAAGGACCCCGTGCTGACCGAAGTTGATGACCACCTGTCATGATGGACGAGACATAACTATGTGAACTGGAAATCAAGTTTAACACTCAGCTACAATTGTTATTATTAGTTGTAAATTGACTTGATAGTCTTTTTAATATAGAGTGCTGTGGTGGGGCGGGTAGCCACTGGTACTGGGACCCCCATAGGTTTTTTTCTCCCTTGACTTTCAGTTACGAGTTTTTTGTTCCTTTCCTCGGTGGCCAGTAGGCATACTATAGCTTTAATAAATACATAGATAATGTATTATGCTAGTCTGAAGTCAACTCTATTATTTGTCTCTGCCTTATGCCTTTGTTCAGTGCTCTGTCACTGTGTGAGAAGAGCGCTCTATTAAAATAAATTGAATTGAAAGAGACACCAGACACCAATTGTTTCAGAACACAAAAGGCTCTGCTTTATTGACCATTAACAACTCATAAGCCATCTATCCAGGGTTGAGGTACACCAACGGAACAAACAAAAGTGAACCCTACCCTTTGTGCCACCATCTACCCTATCCAAATAAAACAAACAAAAAAACACCAGTCTAACATGGCTCCTAACTAAGGAAAAGAGGAGAAAAACTGCTACAAGCAAAATGACACTCACCCCCTTCCGGCAGTTCCTGGTTTATACTGATTTACAGTGAACTATTTACATATTGTCATTTACATACATTTACACTAAATACACAGCTGAGGCTTTTACCACTATTTATGAGGTGGTATGAGTGACAGAGAGAGTGTGTTCCACTGATGTATGGATGAGTGACCCAGTGTAAGTAGTGTATCTAGCAGTGTAAGTCACCACGATGAATAAGGTGTGTGGGCTGATAGTAACACTACATCGAGTTCGTTGGAAGTCGCTTTGGACAAAAGCGTCTACTAAGTAAAAAAATGTAAATGTAATTTATGAAGCCATGGCGCTTCCTATGCTTGTAAAATTCTCGTTCCCAAATAGACAGTTCACCTCCAGCACCTCAACGGCACAAATTTTTCTGGTGTAACCAGGCTCTCTCTTGTCTCGTGGCTTTGTCACATTCAGTAATCTTCCATTTCTGTGGGCCGATCTCAGTTGGATGTCGATTAGCCTTCACATCTTCACCTCTGAAGAGAGAGAGACACATTCCCACAAACCAAAATATGGGCGTAATCTGTCTTCTTCACATTGACTCCCCCGTCCACAGCACCAGCTCAACCACAGGCTTCCATCAAACCATCCACCTGAAACCGTCTCCTAGATCTTCAAGCTACCACGACACCCTGAAATTCATACATGGCATAATTCAAGCAGCTCTGGTGATTCGTTACATGTTATTTACAGCTCTTCTGTTCCAGTTTACCACACTAAACGCGGCCGCTGTGGCACAACCGCAATGCATTCATGTGGAACAAGGCAAAATCATCATGTCCTTAGTTCATTTATTTTGATTGTCCAGTGCAGAGATTGAACACAACCCGGTGAGCTGAGACCTTATCTACAGCTGAGTCTTTAACCACGATTGAAAATAATTACTTATTTATTTAACAGATACTTTTCCCAAAGTGCCTTCCAGTGAGCACAAGGTAGCACAAAGCATTTAGCCCATAATAATAAGATTCTATGAATAAATGAATTAATGTGAATGCAATGTAAATAATGACAGATTTTGGCATTTGTGACATACGTTTAAAGCTGGGGGTCATGTTAGAGAATCAACAGTGTCTTGAAAGGTGACTTCAGAAAGGACCCAGTCAATTTCCGGAAGCTGTTAAAGAAACTGGTACATGTTGGTGACATTCTGCAGGATTTATTTATGAGAGCCCAACAACGGAGGCTACGCACAAATATGAAGAGATCATTTCCCCATCATGCTTGTTCTGGGCCCTCAGTCGCTTTCTTAGATGTCATCAATGCTTCCACAGATATTCATTTTATGGTGTTATACCAAAAGTTCCATAAGTCTAAAACTCATGAGCAGACATCCTTCAGCCTCCCGCCCCTTGGACGCTCTTCGCCTCGATCACTCCCTCAGCTTCGTTCATGACCCGGACTGTGGACTTGACCCCCAAAATTTTGGCTTTGTCCTCTACCTCGCTTGTGGCCCCGTACCCGATTGTACCTTCACCTCTCCACCACTGAAAAGACCCACAACACCATATCCTACCTCCTCTGCATGCACCGATGCCCCTGGGTCCTGCCCAACATCTACGTTTCCCAAGACCCTCAGACACAGGCTCTGCTTTGGTTGCCCCCTTCCCTCACTCTTGTGCACAATAAACTTCAGCACTTGAATCCACGTTCCCTCAGGGTGACTTCTGAGACCATGCGAGAGGCTCAGGGTCAACAGCATTTCACTCAGTTATGATGATTTATTGAAAGCAATCAAAAGAGAAATTCAGTCCAGAATTTGTTGGTGGCTGGACATGAAGTGGTGAGACTGTGGACCTTTTGGGGAATGGCTGCCCACATCTGCTTGGCTTCCATAAAACCCCTCGCGTCTCACAGACGTCGTAGCATTTACGCACACAGATAAGCGGATCTGTAGGCTCATCTGCCATGGATTCGTCACCTGGCTTTGCCTCCACGTACTGTATTTATTTTGTCCCCAGATTCTTAATGTAATACACTGGACTTGCATTCGGGGAAATGTAAGAATGGCTTCACGTTTCAATACAAAATTGTTCTCACCGTTTTCCCATGGCCGAAACGAAAGTGATGATGCTCGCCACTGAGCGCAAGCAAACATTCGTCTGCTCCGTGTCACAGTTCAACAGACGCGTGCCGCACCTGCGAGGCATTCTGCAGAACGAGTGACATGTACACCGAGTTGTAACTGAAAACACATCTCTGAAATCGCAGGTCTCTGGGGAGTTAATGCGTCTCTCTTTCTAGAGGAATCTATGAAGCAGCAGTAATGACAGCAGCGCTAGACCCTCTCAACTCCCACCCCACCCCACCCCATGGAACCTCAGCTCCCCCTGTTGCATCCAAGAAATTGCACTTCGGGAACCACCGCAATAAATAAAATACAATCTTTGAAAAACTGTACAGCCGCCTTGAGATCCACAGCAAATCATAAGAACAGCGTGTGACCCCTTTACCCCCTGCTGTTCATGTCTCTCTTGGTTTGTCCAGTTGGTTAAGGTCCAGATCCTTACGGTTCTTGTCGGGGGTCACCGGCAGGTGTGCGTCTCCACTGTGCGCCGACACTGCTTGCACCTGACGTAGCAGCACCAGTGGAACCTGCAGCCGCACCTGTCCACCACCTGGGCTTGCTCCGTGCGGAAGCCCCGCCCACAGCACATGAGCTCGCAGCCGTCGATGGCCTTAGACGTCTTGTTGCAGTGGCGGCCGGCGGTACCCAGCACTCCGCTGCGTGGGTCCTGCTCGCAGAAGTCCGGGCTGGGCTCCAGGTACACCAGGTCCTCCTCCGTGTGCGGTTTGAACTGCGGATTCTTGGGTACGAGCACCCTGGTGGAACCGACCCGACGCGGCTCTGCCTCGGTGGCGCCGTCGAACCTCTCCTTGAGGATGTTACCCACAACGCGGAAGGGAGGCATGGCCCTCCAGCAGGTTTTCACCTCGCAGGAGCCGGACACCCCGTGACACTTGCACTCCACTCGCATGTTGTTCAGGATGGCCTGGGGACACACGTGTGGGGTGTCCTGTGTTACGTCATTACATCTTAACCATAGATCATCATAGTTTAGGAAGTACAACAGGAAATTTCTCAATGACCGTATTCCAAATTTCAGGACAAACACCTACTACATTTAGCTGATGCTTTCCTCCAAAGCGACCTACAATGTTAAGGCACTTATAATTATTTACCTATTTATACAGCTGGGTAATCTTACTGGAGCCATTTAGGGTAAGTACCTTACTCAAGGGTACTCCAGCCAGAGGTGGGAATCAAATCTGCAACCTTTGGTCCAAAGGCAGCGATTCTGACCAGGACGCCACCAGCAGCTATAATCACAGATTACATTCCTATGCAGCCTGCGTTGGTCTGGTGCCCCATCCCGGGTGTATCCCCCCTTGTGCCCAGTGCTTCTGGGAAAGGGTTCGAATCATCACGACCCTGCTTATGACAAGCAGGTACGGAAATTGGACGTATGGATGAATACAGTATATTCTCATGGAAAAATACATACACCTGTGTGCGCTTGTCCAGCGATGGACTGGTGTCATGTCCAGGTGGAAACTACACGTCCTGTTGTCCTAAGATAGATTCTGGACCACTGTGGCCCTGACTTGGACAAGTGGTTAATGATACTGAATGAGTGAGCGGCTGTGATTGATTTTTCCTTAATATCTTATACATAGTATAGATGTAGATCCGTACACTGCGTATGAGCTGTTTTTTTTAAAACCCACTTCCGCTGCTCAGTTTTACTCCTTTTATCTTGAAAGCCAGAACAAAGTGTCCTTGTGGTACCTTTCGACCGGCTTCGTTGTTGTGCAGGTTCATGAGCACTCTACCGGGCGAGGAGCCCTTGTTTCTCTCGTGCACGTCCACAAACGAGGCGGAGAAAGCCACCCCGTAGGCGATGTTGTCCGAGCAGCCGGACCATTGGAAGCCTGCTGGGAAACTGTAATCAGGGACGAGGTTCCGGCGTGTGCAGTAGCAGCCTGTTAGAACAGCTTCGGTGTTTACGGAGCTCTGCTTGTGACCAGATGCTTAGCAGGTCCACAGTCCTGGAGACCCCTTGCTGCAGTACCTCTATGCAGGGTGGTTAAACCAGATTGCCCCGCTCACATTTCCAGCTGCTGTGCATTAAAGTGTCAGTCATATTTATCTATTTAGTCAATATTCATTTATTTAGTCGATACCCCAAAATTACTCTGATTTACTCATCTGTACAGCTTTGTAATTAATAGTGGAGCAATTCAGGGTAAGTAACTTAAAGGTACTGCAGCTGTATCTGAAATACAAACCTGCAGCCTTCCAGTGCAAAGCAGCAGCTTAAACCACTACGCCACCTGCTGTGTGCTTAGCAGCTAAATAATTAAAAAAGTAAAAATGTAGTAAAAGCTGTGCAAATGGGACCACGGAGGGGAAGGGGGTTTAAAGCTGCGGGTGCGGACAGGCGCCACCTACCCTCCGGGCTGGAGCCGTACACACTGCGGTCACAGCCACACTTGTGGAGCTCCCCGCTGCTGCAGGCCCGGGTCACCTCGAACGCCACGCTGGCAGAGGAGACGGCGTACACGAAGGCGGCCTCCCGGGTCCCTGTAACACACAGGCAGGCAGAGCGCACACCAACACACATTGGCATAGGAAAGCTGCAGTCCGGCGGCAAACGCACTCAACAACGAGGCGGAAATGAGCATTGCCTTTCTGAGTTTTAGCATCCATAATGAGAGGTAATATAAAAGAAGAACAGTCATAAAATATAATGGCCTTGAGTGCTTATTCTTGACAAGAAGTGGTACCTTGTGCCAAATAGGTCAAAGCTTTTGCACTAATTGTCCAGTTGCTGACCTTTACATTTATTCATTTAGCAGGGGATTTTCTCCAAAGCGACTTACAATGTTAGTCTTCTTAGAATTATTTACCCATTTATACAGCGCAGTAATTTTACTGGAGCAATTAAGGGTAAGTACCTTGCTCAAGGGTACTACAGCCAGAGGTGCAGATTGAACCTGTGGGTCCAAAGGCAGCAGCTCTAACCACTGCTTCCAGGTGTCCCAAGCTGGCCCTCGCTGAAGGTCAGTCCTTCCTTCCAGTAGGAGGCGCTGTGGCCTCACCCTGAGTGACCACCTTCCCGAAGATGGGCTGCGTGTCCAGCATGGAGCAGTTCCAGCGGCGATTGCGGAACTGGTGCTGACACTCGTCGACGGCCAGCCGGGCCCCGCGGCGAACAGCGTCCATCATGTCCACGTGACGCTTGCACACCTGAACCTGCTTGGGGACCAGCCCTTTCAGCCTCTCGCACGACTCCCCGTCCGAGATGCTGCCCGTCGAAGACAGCCGGGCCAGGTACCTGAAAGGGGCGCCGACGTACCGGCAAACATGTTGGTCAGCACCGATACACACAAAAACACACCCACTACATGGGGTGACAGGTATGATTATGTAAAACAAGAAAAAATACTATGGATTTCCTAGTACTACACTGATACAGCAATAGCAGTAGTAACCACAAGGTGACAGCCTTTTCTCAGTTTCAGAGGTGCGCATCTGTGCTCCACATACGCAGCGCCTCCCCAAGCAACGAACCCATCCGGCGTCAGAAGGTTGTTTGTAACTCATTTTGTTCCTAACTCAAAAGCCAGTTTTACCCCTAAATCGAAATGAGCACTAACTTAAAAAAAAACACCTCCATCAATGTATGTGTGCATTAGATTCTGTGAAAGCCTTGCATGCGGCTATAATAAGTAAAAAGTCCTCCGTAAGAGCTTTTCACACATTTTTTCAGAACCGCTTGTCCCATACAGGGTCGCGGGGAACCGGAGCCTACCCGGCAACACAGGGCGTAAGGCCAGAGGGGGAGGGGACACACCCAGGACGGGACGCCAGTTTTTTATTAATTTTGAGCTACATTAAAATGAATGGTAATTTTAAATTACAAAAATAAAATAAGTTTTCTCCACAACCCCCTATTAAATGCCAGCCGTTAGGCTACTCGTCCCGTAATCGTGTGCAGTGTTCATCATCTTCTAACCCCTTTGAACCTTGTGACTGTGGTAACAGTAGATCCCTTCTTACAGCCGCTATTAGAAGCAATGCTCCTAAAGTGTGGATAAATTTAACCCGATGGCAGATTTATAGTAGATCCACCACCAACTCAGATGTATCCTGAAATGACACCTGCTGTACGTCTCTCTGAGATTTATTACATACTCCTAGTTACACTACTCCTCAAAAACACTTTTATTGTCTATTTTGCTGTCACTTCACCATAATAAGTTTTGTTTTTGAAGGGAACACAGTAAATAGTAGCCCTGGAACACGTCTGCAAGGCTAATAGGGAGGGATAATAATAACAGACGACTGGAGAAAGGACGTTTCCAACACAGATTGCCTGACTAACAACATGGCAGGCCAAAAGTCCCTTTGGTTTTTAAACATTTATCTTTGAGGAGATCTGAATGGGGCCAGTGTTTCTAAGAAGGCGGGGGATGGAGTGCACGCGCTGACCCGGGGCTTCCCGCTCGCAGGGTGCGCCGGGCCGAGGGAGGGAAGCTGGGAGAGCCCGGACACGGAGCGGAGACACGTCACAGCTGGAGGACGAGGAGGAAAGGGAGAGGAACTCAGCGCTACGGTATGTTCAGGCTTTCAGGTATGATTACGTGTGTAAAGAAAGGGAGTGAGAGAGCAAGCAGTACAGAAAAGACACTGGATGGGGAGGTAATCATGGTATCGTTGCTGCTTTGGCCCTATGGTGGAAAGCATCTGTTATGACGCTGTCTCACAATGCAGTGCTTCACGCTTGAATGATATGATATGATATGATATGATATGATATGATATGATATGCCCTCAGTTCAGCCTTAACAATCCTGCTGTTTATCCCTTCCAAGCCACCACTCAACAACATGATCAACTCATCCATACTGTTCATACAAGACAGTAGCTACAAGCCGAAGGAACTGGTGGCATGATGCTCTCCCAACGTATTATGTCTGGAACCCATGCTTGAATCTGTAAGAAATCATTATTAATTTTCTCCTGCATCCAGAAGCCTTGCTTCTGCTCCTTGACCCTCGCAGAACACCAACCAAAGCCTGATGGCTCTTCAGCCCCAAGAGTCTCCTAGGAGGACTGCGAGAAGCACTGCAGTACGGGATGTGTATGGCAGGCAGGTACACTGTCCAATCCACCAGCTCCCAGACTGACCACTGCACCTGGGAGAAGTATGTGGCCAATAAAACCCAATTATGTTCTGCCTTGTATGTTGTACTTTAATTTTGTCGGTATTTCGACTTTTATTCATTGTGCACAAATGTTTGGCTTGGACAGTTAGTCCAATAAATTTGAAAAAAAATTCTAAGGCTGAAAATTTTTTTTAAAATTGCAGCATTTACACTTAAGGATTTGCTACAAGGACTTAATGAGCTCTCTACTTCAACGCAACATATAACGTGAACAAAAGCGCACCCCCGAAAAGACAGGAATCAGATACAAGCAATTATTAAAATACAGCTTGTTTCTTAGATTCTGAGCACACGAATTCCAATAATGCTATGATTAAGAAACCCCAAGATTTTGATTTTGGACCCTTTGTGAGCAGGATAAGCAGGAGGCCAGATGTGGAAGAGCACAGTGTTCTGGCTGGGATGTAGGATCGGTCATGTTCCGTACCTATCAGGCTGATTATCCTTTGATTGTCTTGTTGGCTTTAACCAGAGTCTTGATGCGAGCTGCTACAGGAAGCTACCGTAGTGAGATGAGCAGAGGGAACACTTGGGGACATTTTGGCAAGTTCAACAGAACTTGAGCCATAGCATTCTGCAACAACTGAAGAAGCTTGATGCCAAAGGCCACAAGACCCGTGAGATAAGGAGCCCTCCTTAGGAGAGACAGGACTTCAGTGAAGGAGATGTTGAACAGAGATCAGTCATCCAGGCAGGGATGTCAGAGAGACATACTGCAATGTGTGAGGATATACCTGTGTCATTTGGGGGAAAGATAGGAAAAGCTATGTGTCATCTGCTTTGGAGTGATAGAAAAAGCTATGACAGGTAATGAACAAGTAGTATAGGTATAGAAGAATAAAGGACCAAGTATCGAACCCTGTGGAACATCTAGCAAGGGAGACTGAGGGGCAGAGACGGAGCCATGCCAATCCACCAGCAACATGGCTTTTGGTTTTAGTTCTGTCTTTTCAATCCTAAATGTAAATTCTTAAAATATAAAGATGGAAAATCTGAGGATGGCTGCTTTTGGGTTTTGTATTTAAAATATAAAGATGGAAAATCTGAGGATGGCTGCTTTTGGGTTTTGTATTTAAAATATGAAAAAGGTGGTAACAATCCACAACCATAAACTTCCTAGCTATTAAAGCTGGTCATTAAACTTTGCAGAAATTTTTGCAGAAAGGAGAATGTGGCCTAAAACAACAAAACACTTATTCGTCTCATGTTATGCAATATTTATCTGATCAAATTAAACTCCTTCTCAGACTAAAAAAACTGTCTTCCTACTCTTGTGTGGTCCAAATTCATTCCTTACCTTAGCCTTTCGGCCCATTCTAAAGATTCTAGGTTAGTACAGGAAATATTATTAGGTTTTTCAATGGTGAAACACACAAAGTGAAATTATAGAAAAAATGAAAAAAATTTGTTTATAAGAAGTGCAGTTGTTGACGTGTCATCAAGTTGACAACAGTTTAACTAGTACAATACTACAAAACTGACCTCCTTGTATCTTAATGACCAATAGCTACAGAAGTTCCCAAAGGGTCTTTTCCAATAAAATCAAGAACATTTAATGTCATGATTAATTTGCTGATTTTCTCTCCAGATTATTTTTATCCTTGAACTCATTTTGCCAACCAAACTTGATTGTATGGTATTATATTATTATATATATTATATATCTTATAGGGAGGGGGTGCGGTGGCGCAGTGGGTTGGACTGGGTCCTGCTCTCCCGTGGGTCTGGGGTTCGGGTCCTGCTTGGGGTGCCTTGCGACGGACTGGCGTCCCGTCCTGGGTGTGTCCCCTCCCCCTCCGGCCCTGCGCCCTGTGTTGCCGGGTTGGGCTCTGGCTCCCCGTGACCCCGAATGGGACAAGCGGTTCAAAAAAAAAAAAAAATAAAAAAAAAAAATATCTTATAGGGGGTGCGGCGGTGCAGTGGGTTGGACCAGGGTCCTACTCTCCGGTGGGTCTGGGGTTCGAGTCCCGCTTGGGGTGCTGTCCTGGGTGTGTCCCCTCCCCCTTACGCCCTGTGTTGCTGGGTTAGGCTCTGGTTCCCCGTGACCCCCTATGGGACAAGCGGTCCTGAAAGTGTGGGTGTGTGTATATCTTATATATTATATACAGACATGCATCGCTTAACAAAGGGGACACATTCTGAGAAATGTGTCGTTAGGCAATTTAATTGTTGTGAGAACATCATAGAGTGTACTCATACAAACCTAGATGGTATAGCCTTGATCACTGAGTGTACTTATACAAACCCAAAGGGTATAGCCTCGATCATAGAGTGTACTCATACAAACCTAGATGGTATAACCTCGATCATACAGTGTACTCATACAAATCTAGATGGTATAACCTCAATCATAGAGTGTACTCATACAAACCTAGATGGTATAGCCTCGATCATAGAATCATAGAGTGTACTCATACAAATCTAGATGGTATAGTCTCGATCACTGAGTGTACTTATACAAACCTAGATGGTATAGCCTCTTTCACTGAGTGTATTCATACAAACCTAGATGGTATAGCCTCGATCACTGAGTGTACTTATACAAACCTAGATGGTATCGCCTCGATCATAGAGTGTACTTATACAAACCAAGATGGTATAGCCTCGATCACTGAGTGTACTTATACAAACCAAGATGGTATAGCCTCGATCATAGGGTGTACTTATACAAACCTAGATGGTATAGCCTCTTTCACTGAGTGTACTCATACAAACCTAGATGGTATAGCCTCGATCACTGAGTGTACTTATACAAACCTAGATGGTATCGCCTCGATCATAGAGTGTACTTATACAAACCAAGATGGTATAGCCTCGATCACTGAGTGTACTTATACAAACCAAGATGGTATAGCCTCGATCATAGGGTGTACTCATACAAACCTAGATGGTATAGCCTCAATGCAGTCAAGAGACGCGGTAAACACAAGATTTATGATGCTACTGTCGGTGTAACACAACACACTCTTTTACAGTAAACTTTTTTATAAGTAGAAAGAGTACACTAAAATAACGATAAAACATACAGTATAGTAAACCGGTAAAATAGATGTTTATTGTCATTATCAAGTATTATGTACTGTACATAATTGTATGTGCTATACTTTTATATGACTGGCAGCACAGTAGGTTTGTTTACACCTGCATCACCATGAACACGTGAGTAGCACGTTGCGCTACGATGTTACAACGGCTACGACGTCGGCAGTCGATAAGAATTTTTCAGCTCCATTATAATCTTATGGGGCCACCATCGTATATGTGGTCAGTCGTTAAGCAAAACATTGTTAAACGGCGCATGACTGTATTACATTATATACCTTAGAGCGTTTGTATTTTGTATGTTTCAGAAATTAGTAAAATGCACCTAAAAAAGAAAAGAATGAAAAGATAAAAATATCAAAACATAATCAAAATGATCAAAAAATAATCAAAAAGAACACACTTCTGCCCCCGACTCGCAACACCGAAACTCAGAACCAGGGTTTTTCACATGCGGAGGCCCAGCAATGCAGCAGACAGTGAACAGAGATGGCTTTTCAACAAGAGCTGGACAGCAATCCAAGGATGCTGGGATAGAACTCAGCAGTAATAATGCATTTTCTGTGACCTTTCTCATTTTAATAAACCAAACATTCACAGTATAGAACATGATATTGTAGCATCCCCCCATAGAGCTACTAGAAACTGGTTCAGGAGGCAGAGTAAAACAACCATGCTCCTTACTAAACATGTACATGTCTTTCATCAGTAGTCTTAACAAAGATGCTTCAGACAGTACAAAAGGTGCAGAACTCCCCAGAATTCCCCTCTTCAACACTGAACATAAATAGAACGACAACCAATCGGCACCAGACACACACAACTATGTACACATGAACACTAATAGCAGCTATTTAGAGGACGCTGGTATAACTCCCCTCAGGGCTGTTACAATATGTTTTGTTGTGTAATCAGTAGAGAAAGGTATTCTCCAGCCTTCCCTTCCACACACACACACTGGCTAAAGCCACTTGTCCCAAGTGGGGTCGCGGTGAGCCAGAGCCTAACCCGGCAGCACGGGGCATAGGGCTGGAGGGGGAGGGGACACGCTCAGGGCAGGACGCCAGTCCATCACAGGGCATCTCGAGCAGGACTCGAACCCCACACCTGCCAGAGAGCAGGACCCAGGGAAACCTACTGCACCACCATGCTCCTCCCTTCCCTTCCATATGTAATAAAATCATGCTAAACAAGCAATCCTACGTAAAGTTGCAGGCAACTTAGTGAGTAAAGACGTGGACTCGTGACCTGAATGTCGCACTTTTAAGTCCCACTCCCGAGTATTGCTGTTACATACAGAAAACAAGGAACTTGCCTGGAAACGGTCAGTAGCTCCTCTTTCACCACCTGTACTCCATGCACTTTCTATGTTTGTTTTAATTTTTAGTGGTGGTTAAGTCCACCTCACACACTGGGTGGAATGAACTCCTCAGTATGTCTCTTCTTCAGCGATGCCGTACTACATTTTGTACCACACCGTGCCATTGCTGCTATAGATCAACTCTTTGACAGGTTTCCTTCTGCATTGCCAGTCCTGCCTTATCTAATAGGAGCTTGTGGGCAAGACTCTGCTCAATTTAAATCTGAATTACTCGAGCTCTGTGAGCTCATAAATAACTTTCACTGTCCAAACAATATCTATTTAAGGTCCCCGAACCGAATGCTGCAGTAACCAAAGTGGATAAATTTACCTGGGTTTATAAACCACTCCTGTGTTTCCCAGTCTTTTTTTAATAGTGTTTATGCTCCTGCAGCAGCGGACAGAAATGTGCCTTATCTATTGTTTGTGTGCTCCTCGCTGCTGTTGAAACTAGACTGAGATATTTGTACATTTCTTGCTTGCGGATGAATGATGAGGGTGATTACTCATTTCGGTGCATGTACACTTTCGAGACTGTTTATGAATTCTTTGTGTATTCTGTTTGTGTTTTTGTAAACCAATAGCTGGAGATGTGTACTTCTACTATGACCGATGCTTAACACCCACTTAACGTCTCATTTTTAAAATCAAATTGAGCCACAAAAAATATCACAGTAAAATACACGTCATACGTTATTAAGCAATGCCTCAGCAGGGTTATAATTTTACGCACAGCTATTATAACAACGAACTTTTAGCTGATCCAACACGGGTTAAATAATTCTTCTAAGGTACAACAGCAAGAACCCTCCTGGAACCATAATTATTTAAAACCCCTGGTGCACTTACTGCTCCTGAAATATTACTGAACTTGCGTCCACTCTGTTTTGAATTTCATTCATAGCAACGATAAACTAATAAATTATGAAACAATTACATGATAAATTATTTTGGCACATTTAAGAACAAAATGATAACATGTTATATGTTTTATTAATAAAAGGAAAACTGTTCAATTTGACATAAAGCTATAATTGGTTATCCACTGTCATCAATTAAAATTAATAACTACATTAAATGTGCTTTTCGTGTTTGTAAAGTGAAAGAAACCTGTACTGACATTCAAGAAATAAAAAAAATTATTATGTCTACAGACTTTTACATGTTAAATTTAGATCATGTATCTTATAGGGCCGTGTGAAATGCTTGCATAAGTTGTTTTCTGTAAAACACCTGCTTGTTCAAGGAGAATAAAGAAATGGAGATCATTCAAAAATGATTTGTCTTTTTTGTCAAGGTCACAATGCTTCACTGATATTTCATTCGTTCCCCGAAAGTTTTACTCTAACACGTTTAACTGCTTCATTGCCAGATATTTATGTAATATTTCGGCTCATTTCCTCATTCCTGGAAATGAGCAACTATCTCTTTGCAAGGATATATTCTTAATCACCATGCAACTATGATCCCTCCTTATATTGTGGGAGAACAAAATCAATTAATCAATAAGTCAATCGGTCTATATATATAAATAATATCCTGGGCAAAACTTTAAAAGGCTGATCTTCAGACATCCTGGCATTTTCACTATGCCACATGTAAAATAATATTTATTGTTATAACTCAGTTTTAAAGATTATTTTATTTGTTGTTCATTTTTCTTGTGTAATCACAGATTTTTTGCCTCTAATAACAGTAACTTTAAAGCATGTGTAATGTTTTAATGTCTGACCATTGCAATTTTTTACTTGTTTTTTTAAACATGGTTATATTTCACTTTATTTTAATTTCGTCTGTTTGGTATTAATGTCCAAAAATGAGAACATGAGAAAAATGAACTGAATAAATAAAGTAAATTTAAAAAAAGTGTAATCTGACTTCATTTCTCAGTCAAAACTAAAATGGTACATTGTTAGGGCCTATAAGCAAAGCTGCTTGTCAGTCTTAATTATTTTTATCGCATCAACTCTTCTCACTGGACAGAAGCAAGAGCACAGAGGGCAGGTCAATCAATAAAAGTGACAGTTTGTACAGCTTTACTGCCCCAAAATAAGTGCAACATGTACACACTGCATAACACAGGAAAAAAGTCATCATTGTCTAAGTGCAGATTTTACACCCTCCCTTACTAGTGCTGAGTGTGTAGAGAAGCGCAGTAACAGTGATCAGTGAGCGCTGTACTCCAGTGAACAATTTTAATGTAGACTTTGTTCTTACTACACTTTTTCTCTTTATTTTGAAACATGGTTTTGAAATTCAGTTTACCTTTTTCATGGGAATCCCACGCCTTAATCATTTACTTGATCTTTTTTTTAACTAATTCATTTTAACTATCAAAACTGTGATTTCTAGCATCATCGAGAAACACAGTTGTTTGAAGACGATTCGCTTTTCATATATGATGGCAACGAAAAACACTCACATGCGGCAAACATCCCAACACTATATGTAGAAAAAACAGTGCAAGGACTCCCAGCTAATTGAAATGAACTCCTTCTGTGAAACTTTATTTCCCAAGAAGTTTGTACTGTGTATAAAAAAAAGGTGTACTATTTTTTAATGGATGAGAAAATAGAGGAGCAAGCGTTGTATTCTTTGTGTTGCACTTCTTTTGAAGGAAAGTGTCAGGAAACACGCAGAAGTTTAGAAGAGAAAAGGCAGGAGAAGAGGAAGAGTTATGAACTTACAGCAGAAGAAGAGGAAGGGTTATGAACTAATAGCAGAAGAGGAGAAAGGGATATGAACTCACAGCAGAAGAAGAGGAAGGGCTATGAACTCACAGCAGAAGAGGAGGAAGGGCTATGAACTTAGAGCAGAAGAAGAGGAAGGGTTATGAACTAATAGCAGAAGAGGAGAAAGGGATATGAACTCACAGCAGAAGAAGAGGAAGGGCTGTGAACTCACAGCAGAAGAGGAGGAAGGGCTATGAACTTAGAGCAGAAGAAGAGGAAGGGTTATGAACTCACAGCAGAAGAAGAGGAAGGGATATGAACTTAGAGCAGAAGAAGACAAAGGGTTATGAACTCACAACAGAGGAAGAGGAAGGGTTATGAACTTAGAGCAGAAGAGGAGGAAGGGATATGAACTTAGAGCAGAAGAGGAGAAAGGGCTATGAACTCACAGCAGAAGAGGAGGAAGGGCTATGAACTTACAGCCAGCTGCTGGCATTGGCGGAGAGGAGCCCGAGAAGGAGGAGCAGCGGAGCCCGGATGGAGGAGCCCGGGGACATGATGATGATGCCGACAGCAGCAGCGGACACCGAAGTCCTCACTGAGAGTCTGGATGGAGATTCCGGATGAGTTGATCCCCTCTTTCTACGCACTTAATCCATGGCGAGGAATCGCGCGTCTGGCGGTTTCTCGTCACCCGGTGCGCGCGACTGCCGCTACAATGTTGCGCAACGCGGCGGCATCGCGCTGTCATTTGTATCCATTCACCGGCGTCAGAAGAGCGATCTGAAGTAGCTCAGATTATTGCTTCCCGTCTTTCCAGGGTTGACTATCATCTCATGGTTTGGAACCTTAATCCTGGATGAATGTTTCTCCTCCGCAGAGCAGAGACGAGATGATGAGACCCATCCGACAGTCGCGAAGCCGACAGGAGCTGAGAAGCTGCTGCTGGAGTGCAGAGGGGCGGTGCCACTTCTGAATGAGGTGCAAATGAAAAGTCAAGGAGTTGAAGAATGAAGGTGGGCTCCGTGAAGGAAATGAGCAAGCAAGCACAGGAAGGTGGGCTGATGAAGAGGATGAAGAAGTAAGAAGATGAGGATGGGCTGATGAAGGAGATTTGGTGAAGACTAGCTGGTGAAGGAGATTAGCAAGTATGGAGATCAAGATGGGCTGGTGAAGGAGATGAGTGATTAAAGGATGCAAGTAAGTAAGGAGGTGAAGGTGGGATGATGGGCTGATGACGGAGACTAGTGAGTGAGGCTCATTTGGCTACACATATCGAGTTCAAGACCGGTTACAGCCTACAAAAGTGTCAAAGATCTGCTCCACAATACCTGTAGTCCGACAGAAGTGCCACGTTCTTCCACCTCGGACCACCGGAGGTCCCACTCATAAAAGTTTGAACGAGTTCCCTTCGTCCCTCGGAAGTGCTGAATCCCTTTCTGCATTCAGGAAGAGTCTCATAACACATCTCCTTTGAACTTGTTTCTCTCCTGATCTCCTAATAGCTCCATTAATTTGGACAAACGACTGCTTTGACAATCGTGTGTCTGCAAGGGTGTCGCTACAGGCATGAATGGTAATAATGATTCTTGGGGTCCACATGTTGAGATATTTTTTCATAGTTGGGATGTCTACACAAATTTATTTTATTCTAAAAGGATGGGAGCAGAGCAATATTCTTTCAGGGGACCCAGAATTCTTAGCTACGCCCCTGCATGTCTGTGTCTGAAGCTCTCCACCATGCACTTTTGTTTACTCTAATTTCTACATCATTTTGGAGAAAAGCACCTGCTGAATGAATAAATGTAAATTTACATTTCGGTTACATCCACTTCCAAATAAAGCTTCAATGAGTCTGTATTAATATCAAATACGAACGTAACTGTAATTTCAGAAATAAGATTTAAATTGTTAAAGAAGTACCCTATAATTTAACTGATCATGGGGAATTATTTGTCTGAAAAGTAGGACAATATACAGGTATTAAGCATAAAAAAACCCGGCACATCGTAACAACGTACACTGATCTTCTCTTCACAAGTAATAAGTGAAAACATTATGAATTAAAGAATTTTTTTACAACAGTTCAGTGTTGAGTGCCACGTCTTTTTTTTTAAGGTTTGTTCATATTACTTTTCATCAGGGTTAGTTTTCATGAAGCCATGACATCGTTTATTTTGAAGATGCATTCGTACACCCTTGAGAATTTATTTTAAGTACAGGCCGTTTCGAAGGGCTCTTAAATAAAATGACGTCTTTTAAGCTGTTTGTCAAAGCAGTTTAAAGTAAGTTGTCAAGCCTTTATCAACAGCCTCTATACACTCTGTGAATGTATGCCGTGAAGAAAGGGTTTAAATTAAAATTTATTGTGTGTATATAGAACTATACATAATAATTTAGGAAGTTTTTAAGCAGCGCATAAGAGGCCCATTAACATCACATATACAGTACATTATTTGAATCAACTGACAACAAGAAGTTGGGTAAAAGCAAGATAAGACCGAGATGTTTTATTGGCCATAAGAGGGAGGAACTGAGTTCCTTTTCTGCTGAAAAATAATGAATATCATTCAAAGCACAGGCAAGTGCGGATTTTGGCAGTGCTCTGTAACATATAAATGCATGTCAGGTTAACATTAAACGTAGTTTATAACCCTTCTAGCTCAATACACTTTAGGGAATAAAAAATACAGCGGTTACCTGTCATAAACTGCCTTTTCGTGCTCTGCGGCGTATTCGCAGTGCATCAGATCTGTACTGAAGACACCATGTACCGCGTTGTGACCCTGCCTGTAGTGCTTTTACAGAACTGTCTCGGGTACGAGGGTGTCAGCAGCGTTGCGGCAGAGCTGCTTGCGTTGGGACTTATGGGGCTTTTCAGAGCTTCATTTGCTGTCAGGATGAACTTTACTTGCTTATAACTGAACAGTTCAGTCTTGAGGTACATTGACAGCATAGGACCTCGCTGTGGTAGCAAGGGGTTAACATCGTGTCAGCGTTATGTTAATGTATTTGTACCGCATAATACAGGTTTTTCTGCTATTTCTTCGCTTTGGGAGAACCAGCCTTTGTGACTGCCAGACTAATTCGCCTTTGATTTAGTTTTTCCATGTTTTGCAGTAGGCCAAGAATGCCCGGTTTTCTAGTTCGCCTGCCAGTGCCGCTTGTTTACCAGTTATCTTTTCGGTTTATTTTTTATTTATGCATTGTTCTATTCATGAGCCTGGCTTCTGTAACAGGGCTTCCTCTTCTGAGTTTAGTTTGCAGTTAGTATTAACATTGGATTTCATTTACAGTGTATTTGTTCATATGGGGGGCGCAGTGGGTCGAACCGGGTCCTGCTCTCCGGTGGGTCTGGGGTTCGAGTCCCGCTTGGGGTGCCTTGCGGAGGACTGACGTCCCGTCCTGGGTGTGTCCCCTCCCCCTCCAGCCTCACGCCCTGCGTTACTGGGTAGGCTCGGCGACCCCGTTGGGACAAAGCGGTTCCGAAAGTGTTTGTGTGTGTATTTGTTCAATTAGCAGACACTTTTCTACAAAGCACTGTAAAGTTATTAGTAACTAGTACCTTTATCCACAGTGACTTACACTGCTAGGTGTCCTGCAGTGAACTCCCTACAACCACACCCACACTTTCTGAACTGCTTGTCCCATATGGGGTCGCAGCAAGCCAGAGCCTAACCCGGCAACACAGGGCATAAGGCTGGAGGGGGAGGGAACACACCCAGGACAGGATGCCAGTCTGTCACAAGGCACCCCAAGCGGGACTTGAACCCCCAGACCCACCGGAGAGCAGGACCCAGTTCACCGCACCCACTGCACCCCTCTTCCCTACAACCATCCACCTATATATACAACAGAGCAATGGAACATGTTCATTGCAGGCAGTTTGAATTATCAGCTCTCCTGGTAACTGTATCACAGGGGCAGCTAGCAGTGCAGTGGTTAGTGCTGCTGTCTTTGCATCCAAAGGTTATAGGTTCATATCCCACCTCTGACTGTAGTACCCTTAAGAAAGCTACTTACCCTAATTTGCTCCTGTAAAAAAAAAAAAAAAAACCCAGCTGTGTAAACAGGGAAGTACTTGTAAGTACCTTAACATTATAAGTTGTTTGGGGAAAAAAAGTGTCAGCTAAATTAATAAGTGTAACCTGAAATGCAAGTCTTTAGACTGTGGGAAGAATCCAGAGAACCTGGAGGAATCCCACACAAACACAGTGAGGACATTCAGACTCCACATAGACTGAGCTGGACTTGAACCCATGTCTGAACACAGAGTCCATGTGCTGTGAGGCACCAGCACCATTTCACTAGCGACGGTGCAAATAAAATAAATACATGTGTAAACTAAGGTAGATAATTAAATGTAACAATTTTTCAAATATAAAAGTAATGTATTCTATATTTTTTTTAAATCATGTAAAACAGCTTGGCACAGTGGCACAGCAAGTAGCACTGCTGTCTCGCAGCACCTGGGTGGTGTGAGAGGACATGGGTTTGATTCCCACTTAGTCTGTGTGGAGTTTGCATGTCCTCCCTGTGTCTGCATGGGTTTCCTCTGGGTACTCTGGTTTCCTCCCACAGTCCAAAGACATGGTGTTCAGGTTCACCCATAGTGTGTGAGTGACAGAGAGAGAAAGAGAGTGTGTTCCACTGATGTATGGATGAGTGACCCAGTGTAAGTAGTGTATCTAGCAGTGTAAGTCACCACGGTGAATAAGGTGTGTGTTCTGGTAACACTACATAGTATCCATTGTAAGTCACTTTGGAGAAAAGTGTCTGCTAAATAAATACATGTAAATGTACGCATAGAAATATGCATCATAATACAGCATGACTTCTGTTCACCACATAAGACTATTAAGAGTAGAAGTAACTTTCACAGTATGAATTATTAAACTGAAGAAATGTATTCGTATAGATATTGTAATGTTCTTGTGCTGTTCTTTATGAAATAATTACCTGGTCATTAGAACTGCAGTAGTAAACCTAACAGATACAAAAGTGGACAAAATATGGAGCTTAACCAGAAAACATCACTGTTGAGAATTTTCATTTCTCGAGTTCTCCTCGAGTTGAGTAGATGTAGATCAATGAGTTTGCCAGTGTTTTTATTTTCGTTTCCAAACGTGAAAAGATACGCTATAGAAAAGGGAATATCGTCCACACCTCACAAGTGGAAGTCACATTCTTGAAGACTTTAAAAGAGTTCAGGGTTCGAGATTCCCTGCTGAGAAAAATTATCGTCCAGGACGTCTTGCAAGAATTTGTCTTCTCGGAATTTATTTCTGTGCCGTTTTCGCGAAATGAAATGACATATTTCACTGAAACTCATTTTACTTTTCAATGTTTCAGTAGTCTGAATTGGATGGGATGTTTTAATGTACCATTATTTTATTGAGTCTGTATGGAACATTTTCATCCGTGAGGCTCGATAGCACCTGGCAGCTGTTTCGTGGAGAACTGTGGAGCATATTGTCATCATGAATGTTCATGACACCCACAAAGTGAAAAACATCTGAGTTACAGTGAGAGGAACAGAGAACAAAACCCTCATCTCTCCTACAGCGATGCATCAATCACATCCTTGCTGCCAGTGTTGAGCCATTATTTCAAGCACCTATATTGGCCAGAATGTGTTTAGCTATAAATGATATAGAACATACAGAATAATAGTCATGTCTGCTGCAGTTTCTTGCAGCCCGTCTGTCTCCTCTATTGAGTCTTGCTCGCTTAGTTTGCGGTTTGAAACACTGGCTCGCAATTCCTATACGATTTCTCGAAGAGCATCTGGAACATGTATCTTTTTATGGCTTCTTCGGATTGCAATAACTGCAAAATCTTTATCTTCACTTTCAGGCTGAGCATCGAAACAGTCTTCTAATTTACAGAGGCTTTTCGGTGAATCCGTCATCTCTGGATGACAAAGGTTGTGTTTCTTGGACTGAAGGGGTAGGTCAGCCCGCAATACCCATTGGATGTTCTTTCTTTCTTTCTTTCTTTCTTTCTTTCTTTCTTTCTTTCTTTCTTTCTCTTTTCAATTCCTTTCCCAGACCTGTGAGTTCAGCCAGTTCTATAGAGCGGACCAAAGCGGTATATGAATTGAAAATTCCCATTATTTTCAAAGCGATTGCCTTTCTCCCCGCAGAGGCAGCAGGGTGGAAATGCACGATGGAACTTGTGATGATTAGTTTTGGAGGACAACGTGGAGCCATGGTGTCATGCTGGGTTATTGTTGTCGGTTTCGTTTGGCTTTCGCTTCCTTCCAAAAGGGGGGGGGGTGGGACCGGCTTTCTCTCCCAATGTGGGCCTCGTGTGCAATAAAACAACTTCACGCTGGGATGAGAGCAGTTTAGCCACTCAATCCTCAAACAAAGCGGCAGAGAAATAATAGGATTTCGCAGCTTCTTTGACCCCACATTCAATGTGTTTGACTCTCTTTTAAAACAGTATGAAAGAAATGCTGAAATACCTCTTAAAACTGAACCCGGAACAGTTAGACTTGCAGGAGAATGGACTTTTCCCCTTTAATTGAAATTTCCCCTTCATTGAAATCCATCCTTGCTTTGAGGGCAGATATTGGGGGCTATTAAGCTCTTTGGACACAAAGATGTTTAAGACTGTAAATGATATGTGTATCCTTGCTACAAGCAGGGGGTCCGGAATAAATAATACTTTTGGAAATTTTACTATAAATTTTGGGTAGAAAGTGGTTCCCACTGGTTATACTGAGGGTAAATGGGCAGCAGGTAATGCACTATTTTACATCATCTCCTGATTTATCCTTTTTTTACTTTCCATTTTCTCATTTCTTATTCTAACGTCTTCTTTTTTATCTTCTCTAACATCCTTGAGCTGCTAAGGTGCGAAACAAATTTCAGAGAAATCTGACAATAAAGTTCGAATGCATCGTGCATGTAGTGCAGCGGTTTGACCCCCTACCTGTAACACCCCCTAAAAAGATACCAACTTGACGCTGATCCACTACGTTTATTTATTTATTCGCTTAGCTGATGCTTCTCTCCAAGCGACTTACAATGTTAAGGTACTTACAGTTATTCTACCCATTTATACAGCTGGGTAACATTATTGAAGGAATTTTTTTTTTCCCAGCAGAAAAAAAAAGGTGTCAATCTGAATAAATGTGTAAGTCTCTTTGGAGAAAAGCCTCAGCTAAGCGGATGGACATATTTAATCAATAAGGAACTTTACACCTACAGGCTTGAAAGCTTGACATGTTATACTTATTGTCACTTTAAAGACTGGATGCCGAAGCGTGCGTTTGAATCGTTACCTGCCCGGAGAAGGAGGAATAAGGGCGACGAGCTGCCACGAGAGCCACCGGCCGCAAGGACGACGGACTCGTCACGCTTTGGCGGGATTTGGCTGCCGATCCGCTCCGATTTAGAAGGGGCAGACACTGGCTTGTTGTTCCGTAGCGCGGACGGCACGCCGCTAAGCCGCCAGAAGCGCTACTGGCGACAGCTCCAACTGGGCCGGTGACCCCCACCCAGTTTTAATCGCGGCCACAAATGCCGTCTCTGGCAGCGGAGCTCTTTATTACACCGATCGGGTAAGCTGTAATTGGGATTTATTGAGTCAGAGGATAGGTACCAGAGAGGGATTATGAGGAGCTCCTGGCTGTGCCACCAAGCAGCGAGACAGCTATAGTAAACAGTTGTAGCACAGAGGAGATGCTTGTGTGGCCTTCAGCAATAAGGCCTCCTGGTGTCTGCCTCCTACCGCGTGGCCTGAAGTTCTTTCACCCGCGACGGAGAGAGCGGAGCGCTCCGCCGACGCTCCGCCTGCTTCCAGACGCTCGTCCCAAGATTTGCGCTGTGTACTCTGCTCGCTTCAGGATGTTTGGCCTTTCCATAACATGCAGTCTTTCCACCCCCCCCCCCCCCCCCCCCCCCCCCCCCCCCCAAAGCTTTTTATTATAAAAGTTTTCCACCTCATTACTTAGCACAAGCCATTTGTCACAGAATTTGTCCGAAAACAGACCACACACAAAAACGGCTATCCTTGCGTAAGTCATGTTGTTCCAAGGTGGGGCCGAAACACTAAATAAAATCCGCAATAAAAAAACGTCTAACTAGTGATTGATGTAAAATATGTGTGCTTTTATTACACTTTTATTATATTGTTGTACTGTTCTGTTTGTTCTGAAACAATTCAGGTTATTTACCACTGAGAGGATACAGTGAATGAGTAAGAAAACGCTGGATCTGCACTGAACTTTCTGAATGAGACATGCGATACTGGGCTAAAAAGTATATTTTCATGTAAAAAAACAATGATTACATCGGCCAGAGATAATATTGTTGCCAGTACCCTTAAAACATCGCCAATCAAGAAAGATGCCGAAGCCATTTTTTTACTTCATAGTTTATGAATATTAAATGTAACATACGTCTGATGATATCTTAACTCACGAAATCAGAAACTCTAAAGCCAGTTTTACAGCTGCAGTATCAGCTACCGGTCCTTCGTTATCGCTTCGAGATCATGGACTTGCCGCTGATCCTTTTAATTTGATGAGCTTCATCAGAGACTCGGCAGAGATTATTGCTCCATGCGCACGTGTGATTATGTTAATCTCCGGATTTCTCGGCGCAGGATGTTCGCTCGTCTCCGGGAATCTTTAGGCTTTCAGAAACGAACCATTCAAAGTTCAAGAAGCCTTAATCTCATTTATGTAGCACCTGGATGTATGGATTAGTTACATTTCTCCCTTGACTCATGTTAGACAAAAGGGTTGATGGACCAGTTCAGATTTTCCTCATGACCAAATTACAAATGCAAGAGACAATTCATCAGGGCCGCACAACAAATAAGAGCTTTTCTATTCTTGCTTTGCCCAAAAGATTGACCTCGTGTGGAAGGGAACGTCTCGAACTTTCTGACCCATGATGAATCCGGTAGCGATGAACCACGGTAATGTCGCAGAAGGTGGTGTGGTGGTTAGAGGCGCTGTATTTAGACTTAGAGGTCGCTAGCAAGGTACGAACCCTAAAAAGCTCAGGTGAAAAACAGCACAGGTTTATGCTGCTAGCAATCAAACCTTTGGAATCGTCGCCGTTTCAATCTTCCGCCACCCATTTTATGGAATATTGGAATGAGCCTCCTGAAACGTTAGTTGCTGAGAAGTTTTTAAAATATTACTTGGCTTCAACAAGTAATATTATTCCTTTTTGTTTTTGTGCGCTTTTATTAGTTCTGTGGAATTGTGATTAATGTATTTTAAATCTTCTGTCCTGGAGAAAGAATCGAAGAGATGGAATTATAGGTATCCAAAATAAATCCAGCCGACATGCCATTCATTTTCAGAATGAACCACTGATGCGTCAGTAACAGGTTAAACGGGCCGAACAAGGACGGTTTTACAAACGGATGGGTAGAAGGCGTTCCAGGTCCGGTGACTTCCATCAGAGAGCTAAAATTAGCAGTGCGGAGGGCTTCCTGACGATGCTGCCCGAGCTGCGGGTGCCCAGCCGCCGACGTTTGCTCCGTCTCTACAAAGAACCCCGTAGTGACGGGTCCCGTGGAGCGAGTGGAAGTTACTGGCTAAAGTCATGTGCTGCTGCGCAATAAAAATTCCTTCACTTGTGCAATACATAACATGCCAAGCGTTTCAGTAACTGTGATATGTGCGAGTTAACAAGGGTAGAGACAAGTGGTAAAGCGATGCCTGTTTAAGTAAAAGCGATAAGATGCAAGTGAAATTTGATTGTGACGCCACAACGTCAGTCACGATGATGCTGTAATGATATTAGACTAAAAACAGGTCACATCTTTATGACTTTATAAAAGAGTGATTAACAGCAGTGGAGGGGCAGCTGGTGGTGTCGTGGTTGGAGCAGCTACCTTTGGCTCCGAAGGCTACCGATTCGATCCCCACCTCGGGCTGTAGTGCATCTCAGCAAGGTGCCTCCCCTGAAGTTGCTCCAGTACCTTCACCCAGCTGTGTGCGTGGGTACCTAGCTGTGGCCCTGTGATGGACTGGCATCACATCCACGGTGTGCCACCACCCATTTGGCCTAGTCCTCAATGTCTCAGGGATAGGCTCCAGCTCACTGTGACCCCACTTGGGACAAGCAGTTATTGATGTTGGTTGGCAATAATATTAGAACATCACTTCTGCATATTAGAAATACCGTGGTATCAGACAAGGAATCTGTGCTTCTGTTATCACGTGCTCGTACGTCCATCTGTTCGTCCGTTGCGGAATGCGCTTTTGTTTGCTCTGATAAATGTACACAATAACACCACGCGGAGTTCGTTGGAAGAAGACTTTGGAGGAAGCATAAATAAATAAATGTAGCAGTAAATGTGATATGTATACATTTATTTTAGTGGAATGCAACCATTTGGAAAGAGACAACCACAGCATATATAAATATTTTAGAATGTAAATGTTTTTAAAGATCGAATAACTAATTACCGTAATAGGAAGAGCGAACGAGGATTTCGGCATCTCGCCCTTACGAGGCAGTTTCGCGGTGCGGTCACGCACCGCCACCTGCCAGCTGGGCACACAGCAGAAGGGTCGCTTCTCTTTGCCTCAAAGACAGGTTCCGAAAGAAAAATAACTGAAAAATGTTGTCTTTGCGCATGTCGGGCACACTTGACATAGCGCTGGCAGACAACCGCGGCGTTCTCGGTCGGAGTGCCGAGGTGGGTTTCGGCGCGCCGGGAGCCTGAATGTTTGCGGATTGATGGAATGGGTGGGGACCGGCCGTACGGCCTCCTGTCCAAGAGCGGACCCCGTGGGGAAAGGGCCTCATTAAACTGTCACTTTCAATCACGCTCCAAAGGCCAGGGAGCGGGGAAGAGGCCGCCAGAGTCGGGGGCTTGGGGTGACATAAACTCTTTGCACATTTGTGGAAATGGAGAAGGTATCAGTCCCCAGAAGGCCTGTTTCGTGGCGTTACCTCACAACTGAGCAAGACTGAGGAGTGTTTGCCCCCTGAGACCCCGAAAGCCACGAAGACCTGCTTGGCCGTTTGGGTTTCACCAACAGACTAGAAAAGTATACAAACACCAACCGCTTTCAATAACTGCTTGCCCCAAGCGGGATCGCAGAAAGCCAGAGCCTATCCTGGAGATATTGGTCACTAGGCTGAAGGGGTGGGGGGAGGGGGGGGGCAAACCCTGGATGGGATGCCAGTCCATCACAGGGGCACAATTAGTTACTCAGGTGAAAGTACTGGAGCAATTGCAGGGCAGGCACCTTGCTCAGGGGTACTACAGCCAGAGGTGGAGATTGAACCAACAACCTTCAGAGCCAAAGGCAACTGCTCCAGAACACACACACGCACAGCCTGAAACTGCTCATCCTAAGCAGGGTTGCCGCAAACCAGAGCCTAACCCAGCAACACGGGGCACAGGGCTGGAGGGAGAGGGGGCATACCTAGGACAAGACACCAGTCCATCACAAGGCACCCCAAGCAGGACTTGAACCCCAGAGCCACCAGAGAGCAGGAACCAGCCAAACCCCCCGCACCACCACATCCCCCAGAATACAAACAACAAGCGCTAATAGTTCCCATTGACATCATTTTTAACTTCCCTTCAGAACTTAATCTCTTTTTTAACAAAAAAAGAGAGAGAAAAAGCACATTTTATTAATTCGCTCACTAACTGTAGCCACTTGTCCTATAGCCAGGGTCGGGGTGATCCAGAGCCTATCGCAGAAGCAAAGTGCGTGAGGCAAGGTATGTCCTTTATGGGACGCCAGTCCATCGCAGGCCAGTCACACACTCTTATCCACTCACATATTCACACGCTACGATGGCGACTGATGCTGTCGGCGCTCGTGGTTCGTCACCACCGTGAGCTGGTACTGACCCCACCTGAGACTCCGTGGATGTTTTTGACGTAATGAACTTGTAACCGACACCCACTAAAATCGACTGCAAGAACAATCAATCATTCACGTACCAGATCGACCACCTGTCAGAGAGACGGGAGCACAACTTGTCCCCATTACTCTTCGAGGGCCAGACAGGACGTTACCTCCATCCTAACACATTTTCCTGTAATCTGCAGGGATTCCTTTTTTCGCAAGCTGATTTACATCTTGGCCAGTAAAAGCTTTTCAATCATGAATTGTTCACAATAAGGAAACCTCACAGTTCCAAATTTACATTAAATGGGTCTCACGAAGCGAGTAAAACAAGCCACAGGTCCAATTTAGAAAGGTTGTTGGCCTCGGGCACGAAAGTAACAGTTTTCTTAGTGTTGTAATAAACGGGTGGTCAGCACTGGCCACCCAAACAGCGCCGTGCGTCTCGAGGTCCTTGCGGGGATTTCTCTAATAATAGGCCTCTTCGTCACCTCCGCAACGCAGCAGCTGCTCTCAGAAAGTTTTTCAGTTTTCGGTTCCTTTTCACAGACCTTACGCTTCAGTATTCCTCGCTATGTGCGTTCTGCACCCAGTATTCATACTTTCAAAATCATTAATAAAAGTGGATTTTTGTGAGCAACCTGCGCGTGATTAGAGGTGGGTGGGCGGTACGGTGGCGCAGTGCGTAGCGCTGCTGTCTCACAGCGCCGGGGAGGTGCGAGAGGACGTGGGTTCCATCCCCACTCAGTCTGTGTGGAGTTTACATGTTCTCTGGGTGCTCTGGTTTCCTCCCACAGTCCAAAGACATGCTGTTCAGGTTCACCCACAGTGTTTGAGTGACAGAGTGCGTTCCACTGATGAGAATAAAGTGTGTGGGCTGATAACACTACATAGAGTTCATTGGAAGTCACTTTGGAGAAAAGTGTCTGCTAAACAAATAAAAGTAAATGTAGTGTGCGGAGATTTTGATTGATTTATTTTTGATCAAACTCTTCCACGCACAGTGAGGAATAACAGTGAGCGAAACGAGCAACACGCCATCCCTTAACGTCGGAAAGAGCGGAAACCAATTCAATTTACAATTCGCGTCATTGCGCTTCATCGTGTAATTCACTTCTTCCTGTGAACCTCTGTACGGAGACCAAATCATTGCTTTGTTTCCAGCTGATTTTATGGGGAACTTTAACACACATCTGGGACTAACAAATACAACCAGTGTATATCAACATGGACGTTTCCTAGTAAGAGAATGTTCATATTTATCACATTACATATTCAACATGTGTGCATTTCTTAAAGTTGAGCTCAGTCATATGTTTTGTGGGTTTGTATATGTTAACTGTTGGAGTTCCTTTTCCACGTACGGTACATTTTAACAGATTTTTTCAGCGACTCAGTATACATGAAGCAAACAACTTCACTATTCAATCGGGACATATTTTACATCCGCTGAACGCGCGCTCTTGACGGGACCGAACCGAACGAAAAGCCGCGACTTGCTTTGGGTGACAGTTTACGTTGCGTAACGCCGTGTCTCACATTTTAATGTGTGATATTACATCACAGCTTTCACACCAAAACAGCCTTTCGTTTCTGGGCTACCTCCCATTTTAAAAAAAAAGCCTTACGTTCTCAGATAATTATTTCATTGCTCAAGCCAAAGTCGGACACCTTTTCAAGGGTGCCACGGCAGCTTCTCAGCCATGAGCGGGGCTGATGACCTCCGGGTGAAAAGGCCGTGTTTCCAGGCGCTTTTTTACCCTCCATCTCTGCAATCTGATGCTTTTTTCCCTCGCGGCTCCTCGTGCTCCGTGCCGTAGGAGGGACACACACCTCCACCCCCAGCTGCGCATGTCTTGAGCCAAAGCTGTCAAGCTGCGGCTGCCTTCAGGTGAGCTAGGGCCAGAAGCCACTCATAACACCTCCCGGTTTGTTCCGCGTCAGGTATTTGCTGCCAGAAAGTGCTTTGCACACATTTTTCATGTCAGGATGTGGAAACTTTTGGGGTCAGAAGGAGGTGACACCCTCCTATGTTTTTTGTCATTCGATATTTATGAAATTTAAGAAAAAGAACGCGAAAACAAAATAAAAAAGTGATCGAATAAAGCCGGGCGGCTCGGCGGTTCGCACCCGTATTGCCAGAGCACAGGTCGACGAGGTATCTTCCGAAGTTGACGCGACGCAGCACGTCCGCTCTTCTGAAAGCAACAGTGTTCCTTGGAGGAGATGAAAAAAAATCTCAGAAAGCTCTAAAAATAGCGTCCCGGAGCAATACTTCGGACTGTTGGTCTTCACCTGCCAAGAGAAGCACCGCAGCATGCCGGGAAGACCTTAAAGCAAGCTTCAGGCTTTGGCAGGTTTTTGTGAGAGCAAATATTTTGTCTAAAAAGACCGAGACCTTCCGAAAAAGCAGGACCGCCTATCTAAGGTTCCTCATTACGGAGGAGCAGCCCGGATGGGGGTGATATGGAGCACCGTGCTTCAGCGGAGGGATCGCCTGAAGGATACGAACCGGGGTCTGAGAGCAGTAGGAAAACTCCTGCTATTGTACTGTGCGGGAGGGTGCGTCACCCAGATTAATTTCAGGAATAAAAACGTGTCTTGATCAAAATCTCATAAAAGTCTTGGTGTCACGAATTAGATTTTTTTTTTCTGTAAGCTTCTTTGAAAGCGGTTCATTTCGAATCTTTCCGAATATGGGGCTGAATTCCTCAAAGGAAAACGCATGAATTGCAGTCGCGCGTCTTACTGAGGCTGCGAGCTAGCAGACGGTACGAACACATCATGTGGGACCGGGAGCTTCTCCGTTTCAGAGATGCGCCGCAACACACTGAGATCGCGTTCCCTCCAAATCCTGGAAATCCGCCGTGCGAAATCTGAAGGAATTTGTTTTTTCCAAATCTGATTGGGAAATGGCTCTTGAAAATAAGCACAATCTTACCGGTCATCACTATCAAGAAGCAGTAAAAACACTTAAAAAATATTGTAGTCTGTCAACAGTCCAGTGCAGGGAAGGATGGCGACTAAAACATTAACCACGGATTACCACATTTTGGGGGGCACGTGGCGTGGCGTGGCATCGCGTGGCGTGGCAGGCCTGGGGTTCGAGCCCTGCTTGGGGTGCCTTGTGGCGGAATGGCGTCCCGTCCTGGGTGCGTCCTTGCGCCCTGTGTTGCTGGGTGAGGCTCCGGTTTGCCGCAACCCCACTCGGGACAAGTGGTTGTAGACCTCGGTTAGATACTACATTTCAGGAGCCAGAAAGACGGAGATGTGTAGGGTTCCCCTCTTTGCGCTGGGGCACAAATCAAACATCGATAATGTAACAAACTTGAGAAAATCATTCCCAACCTAATGACAGTGTGGAGGCCGTGGTTCGAGTCACTACGAAAAAATGAAAAATTAAGGACAGCATCACTGTAAGCCCTTCTTACGCACTGAACACATATACCGCTGATGACCCATCCATACAGTACATCAACACAAGTGTCAGGACACGCTTTGTTGCGCAATAGCACTTGTGAAAAAAATTACGTGGGCTCGAAGGCGTCGTGTTGTTTCGCAAAGCTTTTGTTTTAACGGAGGTGCTCGTTTTCCGACTCCGAATATCCAGAAAGGCGCACCTGCGCCGCGTTAACATACGGAGACCGAAGATTTCGGCGATTTCCGTGCGGCGATGTGCTTTTAACTCTTGCACATTCGAGCACGTTGGACCGCTCCCTATTCGAGTGTCATACAAGTAGTCTTCATTAATAAGAAATGTTTACTCAGTGAGTCACGCTGAGTGAACGAACGTGCTGGAAAAGCTGAAGGATTGTTGGCCTGCGTAAAGGGCGGAATTAAAAATGATGCACACGCGGCTCCGCGGGGTGACTGCAGGTTACTGCTAAAACAAAACAGTGCGACGCTTTTGTCAAACAATTGCAGCTGGAAAAGAGCGACCCTGCCGAGAGCGCGCTGCTGCCATGCGGAGTTTAGACCGAGGCTTGCGTTTGGCACCGTGCGCCAGTGTCATGTCTACGACGCTCGTAGCCGAAGGTCAAGGCTTGCGCACCGTGTTCCCGCAACGAGAGCGGAGCCCTCTCCGCTGGGGGGGTGTGCGATTCCGTGGAGAGCGGTACCATCTCTGGGGAGAGGATGGTCCTCAGATGAAGATGTTGTCGTGGTCTCTGCCGCATTATCCCTGAGGTCCTTCTCTCTGGGAACAGAGGTTTGAGGTGGAGGGTTGTCTGGTGCTGTTAATATTAGGGGTTTGAACCAACGCTGCATGCAAATAAGTGATGTGGGACTTGTGTCCTGCTAACTGTGAAAGGGTGCTTCTCAAGGGTAGCAAGTGTGCTAAATATTTTCCTTTTCTTGTTCACAATTGACCATCTTGGCCTTATAGTGCTTCTTTTAACCACAAAACTTTCATACAGGTCTGTAAACAACATGCTAGCTCAGTGTACTGATGTATACACACACACACACACACACACACAGAGTCTGAAACCACCTGTCCCAAGCAGGGTTGCGGCAAACCAGAGCTTGGCCCGACAGGACAGGGCACATGGTGGGGGAGACACACCCTGGATGGGACGCAAGTCCGTCACAAGGCACCTCAAGCGGGACTCAAACCCCAGACCTACCGGAGAGCAAGACCCGGACAAACCCACCGCACTACCACACCCCCCTGCGTACTGATGTAAATTCACCTTAATTCGCTTAGCTGTCAGTCTTCTCCAAAGCAGTCTATAATGTTAAGCTACCTGCAATTATTTACTTATTTGTGCAGCTGGTTCACTATTAATAGAACAATTTAGGGTAAGTACCTTGTTCAAGGGTACTACAGCTGGTGGCAGGATTTGAACTGGCTTCCACGGGATCCAAAGGCAACAGGCTACCAGCTACCCCAAATTAATAATTACTTAAGTAGTTATTAATACAGGGGTGTGGTGGCACAGTGGGTTGGACTGGGTCCTGCTCTCCGGTGGGTCTGGGGTTCGCGTCCCGCTTGGAGTGCCTTGTGACAGACTGGCATCTCGTCCTGGGTGTGTCCCCTCCCCCTACAGTCTCATGCCCTGTGTTGCTGGGTTAGGCTCTGGCTCCTTGTGGGACAAGTGGTGCAGATGGTGTGTGTGTGTGTGTGGTTATTAATACATTAATTGACTAATTTGTAAGTGAATAAATTAGTTGAAATACCTTTCATAACCAAACAACAAAAGAGAAAAGCCCTGTCCAGGGACTTGAATGCAACCCCTTTAGCTCACAAGTCTTCCCCAAATCTGTCTGACCCCCGCTGGACCACTATTGACATGTGCAGCAACATTATACATGGCCCCTCTATCAGACCTTTGGTAAGATTTTCCAAGCCAGAAATGAATTAGTGCTTCTATAACCATTACGGTCTTAAGATCTCAAGAGTGCCAAGAGAAACAGACTCCACAGCTCATACACATGCTGTGTTTGCCACTCAGTCCAGCTACTACAATTTCACTTTTTTTAAAAATATATTTCATACATTACCTTAACATACCCTGTGCTTGTGTACACTTTTAAAAGGCATTATTAGGGTAAACGTCGCTATCGCAGTATTTCCGTTTAAAGGGGACTTTGCGTAGTATCTGTGCGATACGCCATGAAAAGGCAGCTTGATTCTTGCAAGATTCCTCGATGTCTTTATGTGTGGAGCAGCTGTGGTGCCCATCTACACTGATAAGTTCAGTACACCGCACGTGCGGCCCTGGGGTGCCGTCTACAACGTGCAAAATAAAACCCACCATATGTTTCTAATGAACTCAGCATTCCTAGCAATCGTTATATATGCTCGTACACGTAGGGGTTACAGGTCAAAAATCAAAAGTCTCTAGGTTGTCTGTTTTAGCTCTGATGTGGTGGAACAAGTTCACTCTCTCCTTCTGCCTCAAAACTGCTGAATCCCTTTCAGCATTCAAGAAAGGTTTTAAAACGCTTCTCTTCTGGACCCACTTCTCTAATGATCTCCTAACAGCTTCATAAATTTGCATCATATCTGTCACCTTTATATCCCCTCTCAGACTGGGTTTCATAGTCAGATACTAGAGTGATGTGCCCTGGAAAGAATAAATGGAATCAGACCCACTGATTGCTTCAACAGTCACTCTTCCGCATCTCATGCTCTTTGCCTGCTGTGAAATGCACTTTATTTACTCCGAGATGCACGTTGCTTTAAAGAAAAGTGTCTGCTGAAGGAAGAAAGTAAAACTAGATAAATATAAGTATGAAACGCATCACTGCGGCATCGCATAATGTCCGTATTCTGTGCAAATCACAGATCTGACATTCTGAATTAAGAGCTATAGGAGGAACGCTGGGGTATTACAGTACAATTACAGATTATCAAAATAAGTGCTCTGTGCAGATATGGTCGCTATGTTTAATGTTCAATGTGATCTTTTCTGCATTACATGACCACGCAGGCTGGAACTTGCTGAGTACAGGTGTTTCTAGAAAGCAAAGAGATGTGACAGGTAGCACAGTAGACCAGGCTAATTTAGCCCAGAGAGAATACCCTGTGGACAAGTAAAAAGTTGCAAGTCTCCTGGAGTGCAACAAAACCCTATAATTGGTCATATTTTGGTCTTGGACATATAACTCATTTACTCACTAACTCACTTTTGTTAATCACTTGGCCTTGCAAGGGTCAAGGCAGTCCGGAGCCTATCCTAGAATTACTGGACACTTGGCCAGGAGGGCTACACCCTGAACAGGGTGCCAGTCTATCCTAGGACCTTGGACATATGCATCAGCTAAATACAAAATAATACAACCGTTTCCTACAAGAAAGTTGTATTTTTCTTCCTTTTTGTGACTCCACAGGAAACTCCAGTCTCCGAGACGTTCAGATTTTTGACAGCCTGCCTTGCTGCACCAGGTTTCCCCATCATCGGCTGCTAACAACGTTTGCGATATCCTGGCCAAAGCGGGTGTGCGAGGCAGGCTGCGCGCCCACGGCCTGAGAGAGGCCTTATCTCACCGTGCCGTCCATGGAGGGAGGGCCTCCTGTCCCTGATACTTTCCAAGCCCCTGTCAGCAGCCTGACCCAGGATGGGCGGCAGGAGCGCTGTGCTGTAATTTCCCCTGGGCCTTGTCATGTCAGGAAGCTTCGGCAACAGATCGTCACGTCACGCCTTCCTTGTTTAGCTCAAATCTCCCATAGACGTGCCTCAGTAGCCAAAATTGTCAGGATGTGGATCCAGCGATGCATAATTTAGACTAATACAAATGGCACAGTGGCACAGCGGGTACTGCCGCTGCAGCACGGTACCGAAGACGTGTATCTGGAGGTGGGTTTCCATCCAACTCGGACCGTGTGAAGTTTGTATGTTCCCCCCATGTTCGCATAGGTTCACCCCCACAGTCCAAAGACACGTGTCAGGGGAATTTCTGATTCTGACATGCGTGTGTGTGTGTGTGTGTGTGTGAATGGTGGCCTTGGCTTTAGCAGATACCATCCAAACTGTTTCCTCCAAAACTTTCCTGGAGAACTTCAGCAATAAAAAAATATGCCATGTTAATGACACCACCTCAGTTAAATCAAACCGACTATGTAATTAATTTAAACCTCTTTTGTGGAAAGTCAAGCGTGGAAAAAGCTCTAGTAATGACAGTCAACATTGATGCCGTTACCCTTTACCCATTCCATCCACACTGCATTTATATTTATTCATTTAGCTGACACTTTTCTCCAAAATTACATAATTTTAAGCTGTTTACAGTTATGACTCATTTATAAAGACGGGCTGTTTTTTTTACTGGGACAATTTGAGGGGTAAGAACCTTGCTTAGGGTACTGCAGCTGGACACGAGATTTAAACCTGCAAGCTCTGGGTCCGAAGGCAGCGACTCCAACCACTATGCTGTCAGCTGTCGGCGTTGTTACGTATACTTTTTTTCTCAGGGTCACAGGAGGGAGGGAATGGAAATCCCCTTATGTCTGGCACCACACACCCTGATGCCAGGGATGCACAAGTGTACTGCATTCCCAGGGCTGGGAAGGGCTCTTTCGGTTCCCGGACATTGTGGCACATGGAAGCAAAACAAGTTTAATGTATGGTTACGCTGTGTATCTTAGATGTGCGCTTTGGCTCCAGAAGTATTCCATGGAGAAAAGTAAAACAACAGTACCAATCATGCTGAATGAATGAATGAATGAATGAATGAATGAATGAAGATCCTGGGGTTTTGAATATCACAATGCGCTGTTTTCAGTGGATTTCTTTATATACATCAAAACCTGTCACCTTACACAATGAAAGGTCAGGAGTCAAAGGTCCAGAGTTTCTTACTTTTGACCCTGATGTGGTGGAATAAGTGCTTCTCTCCCCTCCCCCCCAGCCCTTCAAAACTGCTGAATCCCTTTGAGCATACAGGATGCTTCCAAAAACGCTCTTTCTCTTTCTGACCCACTTCTCTCTGGATTTTCAACAGCTCATAAATTGGCATCGCGCTATTTGTTCAGATCCTCTTTTATTTTTTATTACACTCTATTCAGTGTGTCCTGGGAAAACTGGATGGTGTCAGACCAACTAAGTGTGCTTCAGCAATCCATCTAATGGTCTTAGCTTGCTGTGAAACGCACTTTATTTACCATTAATATTCTCAGGGCATGTTCCAGACTATTCCCATACTTTTGTGCAGGGTGACGGAAGGGAAGGGAGGGACTTTCCTTTATGCCTGACACCACACACCCTGATGCCAGGGATGCACGAGCACACTGCATTCCCAGGACTGGGAAGGGCTCTTTCAGTTCCTGAAAATGCTGGTACCCAAACCTTCCTTAAAATACTCGCAATTGCATTTAAATCTTCAAATCAAATGTATCCAAAAGTCTAAAAAAAAAAGCAAATATTCTTCATTTTTTTAATTTTTTTTTAAAACAAAAGCGAACGATGTTATTTATCATCTAAGAAATTTCTACGTAAAGTACAGCTGCAGTACGGCCACTGATACATTCCTTAGACACAGCACATCTGGTGGCGCCAAATGTACTGATACGTTGAGAAGGTCTAAATATCAAGCATTAGAGACATATCAAGAGATAAATCCCACTGTAAACACCAACGAGTTTCAAAATAAGTATGAACAGCAAGAAATGATGGATTGGTGATTTTCCTCATCACCTGTGCTCTGTTTTTGATCTTTGGGTGGTTTCGCCACGGTAACGCTCAGCCGTATCTCTCGTTCTATACCTCTTTATATTGTTTGTGTGCTGTGGAATCACACCTGTGGTGGACAGTAGCACTGTGAGAACGGCCCCAGGGAGGATATTCCAGAGCTGCCCGATAAGTGCGTGTCAACATCTTGCTCTGGGAAAGGGCAGGGAGGGGTAGGAGTGCCGCAGGGGTTGAGAGACGGGCACCGGACGGCTCTGAGATCGGACATCAGGCCCACAGAGCGCAGCCTGACGTGGTTTAATAGGGTCGAATTTCAGTGACCTCAGTTCCACCCACACGTTTCCCGCTTCCCACCTGACAGGTCAGCTTGGGCTTCCGTACTCTACCCCTTGTAAAGAAAACATCAATAAATGAGGCCTTTGCAGTAGGGCAGGAAGTGGGTGCCTTGCCACAGTTAGTGCCTTCAGTGGGGAGGCAGGACTTGGAGGTTTTCCCATGAGACACACAGCAAGGAGCAGCACTTTCACAGCTAGACGGCCTGAGCACGCCCATCTGCTCGGCTGTTTTAAAGTGAAACGTCAGCTCCGAAAGGATCGCTGTTTTTAAAGGGAATCGGAATAATTAATTCACTATCCATCCACCTGTTATCAATAAGCACTCGTCCAGTGTGGAGCTGCTATGTCCCGAAACGCGGGACTGTGGGAGGAAACTGGAGCACATGGAGAAAACCCACGCGAACGAGGGGAGAGCATGCGGACTCCACAGACTGAATCCAATTCGAACCCACATCCAATCACACAGCCCCACTGTGTCACCGCGTCCAAAGCAATGGGGCACATAAATTGTACACTATTAAAAAAATCCGTTTCGGGTGTCATCAAGGTCTCAGTACTTAAGAGAATCCAGTTTCCAAAGAGAAAATCGTTCTAAAGTGTGAACCTGTATGTTATCGACCTCTTTCGTTTCCTTCAGCTGCCGCCGAACGTGCGGTTTCCTTCACTTTTGTGTGGAGGTCTCCTTTCACAGAACTCAGATCTTGTTTATTGTACAAAGGCAGCGGTGATGATACAGTGAAAAATGTTTATAGCTGCTCGGGGCCTGTGGCAGCTGTCTCTTCTGGGTCATATGATACACACAGCCTGATGGGAGAATTTTAATTTATGATGCTGTCTCTGTAAGTTATGGTCAGATGTTTTGCTATGATGTCATTGAAGACAGCCCACCTTTTGTCTCTATTGTGACAGAGGGACTTTCTCACATCAGTCATTCGATGTGCACTCTGTCAGAGTTCTGCGCCACCTATTTACCACAATCTGACATCCAGCCGACGAGGTGAGCTCCAGCTGGACAAGTCCAATACAAAACTGCAGTCAACGTAACTGAGATGAAGAAAATACACACACACACACACACACACACACACGTTTTCTGAACCGCTTGTCCCATACGGGGTCGCGGGGAACCAGAGCCTACCCGGCAACACAGGGTGTAAGGCTGGAGGGGGAGGGGACACACCCAGGACAGGACGCCAGTCCGTCACAAGGCACCCCAAGCGGGACTCGAACCCCAGACCCACCAGAGAGCAGGACCTGGTCCAACCCACTGCTCCGCCATGCCCCCCCCATGAAGAAAATAATAATGATAATTATTGTGGGAAACAAAGAAAATCACCTCTCAGAAAGAATCTTTTTCTTTCATAATGCTGAATTATGATGGACCAATTACTGGAAACCAGTTGGGGGTTTTAAAAATGATTTTTAATTATTTTACCTGAAAATTAATGCATGCTACTTCAGTAATGTAAAGCCATATATTACAATTCATCTGTAGTCTACTTCAAAAAATCTTTAGGCATAAATTTTAAAGAAATTAAAATACCTTCCCAGTAGCCCTTGTACTGTTTCTGGGAAAATATGAAACCAGCTAAAGTTGCCCATACTGATTTACGCACTCTTACACACAGATATTCGTTTGGAAGGGAAAAAACTTAACACAGCCAGAGAGGAATCAATTACTTAGTATCATGTCAGAGAATAATTACTGTTCTGTGCAAATTGTTCTGAAATGAGGGTTCAATGTACACATTATGACCTTTACATGTTCGTTTACATTCGTTCACATTAATTTCAACACGTGTGTTTTTGTTATTGCAACATGTTTTATAGTTTGTTTTAATTACAGCGTGGCAGCACTTGAAATGAAGGAAATATTCTGATAACTCATGGTGTGCCAATGCACTGCAAAGTGGGCAACTTTTTTGCTCCAAGGCAGGCACATTTATTTATTCATTCCCATGTCAACTCAGAAAAACTGTACATTTGTTATTAACATATCTAGGGCTCTGAAATGAGGTTGAGGCACAAATGTGTCTTTCACAACACATCTCTTATCCTTGCTGATCATGGTTGCAGAAGCAGCGTAGAGCACAGTGGTTAAGGACCTGACCAGGTGATTAAGAGACTGCCAGTTCAGCGGAACCTGAAACACTTGTGCAGAAATGTTCTCGTAGAAACGGGCAAGGATGTAACGCTCACTTCAAATAAGTTTCTTTATAAACATAGTAACTTGTAATGAACACTACTAAAATTGTACAGATCATTCCCATACACAAAGATTAATGCCTTATAATGTACATCAGCACCACACATGAACTAAATATTCAAAATGTAACTGATGTATATTCTAACTAGCAAATTAATCTCACAACTGTGTGATGAATTGTAAAAGGCACGACATATTAAATTAAAGATTTATTAATTTCGCTGATGTGACATAATTTTACGGAAACTATGGAAAACAGAGTTACATGCTGTCTGCCAGTGCATTTAATTACCATGCATGAAATTCGTTGTATGATGGATTTAATCAAGGCCCTTTTGCCAGTAATAATTTGTCATTTATAATTCTTGTGACTTGTAATGGATTTCCACTGAGTAAGCAAAAATATTACTGTCAAGCCATCAAACCTTAAATACGTAATTAGTTATTGGCAGGTGCATGTAGGTATCAGTTTAATCTATTCCTTGTATTACAAAGTTTAATTTGGCTTCTTCTTGCTTGACCTCAAACACTAACGTATTTGAACTACTTAGTGTTGCAGAAATGCTAGCTGGGGCTCAAGGTAAACAAAAGGACCTACATAAAAAAATACAAAATTACCCTTTGCTTGAGTATGTTGGCATCCAACATTCATGAGAAAACTGCACAAGAAAAAAAAAGATTATGGTGCTGAAGGAATATTTGACTGCAGCATCTGCGTATGAGCAGAGAGTGAGAATATTTAGGTTGGCAGACCTCGATTCCCAACTCAACCAGGCTTGGCCACTTTCCATGGCCAGCTGACCTCTGATAAGTAACAGCTAGAGCACAAAAACCTGCGCAGATTCAGTTTATTAATGTACTGTCACAAAACACAGTGAATAATGGCATAAGAGAAGGCTTAACCATACATGCAGTAATTACTTGGGAGGTTTTCCACAAAAGGCTTTACTGATGTGTCCCAAGGTTTCCACTAATTATTAAATACTGTTACACAGTAAATAGTTTTGTTTTTTTAGCCTTAAACATAATTTGTGTTTGAAACTGCATCCAACAAAATCATGCCCAATAAACATATAGAATCTGAGTTTTCCATCAACATTGCTCTCCTTCCAGTATTGAGAGCTCTCTGGTTGACTAGAGTTGCCTCCCATTTCTCTGTCCTTGTTCTGCTTGACCTCTCTTCAGTATTTGACACTATCAGCTTCAGATCCTACTTTCCTCTGTAGAACAACTTTGAAATTACTTGAGTCTTATCTTTTGGATTCATTCTCCAGGTGGCTTGGTGTGGCTCTCTGTCTTCCCCAGTCTCTCTCAGCTGGTGTTCCTCAGGGCGCAGTGTTGAGTCCCCTACTCTTTTTCATCTGTATCTCTTTAATGGACTCATTGCCATTCATATTGCATCTTGCCTTTCAGACACCTCTGTCTGGATGACTGATTACCATCAGTCCATCACCATCAATCTCCAAGATTGAGACCCTTTATCTCCCAGCAGGTCCATAACAGCAGGCTGGGAACTCTCAACTCAAGTCTCTGCTTCTCCCAACACACTGAAGCCATAACCTGGTCCTAGAGATACATTCTCTCTAACATCCTCAGGGTCTTCCCAGATATCACACCACACTGTACACTGGTTCTGTTCCAGGCCATGGTTACCTTCCATCTGGACTACTGCAGCTCCTTCCTGTCTAGCTTCTGGCCTTTGCCATCAAGAATGCTGCAGCACAAGTTATGCTTGACCCTACAAAGAATTCCTGTGTATCTCTCCTCCTTGTCTCCCTTCATTGTCTTCCTGTAGCTACCAATATCATCTGCAAGCTTCTTGATACAGCCTATAAGATGGTGAAATGATTAGCATCCTGATACCTTCAGGGCCTGATAACTCAATGCACACCAGCAAGACTGCTATGCTCCATCACCTCTGCCCACTTGGAGGTCCCACACTTGAAAGGTCCAAAACTGAAAGTCTGTAGCTTTTGGTTCTGGCTCCGATGTGGTGGAATGAGCTCATTTTCTCAGACCAGCTAAGTCCCTTTCAGCACTAGAGAAGGGGTTCAAAAAAATCATCTCTTATGGATCACGGATGTCTGGATCTCCTTGCCACTCGATAATGTTGCATTACAAGATCTGTCAAAACCAATTCTGTATTTTCTTTCAGTTCTATAGCCAGTGATTTGTGTGATGTGCGCCAGCAAAAACAGTGGTACTGCACAAACTGGCTGCGCTTTAAGAATTGAATATCTACATCTGTAACGACTGAGAAAATGCTAAATAAATAAGCGCAGACTATCCTGCAAAAAAAAAAAAAAGGGGTGATAGGCTAGGAAAGGTACATCCTGGGTGCGATGCCAGTCCATCATAAGGTAGCCACACAACTAATTCGCATTGGTAGGACTCTATCTAACAAAGGCATCGTACATGAACCCTTCTTCATGAGTTGAGAGTTTTGGAGAGGATGCTGTAATGGGCTGAGTTGCAGAGGAATATGAAAGCTCTGGTGGGTTATAGTGCAGGAAGACAGCAGCGCCCTCTGCAGGGAAGCAGAAGTAGTCAAAGAACTCATTCCAAAACCAACGACACATAGCAAACCTTTACTGAGTGAGCACAAGCCTCATACTTTAAATTGTTTCTTTAACACAGATATGGCAGTGTAAAATTCCTGTGGGTACATTAGCGGGACGGGGGACTTAGATGCAGACGATTGATTCTAAAGTACGGTTAGTTTGTTACTTAACACCATATGAACCGATGAAGATCACACCAATAGCTGCATAAAACTTTATCCAAATATCGACGATTTCTGAACATTTAACAGTTACTCTGCTGCCTGCTTGTGCGCAATACCACCTAAAGGAGGAAATGTAGACATAGTATTACACGCAAGTAATAGTGTGAAACAGATGTATTTGCCAAATGGAATTACAGATTTAAAATGAATGTGAGCCTGGGTGACCATTTATCACAAGGAAAACAGATTAATAACCTGATGGGAATATGCATCTGCATCTGGCTGTTATGACTGAGTTTTGAAGTACTTCTTGAGATATCATGCAATTTTCTTTTGCCAGAGACATATCAAAAGCGATGGAATCTAGGGCAAATGGTGGTGTGAAGGGGTGCATGACTGAATCATTTCAGAATGGTTTGTTTAATTCATTTTCCTCGGTAGGAGTCCTTATTTCTGGGGTAATTTCTCCACTCCCTGGGGACCAAGGACACAGACAAAGCTATATTTTATTTGCAAAAACCATACACAATTTATGATTGCACAATTTAAAGCTAAGCAATCCTTGCAGTTATGTCATAACAATACAGATATAATTTAAACATTTCAAGCTTAAAATAAGCTTTAATTTCATAGTCTACAAACTGAATTTAAATTGAAGGCCAGTTAAGATTTTTAAAATGCACTAATAAGAAATTAAATGCAAACAGACTGTCAGATACAATAGGAAATATACAATACCTGCTCGGGACACACTGACGTTTTTGCAAGGCTTAACTTAATGCAAAAACTCGTTATTACAAAACGTTCTTAATAAAGGTTATAGATGGACAAAATGTATGAATGCTAATGTCTAGCAGCTAGTGGAACCTCTTTTATTTGCAAGAACCTTATTGGCAATAACCTTGAGGAAATGTTTTATATAGCTGTTTATCAAACCTATGCAGTTTACAAAACTGTTTCAGTTAATGTATATTTTAGGAATGTCTTGCTTGAAAGAATTGGTTCATCACATCTAAGCATTTCAATGGGACTGAGGCCAGGACTCTGACTTGACCATTTTAACATAAAGAATTTCTTCTGGTTCTAAGTATATCTGTTGATGTGTTCCTGTATTTGGATCCCTATAATGATATATGACCCATCTTCTTTTGAATTTTGGACTACAGACAAATGATCTGACATTCTGCTGTAGAATATCCTGACACAACTTGGAATGAATGGAAGGAACCTTAACAGCCCCACACATGACACTTCCCCCACCATGCTTCAGCTGGGATGACGTTTGGTGTTGGTATGCAGTGTTTTCTTTTCTCCAAAAACTACTCTGTGTACATTTAACTAGAAGTTCAACATTTGTCTAATCTGTCCACAAAAGATTCTCCCAGTAAGGCTGTGGAACATACAGGTTGTCTTAAGGAAACTTGAGTAGGTCTATAGCTCAGCATATATCAGGTCACAGGATTTTTTTTTAATTTTGCATCTAAATGGACATAAAATTAACTTCTGGCTATCAGGAAACATGCTAGAAGTTCTGTCAGTCCTAAGAGTAAAAAATAAGGTGGACTACAGGAAGAATATTTTAATGAAACTAAATCAGAAGAAATAATTGTCAGTCCAAGCTATTACCAAATAAATATTCTGATCTGATGAGAAGTGAAAGCTGTTGATTAAGGACAGAATCAGAATCTGCTGAAGTTATAGGTTAATTCAAGTGTTAAACCATTGAATTGCTCCAGTAAAATCTCTAGCTTTTAAAATGGGTAACATAAATAAAAAATCAGATGAGCAATACAGCAATAAATCTCGATCTTACATTATGCATTAAGGCACTTCATTATTTAACTCCACTGTACTATTCCAGTGGACAGTCATGAGCTGTTAATCACATTACAGATTTTGATTATTACTCTCTCTGTTATTTTTACATGATGAGATCAGAATTCATATAACAGTCACAATATGTGACTGCTGTATTCATACTGAATAAAGCCATAGGAGTAAAGACGAAGGCACATCACATCTTCTCTCTTTGGCCGTTTCTCAAACATGTGGCTGTGCTCATGCTAAACCTGAAACATTTATTTATGTCACCCTGCACAAGTCCAAAAATGATTTCAGCCACTAATTTGGCTCAGTGCAAAAGACCCAGAACACACAGATTTGAATTATGTTATTAATAACTTTAAAATGGATTAATGCATGCTTTTTGTCACACGCTAATCTCGTAATAGCGCTGACTCCAGATGACACTTAACACTTTTATTATTCTTTTAGTGAATTTTACTGGAATTTAAGTGTTCACTTAGAGGCCACTTTCGCATAGAAGAGCAGTTCCCCATGACAGGTCAACATCCAGTCAAGTTCCTTCTCAAGGCATGTATAGCGCCCCATGTCTGTCTGCGGAGAGCCAGGTAATCACACTGTTGCCAGCAGTAAAATTTCAGGTTGCTTGAACTGCACCCAGAGTGAAACACGGGGCTGCAGCAGTGCCTCCTACAGCGTGGCCTGTTTGCTGTGTGACCTCGGTGATGTCAGGCTCCCTGCGCTCCAGGGACTGAGCACCAGACTGTTTTTGCTGCCTCGGTATCAGCACAGCCAGCAGAGAGGAAAGAGACAGCTGCTCTGGGGGGAGATTTCAGGCAGCTGACAGTTTCATTGACCCACGTTTAATTTTGGAAAACTTCAATCATTCTTTCACATGCCAGGATTATAACTGGCAAGAGCTGTGATGATGACACCAACTTGTGTGTGGAGTGGGCTTACTGAGTCAATATAAATTAGATTAAACCTTCTTTTAGCCCATTTTCTGTGCTCAGTTCTTTGAAAACAATGTCATAAATAAATGCGTTAATGAGTTCTGCAGATGCTCGCTAATCGTACAGGGGTCGTTCAATTAATATGGTTAACACCTTTCTCCCAAGTTACTCACAAATTTGTAGAACACGTTTACACAGCTGGATTTCTTACTAGAGCTTTCCAGGTAAAGCACCTTACTCAGCTGAAAAGTGACTCCTCATCAACCTTAATTGCAAACTACAGCTTTTCTGACCTGAACTAATTTTCCAATATTAATTTTATTACTATAGGTACTATATTTACATAGCCTACAAAAAATGAGCTTCTTTTCATTTAATTTTTAGTGCTTTTTTTATTTTTCCAACATTTTTTCTTGCATAAGTTTTATTTCACCTGTTTGAAAGGAAAACACTTATTCCCATGCAGATGAACAATACGTATATATTAAATATGCAATATTATTAGATAATAAATACACACACACACTTTCAGAACCGCTTGTCCCATACGGGGTCACGGGGAACCGGAGCCAACCCGGCAACACAGGGCGTAAGGCCGGAGGGGGAGGGGACACACCCAGGACGGGACGCCAGTCCGTCGCAAGGCACCCCAAGCGGGACTCGAACCCCAGACCCACCGGAGAGCAGGACTGTGGTCCAACCCACTGCGCCACCGCACCCCTCCTAGATAATAAATAATAGATGACTATTAAAAACCTATTTGGGGGTGCGGTGGCGCAGTGGGTTGGACCACAGTCCTGCTCTCCGGTGGGTCTGGGGTTCGAGTCCCGCTTGGGGTGCCTTGCGACGGACTGGCGTCCCGTCCTGGGTGTGTCCCCTCCCCCTCCGGCCTTACGCCCTGTGTTGCCGGGTTGGCTCCGGTTCCCCGTGACCCCGTATGGGACAAGCGGTTCTGAAAATGTGTGTGTGTATTAAAAACCTGTTTTTTACCTCGTACTCTTGGTTTTTCCTTGTCACATGCAAATAATTTCAGAAACTTTTGAGATTATTTATGAATTCAAGGCAAAAGAGTAATTAAAGCTGGCTGTGCTGCACATTTTACAATTGTTTTCATTAAAAAAGGTTGTTTGCATCTCAGTGTTTCTTTGTCCAGAATTTCTGTTTGCTCACATAATTTATCCAAACTGAACTAGTGTCCAAACATAAATATTACATATTGCATAGTGGCTTGGACACTTGTTCCACTCTGAAAGCCAAAACAAACACATGTAATGGCAAAAATCTTGTGGGTGGAAGGCCGACCCAGAGCCAGGCCAGTCTGCACACAGCGGAGGTGTGAAATCCACAGGTCAAGCGCACCTGTATTGTATCGTGGATCTGTGGGACAGCAACAGAAAGGGGTACACCCATCGGATACTACAGTGAACCATACACAAGTGTGTGTATACTGGGTATTTTAATGGACTACTAACAATTTACCTGTTTCTAAAATTGTGCAGGGGGCTGCAGTGGCGCAGTGGGTTGGCCCAGGTCTTATTCTCCGGTGGGTCTGGGGTTTGCGCCCCACTTGGGGTGCCTTGCGACGGACTGGCATTCCGTCCTAGGTGTGTCCCCTCCCCCTCCAGCCCTGCGCGCTGCTTTGCCGGGTTGGGCTCCGGTTCCCCGCGACCCTGTATGGGACAAGCGGTTCTGAAAATGTGTGTGTGTGTGTGTGTGTACTAAGTTTACCTGTTTCTAAAACTGGGTATTTTAATGGACTGCTAACAATTTGCCCGCTTCTAAAACTAGGTATTTTACTAGAGTATTAACAATTTGCCTGTTTCTAAAGCTGTATTTTACTAGAGTACTAACAATTTACCTCTTAGTAAATGAGTATTTTACTGGAGTACTTAACCACATAGCTCAGAGGCTCAACTTGCATTCTCACAAGCAATTCTCCTCTTTACTGGTGTACTGGCAAATGTACAGGAAAGCAAGTAAGAAAAGGCCTTAATTATTTGCTCAGCATTTTGTTGGGTTTTTTCTGTAAATTTCAGAGTAGCATTTGTCTTTTAATGCAGCTGTGCAGCGGTGAAGATCGCCATTCTAGTGGTAGTGCTCCGAGAACCCCAGACAGATACCCATCTACATGTATACATCACTGGACACTGGTTGTCCAAATATTTCCCTTACATTGTCCCCATACCTTGCAGTGTTGATGTGTATCCATGCATCTCACAAACATCAAGGAACTTCATGCTTCAGTGGATGAACACAGAATCCTATTCCAAGCACATACAACACATTTCTGCTCCTTTCATATAATTGAATAACTGAATTATCATTTAATTCAGCTGTATTAAAGCAGAAGATAGCTTTGTAATCATGATTTTATATTGTTTGCCCTACACGTGTAAAATCGAATGCCTTCTTTTTAAAGGTAGTGAAGAATGTTTCTCAGATTTAGATGAGCAAATGAGTAATATGTTAATAGCACTGCAAGCTGGAAAGGAGAGAAAGGAAACCCCAAGCACTCAGGTTGTTACAATTGCTGTTTTTATTAACAATGTTTTGTTTTTATTTTGGGGGGTGCGATGGCGCAGTGGGTTGGACCACAGTCCTGCTCTCCGGTGGGTCTGGGGTTTGAATCCTGCTTGGGGTGCCTTGCGGCGGACTGGCGTCCCGTCCTGGGTGTGTCCCCTTCCCCCTCTGGCCTTATGCCCTGTGTTACCGGGTAGGCTCCGGTTCCCCGTGACCCCGTCTGGGACAAGCGGTTCTGAAAGTGTGTGTGTGTGTGTTTATTTTAGTACCATAATAAAACTATATTTTGAGTGTGACTAATTTAGCTGAGAAATATTTCTCTCTTGGATTTCCTTCTAGTCTTTAGATTTAATTAATCAGAATTGATCTTGCTCTGTAACTATGTGTGTGTGTGTGTGTGTGTGTGTGTGTGTGTGTGTGTGTGTGTGAGAGAGCGAGAGAGAGAGAGAGAATGGCTGACCTCTGATGGACTGTTCCTCTGTCCAAGAGAATACCATCTCCACTAGCATGACACTGCTGGCCTCTAGTGGTGAAAATGCTAAATAGCATATTGTGTCATTTTAAGGAGTACACCCCCTGTAGGTTACTCTGATCATCACAACTCCTGTCCCCTTATCGTTTCAGCAGTCATTCCCCACAACAGCAGCAAAGTAAACATGATATGAACACATTTTAAAAAGTTACAGAAAACAAGTTCATTTAACTCTGTACAGAAACATTATGCTCAGCACAAGACAAGGTGAGAACAATGTCCTGTCACACTGACAATTTGAACTAATCACAACTGAAAGAGCAGATTTATTATCCATCCATCCATCGGCAACAACCGCTTGTTTTTCAAGCCAAGATTTTTGCAGAACTTTATTTGTAAAGAAATCAAGGGGTATAATTAAGATTTTATTGATATTTTATTGATGATAAAGTTGAGAGTGGCCAGAGGATGAGAAGCACTGGATCTGTGATGAATTGGCCAGAAACTGGGATGGAACACAATGTTGTGGAGATGTGTTGTGTTTTTAATGCTGTTTAAAGTTCATGAAATGGTTACACTAGTATGGATTCATATTCCATCAAGGGAACACCCTGCTTCATATCCCATGCTTTCACAGATTTAATAAAACCGTTTATTTGTGGGTGTATAATGCAGAAACACACACACACACTTTCTAAACCGCTTGTCCCAGACGGGGTCACGGGGAACCGGAGCCTACCCGGCAACACAGGGTGTAAGAACGGAGGGGGAGGGGACACACCCAGGATGGGACGCCAGTCCGCCACAAGGCACCCTAAGCGGGACTTGAACCCCAGACCCACCAGAGAGCAGGACCCGGTCCAACCCCCCGCGCCCCCCAATGCAGAAACAGACTTGTATATTTTAAGTACAATGCATCTGGATTACAGTACTGTCTCCTCTCTTTCAGTGGTACTTGTTGAGGTATTTGGCAATATTGTACACATTCCCCTATTTAAATATAATAAAATGTAAGACCTCTTTGACAGGATAACTTATGTTCAGCTATCATGATAAACATTTGACTCTGTTACAAATGACAGCACTGGCCTTTGGGGAAGGCTTTAAATACCTGCAAAGATGTTTCTGGAACTGTGGACACCGAAATGTCTCAAACTGAAGTGTCCTTCCGGAACTATGCATCCCCAGAGGGGCTGATCTCCACACTGCTGTTTGTGATCCGAATGCCATACCAGCCCGCCCAGAACCGTGTGTCCTTCCCACCATGAGTGAACCTGATGAAGCGTACACCTGGCCCATAGTCACGAAACACGTGCTTTATCTGAAAAAAGTTCACACGAGCCTTCAGACACCTGCCATTGGTGTAACAGCATAAAGGTATTCAACATCTGGATATTGTGTAGTTGTTCTTAGGAAAACTACTGAGACTAAACAAAACACTAATTGTAACTAAATAATTATGGCCCTCAGGTTTTGTAAAAACTAAAATCATTTCCAGGCAAATGAAAGCTTAGAGACATGAATCATGTATAATTTGCCACTCACCTGACGCCAATTCATGACATTGGGATAATGAAAAGAGAGGGGACTGGGACAGAACTTCTGGATGACCATTTTGTTCTGGTCCAGCAGTTCCACACAGAACTGGTACACACATCCACAGTCCTGGCAGGGAGAGTACCTGTAGTGGACAGAACACGCTGGAAGGTAAGTGTCTTTTTCAAGCCCGGAACAACAAGACAATGAAAAGAAGAGATGAGACGCTCTCACCACTCAGACGCTATGACGTCCGGCTGAACTTCATCCATAAACGCTGCTCCATAACCCTCTTTGACCAGGTCTATTAGCTGAGATTTTATACAGAAACTAGAGCCATAGTAAAAAGACATGGTAACTTATAGAGGACATCATATGAAGGCGGTTGTACACAGCATGAGGATTTTGGACCATGCTTATCATGTAAAAGTAGTGCAGACGTATAATAAGAGGACAATCCCATTAATGATTCGCGGGGGCTGCTCATCCAGACGCTTCACTACTCACTCGTACGATGTGGCAAAGTGTTTTCGGACTGCTCTGTCGGGAAGGGGGTACTCGCGGGACACATTTTCTACGTTCCAGCCATCGCCACCGTTCTTCACGATGTTCCAGCCGTCAAAGTCCTCTGAAGAAAAAATGCAATCTGAGCAGGGACTGGAAGGGACACCTATAAGGACAGCTGGTAGCATAGTGGTTAGAGCTACTCCCTTTAGACCCAAAGATTGCAGGTTTGATCTCTGGCTGCAGTATCCTTGAGCAAAGTACTTACCCTAAATTGCTCTAGTAGAATTACCCAGTTGTATGAATGGGTAAATGATGGAAAGCATGTAATAACTGACCTTGTGAGTTGCTTTGGAGAAAAGCACCAGCTAAATGTAATGTAAATACCTTGCCTGCACTCACACATACTTAATTTAGTCATTCAGCTGATGCTTTACTAGTTACTTCCTGCAGTTATTCACCCATCGATACAGCAGGGTAACTTTACTGGAGCAAATTTATGGGAAAGCACCTTGCTCAACCGCTATGCTAGAGAGTCCTGTCAGAGGCCGTCCGCGAGCCCCTGCTGTGACGTCACTCTCTTCCACGCTCACCCTCCTCAGCCCTGGGGTTCTTGAGCAGGTTGCGTCTCCTCTTGCACAAGAAGTAAAACTGGCGCCAGTCTTTGAGAGGATTGCTGGCGTTGCGGGGCTCGTACCCCTCCCGCCGACACCTGTCCCGCCACAAGGACGTGCTGTCCACCAGCTCCTTCCACTGGCGGCAAACCAGGCGGCAGACGCACACGAGCTCGCGCGCGGGGACATTCGTGAACACTTCCTCGAGCACCGCGATGGGGAGCGTGGGAAGCATCGCCGAACGCTGCAAAAGAAAAGATGCATGGAGGAATACACTTTTTGTTGTTGTTTAAAAATTTTGGAAAAACATTAATACATTTAAACATTTACTTTTTTTGTTTTTAAGGAAACTCCCAAGCTTTTCACACGGACCGGCAGTCGTCGATCGGATCCAGCTTTATATTCCTGTTCTAAGGTGAAACCCAGACAGTGAGACACTCACTCACTGTGCGGTTTTATCATGCATTTACGGCTGCGTGCTACTCGAGTAAATTTGTGCAGACAGGAAGAAAGCCGTTGTTGTTAAGACAGTTATTAATAAGAACTTGCTTCACTCAATTCGAGAGCAGAAAACCGTACGGACCGCGGAAATCGCAGCTAGTGTACATATGGAATTAGAAAATGTAAAATACGTAAGTAACGTGATTGCGTAGCAAGACGCGTTATGATATATTCATGTAAGATGGCGGAATAAAGAAGCTACGTTAAGTCAGCCACGTCTGGACTGCTCATTAAACCACAAACATTACAATAGTATATAATTAAATAATTCGTCTTGCTTCTCGCACCTTCTGAGTCTGTTGCCCAACGAGAGTGTACGGAGCCCGAAAGGAATCGCAGCTAATGAATGTTTCGCTTGCGTACCCTCCCATCATGCAGGATCTACTGTACGGGGGGCCTAGAATCAATCGTCAAGCACAACAAGTCACCCTTTATGATCAAGCTTTCCGTTTCTCGTCTAGTTTACACTCACACAGTGTCACTTTTTTTTATTAAGTACACTGACTGAGCTCGTACCAGTTGTTCGAACCCTTGGCAAAAATTCGGCGCCGCATCCATCGTGCTGAGCGGGAGAGATTTCACCGGGATCTCGGTCCACGACGACGTCTTTTCTCATCAACATGATTAAAAGAGAAGAACTCAGGAGAGCTAGAATACAAATACGATGGAGAAAGAAGTGAAAGCTGTGCCACGGGTGGTGGTGGTGCTGGCTGGGGGGGGCCTCGCGGACCAGCACGAGCGCACGCAACAAAAAGAACAACTTAAGAGTGCTCGAAAACGAGTCCGAGTGTCATCAGATAAGCGAAGAAAATATTTCTTGTATTAAAACATACAGACTGGATTCTCACCGCAGGCCGCTCTTACTCACTGCAGTCATCATGTACACTGTAATCGGATAAACATAAACTGACGCTGTTTAATTTCGGCACAAATTGTCAATGACAATGTTGAATGAATCATCATGATGAACGCACGAAACTGCGCTGCTGTCAGATACTCGTTTTTAAATATATAGTATTTCTTTTATTCCAGGCCTACCTTCTTAATACACACACACACACACGGTGGCTGCGAACAGAGAATGGAGATGAATGGGAAAAGGCGGCGGAGTTTCGATTCCTGCCCGCGGACCTCGGCCGTCCGATTCATGACACGTACAGGAAGTCCGCGGGACGACCGAACACACCCGTCACGGCAGCGTGAGCGCTCGCAGCAAACGTGCAGGTCAAGGATCAACACCCCCCCCGTTATGAAAAATAGCAAATAGCAAGGAAGGAAACCTTTTCCGAAGAAAGAGGTTTAATTGTTACTCTCCCGTCTCTCTCCTCGAAGTAATGACAGTGCGCGCTTACAAAACAATATACTATAGTATATATAATATATTAAACATTACTGTAACAGGCCTCACAGTTACTTAGTGAAGCAGGGAACGAGTATGGCGATGTAGTGCGCTCCAGTACGTGGGAACTCCCCCCATAAGAGCTTTCGGTTCCCACTCGAACCTTGGTCGGACAAATGAGTGCGCGATGTTTACTCGCCGTAGCGCCTCCGGTTTCGCTGGGTGCAGGGAAGCGCGAGGGAAGCGCGAGGCAGTTGCTGCGTAAACTTGTGAGGTGTTTTTTTTTTTTTTTAAAATTAAAAGTTCTATTCCTCCACAGTCCTTGAGATCACTGACACCCCCTCCCGAAGTAAAAGTCGGCTTTATTTTCATTACTACATGTTTAGGGATGGGGGTGTGGTGGTGCAGTGGGTTGGTCCAGGTCCTGCTCTTTGGTGGGTCTGGGGTTTGAATCCTGCTTGGGGTGCCTTGTGACATCGTGGTGTCCCCTCCAGCCTTATGCCTTGTGTGCTGGGTTAGGCTCTGGTTCCCTGTGCCCTGTCCTGGGTGGGTGGTTCAGATCTGGTGGTTGGGCCTTGCCCAGGGGTCCTACCACCACACACCATGCTTAGGACAACATATACACATGTCAAGTGCAGTAATATGTTCAGTCTAATAAATAAATTATAAAAAGTGGGGGGCTGTGTTGGTGCAGTGGGTTTGGCCTGTGCCTTGCTCTCTGGTGGCTCTGGGGTTGAGTCCTGCTTTGGGTACCTTGTGATGGACTGGTGTCCCCTCCTGGGTGTGTCCCTTCTCCAGCCTTGTGCCCTGTATTGCCAGGTTAGGCTCCAGCTTGTCAGGACAAGCAGTTACAGTCAATGTGTGTGTGTAAAAAGTGGGTAGTAGAAAAAGTACATTTTTTTTAAAGAATATAGAATGTATTAAGTAAGGTTTCAGCAGAACAGCCAGTGGCAGAAAAAAAGACATTCTGTGTAGTCTGCATTAAAGTGGCTGGGGTCATTCTCGATGGGGGGTCAGAGTTCAAAGTCAGGTGTGTTAAAGGTGGTAGAGAGAGTTCAGGATCCTGACAGTTTTTTTTTTTTTTTGGGGGGGGGGGCGAGGGGGCTATTGCAGAGTCTGGTGGAGCCAGCTTGTATGCTTCTGTGTCTCTTCCAAGCTAAATAATAATGACACAAGTCACCAGAGTCACTTCATGTCACCTTTTTCTCTATGTATGGTCTCTATGTACCATTTTAATTGTGTGGAGCAAAAATCACATTTCAGAATAGGGACTCCATCAATTGTCTAATAATAATTCATCTGCAATGAAACTGCTTTTTTAAAGTTTTCTACCATCATGGAAACACGTGCCGAGTTCCAGCTCACTAAGACCAGGTGTCACGAATGAGGTTCATCTCTTATTCAAACCCAACACTGATTGCACCAGTAACTCATGTTAACTGTCCCTTATCCTAGGCTAGTTTCACTGTTTGAACTTTTTGAAATTATTATTGATGCATATTCTGCCCAGAAGTCAGCAATACTCAAGTTCTATCATACCCTGCGAAGGACTAGTATCCAGTCGAGGGTGCCCAGGGATTCTAGGATAGGATCCATACCCCTGGGACCCTGAGCAGGACAAGCAGTTACAAAAAGTGAATGGGGGAGATACAACTTTATTAGAAGAAAATTTCAAACTCTTATGCAAAAAATTCCAAATAAGAATTGGGTATCAGAAATAACAGTATATTCTGACAGACAGAGGTGTCCGTTTGTAGACTAGACGTGTATGGTGATGCGGACTAGAAGCGGAGAAGCCCTCACTGTTTGCGAGCTTCAGATTCACTCATGCATTTTCTTTTTTTTTGAGTTAGGGTTAAAAGTGACTTTGGATTTAAAAACAAATTAAGTTACGGGCAGCGCTGCTGTCTCACAGCACCTGCGTGGCGCAAGAGGACGCGGGTTCTATCCCTGCTCAGTCTGTGCAGAGTTTGCATTTTCTCCCCGTGTCTGTGTGGGTTTCCTCAGGATGCTCTGGTTTCCTTCCACAATCCAAAGACATGCTGTTGAGGTTCCCCCATAGTGTGTGAGCGACAGAGAGAGAGTATGTTCCACTGATGTATGGATGAGTGACCCACTGTAAGTAGCGTATCTAGCAGTGTAAGTCACCGCGGTGAATAAGGTGTGTGGGCTGATAACACTACATAGAGTTCATTGGAAGTCGCTTTGGAGAAAAGTGTCTAAGTAAATGTATAGACTTAGGCGTCCAGCTGTGTTATGCCTAAAGCGGAAACAGTTAACCAGCATGTGCTCATATCACAAACTTTTCTGGAATATTCAGTGTCACATTTTACTGAGTACAGCCAAGATTTGTCAGCTATTACATTTATTAGGGCATTACAAAGTGAAAGATGTATTATTCCAGAATATTTTTCACTTCACATGTCTTATGTGTGTGGCTCTGTTTTATATGTGTGCGTGCACACACACACACACACACACACACACACACACACACACACACACACACACACACACCATCAGTTACCAATTACCGTACATGCAGTGCAATATATGCTAGTGGACATTACAGCACTTCCAAAATCATGTTATGCAGCATAACATCACATAATTGTTATACATAACTGCTTAAAACCCACTGCCCTTCCTTCCGTGGTAAGCTGTATATTACACACCCCCATTTAGATAAAATGTTAGATATCTAAGAAGATGTTTCTGAAGCTGTGGTCACTGTTTGAGAGTTAAGTCTTGCAGTAAAGTGTCTTCCAGGACTATCTATCCCCAGAGGGGCTTATCTCCACACTGCTGTTTGTGACCCGAATTCCATACCAGCCCGCCCAGAACTGCGTGTCCTTCCCCCCATGAGTGAACCTGATGAAACGTACTCCTGGCCCATAGCCATGGAACACGTGCTTCATCTGAAAGACAAGTTGATGGTGAAGTCAGTAAGACACCTGAAACCGACGGTATTAGAAAAAAAAAAAAAAAAAAACCCTTCAACATCCATGTACTGGAAAATCTTGTTTTTACTGCTATCTTAGCTAAAACTAGTAATATAAAATTAACACAAAATCATAAATAACCGAAAAACATGCTCATTTTTATTCCTCATATAGTCCAAAACAGCTATGTCAAAATCATCAAGTCCTCCTGCCACAAATGACAGTTTATGACAATCATATTTATGGTTTGCCATTTACCTGTTTCCACTGCATGTCATTCCATTGTTCAAAATAGACTGGATCGGGATGGAACTCCCGAATCACTTTCTTTTTCTGGTTGAGCAGCTCAACGCTGAAGTTATAAACACATCCACAGTCCCAGCGAGGAGAATACCTGATGTGCACATAACAGACTGGAAGGTAGGCGTTTTCTCTCAGGCATAGAAAAAAAGACAATGAAAAGAAGAGATGAGATGCTCTCACCAGTCAGACACTATGATATCAGGCTGAACTTCATCCATAAACGCTGGTCCATAACCTTCTTTGACCAGGTCTATTAACTGGCATTTCATGCAGGAACTAGAAAGCACACAAAAAAGGGAGGGAAGGTTTATATAAGACACACAATATAATATAACTTGAAATGGGATGAAGCAACCCAGAGGTTCGGTGGCGCAGTGGGTTGGACTGGGTCCTGCTCTCCGGCAGGTCTGGGGTTCAAGTCCCACTGGGGGTGCCTTGCGACAGACTGGCATCCTGTCCTGGGTGTGTACCCTCCCCCTCCGGCCCTACGCCGTGTTGGCTCCGGTTCCCCGCGACCCCGTATGGGACAAGCAGTTCAGAAACTGTGTGTGTGTGATGAAGCAATAAATGGCATCAAGATGTTCCAGAATATGGATATGCTCTCTATGGAGATTTAATGCACACATAGAGGAAATGTCAATATGTGATTTGTGGGCAGAATTGCGTCAGATTTATCTGGGTCCTTCAATACTCACGTGTAAGAGGTAACAAAGTATTTTTTGACCGTTTCATCTGGAAGAAGATGCTCTTGAGACACGTCTTCAATTTTCCACTTATCTCCACCATCTTCTAAGATATTCCAGCCACTGAATTGCCCTGAAGCAGACGAAAACAAGGTATCTCAACAACAGGATGTGGAGTTAGCAGCTGAACTGCAGTCTGTATGCCTGCTATTGGTTTTCCGTTTCCCCTACTCTCCAGTAATGTCCACAACATCACTCTCTTCCACTCTCACCCTCAGCCCTGGGGTTCTTCAGCAGGTTGCGTCTCTTTTTGCACAGGAAGTAAAACTGACGCCAGTCTTTGGGAAGACTGCTGGCGTTGCGGAGCTCGTACCCCTCCCGCCGACACCTGTTCCGCCACAAGGACGTGCTGTCCACCACCTCCTTCCACTGGCGGCAAACCAGGCGGCAGACACACACGAGCTCGCGCGCGGGGACATTCATGAACACTTCCTCAAGCACCGCGATGGGGAGTGTGGGAGGCATCGTTAAAAACTGGAAGACGGTGGAAGACATCCCTTTTAAAGAATTTCTTTTTTTAATACATTTTAGAAAAACATTAATGCATTCAAAGATTTACCTGATCTTTTTACTATACATATATTTAAAAAGTTATATAACACTACACCATATAAAGTTACAGTAATACACAAGCAGTCCTAATTTTTCCAAAGTTAGTAATTCACAAAAAATTACTGACAGGGGGGAAAGCATCACAAGGGCTAAGGCCATATTCATAAAACTCAGTCCCCATCCATTCCCAACAGTCATCCTGTTGAGTGTTGCCCTGCTTTTCTTCATTGAGTATATTATAATATGTAAAATATAAGGTGGGACACTTGCGGTGGGTGGCGCTGGTGTTTGACAACTTCCTGGGCTGTTTCAGATGTAGGATGGAATCCAGCTCTGTCTATGTGTATGTTTCCCCTGTGTGGTGTGGGTTTCTGCAAATTTGTATTGACCTGTGTATTTCAGTTTTTAGCCCATTTTGCTCAGTTTCATTCTGCTGTTGGCATACTCTATTTCAAGTGACATTTTAAACATGCCATCTCTGATACGAGTTTAAATATATACAGTAAAGTTTGTATAAGCAGATCCTAGAGTAACGTGGAGAAACCAACTGCGCTTCAACAATCACGTATCTGTACGTAAAGCTCTTAGACAGCGGCGAAATGCACTTTTCTCTGAGACCTACCCTAACTCTGAAGACAAGAAGGATCTGCTAAACGGATCAATGAATGAAAATGTACAAGTTACCAGCTGAAGGCACTCCCTTTTCAGGAAAACATACAAAGGAGACACTCTTGTGAATCATGAGTAAACTTTAAAGCACATATAACACGTGTCTTCTGTGCCGTAAATAAAAATTATTGCATCTTTATATGAAAACTACACGAAGGAAACTTTCGTTTTACCCCAGAGGGGCGCGGTCTAGTGACGTCACCGCGACGTCAGCCAACGCGCGCACAGCTACTTCCTGCTTTGGTTACGACGCATCGTTGATTTTTTTTCTTTTTTAAAACCCTTGAGGACATCGTCGAGTTTTGGCCAAATCGCTGAAAAAACATTTACAAAGTAACAGCATGTACACTAGCCAGTCAAAACTAATGAGGTCTTTCCAGCCTCCGCGGAAGGTTGAGAAAACGGATAAATACTTAGTCCAGAGCAGAGTTCCTCTTCCACCACAGACAGACGCCTCCTTACGTTTGTTTCAGCCGAAAAGCCATGCGCGCTCCGTACTTGTCCCATCCCTCTGCGCTTTTTACCGGGGGAATGTGACACTTTCCGTCCTCTTTTCCTCGATAAGGCCTGGTTCGCGTCAGACATCTGCAGACAACACGGAAGTAACCCTGATTCTGATAGCACCCGACCCGTGCTGTCCAAAACGCGCTCCGACTGGCGGAAGGACAGCTGCTAGCCAATTGAGCGCCATGAAACGTGACATACCAAACACACACTGGGTCTCTGACCGCTGTCAGCGCTGCTTGCTGCCCGGCTGAGGACCCAGGCTGTCCGCGCTTACTTGGCGCGCTGGAAAGTGCCCCCCCCGGGCCCGAGGTGTCACAGTGCGCGCCGCAAGCGGCCTGGATTCTCCTTCCCGCAGCGCTGCGTCTTCGGGGGGGGGAAGGAGAGGCTGATTGACGGTGTGTTGGGGGAACCAGCAGTCGAACCCACTATCCACGTCCCTGTCGAGTCCCCGATCCCCTGTTAAATTAGAGACAATTTCACTAAGTCCGGCGACACATCTGGCAACCCCGGCTTGAGGCGCTAGGGCGCAACCGAACAACATGATGATCATGTGTACTTGTTGGATCTCACTCATTCAATGAGTTTCGGCGGTGTCTAGTGCTTCGATTGCAGATAATTACAAGAATTTACCAGATTAGTTTCTGTTTCGTATTGATAATGCATAGCAAAACACTTTTACCTGTGGGGGATTCGTTAACAAGCACGTTGCCTCCGAGCCATCTCTGAAGTGAGTGATGTCAGGAGAGAAGACAGACTTCAACGAGATGCTACTCAGTATTTGTACACGTACTGTAGCCTTGTTGTTAATAGATAATTATGTAATATCGATTGTCGATGAAACACTGATAAGCGCAGCTATATTTTCTCCTAAGTCGAATGGCTAAATTTCACGTTGGTATTTGTTGTAAGTGGGGTCTTACACAATATTTGAAAATTGAACGTAAGAAGCACGCGCGATTACTGAGTGCTTTGACCATCATTAGTCCGCTTTATTGAATCAGGGAGCAGTGCGAACTCCGGGACTGGGAAACGGGTTACTGTCGGCCATCTCTGAGCTGCTGGTGTTGACAGCACACATCTGAGGTGAAGAACGCCCTGTCAGACTGTTGTTTTTCTATTTTATTTTTTTTAAAAAACTAACTACATGTTGTAGTTTACTGTTTCTGTAGCCGCGTTGTTTAACAGATCGTTATGTAGCCGCGATTATCCAACCCAGCCGAGCTTTCTGGAAACGTGAGGGGCACCGCTCGGTTGCCATTTTTGTTCGGGGCAAGGAGCGCGTGGTGGCGCGTGATGCCGAAGAGCTGCTCCGCGTTCAACTGCACGAGCCGCTACAGCAGTAAGAAGCCGCATGTGACTTTCCACAGGTGCGGAAGGGACGGCGCGAGAACGTTCACGCTCACCTAGTGCTTCCTGCTAGTTACTGGTGTTGTCACAGCTCTTCTTCTCGCTGCCGTGTTTAAATTAGGAGCTTCTGTTGTTTTACTTTATTTCGTTTTATTTGTCCCAATTTCTTCTTCTTCTTCTTCTTCTTCTTCTTCTTCTTCTTCTTCTTATTATTATTATTATTATTATTATTATTATTATTATTATTATGTCAGGGTTGATCCAACTCCAACACAAAGAAAGTGCACCTGACAGTACAGGTAGCAGTGATCACATGACCACAGTCTGAGATGGAGTACAGTACAGTGCTTGACACACGTGACGTAACCAAACTTCTATCAGGAAGTATTTCTGTATTGCATGATGCAACGACCTTACGTGGAGGCAGGCTTGTGCATCACTGACATTACATTTACCTGACACTTTTCTTCAAAGTGACTTACAGTGTTAAGGTATTTACTGTTATGTATCCAACTGGCTAATTTATTTTTACTGAAGCATTAAATTTATTTATTTAGCTGATGCTTTTCTCCAAAGTGACTTATCATGTGAAGGTTATAATTATTTATCCCCTTACACAGCTGGGTAATTTCACCAGAGCAATTCATGGTAAGCACTTGGCTCAAGGGTACTACAGTCAGAAGAGGGAATCGAACCTATGACCTTTGGGTCCGAAGGCAGTATCACTAACCAATACGCCAGCAGCTGACATCAGCGCTTTTTCCCCAGGTTTCCCTTGAGTAAGCCCTCTGTGCTCAAAGAGTGGCTGGAAAACATCGGCCGAGAGGACTTCCAGCCCAAGAAGCACATGGTCATCTGCTCGCACCATTTCACCCCGGACTGCTTCAGCAGCTCAGGCAATCGCAAGAATCTGCTGTGGAACGCCGTACCCACGCTGTTCACATCTCCTCTGCCCAACGCTAAGGTTTGTGTCGCCGTTGTTGTCATGCTCAGCGGCTTTCCGTGTGGGAAGTGCTGCTAGGTGCAATTAAAAATGATCTCGCAAACTGTTCAAACCCCCAGAGGAGGAAGTCTAGGAAAAGGATGAAGTGCAAGAAAGCTCATGTTTTGCCAAAGTGGGAGCAGCTGTTGTTACAGGCAGCAGGTTCGGAACCAGAAGAAGTGGGTTTGGGAGAAAATACAGTGGGAATCGATAACGCTGTGGAGAAACAGCTCAGTTCTGTTCTGCAGGTACGTCTACAACTCTTTCCTGTTTATTCTGCCGTTTAACTCAAATCTAAGACAAAGCTTTTTCATTAACTGTTGTGCTGATGCTTACCCATTTACGCAGCTGGGTAATTTACTGAAGCATTTTAGGGTAAGTATCTTGCTCAAGGGTACTACAACTGTAGGTGGGATTTCAACCTGCAACCTTGGGGATAAAACTTAGTAGTTCTAACCACTACACTACCAGCTACCTACCCCAACACCACCCTTGTCTCCAATTCTTCTCTGTGTGTATCAGCATCTCCCTCCCATCGACCACAATTATGCGCTGCCCAGTCACCATGCAGCTCGAACCCGTCTCTTCAGCGCCCTGGACACCATCGGATGGCTTCGCAGGAAGTTAAAAGTGAAGTGTCAGGAGCTCCGGAGGATGCGGTTAAAATTGTGTGCTTGCCACAGGGAACTGGCAAGTCTTCGGGGACGGTGTCTTGTTCCAGCAAGGCTGAGGTTCGATCAGAATGGGGTGGCGCGACATGCTGCACTGCACAGTCCCAATGGAGAAAAACTCTGCACTTAATCTTTCCATGTGTCAGTTAGTCCTACATTTGGATTCAAAACTAAATGATATTGCATCTACTCAAGAGCATTCAAGTTGAGAATTGTTGAACATGGATTTCTATGTTTATATAGAGAAGACAGGTTTTTTTTTTTCTTACATTCAATTTGTAAATCTAAGGCACAAGTAGGCTATAATACACACACGCACACACAGTCTACAACCACTTGTTCCGAGCAGGGTTGTGGCAAGCTGGAGCCTAATCCAGCAACCCGGTGCATGGCCGGGACACATGCAGGACAGGATGCCAGTCCATCGCAAAGCACCCCAAGAAGGACTCAAACCCCAGACCCACCAGAGAGTGAGCACAGGCCAAACCCACTGTGCCACCACACCCCCTTAAGCTATACTACTGTCCACAAATTAATGTCTCACACAGGCCTCCTGGCTTAAATGTATATATATTTGTAGTATGTATTTATGTATTTAAATTTTGAAATGTTAATTGAAATGAAAAAGTACCAGACTAAAACACCAGAAATGACAAAAATGACTTGTTTTTCCCTTTATTTGAACCTGCCATATCATACATATACACTTTGTTTAATATGGGTGAGGGGACATTAATGCTGCACTGATTATAAGATAAAGAATATTTAAATACTAATAACAACAAATAAAAATATGGGGGAAAAAAGGTATGAATTTAAGTGTATGGGTCAAGCTGTAGAAGAGCATGGTCGGCACTGCGTTAAATTAAGTTTTATCAATAAAGAAGCAGTGTTGCAACCAAAGATTTGATTTCCGTTCCACTTGTTGGGGAAACATAAGGCCAGATAGAAAAAGAAGAAAAAAAAAAAAAAATCAAGGAAGATGTTACTAGTGTAAATATTGAAAAACACTGAACATTTTAGAGCAAAGTGCCTCTAAGCCGGTATGTGTCACCCCTTTTCAACAATAGCTTAATAAATGTAATACTAATATCCAGGCATTGTCATGGTGTCAAAGAGCATGGGAGGAAACACAGGGTGTAAGGCACAATACACCCTGGGAGAGATGTTGGTACATGCTTGGGTACATGCTTTCTCTCTCTCAGACATACACACACATGTGTGTAGGCTAAAAGCCATTTGGAGTCACCATTCCTTCTGCACAGCTTTTATTTTATCATGTAACCAGAGGATATGGAGGAGTATCCTGGCAAATAAACACATATGGGGTAAAATTCATATCTGCAAACCAGGAAGTGTGAGGTCACAAAACTGTCCACTGAGGTGGTTCATCACCAAAATATATCTACTTCTTAAATCAAAGTAAAATAGCTTTTTTAAAACCAGTCCCTGAGACCAGGCACTCTTGCTGCTTTATAAATTACACATTTTTACATTTACCACATGTATAGCACTTTTTCTTTTAGCTACAAATGATCTTTTCCATTTTTAATGAGTCTCCAACAATAAACCAAAGGGTGTTTACAGCAAGAGATCTGGTTTAACAAAAATTCAAGGAAATAAGCAACAGCAGAATTATTTTTCCCATAAAGTTGCCAAAATTCCACCATCAGTTACCATGAGAAGCCACAACTTTAACCTCCTTCAGGTTCACCCCAAAGTAGATGATGTTGATAATAAAAAAATTTAATAACCGTTCCAAGTAAAATGTTCAGAGTTCATTGGAACAGAAATGCCTTTCAGACATTTCAGCTTCTGGAGCGTGCTTATCTTTGGAGTCATGGCGCCAAGTGAAGATCAGCAGAAACAAAAAGGAGGCAACCTCAATACCACAAGGTGACTTCTGGCCTTATTCTGGTTCTTATCAACAACCTTCGGATATGTTAGAGACCTTTTTGTCTGGCTCTTTTCAATTTCAAGGATCAGCACGAGTCATTCAGAGAGCTAGCTCCCTGTCGTTCAGGTATCAAAGCTGGAACCGATAATAGGCTGAATGGTATGGAAACAATACTTTCTTCCCTTAATACATTTTTTGTATCAAATCTACTTTTTCATTGGGAAATGTTTGATATGCAAAAACAAGCATCATTAAGTACAATAAAACCATCCCGTTTTATTTAATTTTCTGGCTGTTGGTATAACTACTGTTAGTGATGCATTAAAAACAACAAGAGAACCATGTCATTTGACCAGTTTATCAGATGAGAGGTTTGGATGGAAAAAACAAGGCGCAGTCCTAGTGAAGACTTAAATGTGGTTTGTTTGCACTTTATCAGCTAGAACAGGCTGGTGTGTTTTACAATCTGACTGAACTGCAAAATGATACTGAGAGATAATCGCTTCTTGCTACCCACCACCATGTAAAAACAAGACCGTTACAAGAATAAACCCAGTTGCTCTGGATCATATTTCACTAAGCAGGACAGCCTGCCTTTCTTGCAGACTTTAGTAAACATGTAGACAAAACTGAGTACTGCCGTGCAGCAATCAAAAAATGTTCCCATTAAAAGTTTTGTCAGCATGTTGAGGAAAGCCAGTTAAACAGAACATCATATTTGGTGAAATAACCCTCCCTGACCATTATCATCGTTATTAATACCACAGTAATCCATATTTTGCCACGTGACAAACAGTGAGTTTTGTAACAACCTGGTTTTTGGAATTGGTTTCAGCATTCCTTGTGTAACAAATATTTTCACTTACTTCCAACAAATTTTCAAGAGATGTGTAGAGGAGAAAAAGCTTTCAGTAGTGATGGTCTCTTACACACCTCTGCACTATTTCAGCCAAAATGTTATACAAGCAACAGAGAACAAAACCAGGGTAACGCTTCAAACAGTTTCCCCTGCTAAGAAAGAACAATGTAGTGACCTTAACCAGCCCTCAAGACTGATGGCTGTACACATTCGACATGCATAGTTATGAAGATCCATTCAAGTTGCTACCAGGTGTACTAATTCTTGAGGTCACCATAGCAACAGCTGGACACAGCAGTGCTTCATCTCTTCCATTGTACTTAATTGTTTAATGAATTTTGCATATATATTTGGGTTGTATGTCCATTTCATTGGGATGGAGATTAAAGTGAGCCCTAATACTGAGGCCTGGTAGAACAACCAAAGTACTCTAGCTCCTGTGGAGATAGGAAACATGGTAAAGAGTTCATGCTTGTTATGCTGTGGGTGTCAAAGTGGGCAGAGTACTTTGTGGGGTTAAATTATTTCATAGGATTCAAGTTAAAAACAACCAAAGGAGGCAGGAAAAAAAAATATGTGGAACAATATCCACATTTGTGATCAGCCATACACACACACATATACGCTTTGGCTTGCAATGAGTTATTTTATGAAATTGACCATCTCTGTATCACCTCTATTATATATGGAAAAACCATGAAACAGATGGGGGCACACACAGGTGGCTCTCAAGGCAAAAGGAGATTCAAGGTCTGAAACAAATATCTGTCCATTCTTATCCCTATCTGTCTCTGTCGATCAATCGGTCCAAAGTCTTTTCCTCCAGCCAAGTAGACAGCTTAGGTATCTGTGTCGATCCTGTGAGCTGGAAGAAGAAAGGATTTTTCCCAAAGTTAAATGATGTGGCTCAAGTACACATATTCAGCATACATGCTATATGTGCAATAACATTGACATAGTGATGTTCCAGCAGTGTGGCTTAACAGACTCATCAGTTAACTCTACACAGTATGCAGTATTCAAAATAAAACATTATTTAAGGAAGGCTGTAGGGCACTTGTGTTACTTTAACTGATGGAGAGTGTCATCAGACAGTGGTACGCATGAATATACTCACATTGCTTCGGTATTCTGAGTGCTTCTGTGTCACCAGAAAGAACCTGATGCATCACGCCACGGAACTGATACAGCACCTTCAGGCTCTTCTCCTCACCCACGCATGGGTCATAGAAGCCTGGTAGGCCTGACTAGGGAGTTATCGCACATCAGTGGACACAAAGCTTTACTACACACAGAGTAGTAACATTCATTCAACAACAGTTTCTACTGGTTCCAACCCAATATTTCTGATCCACAAACTGCTAATAAAAAAGACTAACACTTCTCCTAATTGTTTACTGTTAGCATGTCCAGGAGGGGGGCTACCAGATGGCACTGGACCTCCAGAGGTTTTTTCCTCCAACTTTAAGAGTGCTGCTTTCTGTGCTCAATTGCCTTAAACGCCCACATTTGTGGGTAACTTATCACTGTAATTAGCAACACTGCTTATTGCATTTCCTTTACTATTTCTGTTTTTTTTTCCCCCCCCTTTTGTTTTAGGGCTCTAAGGTAACCTGTTGGAAAACGTGAAATTAAAAAACTGAATTTGAAGTGAATTGAGTCCAGCAATAAAATATTTACTGCTTTGAAAAGTGATTAGCAATTCAACTTCATACAATAACTTGGACTATTTACAATTAAACTGAATGGTAAATTAGCCAAAAAATTTTTGTTATTGCCGCATCTGCTGTATTAGGTGTCAGTTACAGGATTACCAGAACAGTGCTTACCTTTGTGGCCTCTGTTAAAATAAGTTTGGAGTCTTTCACCAGACACTGCAGAGGTACGGTCACATCGATGACCTTTGCCCTTTCATGCTTCCTGCTGTTGTCGGTCACAAACTTCCCATACCAGGCATTAAGAATTATAAGGCCTGGAGAGACAGATTTACTGTGGTTGTCTTCACCTGCATGTCATGTGGACACCCTGGTCTTGATAGAGACCAAAACTGCCAACAGTTACTGCAAAATAAAAAAAGTCCACTCACCCATTCTGGATTCCTCAGCCTCAACGATTCTCCGCACAGACTCCTGCATTAGTAAAACCTGCAGAGAAACCATGAACAATGGGTGTGCAACCTACTGAAACTCACAATCCTACACACTATAGAAACTCATATCCATGGGCTTTGTTCTTCCAGTCATGTGTCTCTGGTACTTACTGCGGCCTCTGCTTCCTGCTTTTTCCGGGCAATGCCAGATGCCAAGCTTTCCCTCTGCTTCTCCAAGTCTCTGTGCAGTGGAGATAAGATTCAAGTCAAGCCATAGCCATGAAATAGCTCTACGAACTTGATTACGGTCAGTGGACACAGATAAGTCATTTGCGGAGACCTGTTTGTGTTTTTCTTGTATTGTGTAGGAGAGCACAGAAAGCAAAGTGAAGTAATGAAGTAGGTAGAGGACAAATAGGATGAACAGACTCACTGTTCCTTCTGGGCGCGCACATAGGGCCTAATGATTAGCCGATCAACAGCCAGGTAGAAGACCAGCGGTCCAACTGTGGCGTAGAACACTGCACTGGGGAGTATCTGGTCCGTCAGGTGAATAGGGAAGAAGTATGTTTGGCTAGCCCTGTTTAGCCTAGAGAGAAAGCCACAGGTCCACAAAACTTATCCAGTATTCCTTCCCTGAAGCTGCGATTAAGGGAAAAGTAAGCATTCACTGTAACATACTTGATTTTGAGGGAGACACCTTGGGGTACCCCGATGCTGACAGTGGCCCCTAGCACACTGTGCCGACTGATCTTCCGTTCTGCACCATATTCCACCACTGTACCAAAAAATCCTGACCTAAAGACCAAAGACAAAAAAATACATTGTGTTTATAATGCAAAAACTTTATGATTAAAATTCAGTTAAATTTAGTTACATGCATCATTATGATATGCAAAGATGACCCATGACCACGTGATGTGAGGATGCAGTACTGGCAGCACATAAGAAGTGTACAGCATACTTCACAGAGCCCTTGATCTTGGTCTGGTCTTCATCTTGGAATTTGTACTGATAGCTCATCATCATGAAGGAATGAGGGATTCCCAGCTGCAGAGAGAGTCAAGACAGAGATTAAGGGGTTAGTTGGATACTGAAAAGAGGAAATGCACCAGTTACACTTATTATTAGTTTTAAAATTTCTTGCTTACATATTCTACTCATCCACAGTAACCTGCAAACTTACTTAAACAGCTGGAAATATGACTGAAATTCAAACACCTTATTCCAGGTTACTACTTAGGACTCTTCAGCCTTCAGGCTGCAAATATATGTCCTCTGTTCTACTTAGATTCCTGATGTTTGCTGGCCTAGAGTTCCTCAGAAATATCTCTCAATATACATAGATTCAGATTGCTAGGGTACATACAGATGATGGACAATAACCTCGGGCCATATATAAGGTTCTTCACAAAGTGCTGACCTGAAGCGCCAAGGTGAAGTGGCTGGTCTTGGTGTCTCTCACTATGCTGGTGTTCATGGAAGATTGGGCACCCCACCTCCACTGCAGGTAGCCCATGGTGTTCTTGTCCAAGTGGCGAGCAAGAACCGTGCTGAGGCCGGGCCGAACGCCACGGGACGAGAACTGCATTCCGCACTGAGCCGTTACAAAGCTGTTGGACAGATATTGAAGAGCTCCCAATAATTACTTTACGATCAACTTAGAAAGCATAAAAACAAGATTCCAACTCTAACTTCTTCAAACACATAAACTGACCAAAAGCCTTGAAGTATTGTGTGTATTGTCAGCCAACCCTGTGTTACATTTGAGCACTTAAATTCTGCAGTTCTAAACGTCATCTTAAATGTATTCATTTAGCTGACGCTTTTCTCCAAAGCAACTTACAATGTTAAGATTACAATTATTACAGTTACAAGCTTACAATTACTATTAAAGTTAAAATTTTAATAGGAAACCAGTATTCAGAAACCTGAAAAGCAGAAATTATCCAACCACAAAAAATTAACTGATTCAGCTGTCATTTTCATCATTTCAAGCCTCATCCTCAGGACAGGTACAAACTGAAGGACTTTTCTCCAAGTGCTGTCTGAACACATTGCTGGTGTGTTGAGGGCCATTGTCACATGTGTTGCTGTAGACTAGGAATGGAGAGCCCCAGTTCTCACAGACCATAAAGTTTGCTAGATTCTGATTCAGCAGAACTCTTTATTATTCAGTTTTGATTGGGATGTTGATAGAATGTGTTTCAAAATTAAGGCCATGTTAAACTGGAAGTTTTGCACTTGCTATCGATTTTCAATTGTGTTAAACTGAATTAGTAGTAACTGAATAACTAATCTAATTGTGAAAATGTAAGAAATGTTTAAGTTTTTTTATTATTGACCCTTAAAATGAGTACCATTAATTATTTAAATTGTTCAATTGGTGACTGCTTAATCGTTAAGACTTAGTACTCAATTGATTACTAAAGGACTGTAAATTAACAAAAACTAATTTATTGTTCTGCTTTAGATTCAAAACTTGGAAAACAAAGGGAACACACTTCATTATCACAGTTTTTTGCTAAAATTTAGTAGCATTTAATGTGACTGAAAAAAAATGACCATTAAAAACATACAATAATGTGCAGGAATAGACTTAAATGCCAACTAACGAGGTGTATTTGGAAGATTCTTGTCCAGCTTTAGTCAAAAGAATCCTTTAGGGAACCGCTGTGGACAAGAATGCATCCTGTTGTGTCTGGATGAGAACTGAGTCACATTAGAAAAGCCGAATAAGCAGCACAGTGCCATCCAGCATGTGTCCTTTACACTCACCAGCGTGGCGTCAGATTGTGGAATATCTTCATCCCGAAAAGAGGTCCATGTGTGTCTCCAGCACCGAACTCCAACTGTGCAGACAAACATGAAGCTGAAACACTACTTACCAGACACTGCTGAACACACAGCTGAGGTTCACAAGTGCCCTGCAGTCCACCTGCCTGTTAACACAGGCCTCAAGAAGGACCCAAGACAGATGCAAAGCCTTTGTATTGCTAATTTGGCAAAGTGGAACTATATTATTATTTATCAATCTGTGAACAATTAATAGTCATGGCATTTAAAATCATATTTAGATTTTGTTGTACTGTTTTCGTATGCTGAATGCTCTTTCACCATCAGCTCCCCCCAGCCCGTGCTCTGGTACATGTGCATACGTATATGTTGCATGTATATAGACATGCAGTTCACATGCCCCCTCACCTCCCCCCAACCCTTGGCAGAAGTGACTCGTCGTAGTGCTAGGCTGATGTTTCCTCCCCCGTTGCCATTCTGTGTTGACAGAGAGCCGGAGAGGATGGCTGTGTCGGTCGTGGTCAGGGGGGCCTGGAACAAGAGGAAATCACTCTTTACAAGGTAACTCTGCCACACATAACTTTACCTCATACTCTGACCTTGCATCCCTTCCATGGTATACACAGCAGCCTGTCAGAAATGGAGCTCTGGTAGCTCTGGAGTGAGATACTTGCATTCACTTTAATTTCAAAACAGCCTTTGTCCAAGGTAAATCGTTATGCACTCTCCCTTGGAGATCCAAGTTCAGATCTGCCATGACCCACTAGTTCTCTAAAGACGAGATTAAAGGAACAAACTGGCTCTTAGGGAAGTGACTACAATACTCCACCTGTTACATTGACATTTATTCATATAACTGATGCTTTTCTCCAAAGCAACTTAAAATGATTTACCCATTTACACAGCTGGGTAATTTTTACTGGAACAATTTAGGGTAAGTACCTTGCTCATGGGTACTATCGCAGTAGATGAGATTTGAACCAGCAACCTTCATATCTAAAGGCATCAGCCCCCCCATATTGCTCAGTGACACTAACTGTCTGCCAAGCATCTGAAGGCCTGCGGGTGTAATCAGAGGAGTAGCGCCCTCCTTCAGGTGTCACGTTGCCCAATGACACCTGCATACCACTGAGTGAAAGGAAGGAAGTAGCTCAAAGTATGCACACTGGAGGTGATGTATTCCTGTTCACTGCTCACGTTTGTGTTGGCTTTCACACTTGAAGCAAGACAAGAACTGGGAACGTGAACACTGCTAAATCAATAAAAGCAGCAGTGGAGAACAAAAAAAAAAAAAAAAAAAAACTTTGAAAAATTAGTCTGAAGTACTCGGTGAACGTAGTGCTTTCGATTTCATACAGATTAGTACAAAATACCACATGTGCTCCGCAGCATGCATGCAAGGTGAGGAGTGCTGATGTGTGCCGTCATGTACCTCTATGGACTGTGATATGTGCATCTTGTTGATCTCAATGTGGGGAAAGCCCCCGCCTGGCATGTCCTCGTAGTCATCTTCATAGTGGTCAAAGAGATCTGTTGCATCCACTCCTACACTGATTGTCCCCTGAGCAAAATACAAACAGGACTGTTATACAGCTGTCCAGGGTGTTTGAGTTACAGAAGAGATATCGTATCAAGCCAGGTCATCTGCTGAAAAAGATCCCTCAACCTTGGGGTTGGTCCTCTGCTGCAGCCTCCTCTCATCTCTCTCTCTCTGGAGACGCTCAAACTCCTCGCGGATCTCCGCCGGGGTCCTCTTCCTCTCCACCACCTATAAGGACACAAAACATTGACTGCTAGGACCCCAAAAACAGCACAGCATTGGAGCAGATGCAGTCTAGTGCTGGACAACCAACTCTATCATCTAATAACCACAGCATTTCCACTAACTAGACCTCCAACTCTCAGCATTGTGCCAAAGCTTTTAGGGAATAAGATGTGCTTAGATTTCCAGTAAAGTACCCAAATTAAACAAATGAAGCACAGCCAGCCCCTGGTCGATATCTTTATTATGTAGGCAAGTCAAATCAATAAAAAGTGATACCACCATTGCCAACAATTTTTCTGAAAGAAACCTAAACCATTTCATTAATCTAACAAATACAATGGAAACAATTCTCTTCAGAAATTTGACTGGGTGGCTACAGAATTTAGAGGAAAAAAAATGTGTCAACACTGAAATTAATAATAGACACACAAATATGTTGAACACTGTGGTTAGATTTAATACCCACATTCTCATAACCTCATCTTTCAGTCATATTATTATAACTGTATTGAGCTAAGGGTTCTTCCAAAGCAACCTATAATTATTTACCCATTTATACAGCTGGGTAACTTTCACAGCATCAATTCAAGGAAAGTATTTTTCTCAAGGGTACAACAGGGGGAGCAGGGATTTAAATTTGGATTTTCGAGTTGCAGAGTGAGCACTAACTACTACACCACTTGCTGTTATGGCTCAATATGTGGTCAGAGCAACAGTGACTTGACTAGCAGCTAAACTTACCTCCCATCCTTCGACTTCCAGTCCTCTCTTCCCATAGATGTCATAGATAGCTCTGGCCTGAGGATCACTGAGAACTGCAGGAGATCACATGGGGACAAAAGCAAGATAAGAAACCAGATAAGACAGAGGCTTGTTTGTTTTCAGATGCACGTTTGTTCAAGACTACAACTTTTGGTATATGTCAGTATGACAAACATTAAGTAGCTAAAGGAACATTTCACATAAAGATCATTTTAATTCATTCACTAATCCATCCATCATCACTAACTGCTTGTCCAATTCAGGGTCATGATGGTCCAGACCCTATCCCAGAAGCAAAGGATGTGATGGATGGCACATCCTGGACAAGATGCCAGCCCATCACAGGACTCTCTCTCACAGACACAAGGCAATTGTGTAGTCACCAATTCAGCTGAAACAGAAATCTTTAGATTGTGAGAGGAAACTAGAGCACCGAAACAAAAGCTACACAAACACAGAGAGAACCTGCAAACTCTACAGAGACAGATTTAAATCCAGATCAGAACCCACAGTTGAGATGCTATGAGGTTCCATCACCTGCTGTGCCGCCCACATAATGTACAGAAATTTCCATTAGAAAAAACACAGGAAGATCCAGCTACTTAGCAGAAAATATAAACTAAAATTTAAAGACTGTATTAGAAATGGTGAACGCATGCTCCTCTCACTAAAAGGTGAACAAAATAATCCAGAATCCACTTGTGGGGACAACTACCCTAAAGTTCAGAGAGCCCTAATGGCGGTCTTCCACATTTCTCAAGGATTATTATGAGTTGATATTCTATCCAGCATAGTTCACCTCTTTTGAAGGATAAAACATGTTGCACAAGTTTCCAACTGACCAAACCCACCACACAGAACCAAGACGGTCACTCCATTTATGTCCAGGTTAATAGACCACCAAGTCACATCTCACCTTCATAGGCCTGGTGGACAAGGTTAAACAGCCGCTCTGCCTGTCCTTTCAGCTCGGGATCCCGATGCTTGTCAGGGTGGTAGAGCATGCACAGCCGCCGGTACGAGGCCTTCAGCTCATCCTGGGTGGCCTGAGGTCCACATAACGAGGACAGATCAGAAACAGGGGCACTCAGACAATGGCTTTTCAGACATCTAAAATGTGCTCACAGACATTAATATAATATTATTGTAATGGCCTGTGTTACTAAGCGTTTGAGTGGGAAAAGGGGTCTATTCTAAAAAGCTGAATTATGGGAAAAAATGGAATTAAGTGTTCAACCAATGAGGGGACTTATGTGGAATATAAGGGGGTGACTGTGTTTCGCAGTGGGGAGGAGAGAGTGTGAGGGGCATCAAGTTGGGAGGACAGTCTTGAGGCCCAGGTCCTTGAAGAAAAGGGCTCCTCGGACCAAGAGCATTATTTCCCTCGTGTGTCGGCGTTCCAACAAACATTCATCATGAACACTGCCTGTGCGTCCTTCTTCGCCCCATCCGAACCCAGAGCGTAGTGTACTACACTAATTATTTCTATTAGTATTTCTAACCTTTATTTAAACCTTTGCCCAAAAAGACTCTCAAAGTGACATAATCAACTTTATAATGGTTTACCCGTATACAGCAGGGTATCCTCACTATAGCAATTCAGGTAAAGTACCTTGAGTCAAGGGTGCTACAACAGGAGTGGCGAACTGAACCACAGAGACATTCAGATTGCAAGGTGACAGTCCTAACCGCTGCGCCATCTGCTACTCAGCATTTCAAACTGTTTTAAATCAGCAGTGGTAGATAACGTTGCTAAAACTAGGTGGTTACTCAGTCAGCATGTTTCATGTCTCTGCACCCCCTGCAGTGACCCCCACCCCTTTGTGTGCTGACCTCTGAGTGGAGTGTAACTAAGTAAGTGGAGTAAGGGAGCTGGTGGTCTACAGGTCACACAGCTGCACACTTTAACTAAGTTAACTAGACAGTTCCCTATCCCATCATCATGAGAAGCTCGAGACTCGCTCGTTGCTTCCTCTCACACACACTCTCTCCTGGCTAAGGCGGCGATGACTAAAGCTCCGCACAACCTGGACTGGATGTGAAATCAATCATGAATTGGAGGAGGGTCATCGGCTCGCGTGCCTCGGAAATTCGCCCCAACCGGCGACGGAACGCTGCTTCGCGAACAGCCACACAGGACCCGCGTGTCAGACTCGCGCTCCCTGTCCCACCGCCACGCGCTCTGAGATGACCTACCTCCCGCCGGACATTGAGTAAGGAGTAATAGTCGTCGTTATCTATGTCATCCTCGTCCAAGGCGGCCGCCATGTTCGCAACCTTTAATCCCCTTCGCTCCTTTCGCTCCTTTCTGCAGCGCGACCGCGTCCATGAGCGGCAGCGCCCCCCTGAGGCCCGGAGGACTTTCAACGTTTTACCACCTGTACTTTCCTCTTGTACCTCGGAAGACTGTTCTAGTAAACGCCAAAAATCTTACCAGAATTATTTATGCATGATTATTATTATGCGTGTCTCTGGCCTTAATAATACAGCTGTAACGAACAAACTCTGCCATTAAGAACTGTCTGTATAACGAAACTGTACCAGTTAGTTACTAATTATTCTACACTCATTTATTTGACAGTTTCAATTGTATTGATAGTTTAAAACATTCTGAACTATTACACACATTTTTCGTAAAGCGCATAAATGACGGGGTAAGGCCTAAGACAAGCCAGACACATGATACGATACGGCTTCTCGTCATTCCTCGAAGACTATGAGCTACGAAAGTTTTGCGTTGTATAGACTAGCAGGGTTTTATATATATATATATATATATATATATTTTTTTAAAAAAAAGGAATCGTTTCACGAACGAGGTAATTAATTTACACAAACGGTTATACCCGACTGTCGTCCACTCGACAGTTGAGGCTGCGGTTCCTGTTTGGCGGGTTTTCCGCGCTCGCGCCGCAGTCTGAGTCTGCCGCTCTCGTGCGGCGTCTCGCGCCAAAACCGGGCCATTGCCCTCCGCCCGCGTTGAGTCCTGCACAGTTCCAGAACCGACGAGGTACGTACGGGCCGAGCTGACTGCACCTCCGCATTATATTACTCTGTCTAAATGTGTTTAACTCGTTCTAAGCGTGTTCGAGGGTCACTGCGCACTTAATTGTTCACCGTTCGTTTCAAGAAATTCCCTTTTTGACACCTTCCGAGTCACGAAGTGACGGCTTACTTAACTACTAGTAACTAGCCACAAAAATTCGACGTCTGTCTCCTGCTGCAGCCAGAGGATTTTCTTACTTTTCACGCAAAACTATGCTTCTATATTACTTACCTTTCCTAAAATTCCTTCCTTATGGAAGATGAAAACGTAAAAAACCTCATATCTATGTAAAATAATTAAAAACGTCCGTCACTGAAAACCTCCCTACTTCCTCCAGTAACGTGGTACTAGAATTTCCTCTTCGAGAAGTGAAGGTAAATACAAAAGGTGAAAAAAAGCTTATTCTTTCTACTGCAATGAAACAAGCCAAGTCCAAAGAATGAGTTTAGGATTTTGTTTGCCACACGTTTTCATACACCATTTTCCACTGGCTGTGGATTTCAGAGTTACCATCATGTCCTCTCTGCCTTACTCTTGTCAGTGTGGGACCAGTGTGTGTTTTACACACAGTTGTTATATAATACTTGCATTAGACCCAGTGTGTGTTTTACGGGGTTGATATATACTTACATTAGACCCAGTGTGTCTTTTATAGGGTCTGCACATGCCCTGCACATGCCTGCCTTGGACTCACTCTGTGTGTGATTTACAACAGTTCCCCTTGCTCGGTCTGAGCTCATTTTTCCAGTGTGACCCAAGTGTTTGTTTTACAAGGTCCGCTCATGCTTTGTTTGGACTCATTACATTTTACAACAGTTCCACCTGCACATTCTGATATTACTTTAACCAGTGTGGGTTTAATGTGTGTAGTTTAACTGACTGCCTATGTTTACACTGGGACCGGTGTTTGTTTTTAAGTGAGTACCCATGTTTGCTTTAGACCCCCATTTTCACCCTGTCAGTACACTGCCAGTGTGACCTATGCATATTTATTTGCTAGGAATTTTACTGAAGATCTCGTATAGGTATTACTTTGTACATGGGCATCATTTCTGCATATGTGACATATATTTCAATTTGTGCGCTTCAGAGGTAATAGAAATCGCTTCCTCTTTCTGCTCATATGTTCAGATTGACAGTATAGCATTGTCATATCATGTTTATTATTTGATATGTAATTTTGCATTAAATTAAGAAAATAATAATTAACTATTATTATTTGAGAGTATTTTAAATGATACGTAAGTCATCTAGTTCCATTTAAAGATTAATAATCTAAACTGTACAGTGTTTATGGGGTATTTTTAGATTTGTTATTTTATCATAAAAACTATCAATTTAAGGATAATGACACTTATCTGATGTACAGTGTTCATTTGATTTGAGGCTCCCAAGTCAGCCTCAGGTGATTTTCAAATTTGAAAATTTTACTTAACTCTGGAGAGTATGTATGTGCCTAGCACTTTGGACAACCTAGACAGAACATGAAAACTGCCACTCCTAAAATAGACCTGTGAACAAAAGCTTGTTGACATCTTCTACATTTATTCATTTAGCTGATGCTTTTCTCCAAAGCACCTTACAGTGTTGAGGTTACAATTATTTACCCATTTTTACAGCTGGGTAATATTTACTGGAGCAATTTAGGGTAAGTACTTTGCTCAAGGGTACTACAGGCAGAGGTGAGGCTCGAATCTGCGACTTTTGGGTCAAAAGGCAGTAGTTCTAACCACTGCGCTCCCAGCTGTGCCCCAGGTCCTTGGTTCTAGGTTGCAGCTCCATTGCATGGGCCAGTTGGTAAAAAGAATGATTTATATTTATTAACCTTCACTAAGCAGAGAACATGGGACTGCCTAAAAATACACTATAACAAATCCTTGACATCTTTTTAAAAACCACATGGAAATAATCAAAGAGCTAATATGGATGTTCCTCGACTTATGATTTTTCGACTTTACGATGGTGAGGTGGTGATAGACATTCTGTATAAACTGTACTTCGAATTTTTAATTTTGATTTATTTCTTGGGCAAGTGATATGTGTGGTGTGATACTTTCTCGAAATGCGATCTGCATCTCCCAGTCTGCCCCATGGTTGCTATACAGATGTCCCCCGTATCTACGTCGTATTTTCTGCATCCATAAAGGTTTTGTGTATCCATAATGTCATAGAAACGCCCATCTGTGTCTCTTGCTACTGGTGGGAAGAAGAAGAGAAGGGCAGTTACTCTTGAGGAGAAACTCAAGATAATTGCCTAGCATGAAGGCGGCAAGCCCGTAATTTCCATCGCATGTATGCTAGGCTATGATGTTCGGCAAGTTAGGTGTATTAAATGTATTTTCGACTTAGGATATTTTTGACTTACAGTGGGTTTTGCGGAACGTAACCTCATTGTAAGTCGGGGACCACCTGTATCTGTCTTGTAAAATCTCACAGTATAACAAGCTATTTTGAGCATCATAGTTTTCAAATTTGAGTTGGTCTAAGAAAACATTATGAGGTGTTTTTGTGCTAGTAAAATATTTAGACTACTCCTAAAATTATTGAAAAACTTAATTCATTAAGTTTATTTTTCTTGATATATGAACGTGGCAGTCATCATTTAACATTACTTTACTTAGTTGTTCTTAGCCTCTACAATTTAGTGGATAATTTTTGTAATAGGTTTAATTGTGATATGGCCACGATTATTCATTACACATAGTAATATAAAACTGAATATATGAAAACTTTATTCAACAAAAATTACAACGTGAAAATACTAGTAAATATGTAGACTGTAATCATGCCAAAGTGCTCTCAAAGTCTTCACTAGTGGACTATGGCGGTGCCACTTCCCACTATGCCACTGCTTGGAATGCACTGCACTAACAATAACATAAGAGTTTTGACAGAATAACAGTTTGCACAAATTAGTTAATTTTTCTACGATTTAACAACTTAAAAACAAACGCTTCGAAAATGAATGATTACAAGATTAATACGCGATGCTGATTACTCTCAGCAGTTCTAGAAATGCTGATCACTTGTAGGAATGGCATTTTATTAGCTTTATGTTGTCAGTTTCCGAGGGTGTTTATTCCTTACAACAGTCAAAATGTGCATGCTACATTATGTGAAAACTTCAAAGTGAGAAACCTTTAAAGACTAGTCATGTCATGTTTGTAAACGTACGTTCTCACCGTGTATCTCATGGGAATTTTGAGTTAAGGTTTTATATATATATTAGCAAGCACGGATATACAGTTGTTACAGCAGTTTTTACGTTGAAAACATTGCATAGAATTTGCATTGGCGCCTGGCAGCGTGTTCTCTAACGCTACGGCGGTATGAGGAGCTGTCCCTTCAGCACCACTACCGCGCAATTGCACCCGCGACAGCGATCGTTCTTCCTGCGGCGCACTTTACCACGTTCATTCCTGTCACCGTGTACGATCCACGGCATGAATGAAGATAACATATTTATTTATTTAGCGGACGCTTTTCTCCAAAGCGACTTACACTGTTAAGCTGCAAACAGTTAGTTACTTTGCCATTTTTACAGCCGGGCGATTTTACTGTAATTTTAGGGTAAATGCCTTGTTTAAGGGTGGGATTCCAACCAGTGACCTTTGGGTCCAAAGACAGCAGCTATAACCAGTACGCTACCAGCTTCCCCCCTATAAAAAAACAGCCATCTGCCACGTCGCTGCCGACCCCCGCCCCCCCATTTCACACCTTGGCACCGGAACCCCCGACTCTAGGAGTCCGGCAGCCTCGTGTCCAAGACGCAAAGATTACAGACGTGCGCCGCCACGTCTGAAAAACAATGAGAACACATTTACTCATTCTTCTGATTCGCTTCTCTAAAGCGACACACAATATTAAGTTACCTACAACTATTTACCCATTTATACAGTCAGGTAATTTTACTGGAGCAATTTAGGGTACGGCAGGTGAGTTTCGAGCCCTCGGATCCAAAGGCAGTAAGTCTAACCACTCAGCTGCCCGGACTTTCCTCTTTTACCACTTTCATTTTACTACTGAAAAGGAAATGGAAGTATTTTCGTAAAGTATATTCGGTGATTTCTGGTAAGTTCTGAGACATGTAGTGCATACACTATGCGTTCAAAGTACGAGGGAGAAGGAATCCTTTCATGACCACCTTGAATTTGATCATACCTCTGGCTGACGTCACCCTCAGCATCACAGAATCCCAAGTTCCGAGCCAGCCCAAAGGAGAACGTCGTCCCCGCCGAACAAGATCCTAAGGCCAGAAATGTATTGTAATAAAATAACATCGCCGTTCGACGATGTAACTGTTATGGTGGTACTCGTTAACAAAGGCTGCGTTGATTTATGAAATGTCTCAGAGAAGCGCTCACACCGTTTTTTTTTTTTTTTTTTTTTTTTCTTCTCCCACCCAGTGGAGAACAGGACACGTTTACCAAATTGACCATGAACGCTTCTTCGTTATTCCGTCGCCACGTGCCGCACTTCCAGTAACGCAGACATCTTTGTGCGGATAGCAGTTTTAAATACTTAACGCAAAGAACACATGAAAGAGCCACCATTTCAATTATTCCACCCCAAGTCTGAGCCACTAAGCATGTGTGATTTGGAGTGGGCACGATCCTCTTCTCCAGCGCCCATTGGTTCAGGTCTTGTCAAGTGGTTCCTAAATACCCCATTTGACCAATCACGAGTTGGCGAAGCTTAAGAGGAGGGGTGTTTACCTCGGGGCTGAAGCGCATTGCATCGTCTCGTTGTCAATCATCCCGTTTGACCAATGCACGCCCAGCCTTGGCCGCTCGTGTGCGATGCTCCCACCTCCCGTGGACTGTCCTCGCCGTGCACGCGCGTGGTCCCCCGGTCGCGGAGAGGAGGAGGATGTGGCGCGCGGAGGGGAAATGGCTGCCGAAAACAAGCCGGAAGGTAAGAGAAAAATAACGCGATTATTGTGCAATTTCGAGACAGAACGTCACGTGAATGGTATTAGCTCAAGTAGTAGTAATGCAATAGGGAAGGAGGGCGCGGGGGAGTGGGGGAGCTTTTGAAAGTCATAAGGTCCGACATCGATGATGGTAAAAGCGAGGCAACACACACAGCACCGTTACTGCTAGCGAGCTCGGCTGCTAGCTGTGTGCGTTCAAATCATCATGTTGATGATGATGATGATGAGGAGGAGGAGGAGGAGGATGTGAATAACAACACAGTCTCCAAATGTACCGTTTGTTCGATGTGCACACTGACTGAGGTGGCAGGAGGCTGGCAGGCGAGCTGACTTGCCTGGCGTAAGGAAAGCAGCACTAACTTGAACTTCTGTCCCTCAGCCAGCTAGTCCGTTTTTTTTTTTGTCCAGTCCAGGTGTCTTCTTCTTGAATCTTGTTAAATACGGCCAGGGAAAGACATCGACATGTCAGCTGTAGTGTAAAAACTGTTGCCCCAAACGAGACGAGAGCGAGTAAATAAACCACGCGCGCGCGCGGTCCTGCCGCCACTTGCAATAATATTGTATCGAGCGTCGGCATCGTAGCGTAGGATCATGGAAAGGCAGCAGCTGAAGGGAAAGTACAGTCACCTTGGTGTCCCCAGAGTAGTACTACAGGAGAACAGAGAGGATCCAAGCATCGGTGAGGGACACCATTGAGGACCGTGTTGCTGGCTGGACCCCTGGCTTGTCGATGTGTTTTGGACCACTGAGGAGGATCAGTGATTCTGGCTGACCAGCGATGGATCGTCCCTCCACACCTGCGATCGGTGTGCTCCCCTTCACCTGGATGGAGCAGTGCTTTTGTCATGAGTAAAGGACACGAAATCAAGCACGCAGATGAGGCATCAGGGTTGTCGAGTGGCATCGTTGTGGGTTTTGTTTTGAAGTGAAACACATGTAGGGTCTTAAAATGGTAAAGGGCTCATAACAGAGAGAGCAAGAACTGGCCGGCGTGACCCCTGGAATAGTCGGTGGAAAGCCAATCAAAACAGTTTCATTCCCGTTTTTCTTCACTTGCATGATTATATCAAAATAGCAGTGCAGACATGTCACTGTAAATAATGGCTCTGTAGTTAATTCATAATCCAGTGTATTTACCCATATTTGTGAATAACGTGTGTGGAAATAGCACAGCGTTAGGGTACCTTTTGGGTCAGGGTGGAAACGTCATCATATCACACCTTGAACCTGGACTCAGTTGACTCATCGTGTGGTTTACAGACCACGTAATCCCAAGTGTAATGTAATCCTCACTGTTTTTGTAGTTCCATGTTTTTAAGCAAGTGTCTCACTAGATGAGTAACCACGAGGTGGCGAAAGAAAGATATTAACTTGTAAAAACATGGTATAAGTGGATGGAAGTGATGATGCAGAATTCACCGTCATCCAAGCAAATGCAGGACTGGACTCGCAAAGTGACACCGAGGCACTGGCTATAAAACTATTTCAGGACCGGAACACTGACCACATTCCAGCTCTCACTGCACATATTCCTGCCATCATCTCGTTTCGACGTCTCCTTATATTAATGTTTGAAAGAAGTGGACCAGAAATGAACATCTGTGAAATTACAAGGTTTTTAGTAAGATCAGTAAAAGCTGGTGAACTGTGCACCTTATTGTATGATACCCTTAATGCCATAAGCGTCGCAGTGTTAGGAAACGTGAGGAAGCGTCAATAGATGATTTCAGTGAAGAGTTGGAAGATTGAGATGAGACTGAGGAGGGATTTGTTGATGCTGGCGAGGCTCCATCGGGGGGCGATGTTGAGCTGTGCATGTGAGGGGCTCTCAAAACATGAGCCGCTAATGAGGGCATATACTGCTAGAATGTAAAACAGACCTAATTGTATATTTTGTTGTTAATAATAGTGTGGTTGAACACACACAAACATGCATACAGACATAAGCACGCATAGTTTTCCACATCTGCTGACTTAGTGTTGTGTCCCTTTTGCTGGGTTTTCCTGCTTCGGAGGGCTTTGTAGAAACAATGACTCGAGTCTCCCGTGGCAGGGAGGTTAGAGTTATTTCGGGCATTTTTGTGCGCTCCATGAGTGGAGGAGGTGCATGTGATGCATGATTCAATATAGGCAAATTGACTTCTCCACCGCTGAACGCCAAGCGGGGAACAGACGGCTGCTCTCGGAGCACAGCCGCTCTATCCAACACCAGCCGTCCCCTGTCCACTCAACACCCAGTAGTGTAATTTTCTGCCTTTCTGAGCGGAATAGGTCATAGGAAGTAAACACAGTATAAATAATACAATCTGCTTCCGTTTATGGGTTACATTTGTTTGTTTACATAACGTAGTGAAGGGAGAGCAAAGTCTGTAATTTAGACTGCCGTGACCCTGTGTCCTTGAAACACTTAGACCGCCATGTGGGGAGGTCCTCTGAGGCTTCTGTGTTTGGCGACTAACGTACGTAACGGACAGGTTTCCCATCGCCAGGCCCTTACAGGCCCCTCCACTCTACCTTACAGCACATACCTCGACCCTCCATGCCTCGCACCACGGGCCATTTCCCACTGGCCCTTGCTTCCACATTCGTGGGGTGTTGTGTGCAAGAGGAGACGGCACACTTACTGGCATCAGCTCCCCACGCTGCATTGTCAGAGCTGCAGCAGACACACTTGATTCAGTTCCTGGAGGATAATCTCCTCCTCCTTTTCCCAACACACACTGCTAGAGGAGTTTGATCAGCATGGTGGGATAGGGGTTGCCTGTTACTGGTCCACGAGAGCGGCAGGTTCTACCTTTTTTGCTGTGCCTTATCCCTGAACAAACTTGCAAACGCACATGTTGTCATGATTAACCTCAACACCTAGTGTTTCAGATGTTAGTAATGTTTCTATTTACATTTAGAGGTGGGAATTGAACCTGCAACCTTTGGGTCCGAAAGGTAGCAGCTTTTACCACTACGCTACCAGCTGTGTAATGTAATGTTTTTTTAAAAAAAATGCATTTTTAACATACTCTTATCTGCTACCTGTAAGTAGAACTTTTTTTTAAAAAAAAACTTGTTTTGTAAAATATAGCGAGGTCTTTTCTTTTTAAGAACAGATACACTGATAAATTTTCACAGTATAGCTGATGTCACATTATTTCTTTTATACTAGAGTTATGCCAACAGTATTGTATTGTCAGTGGGCATGTGCTTTATATATAGATGTACTTATAACATTAGAGCAGTATTAAACTTTATTTTATTATTTGCTCCTTAAGATTTATGGAACCACGATCGAAGCTCAGCTCGCCGAAATAGATACGTATCTTTAACAAGATTAGCTTGTCTCAGAAGGTGTTTAGGATTGATCTGATTGATTAATTCCGTTTCCTAGAGATGAATGGCACGTGCTCCAAGACAGATCCCACAGCACAAGGGATGAGCGTTTGTAGCATAAGCTCTTGTAAGGACAGGCTTGCGCGTCTGGCAGGGCTCCCCATCGTCATTCCCAGATTTGCCTTATTGCATTACAAATCTAGATCCCGCTCGCTGTGTCGGCCACGCCGAGTGAGACCGCTCAGTTTCCGCTGTCGGAACAATGAGATGCACACTAGTTGTTACCACATCTCCCCGATTCTGCCGGGACTCGTGGAAGCGGAGCGAGTCACTCGGCAATTTTAACAAGAAGACTGCAACTTAATGAACGCAAGCTCGCCACCTTTATTTCTTTGTGCTTTGCTCTCCACGCTGGTTTAACTATGTGCGGTTATCCCTGCCAGTGACATGTGCAGCGGATAGCCGTAACGTCACAATTGCACATGGCGGGCATCCTCCGGTAGGCTAATGACATAAAAATTTGGGAAGCATGACATTGCATATGCGGGTGGGGGCGGGGAGGGTGAGGGAAGGAATGACAGCAGTAGGAAAGCCCTTTAGGAGAGACATTCCTGTTTGCATGGGGGATACTGAAACACGAAATACTGGAGATATGCTTCTTTTTTTTCCTCGATGTCCTTTTGTTCTGCTCTCTCTTTGCCTCCTGAAGGACTGAAGAAAATACGTAATCCGGATCGAATGTACAGATCTGCTGTGTGTTATGCCGGCCATGTTCCCCCTAAGGGCGTGAGCGATGACACAGAGATGAACAGTAAGAGTTTGTTATTAATACTGCATCCATGGTATTGCTTGAAGGGGCCACTAGCTGGGCAATCTATTATTCATTCATCAATTCATTTATTCTCTTCTTGATTTCATCCCTCTACATACGCACACACACACAGTGGCACAGCCCATCCACTAGAAATTATGTGTGGAGCTTTGCGCTTTTGATTGAAGTGTCTGGTTTATAGGGACACGCTGTCAATACTGCACACGTGCTGTCATTAACTAAGAGGGATAGCGAAAAGGTGGAAGCCAGGAGATAAGGGCTGGGCCGGACCTGGTGGAAACAGTTTGTCGCTCTAATTTAGCCCTGACCATTATCCATTGTATTCACCCATAATTTGTCAGGGGAAGAAAAAAAAAAAAAAAAGCATAATTGGGTTGTGCTTTGCTGTATTCTGACAAAATTGATTTGTGTAGTTTGAGTGTAAAAATGAATGGGTCTCATTTTAAAACGTTTGTTAAGTTATAAAAACAGGGAAGTCTTGATTGGTCCATCACAAATCATGTTTATTCATGTGGCGGGATGCCGCTGTGTACCGCAGCAGTGTTTTGGAAGCAGCAGAATGTTGTCATGCCTAATCAGCACAACATATACTTTAACAATTACTGAAGAATTGGTTGATCTGGATAATTAAGTGAATCCCTGATAGATGTAATTCCGAAGAAAGTAAAATCAGATCCATTCCCCTAATGTTACACTCTCCTGTTATGCTTCGTAATTAGTAATCTACGCTGCTTCAAAGTGGAGTGTTTTAATGAACGTGCTTTTAGATGTGAAATAGGAGGCTCCCGTGTGCTCGTCTCAGCCTGTACGGTAGACTGTACGTGTCGGAAGGGATTTTTTTACAATCCGAAACCGCTTTAGAACTCGGTGGAATTACACCGCGGATGTTTTCGTTTCAATTCCACGTGTTGCGCTGGTGGTTGGGTTAGCGCGCAGTCCTTGAAGGACTCCCTAAGCGTTGCCGTAGGGGCGTGCTACAGGTGCGAGTAGGCGCGTGGAGCTAGCGATAGGGGGCCGAAGCGGTTGAGCGACTGTGCTTATGGTGTACTCTAGAAGCTGTTGGTTCAGGCTGTTGTACCTTTGACAAACACCCTTCTCATCAGTCACGTTGGAATTTGATCCAGCTCTTAGAGAGTGAGATAACAGTAAAACTGTTATTCAGATGTGAGGCTCTGGAATGATGGAACAAAGGAAGAGAAGAGTAAACATTAGTACGATTGTGGGAAGGTGCCGGTTTTCATCACAGCAAGATCGTTACGGGTTGTGACCTCCAGTGCAGGTGTTAATGAACTGCTATGTTTTGGAGCTATTTCATAGAGTTCAGATAGACAACATATCACGCTGGTGTCTTGGGAGTTTATTGTTCTTTTTGTTATAATGGAAACGTAACAATTCCGTGTTCTCTTTAAACCTGAACTCATGCATTTTACGAACCCTTGCTTTCTTAAGCCCTCACAGTTTAGTATTTTCCTTAAAATATAAATGGGTGGCTTCGTTTTACAACCCATAAATGAGATGCTTGTATGGAAATTACAATTAAACCAGGTAGGTGACATAATCTAGGTACGGAGTTGTGTAGAAATATCGATTCTTGTTGATGCTCTTAATGGGAGCTGTCATAAGGTATACATTCTTAAACATTTACTACAGCTTCCCAGATTTTTTTTCTTTCTTATTTGAATTTCTAGGAGACAGCACTAATTGAATTATTTAATGTAATTAAGGAATATGTAAATGAATGCTCCGTGAGCCTGTTTTAAGTAACCCAGATATAGGAATGCAGCCGTTAATAATGTAGCTTTGGAGAACGTGTGGAAAGATGATAGCTGTGGTGTCCTATACCCAATAGTCACACTGGATACTTTCCTTCAGTGCCATACCCGATTGCCCATCTTTCTCTCTCAGCACATCCTTTACGCCATAGCATGCTTGGTCACCAGCATGTTAATTACCCAGCTACTGCATCTTAGCTGGCAAACCGTAATGTTACTGTGATGCTTCGCTCATGTTGGTTATTTCTCCAGCTGTGGTTGTGATCGCCTAGCAACAGTGCGAATGTACGTGCAGAGACTGCATCTTGACTTGGGTGTTTCAGTGCTTCGGAATCAGGCCTCTGGTTCATTGAGGGACTCCGTCAATCTCACTTGATGTGTATGTGTGGGAAATCAGACTTCTCACTTTTGTACCCATTTGTGGTCTGCAGCTGAGGTTAGTCGGGTTATTTTCCAAAATAAATGTAAAGTTTATTATCAGTTGCAAATAAAAGGATGTAAGGAGCATTGTTTTTATTTCTTGATTTTAATATGTTGTTTAAGATTTTCAGCAGCATTTCTTGAAGTGGGAGTCACAAATGACCAATTTTTCCGTTAGTGAAGTTTCTTGGGTCCCGTCTCTGCATTTCTGTGTCTGTTTTATTTTTAGCTTTTATTGGCTCTTTTTAAAGTACAGAACAGCACGGTACATGACGTTTTACTGTTTTTTTGTGAACTGATTGTGTGTTTGTTTTGTTATTACGCATGCATAATGATTAATTCCTTGTTGGTTTGTCTTTCGTTTTTTATTCTTGGTTGTTTTGTTGACTTATACATATTGTATGGAAATTGTTATTTTTGTATTGGTTTATTTATGTAGTTTCGTTTTATTCTGGGTAATGACAAAATACTTTTATAACACCTTCATCTTGTAATCCAAGGATTTTAATATACCTTTTTGTATAATGGAAGACTTTCTTTGTAATTGTAATAATCTGTAATTGAATTATTTTTTTAAATACAAAATCCCTACTATAACTCAGATCGGTTCTGGGTGAGAGTGGGTTTTACATGTTTTTTTTTTTGGTAATTGGAATAATGCTGAAAAGGAACAACCTGGTCTCAGAACTTGGAGATGATTGTAATTTTCTTTTCTCTCAAATGATGATGATTACTTTGACTTTTTTTTTTTTTTTCCCTCCCCTGGACTTTTGTGGTTTTGCACATGTGTTTCTGTCCTTGGCTCTTCCTTCTAGCTGAATTGATCCAGAGCTTTTGATAACATCTACCTCCACGATTTTTGCTTCATTTGTCACCAACCAATTTGGAGATGCTCAGGAGTGCCTGGAGGTATGGGAGATCCCGGCTGCAGATTAGAGTGATTATAAATTCAGTGGCGAACACTTGGCCTGTGCGTGGTGTAGCGGTCAGTGTCTTTGCAATCACTGCCTTATTAGAGGTTCCAACAAGTCTCAAATTAAATTGAGTCGCTAGAGGTTCAGGAGGTTCTTTGAGGAGTTTATTGCCCCACAGGACTGTCTTCCATCCCTGGGTTCCCTAAAAGCCTTCCTACCTTAACAGTGATTTCACTAATCCTGGACAAAGATAGCTAAAAGTTTTTTCCATTTATAATGGATCACACCAATGACCTTGTGTGCTCCATGGCTCCCAGCTGTAGATGTATTTTCTTTTAAACTTGGATTTTTTAAAGAGAAGCTGTCAGTTGCTGATAGTGTGCTTGATTGTAGTGGTGGGCAAAGTCAATAAAGACGTTGTGGTTTTAACAGTAATAATTGGATTATTTCTCTCACCTATCTCCCTTTGGCACTTTACCTTTGAAGGTGATCTCAAATTGAATTAGAATTGATTGATCAGTTGTGGTAATGAATGTGAAACTAAGATTGGAACTGACTTTCGGTGAATTTGTGTTGTAAATTGTATTGAGAGAAACAAGAGCAGAATCTGTTATGCTTAGGACTTTTGCTTGATATCGCTGTTGCTTCTTTGTTTGCGCATAAGTGAAATGATTTGTGCTGAAATACCTGAGAATCACTGCTCTTCTGAACATAAATGTTACTGCGTTGATGTATTGTCTTTATTCATCTTGCCTTTCTCTCTATAAAGTCTTGCATTGTACGATGGTTTTGTATTTCCGTGAACCGCCACAGTAGACAACAGTTAAAACAAAAATCTGTTGGGTTGACAGTGCACACAGACGGAGACAGAGGAGAAAGGCTTTGTGTCAGGGAAAGTATCGATTTAAGATTTGTTTTCGTCAGCCCTCTCAAGTTTCATGACCTATTCGTGTCTCCAGGGTGGGTCCTGCACAAGTCGGCATGACCAATATTGTTGGCGAATGGGGGAAAAAAAACTTAAATGCTCTCCTTCATGGAAAGAACCGATAATAATCCCCGGATCAGCTTCAGATCAGCACTCTTGTTTAGGGCCTTACAGAGGCCTGGTTAAAGTCTACAGGAAAACAAAAAATGACTGTAGGCTGTCTAGTAAATCACATATTATTTAAATATACTTAGCCTGGGAGGTTATGCTGAAAGCTAAGCCTTCGTAGCTACTAACACAATAGCGGATAACCTTGAAGATGTAATCTTGCACGGCAGACCCATGTTGGCAGCATTTACAGGTGTTTATCTGACCTAAAAACAGGCAAGGTGCACCAAGAGATCCATGAAAAAATAATACACACACCAGTATGTGTATTAGGTCAATTTTCCTGGAACATTTTGGATGGCAGTCTGTTTCCAGCAGTACACACAGAGGTTAGAGCAGGGCCTCCAGTTGTTAGTTTGTTTGGCACAGCAGTGCGTGTGAGAGGACCTCTTAGTCCCAGAGCAAAACCAAATGATCGCCGCATCACCGCGGGACGTTTGCAGCAGGGCCGTGGACACGCCTGTCCATGTCTGCTCCGCTTCACGTGCTCAAGAACGTCAAGCTGTGCCCGGACTTCTAACGAGAGGACCGGCTTGCGGGTCGGTCACGAGCTGGTCACTGAAGCTTGTGGGGGGGGGGTGCCACGTACAGTACACGCCTCGTCGTGGTTCGGCTTAACGTGGTACGTGTTGTTATAGGGTCGCTGGATTGTTTGTTGCCCAAGACTTTTCCTGCTCAGGTCCCTGGAGATGAATGTTGAGTGAAGTGCTTAACTTGAATTGCTTCGGTAAGAACGCACATCCGCACAGGTGAAATTTCAAGGTATTTACGTCACCACGGATGGAATCGTCTGAAAACATCTAAAGAAAACGGACGCACGACAGATTTCACGTTCGGCCTTCCGCGTAACTCTGCAAAGGTTGGCAGCTAAATTGCTCTTATTATTACAGCTAAATTACAGTTATTGTTCATTTTTACTGGAATCTGGGCTGAATTATGGTAATGTCCAAATGGTGGCTTAGCTCAGGGAGTTAAGGCTCACACAGTAAGAGTTTCTACCCTGGATACTGGATTTTCCTGTCCACCTCCAGAGGAGCAGTGGAGAAAAGAAACGAGCTTTAATGGTAGTCGCTAATGCCGCTGCAGGTATGCCTAGGCGCTACATGCCACACGATACTCTTTTCGGCCCGTGCGCGGTGCCGAGGAACTCCTTTCTGGACGCTGCCTCCTTCCTCTCATCCTGCATGTGCACACCTTGAGAGGCATCCGTTCAGAGAGGCGCAGCGGTGCCCATTATTTCCAGCAAAGCACGTGCACCTTATGTCTCGGGTTGGGCCCCCTTTTGGAAAGTTAATCAGAGCTGTTATTAATTAGTATGGCACCGTGCCTCTCGTGCAACATTTTATGAAGAAAGAGATTTTTTTTTTTTTTTTTCATTACTCAGTCATATGAATAACCAGTTATTTTAAGGCAGGATGAGACAGGTCCAGAGCCAAGCTTAAAAGCAGAGTGCGCTGGCCTGAGCAGTGGGTATCATAAAGTGGACGGCAGCCCATAGCAGGGTAGCCACCAACCCACGCGCAAACATACACACATACACTAGGGGCAATTTAAAGTTAGCAATCCGCATGAAACCCATAACTCTGCACCGTGTGAAGAAACCAGAGCATCCAGAGGAAGCGCACAGAGCACAGGGAGAATTACTCCATGCAAACTGGATTGGGATTGAACCTTCGCCTGAGCGGGCAACCCAGGTGCCGCGATAGGCGTTGGCTTGAGCTGCTGCGCTGCCGTGCTGTCGTGCCGTAGATGTCTGAACTCGTAGATTGAAAAAGGGTTTTGTTTCCTCGTGACTGTCTCAAAAAAAGTTTTGAACAGGGATGTGTGTAAACTGTGAAATTGACATGGACCGCAACAAGGCACTGGGCAATTTTACTCTTGTCAGCTACTGCTCGCCTTCGCCAATATTAGTGTCTTCTGTTGTTAACTTTAAGGGAGTGTAATAGTTTTCTCATTGTTTGTCTTTAGCAGATTTCTACAGTTGATAATGTGCACCTTTGTTGTGTAAAGTGATTCAGGTTCACTGGCTGAACATTATGAAAGACTAACTTGCCACCTGCATTTTGCAGTGTAGAACTTGGCTCATCAGATGAAGGATTACCTAAGATTTTATTTTTATTTCTTCCATCCATCACACTCCCATGCGAGATGTTTGCCAGACGTAGATTCAATCAATCAGATCTCTTCAGGTTTCCCACCCAGCCGACACGTTCGCCGCGCCATTTGTCACTGCTCAGCGTTTGAGCTGTCATTTCAGCAGCACTCACCAATCCCCCACATATGGGGAAGAGCCTTTTAAGACTAATCGTGGGATCTGCTAAAACTGCAAGAGCAACATGAATACCAATGATGGGAAGACACATAAAGTGCATAACTGGCAATCAGAATATGCAACACATAAAAAAGGGGTTCAGTCTTTATCCAGCTGTATCTCAGCTAATGGGTCTCAGTCTAGCTGGGGAAACAAATCTGGCTCACAAGACAAGGGAATAAGAGGGTTTTTCTAGAACATTTTGTGTTGGGTATCAGTTAGACTAAGTGGAAACAAGCCTCCAGAGGGAGGCCTGTTTTGCCGACCCAGCCAAGGGTGATGTCATCATTGAGATTGTCCTGAGTGAATTATGGTAAAATTTTTGTTTTCTTATTGATCAGCGACAGTCTCGATTATGGGATGTGCCTGCATGGGATTGATTACAGCAAGTACACGATCGGGGCAGTGGCTCTGAGAAAGTTTAAATGTAGGGAAGACTTTTGTCTTGGGTTGTAATAAGTTTAATATTTGGAGTCCACAAGTGAACGTTATTTTGTTAGAAAGTCTGTTTTCTTAGTCTTAGCGAAGTGATTTTACTATCATTTTTGACTCCTATTATGAGGTAATATGTAAGTCTTATGTACTGTATTCATCTTATTGCTAATTTTTTTATACTTTCACCTTGAATACAGTTTCAGTTACAGTGGACGATGCTCTTTATTTGAACTTTGTTGTTATACCTGGGATTTTTTAAATGAAAGCCAGTGTTCAGATATGACCTATTTGAAATAATGGCTTTGTTTAGCACTGGACATTTGACGTATTATAACATCAACATGTACTTTCACCTTGAGGAAGAAAAAAGTGGTTGTTTGTCAAAATAATCTTTTACTCAAATCAGATGTATTGCAGATAGATCCCATTTGTTTTTTCTTTCCCTTAGAAAAATAACATCCCAAATACTGTTCTCATCTCAGTATTCCCAGTTGTATCTGTATAATAGTTTTTAGCTTATGAAACTTTTTGCTTTCAGTTTGAACATTCTTGAACATTGAATTTAGTTCTTCATATCTTTTCTTTGTGCTCTCTTTGCTCCCTCCTTCTTTTACTTCTTACAGAAATATTTCTTTATCAGGCTGCTCGCATCCTCCTGTAAATTAATCTTTGGTCTCTCTGAGATTTTTTTTTTCCGTTAGTGTCATTGCAGTTTTTCTTCCCTCTTAACCAGTGTAAACAAATCTACTCAGCACATTTTATTGTTTGCTCCTCCTTCATTATCTCATGCAGCACCTCCCCATCTGTACTGTATCTTTGTTCATTTTTTCCCCTCAGTTCTCCTCTCTTTGCTGCTGTTCAATGAGATCATCGATTGTGATCTTTTGCGACCGACGATCATTACATTTGAATGTTTGTGAGGAAGGTGTCTCTGCAGAAACAAAGACGGAAATGATTGCGGATACTCGGCTTGGCGCTCGAAAGTGCTGACAACCCCAGAAGACATTTGTCTCGCCTACTCTCAACTTTTGCATTAGCACAACGTTTTTTTTCCAGACCCATCCTGGGTGTCTGTATGGGGAGTTGTTTGGATGTTTTGGTCCACATTAGGTAGTGGTTCTATCTAGTTTAGAACTGCTGCCTTTGGAACCAAAAGTTGCAGGTTCAAGCCTCAGCTCCAGCTGTAGTACCCTTGGGCAAGGTACTTACCCTACATTGGTCCTGTAAAAATTTGCCAGCTGTATAAATGGGTAAATAATTGTAAGTGGATTAACATTAAGTCGCTTTGGAGAAAAGTGTCAGTTAAATGAATAAATGTAGTGTTGTGGGTTTATCTGTTTTCATGTGTGTTTTTTTTTTCCTTCATGTCATTTGACATTTGTTGGTACTTGTCCCTCTCGCTGACCCTAAGTTTTGCGCAACTATGAACTTAGTAGCATGGTGCAGAAACAGATCTGTTCTTTTAACACTTCTGTATGCATGCTATAACTTATACTCTTTTTAAAGGGAAGAGAAAATTGATAGCTAAGGAGGTTCAGTTTGATGTCAGTTGATTTTTTTGACCTTGGCATTTTGGCGCAAATCTTTCATTAGTAATGGAGGAAACGTTATCAGTGCATAGAAATACGAATCTTTGCATTGTTCTCGGGTCAGTTATCTGTGGTGTTTAAAGCCCTCGTGCCAGTGCTATGGATACATGAGTGGCACCCATGTTGGGTTTGAAGGAGGTTCACGTTGACTTCTAAAGAAAATCCGTGAAACTCAGCCTTTAAGAACTTTACCACAATCTCTATGGAGACAATTATAATGATGCCATAGTGTAAGAAAAAGGAATACCATGTGCCGCTCTGTATAAGCTAACCCTGTTATGAACCAAGCTCCTGGAATAATAGGATAGTTGTTGAATTACTGTGAAAAGAGACAGCCTTGTCAAAACATCCCCCACTTAAACATTTGCATAGATTTCAGGGGATTCATACAAAAATAGCTGTGGTAAAAAGATGCGGGAGGAAGCTGTGTAAACGATATCTCTGTCAGTTTTGGAGTGCAACAGCATTTTTTTTCTTGTGTGAAACTGATGCACATCTTTTTAAACTGATGTAACTTATGTTAATATGTGGAATATAGTGATTTATCACTTAAAAGTCCAAATTTAATGGGGGGGGGCATTATGGAATTGACAGTTGTTTGCACTGCACAATATCTGTTATACACATTTAAGGGTACAGATTTTTTTTTTTCTTTTTTTTTACTAATTAGTTGTAGAGCAGCACTGAATCACAGCGACACAGGGTCAGAAATAGTACATCGAGAAATGGAAAATACAACCGCGGAAAAAGTGGTTCCGAATTTTTCCAAAAAAAAAAAGCATGGTATATTTCAGCAAATGGAGAAGTTTTGTTGCTCCGGTGCTCTTTTGCAGGAATGTGGCACAGAGGTTTTTGAGGAAGTACCTGCAGTACATACAGAGCTCCACAGCAATTAGCAAAGCAAAAAGACATTGTTTTTTTTTTTAAAATTTCAACACGATTCTTCATTTACTTTGGTATAATTTTTGGAGGAAAAACAGTAATGTGTTCGTTATCCCCAGCCATGTGGATTGCTGCTGCTCTTGGCTCAGGGTGGCGTGAATGCTCTACTGGTCTCTGCTGGAAAGTGACTGGGAAATGAACACAGCCGCAAAAGTGGAGGAGGGTGGGCATACTGTGCCCCGGGGTAATCCACAAATTATTGTACATTTCCTTGCTTCAATCCATGGGATGTGCTGCAAGGGTAGCTTCTACTCCTGTGTGCACATGCAGAGCAGGACCAGCAAGTCCCCAGGGCTGAATATTGAGCATCTTGAGACGTGGGAACCCTTGATGCAGACAGATGTCAATAACCCCAAAGTGTTTCCATCTATCCATCTGTCTGCGGCATTTCTTGGCTGGCTACATCAGTACACAAAAAAAAATAGGTGTGGTCTTTGAGAAATGCGTGGGCAGCAGGGGAAGTATCTAACAATAGAAAGCAATTGTTTTCTTCTACGGTCAGATGAAGATTGATTGAGGGATTGGCAGTGAATCTGATGTAACGGTATCTGGAGTGGAGGCCTCATGTTTTTTCATTGCTTACAAAATGTTTTTGTTATTTTCAGGCCTGCTGAACTGTACTTTTTATCTTTTTTGTGTGTGTTAAGAAAAAGCTGAACAAACGTTACAAAGAGATGTTATATGCTTAGATGACATCATAATTCTGTAACAGAATACTAAATCTGTCTCGTGCTCAAAATGGTTTAATTTTACTTTCTGTTCAGCTGCATAAAGTTCATATTTCTCTGGCATGCATATTTCTATCAACACGCAGATGTGAACACGGTCTCCTCCCCCCCCCCCCCCTTAACTTTACCACTGTTGCCAGCACTGGCTGCACATGCAGACACATGTACACTACCATTAAGCAAATGGCTAAACGTTCAGTTAACGACAGGTTTGAATTGATAAGCAGATGTAGCCGTTGGTAATGCGCAACAACGCAGCCCTGTTACGTTATGACAGTTTGGTCTTAGCGGAAGATCTGTGAGGGAGAAGGAAATGAAAAGAGCAAATTAAAGAGTGTGGGAATTGGGGCTGCAGTGTTAGAGGTGCGCACAGATTTACTATGGGAAGCCTCTGCTGTCAGCAAGCTCTGAGTGGAGAATGAGGTAGGCAAAAAGGAGACACTTAATGTGTGACTGGACATTTTTATATGTATTTGTGTCCTGGACTTTTTGTTTGTTTTTGGAGGGCGTACGATGAAATGTTTGACTTGAACTGGAAGCGTGGTTCAGATAACTGTTACTACTGAGCTGTTACTAATAAAGGCTGAACCGATGTACTGCATCACTTTGCTGTAATCGCTGTTCCCTTGAGCGCACGTTTCCTGTGGGATTTCTTGTGCATATGCATGTATGCTTGCGTGTGCATGTGTGCATATGTGCATTTGTATCAATGCATGCGAGGTGTGTGTCACTGAAAAAGTGGACTTGTGCAGCCCTTTTTAGATTGTCCACAGCCCTTCTCCCAGAACACAACCTCCTGGCTTTTGTTAACTCGCCCGCATTTCTGTGCGGACACTCTCTCGTTTCAGATGAACACGGACATTTGAAAATATACCTGCCCAAAAAGCTGCTTGAATGTCTGCCAAAATGCTCTTCGCTGCCGAAGGAGAGACACAGATGGAACACGAATGAGGTAAGAGCTGCATCCCACTGTGACAAGGGTGGGGGTTGGGGGGGGGGGGGGAGGCGAGACGGGGGTGGGGCTGAAGGGCTGTCAGCGTCACAGCTGGGTACCGTTGTTTTCATCGCTCTTCTTTCGGCAACGCTTGTTTTGATCGGTTCAGTTTTGACGAGCGCTGTTTTGATCGGTGCTATTTTCATTAGTCCTTTTTCAGTCACTGTACACGGCTACCTGTTTGCGCTTTCTGAATGTCACTTAGATTCTCCCTCTGCTTTGGGGCTATTTGTGAGAGGCCTACACAGTTGGCTTTGTCAACAAGTATAATCTTTTTTTTTTTTTTTAAAAAATTGTCGGAATATACTTGCATTATTTGTCTTCTAGCAAATCAGTTTGATCGTAATTGCTTTTTATTGTCACTTTAGGACTGATTAGAAAGATATTTTGCTTCCTGTTAACAAGTCTGAGTGATGAGGAGCTTGGTAGTCCCAGAAGGTCTGTGGTCAACCTATCGTTACATAATGTTGGTATGAGTGTTATTAGAGTTTTACTGCTCGCGAACGTTACTGTGTCTCTTTGATTCAGTACAATAGGGGTCTCACTACCAACGTGCTATCATCAGCTCAGTAATAAAATACAGGCGGTCTCCAACTTACGCTGGGGTTACGTTGCGCAAAACCCATCGTAAGTCGAAAATGCATTTAATACACCTAACCTACCGAACATCATACACGCGATGGAAATTACGGGTTTGCCGCCTTCATGCTAGGCAATTATCTTGAGTTTCTCCTCAAGAGTAACTGGCCTCCTCTTCTTCCTTCCACCTGTAGCAGGAGACACAGATGGGCATTTCTGTGGCATTTCTAATTCAGAATTCAAAGTATGGTTTCTCCTGAACGTCTATCGCCAGCTCGCCATCATAAGTCGAAACATCGTAAGTCGTGGAGCATCTGTACTGAGGCATGACTTACATGAGTGAAAGGTGGATAATTTAATCTATCTGTAAACGTTTGGAAATGTTTATTATATTGGCTCGCTTTTCACAATAAAAAGTAGCAGTTGTGTGATGCTTTAGGCCCGATTGAGAATTTATACGTTGCACAAAAATACCGTTTGGTGTACTATTTAGAAAATTTATGTCCTTTGAAAAAATCCGAGGCAGTTTTCTTTGCCTGCCCTTGACCTGTAGGCCAACTGTTTTGAATGAGTTCACTTCTTCATCTTATTCCTCCTACTTTACCATTTAATGGAAATGAAACGATGGTGCCCTTGATTCTCACATTTTATTTGCCATTTATGTTCAGCCTGTTATGTGATGTAGCACATTTCTTGCGGGACCGGTGAGAGATTGGAACTAAATATTATTTAGCTGCTCGAAGCTGGAGGGATTTTAAATGATTGCTGTGGCAAAGTTTCTCCAAGGAAATTCATAAGCTGCTAGAAAAAGGCATTGCATTTTTAATACAATTGATCGCAATAAAGCGCACGCAGTTTCAGCACATTAACTGGCAGGCAATGGTATCATCAGAGGACAGGAAACAAAGTAAGCATCCATTTTTTTAATAATTCCAAAGTTCTTAACGGTGTTCCTTCCTTTTTTAATTAATGACATTCTCCTCTGAAACTTATTAAAGAGGTGGAGCTTTACAGCTCAAAGAGTGTTGAGAATCCCTCAAAGAGGACCGGGGGGAAATAAAAATGCCTGGCACAACCCACATCATAACTCACTTGTCACTCTCGCATCAGTTTTGCCCCCCCCCCCCCCCCCCCCCAAACTGGTGATGTTCCTTTTTTAAGCTATATTTATGGATTATTGTTGAGACCACTTTTTTGATGTCGGTTTCCTTTTCTGGTGACAAGTTTTGTACAGCGTAATGCCGCGTAAGAAAACGAATGGCTCCGAAGTATACTTTGTGCTATTCTTCTGTATTTTGGCCTGAGGAACTGAAGCAGTTGGAAGTGCTCAAGCTTGGTTTTGGTCAGCCAAGGGTCCGTTCTCCTTGTGGGAATATTGTGAGGTGGCTAGCTGAATATCATACTTCACTGCAGCTCTCACTGGTTTCAGTGAAACATGAAATAACTGCACGCATGGAATATTAAAGTAATATATAAAATACTGCACATATGATTAATAATTCATGTCTAGTTGACGCCTTTGTCCGAGGTGACTTGCAGTGCTAGAGAAGCGCATTTTTAGCGATTTACACATTTTTCCAGCAGTTTTCTCTTATTGTTTCAACAGGTGTTGAATCTGAATGGGAAAGTTCAGATTTGCGGCATGATTTTTATATGGGCAACAAACATATTGTGCTATTTTTATGGGTACGTAATTGTCAGCAGCTTCTCTTTGCACGAAGCTAAAAGTGTACGTGGCCTTGGACAAGTGCGTGGCGTGACGGAAAAGTGGGGGTAGGCTTGCTTCACCATCTCAGCACATCTCTGATGTGACATGATGGGTTAGGGTTGGTGTTTGCCACAACAGAGGGGGCTCTCCTTTCTGCTGCAAGGCAATGGAGAGATATAGTCAACATTTACCTTGGGACTGCTGGCAAGTCCACCTTTATCATCTCTTTAACAGTGGACTTTCCGGTAACTGCTGGGAAACCTCACGGTGCTCGACTGGCTTTTTGAGTTGCAGGTTCTTCTAGGTCTGAACTATATAACAGTACGTTGTTACCTAACAAAGTCAGTAATATGTATTCATCTGTCATTAATATGTTTGTCATTTTTACTGACCTCTGTTCAGAATAATGCAAGACATCTCCCTGTATCCCACAATGCACCCCTAAGTTCCCTAATCTGAAATATGAACCTGGCAGGAAGGGAAACGGCTTCTCTGTAGAAGGGCTTTGGTAAAACCACTCATATCTCTGCACCATGTGCATTGCAGCGCTACCAGTTCTGCTGCGACCTGCAGATGGCAGGTTCAGAGGGATTAAGGAGGTCTTGTTGTTGCTGATTGTTGAAAGTGAATTCTGATTTATACACTGCCTATGCCAAAACGGAAGTTCTGCATACTTAATTTTTTTTTTTTTTTTTTTTTTTTGGCTGGGCTTGAACTAGAATAACTTTTTCAAATGTGATACCGCAGTGTTTGAAGGTGCAGTGTCAGACAGTTTTCAGATGTATATGTTATCATTTTTCTTCCAAGACTATTCCTGCTACTTTTAAACCAGAGTTTAGAAGGGGATTTGTAAATGTTGCACTGACAGACAGCGGTCCTGGCCACTCCTTCTTTATGTGACTGACAGCAATACCTGGAATAGGGTTCTTAGGGCAAACAAGTCAGGATGTGGCCATTTGACAGCTCTAAGTGGACTCAGTACTCAGTGAATGTCTTTGTAATGCAAACCATTCAGCATGGTTGGCACGGGCAATAGGGTTTGATTTTTAGATTTGTGGTTTTGGCTCTTTCCTCTACTGAAATGGGCCGTTTTTCCTGTTTAACTTAAAGGATGTTCTGTTTTTTCTTAAAAGATTTTTGATTCGGTTTATTGTTACTTGAAAGGGTACTTTATTTTCGCTTTCAAAAAACATTTACTTTTTTTGGTTGAATTAAAAGGAAATTAACAGTTTTCACTCTCACCCTCTGCCTCAGTTCCCAATGACCCTGTACACTATCTATGCCCCCGTGTACCACAGTACAATTTTAGTGCCATCATATGAAGAGATATGATATCTACACACAGCGTAGCCGATTGGTTTAGAAGATTCCCTGAGTGGAGTTTCTCCCTCTGCAAACTTTAGGTGGAATATTGTCAACGCTGGCATTATTCACTGCCGTACATCTGTGAAACTTCAGAGTTGTCAAATACTTAGAATAACGCGTTACATAAAGATGAAGCCCTCATCGATGTGTGTGATTTCAATAACAGTTTACCCATTGAAGTTTTCAATCCAAAGAGACAGAGGACATACTTAACTCTGCATGTTCTCAGTCCAGAGGGCTTAAATGACAAAAAGAGGTTCAGATGGTACATATTTCAGTCTTTTTTAACAAGCATACATGATTCTCCAAGATGAAAAGCTATAATGACAAGATTAGTGTTTTACCAAAGCTATATGTGGTTGGATATCTGTGAGTATTATGTCTCTTGAGTTTTCTCTCCCGTGATTGTAGTTTTTTCTTAAAAATATATTTCCAGTTTACCAACACCCTTATGTGCATTTACAGCAAGAGTGTGTCCAGGAATACATGTCCAGTGTTTGCTGAAGAATTACATAAAATGCGAAAGACGGAAATGCTCCCGGCAGTGTATGGGCCATGGAGGGCAGGAACAGGCGGGGTAGGTTGCGATCTCACTCCAGCTTTGAGCTGCTCGCTCTCTCTCTCTCTCTCTCTCTCTCTCTCTCTCTCTCTCTCTCTCTCTCTCTCTCTCTCTCTCTCTCTCTCTCTCTCACACACACACACAGACACAGACACAGACACAGACAGACACACACACACACACACACACACACACAAAATTTCTAAAAGTGCATAGAGGTTACAAAGGAAACTTCACAATGGACTGATGACTTACTTAGTAGACAACTATGAACACTCAATTTTTTCTTTAATACTAAAGATGTGATAATAAACTTAAAGTTAAGAAGCAGTAAATAAGATTTTTCTTGTAATGCTTTCCGGTAATAGAGCAGCACAAATTCTGTATTTAATATTCTTTGGAAGCTGTGCGGGGGTGCGGTGGCGCAGTGGGTTGGACCGCAGTCCTGCTCTCCGGTGGGTCTGGGGTTCAAGTCCCGCTTGGGGTGCCTTGCGGCGGACTGGCGTCCCGTCCTGGGTGTGTCCCCTTCCTCCTCCGGCCTTACGCCCTGTGTTGCCGGGTAGGCTCCGGTTCCCCGTGACCCCGTAAGGGACAAGCAGTTCTGAAAATGTGTGTGTGTGTGTGTGTGTGGAAGCTGTGCATCTTGGCACATTGGTATGGACTGGCTCAAAGCAGGGCTGAATACACTTCTGGTCTGTCTGTCTTCTTATTGTGGGTACAGATTACAAACAATCTTGTGCGGTTCACAGGTGCCCTTTCCAAGGTACGGCACTTTGTGCCATTTTGCTTTCAGTGAGAGGGGTATGAAATATGTAGTGGCCTTAAGATGAAGCCAGACACAAATCCCTCCTGGAGGCGCGAGCTCTAAATTCTTCTCAGGTTGGAACCAGCAGTCTCCGTCTCTCCAGTGTGCTTCTTTACGATGACCTTTATAATTTGCTGAACATTCATGTTGAGATTTAAATCTCTTTGCGGAAGGAAACGAAATGGGGACCACTTCATTCCTGCTTCTCCGACATTGACGGAACTAGACGTTCACTCTGTAGTGCCCAACCGTAGCAGGATCTCAGCCTGTGCTTCTGCCCACAGCAAGGGTACAGTGCCTGTTCTTCTTTGTTTTATTGCTTCGAAAGCCTTCATTTTAGGATTTCTTTGTTCTATCAAACTATTCTACTTGGTGTTTTGATCTGCAGCTGAGAAATATTCAGATTTTTTTAAAAAAAGTCTTGTGAAATGCTGTCCTGAAAGACAGTGAACGAAGCAAGTCCTGTGTTGTCAAAGTCTGTGTTGTTCAAACAAAGGCAAACAACTCACCCAAATGAACCCGAGATTTTTCGGACTGTTTCATACTAGAGGGCCGTGCCCCACCTTCCAGATTGATGCTTTAGGCATTCGAAGGCATTTGCTGTGTTCTCTTTGCTCTGGTCAGGCTGGATATTGAAATCCTCTCTGATTATAGCAGGTCATATTTGATCTTGTTTTATGAAGTTTTTTTCATTCATTTCTTACTTTGATAAGAAATCATTTGTAATTATTTTTCCAAGAATATATTGTGCTCTTTGGGATTCTCACAGAAAGTTCCCCTACCCCTATTCAGGTGATTTTTTTTTAAAATTTTTTTCCACAGTGCTTGCAGGCAGGATTGGCCCTTATTTCCAGCAGCCCTGCAAGATTAGCAGCTACATATTATACATTTCTCTTCATATGAAGAAGTCCTAAATTTCATCAGAGGCTTAAAAAAGCCATTGAAAATAATGAAAAGAAGATTCAAAGTAATGGCTGGAATCTTAGTCCTAATCAATATCAACCCATAAAAGTGTCACGGTCATATTACCCAGACTACTGTGCAGACATAACTAAAGCTCCGGGAAAATCATTAAGAGGGTTGTACATTTCTGTGGTTTATTCTGATGAGATGCTGTTCCTCTCAGTTAACTCATTGTCACAGTTTGGCCAGCAAGGCGCAGGAAAGCAGTACAGCATCACCGTCGAGTGGTACAGCACTTAGACCACATTCCGATTACGGTAGCGATCAGTCATCTGGAGTAAGTAGAGCCTGCTGTCCTCTCCCGTGTTGAAGCGGACACTTCCTGCCATTGGCTTGGGGTAATTGAGCTGAGGTCAGGGGTTCGAAACAGAAGAAGCAGTTGTTTTCCTTCCCACATATATGAAATGGGACTTATAGGTTCTGAGAGATAATTACTGGTGAACGGAACAAGATTGATGCAGGCTAACGCGCACACACGTGCGTGGGCTTTTCTCCGATTTTGACCTCATGTACCAGAGTACACTGGGATACTGTTTTTAAACCAGCTTCTTAAATTGTCGTTTCTTTGTAAAATCAAGCTCTGGAGTGTTAGCGTCACGCTTTGTCACAGTAGTTTAAAAATGTAATAAATACTGTAAAACAAATGAGCCTAATGACTGGTGCTCTTGGAAGTTTTGTTTCCGTTTCCATGATTTTTACCTTTAAACACGATTTGTAAGCTCGGCAGAAATTCAGCATGCTCGGATGAGGCCTCCGTATCGACGTTGGTTTTCCGCGCCGGTGTTTTTACTTTTTACTAAGGCAGGATCCCTCAGTGCTCCCACGGTTCTGCTGCACGTTCTTCTCTGTAAAGCCCGTGGTCCAGTGATGTAGCTCCCCAAAGGGAACGCGGAAGGGTTCCAGACCTTTGCTTCACACGGCAACGTTGCCGTGTAGCGGAGATGTTGTTAATACCGAGGCTCTGAGTGCTGGGGTGCACTGGCTCTCCTGCACCACCTCACTGAGGACTACGCTCTGAAATCTATTAGGGCGGAAGAACGTCTTTTCAAATTTTGAAGCAGATTAAATAGACGGCGGTGGTATTGATCCAATAGACTTTGGGAAAAGGAATGAAACTTTTTTTTTTGCTTTCATCCCTGTTTTTATGTTCGTTTTGATTGTCTTCTGTCATTGTTTTCTTTATTCCCATCCACCATATAGTGCGCTCTATGATTTGTAATGCGTATCAAAACCTACTCCCATAGTTCCAGAAAATCATAAATAAGGTAAATGAAGTAAGGAAATGCCAGACCTGGAAAGGCAGTGCCTGCAACTTTCTCTTTTCGCTGACAGATGTTCCCACGAATAAACTGCACATTTATATATTATATTCTCAGGAGTGCAGAGCAGTGCAAGCGTGCTCTGTGTGTGTAAGTGTGCTATGAGCGTGCTCTGTGTGTGTGCCTGTGTCTTTGTGACCTTTTCATAGAAAAACAATCCTGTAGGGGTCTGCGGGTTGGTGTGGTCCTGCAGAGCAAGCCTGGCATATCAGATAAGAGCTTTTTATCAGAGCTGGTGAACTTAATTGAGAATTCTACAGCAAAAAAAATGTCAGTGCGTACTCTGAAAGATCGCATTCATTCACTATCCATTCCGCCTCTGTTTTTTTTTTTATTTTTTTTTACATATACCGTTTGGAAAAGGATCCTTGTACTGCCACAGGTGTAGTCTTTTGATTACCCTGTCAAATATTTTGCAGTTGTTCTTTACTTTCCTTTGTTTCTTTTCCAGTGGCACTTTGTCAGATGGCGGAAGCCCCTTTCAAATCAGCTTAAAACACTACAATGTCTTCATCGTCATCGACCGTACTTAAGTGAAAACGAACCTACAAACGCCGACAATCGGAATGCGTGTTTCTGCACCGATAAGGTTTGAACGCGCGTCAGCGTTTCCGTTCGCGCGCACACCCGTTGGTGTGGGCATTATGTGCTCTGACATTACCTGTGCTAGAAATGGCTCTCTGTCTAATTTTAAAGCAGAAGTTGTCGAAACGTGTGTGTGTGTGTGTGTGTGTATGTTGTCTGCCTGCAAAAGCATCTTTTGAAAGGTACTTTCCTTTAGGCATACGTATTCTTCTGATGTATTTCGTCCTTTTCCTTGTCTTTTTTTTTTTTTTGTCTATATTTTTACATTTGCTCTCTGACTGTTCCCGCCACTTGTGAGCCTACGATGGAAACAAAGGTGTAACCTAAGCAGACCTGCAGTATCGGTCATACTGCTGACGGGTAATCGGCTCCTGATCCCACACGGGTGGGCCGAGCGAGTCTCCGTCCTCCTTACAGCCTTAGTCTGTGGGATTGCAACTCCAGCCCATCACCCCTCCTTCCAGCCTCCCGCCCCCTGCTTGTAAGCCTTATGGAACACAGACATTGCTCTGTGGAAGCTCCTGAATCCATTATAGCATTGCTGGGATTAAAGCTTTTTTTTGTAAGGATTAGAATGATGCCGATTAGGTTGATTGAATTATTCATACTAAAAGAACCAGGTGTCTGATTTTTAACGTTTTATTTAAATGCATGTACGTGGTTGTGGAAACAAATTTAAATGACCTGTTCGACTGTTGGCAGCGAAAGCACTCCGCCGTATTCGAGGGTGCTTGCCTTTGGAGATTTAACCTAATTGACCTTAACGGTTATATTTGATTTAAATATTCATTTGAGCACCTAGGAGGGACAAGTCCTGCAACCGTTAATTACTCGGTCTAAATGGCAGATAGTTGTGGAAGTGTTCAGTAGGTTCTCTGGGGTAATCAGCACAACTTAAAGGTCATGTTTATTTGTTTTCACAGAAGAAACACTTTGCCATACCCCAGATTTCAAGCAGGTGTTTCCACACCATGCTTGGAATTTGAAGCATAGCATTATTACCACGACAGACTATAGTCAACACCCTCACAGATGTCTGCCTGTTTGTTTTCCAAATTGTTCATTTTACCGTAGTGTTATTGGCAATATTGCTTATTCACATATGTCTAGCTTTTTGTTTTTGATATGATTCAAATTATTATTCGGTCAAGCATATGAGCATATAAAACCCTCACGTTTTCTATTAAGTACAAAATATTATCATCATTTGAGGTATTACTTGAGTCTCTTTTTGTAAATTATTTCTTCTGTTATTTAATTTTGTTTTGATCCTTTTTGCTGAGTTCAGTGGTTGTTTGTCATTTACAAAATGCAACTGTGCAGAAGATCAATATTAGCAAAAGAGTTTGACAAATACCCAAACATGACTTTTATTGCACTTAAAATTGTAAATGTGAGATCTAAATCACAACCAACATTTTAATTTGAATCTTGTCTTTTGGGAGGTCCAGTCCAAGCAATGAAAAAATCATTTTCTAGGAACAGGTAGCCTGGTCATGGTGACACTAAGTAGGACATGTTAGGTTGATGGACATCAGCACGGTGCTGTTTTTATAAGCAATCTATTACATAAATCAGCAGTCAGGCATTTAGGGTTTGCATAGGCCAGCTGCTGATTAATCTGAATTCATGCTTTTTCCAAATGACCTTGATGGATTTTTTTTTTTTTTTTAAAAAGCAGCCACACTGAGTCAGAAATAACCAGTGTCCACATTAAAAAGCCATGTTTGAGAAAGGCCACACTTGAAATAGTTACAGAGGGGCTGTAGCTCTTTTTGGAGTGCGCCAACTGCGGCTAGGTTTTTCAGGTAGCTGCTGCTAGAGGGTGTGTAGTGTAACTGTTGGCCAAAGCGAGAGTGTGCTGGGGGTCACCCTGGGATTCGGCCTGCCGCGAGGACTCTTGCCAACAAACACCCCTGTCCCCTCGATGCAGAAGTGCCCGTTAAAATGTAACCTGTGCTATAGCGAATGCAGGTCACTTCCACTCCTGTAAAAATTTCCGAAGTGACCCTTATCTTTGTGGCTTTCACTTTTATTTGCTTCATTGTTCCAGTAGTCTACTCTTTGGTCTTCTGTCTCTTCCTCTGGGTTGCTCGATTACAGCAATGTCAGAATATGCACGATTGGGTAGACTGCTGCATGCCTCGTATTTCCATGAATGGCAGAGTAAATGCCAACCTGCTCATAGCCCGCTGGGTCGGACAACAGCGGACCCGTCCTTTACACATGAAAGGTAGACATCCTGTTCCATTACGCAGAATTGACCAGGCACATGGTTGTCTGTAATCCGTGCATCTTTCACTCTCTGCACATCAGAAATCGGGAGGCTCACTTGTGGGGAGTAGTGGTCATGTCTTGCTGAGAGCCAGATGCTCTTGATGGACATTGAAGCTGCTTAATTATTTAATTTCATTGATTCCTGCCGGAGCCTTTGAAGGATGCATCCTGTGTTGGACATTTTTGCAAAAGTATAATAAATACAATAAAAAATTGCAATGCTGAAAGGGGCAATTCCCCATTTCGGTGTTTCTGTTTGGCGATCAGAGCTGCAAGGGGTTTTGATGAGCATGTTGATGAAATGAAGTAATATTGCTGTGTTATTTTTTTAATGACTTCAGAGAGCCTGATTTTGCTTGGATTATTTAGCTGATCTCTTCCAGTCTGTCTCATATTCTCAATCCTTTTTTTATACACTTGGTGCTTAGAATTTATATGATTCTGTGTAGTTCTGGAATTCTTATATGACAGCTTTTCTCGAGCTTACGTCAGTGACACACCTGAGATGAAAAGGCTGCTAACCTGAGCAACAGTCTAGTTGCCTAGTTACTACTGAACACTATTGTCATGTCATGCAGTGAAAGTAGTGACACTGATAGAGATGCTATGCCAGCATGCTTTGGAATACAGATCGCATGCAACTTGATCTGCCTGAATGTGGCTTGGTGGACCCATTATTTTATCAGGAAGCTTAGTTTTGTGTTTCAGACCTAAATTCATGAGAGTGCCGGGGCAGTAGGTAGCATAGTAGTTAGAGCTGTCACCTTGCACTCCAAGGATCCGGAATCATAGCCCACTTTCTGCTATAGCGCCCATGAGCAAGGTTCTTATCCTAAAGCGTTCCAGTGAAAAAGGGAAAAAAAAAATAGCTGTATAATTGGTAAACCATTAATGTTGTAAGTTGCTTTGGCAAAAGTGTCTTGCTAATCAAATAAATGTAAACTCAGAACTGAGGTTCAATGACAAACTGGCCTCATGTTCTGTGGGTCTGGCTGCCTCTTTTATTACCTGTTTCTTATGGATCAGTGTGGTGGAGAGTAGCTGGAGAACCTTCAAGTTTGTCATCACTGTTGGCCTCTTCACAAAGTATCCTGTTTTTAACTGGGTGCTTTGTACATTTGCATTCATTTAGCAGACTTTTTTTTCTCCAAAGCAACATGCAACTCAGAGAAAGTTTTAGCTTTCAAACCCTCCTGGGCTGATTCAGGATCCCATTGATGTATAAGGCAGAACCTAACCTCTTAACCAACGGTTGTGTGTGACTGACAGTTGCAGGGTCTGAGATATAGATTTCAGCAGTTTACTCTGATCACACCCACTTTAATTGCAAGGCCAAGAAAACTAGAGCGGAAACCTTCAATGACTCTTGCGGTTTAGGTTAAAAAAATCACTCTCATTCGTCCACCGTGCAGGAGCCCTAATATTTGAATAAAAACAAGTAATTTTTGCAAGATCAGCAAAACTTTAAGGTTAGCAGCAGGATATCTTATTTCTAACTGATATCATTGTCACAGCCATCGGCTTTCCTGTCTGTTGCTAGCCCGAGTAACTGCTTTGAATTCGCAAGATATTCAGAAAATCTGATCAGAGTTTGACAGAGTGAAAAGATCCCTGCTGACAAACTTAAAGCATGTTAAGTGGAGTTGTACAGAGCTAACAAAGACCTGAGCAGCGTTGAGGAGACGGAGCATGTTAAGATTCAAGAGGTATTTTAATTAAAACAAGAAATTAAATCAGGAGCTGGTGGCAAAAAGAGCACAACTCCGTTAGTCGTATACCATTTTCAGTAGTAGATTATGAGAAGAAGTGTGGTCATGTGGTCTTCCTTCCCTGTTTTCCTAATATATGTGGGGAAATTGGTGAATCCTGCAGTTTTTTTTTTTTTTTGATGTTACCTCTCACTGATCCCGTGTGTCACTGAAGCATGTTGGTATCGTTTTTAATGTGTGCATAGCTAACCCATTAATGGTTTGTTATTGCTGATCTGTCACTTTTTATTTACCTTTGTGTGCATTTGTTTTTGTGGCTTGATCTCTGGAAAGATAAGTGCCCACTCACAGTGAAGGTCCATAAGTGGTCAAATGGTTTTTTCCAAATTTTTTGTAGCCTGAAATGTGAATGTCCATGCTGGAAAGTTGGATGTCTTTTCCTTGCTGCCTGGGCTTAATTGCTGGCAAAAATCCCGTGCAAACTTTTTTTTCCTCCAGTAGAGCCTAAAGATTGTGGTATGAAACCAGTCATTAAAGGCGAGCACGCTACCTCTCCCCTCCACTCGTCCTTTACCAGGAGCCTTGAGAGGTGCCATTAAGATTCCACAGCACTTCCCTTGTCTGAGTTTCTGTGTTTGCAGGGTAATTTGCAGTGGTGGTCGCTCTGCCATCGTCAGCCTCTGGACATTTCTCAAAGTCAAGTTTACATAATTAGCGAGCGCTCCGAGCGACTCCACGGTTTCAAAAGATGGAAAGGTTAGCGCGCTCTCTTGTCTGAGCCCAGGGACGGCGGCCTCCCAGGGACTGCCTCTCACTCTTGGACGTTGACGACCTCAGCACACCCTTTTGAGTCTTTGTAGTCCAGACAGGTGCATCTGTGGAAACCAGCAGCATTTTAATAACCTTGTTCACCTTGTCAGCGAGTGTGCGGTGTTTAGGGGTTCATGTGCAGGCGAACTGCTCATCCATGACATCTGAACACAGGGTGATATGTATTGACTTCATGTTTGTTTTTGGGGCAGTAAAGAAGCCTTTTCCATGTGATAGCTTCTCTGGGTGCGGTGGCGCAGTGGGTTGGACCACAGTCCTGCTCTCCAGTGGGTCTGGGGTTCGAATCCCGCTTGGGGTGCCTTGCGGCGGACTGGCGTCCCGTCCTGGGTGTGTCCCCTTCCCCCTCTGGCCTTACGCCCTGTGTTACCGGGTAGGCTCCGGTTCCCCGTGACCCTGTATGGGACAAGCGGTTCTGAAAATGTGTGTGTATGTGTGAGCTTCTCTGGGTTTAAGGATTAGTGCGTTAAAAGTTATTTGTTTTATTTCTGAACTAGTAGAAGAGACAACTACTGGGTTCTAAAACTTCCAGTCAAAGTACTGGTGCTGGGAATTGAATATTTCAACATTATGCCTGGAATTATCTCATTGATGAGTCAGGTGATGATACAGGTATGAACGTAATTTTATTCACTTAGGACAGCTGGTAGTGTTCTGGTTAGAACCACTGCCTTTGGACTTAAAAGTTGCAAGTTTGATTCCCACCTCTGTCTGTAGTACTCTTTAACAAGGTACTTACTCTAAATTGCTCTAGTAAAATTACCCAGCTGTATAAATAGGTAAATAATTGTAAGTAGCTTAATATTGTAAGTCACTTTAGAGAAAAGCATCTGCTAAACGAATGTAATGTAATTTACTTTATTAAAACTGTCACACATGAATTAAAGGGTCTCTAATGAGTGTCAGTTTTATTTTAAAGGAATGATGCATTGCAGAGCATAATGACTGAGCGGTGTTGGCCTATATTCTGAATTGGAGAAACAAATAAAAAAAAAAAAAAAAAAAAAAACAGTTTTTTGTGGTCCCTGCAAAGTGTTAACGTGACCGTTTTTAGTGGGATGAGAGACTATGTTGGTATTACTTGGATCTTCTTACTAGTCATTTTACTGAAAAGAAAAAGAAGTAGGAATAACTGAAGTTGTATTAACAACTGAGAGAAATCATACCCCATCTAAATTTAGGTTGACCACATTACCAGGCGAGTCACTAATGGGCTCCTCTTTTGTTTCATTATTAAGATTTTGTATCGATTCAACAGGATTATTTCACTATAAACTGTGCCCAGTTGCATCCTCCCCTTCTCCTGGTGCTGTCCTTGGAGATGTCTTCACATCACAACAAGAGCAGCCAAACAGATCTTCATTAGATGTGGGCTGATAAACCATTCATCTGTTCACATGCTGTTTTATTTCTATTTATTTTGCCCACCCACTTCAAAATGAGGTTAAGAGAAGCAAACCTCCATTGGTTTACAAATGGAATGCAAAATAAAAAAAGGCATTTCAAATGTCTGGGTTGAGTACAACGAGCATGTATATGACCTTCTTTGACTGCTCTCCTAGGCTTTTTCTGAAAAACAGAGCTTTCTGTATGATTTTCTGGTGAACTCTCAAAGGAGGACTGTGTACTATTCTGTACTTAGAGGTTTCACGGTTTAGTTGCACCTTCATCCAGACATGATATTATGCATATGATATTATTTTCTGGAATAATGGCAGTTGGTCCTCCATGTTCGGATAAATCATCCATCTTAGAACAAAACTGACGCACTTAGTAGCAAAGAAGGGATAAATATTGAGTAGGCAGCATGAGCAAATGCAGCACATTGAGCAAAAGTCTGCACTGATCTCTCTGCTGAAATCTGTCGATCTCCAAATGAAGAATGTAAAATGCAAATTTTGTGTCAATATCCTTTGCTGGACAGCAGGCCTTGTTGTGTAAGGTCCTTATCATATTAGCAGGGGATTTATTGCATTCTCCAGAATCTCATACATGATGCATCAGTTGTTTTCATCCTTTGAAAATATGAATATATATATATTTACTTTTATTTTTCAGTTAAGTGGTGAGATATTTTACCTTCTGAGCGCAGTTCAGTCACATTATGAATATGATTAACTGTATTGCAAATATTGCTGAAAATGTAATGCGTATTCATTGCGACAGGACAAGCTGTGAGATGAAAACTGTTCCTGATTATGACCTTGAGGGATGCAATCAGTGGACTTTATCTTCTCCAGTGTGTAACAGATTCCTCTGTTGGGTCATTTTAAGTCCTCATAATGCACACATTCAGCCCTCTTGTCATTTTTCAATTCTTCTCTTGGCCTTAATAATTCTGTTATTTTTTGGTTTTGGCCATAATAACTTTAATTTGTAGCTGAAGCCCATTGTGTTTATTTCGCTCTGCCTGCGTTCTGTTTACTCAGTCTGTGTTCTGGAGTTGATTGATGAGAGTTGTACGTAGGCCATGTGAATTACTGTCCCCCTCCCGCCTTAATTGCAGCTATGGAGTGAAACAGAGGCAGATCCACCCTGTTTGTTTACCTATATCATTTAATTTCATTTCTCTTGCTTGTGCTGAAGCCCCCTGTGAACGGTAATAACCTGCAGTAATAACCTCTTGAATCAACACACAGGCTCACTTTTCATGGTGCCTGCAGAGGCAATTGTTTTTATTTACTATACTTTTTTTTTTTTTTTTTCTTTTTCCTTTTTGTGGTATGTAGAGGTTATATTCGGCTTTCAGAATATCAGGAAGCCTTGAGTGGAGAATCAGTTTTTCTTAAATTCATAACCATTGTTAATAACCTGATGTTTTATCATTGAAATGTCATATAAAGAATAATAAAGGAAAAATTGTTAAAGACAATAATAAGTTACAAATGAATAAAGAGAGACTTCTGAGACAAGAGAAAAAAAACCTGCGTGTCCTTGACTGACCTTCGTAACCTGCTGACATGGTAACATTTTGAACGGGAAGGATATGAATACAAATGTGAATTAATTTTGTTCAGACAGGTCTCAAATTAAGTATCAGGGTATAATTAACCATTTGCAGTATAATTTCAAAACTGCATGAAATATTTGTGACCTAATTATCCAGTTAACATACTAGCTACTTGGGACAATATTTGCACATCTCATGATGCAACCAATATTTAGTCATTTACTCAGAATATTGGCTTCATTGAGCTCAAGCTGTAGATTTTTAATGACTGCTACATATTAAAAATAAATAGATTCATGTGGGCACCTATATTATTATATTTTATTGTACCTTATATTTAAAGTTTAAAAAAAAAAAAAAAAAAAACGTTTGCTATACTGGATATGTTTTTGGGCCCGAGACATCACCACATACCTGTAATATGCATTATGTGTTGTGGCACATATTCAATCACATTTCAACAACATTTTAAACTACTTACATTGACAGAAAGTTGTGTTGGTCATGTGACCATTTTCTAAGATGACCACTTAAATTCTGGCCCTGCTCCAGAGAGCCAAACCCCCCTCAGTACTGATATTAAGAAGCCACCGTTGACAGAACTCGACATGCCTTGTTCCAAGGACAAAACGGATTATCCAATATTTTCCTCACACGCGCTCAGAAAGGGAAAAGAACTTAAAAAATTGACTGTATGGACAATCAAAGGACGCATGGGTGCATGTGAAGCTTCTGACGAAGAAGAGATTGGAGCTCTGGCCACCCATTCCGCTGCCACTTGTACCATTTTACCTTCAGGTGACGATTCGGTAGCATAGATGAAAGAGGTAACAGAGATATGTGGCAAAATGATATTTGGTCAAGTGAGCTACACAAGTGCAAGGAAAGATGTGTTCAACCAAATGCGCAACATGGAAGCTTAGTTCGCAAAGCTGGATGAGATGCATGGTGTCAATGCAGAACTACAGAAACTCTCCTCTGTTGTGACTACAAACAAAACTCACCAGTTTAGCTGGGGACTGAATGCTGAAACTCTGATTTAGAAGAACTGGATGACTTGCAAGCTGAATCCATAGCTGGCCAGGATCGAGAAGTTGTCGTAACAAGTGAATCTGGACAAAGTGGAATATAAAAACTGCCACAACAATCTGAAAATTGTGGACTTGTGTAACAATGTTGAAGGAGATGCTCCTCTGAGACAATTTCTTTAGGACAAATTATGTTCCTTGGTGGGACTGCTAGCCAATTCTTCTTCTTTTGAAATAGATTTCGCCTACCTAGCATTCTGGTTTGATTTTTGCGACTCTCTGACAAAGAAGAAAATCGAAAAAGCCACAGTGAAGAAGTATGACATCACTTTTAAGGATTCCTGTCTGCAGCTGTACCCCGATCTGCCTGCTGAAATCATATGCAGAAGACAAGAATATAGTGAGATTGCCAGCCGCACCCCACTGATATGTGTACATGATGTAAAGAACCATGTTTGACTGCCTGAAATCATACAAGTATATTAAATAGCTGAATTTCTTTTTTGTTCTCTTTCTGTTCAGGTTTCAGGTTTGTTTGGTCTATATTGTCTTTTGTTTGATCTTTTTACTTCTTTGTGAGGAGCCCTACTCTTTTAATTTAATCTGTGTGGGTTTTGGTGCATGGGTGTTGTTGGGGATCCTTAGAGTTAGGAGATATGATCCCTACTGGAGATCGATCTCTCTCTCTCTCTCTTTCATATATATGTGGCCAAAGTTTTCATGCCACAGAAAAACTTTGATTTGTATGATAACTGATACAAGCTCTAGATACCCTTGTTGGCGGCCTTTACCATTGGACTTGTATTTACACCGTCTACATAACAGAGCTATTCAGGACATTATATAACATGGTTTCAGGTGCTGTTTTTACACTCCCACACACCCAATTTTTGCAGAGAAACTGGATCATGTAGTTCTTAAGTTGCTTGTAGTTCATGACTGCTGTAGGAGGCTCTCTGACCGAAGAAGTCCATGCAAAATGTTTAAAATACACAGCATTACTTTCAGTTTGTTAACTGTATATAGGCAAATTATGGAAGATCGTGTACTGCGTGATGTGACGTTCTTCATGTGGTTCTCTTGAAGTTAAACATTGCTTTTCATTAGAGCGGATGAATTGAAAAAGATCATTAGAAGCTTCTGTTTTAATATTAGAACAGCAGTCATTAAGATCATGATGTGTTAATAGTAATTTTAAAGAGGGGAAGCAATTGAAAAAGGGTGTGAATTGTCACTCCAATATCTCTGACCGTTTACAATGACATACTGTCTGTGTTACATTTTTGCTGATTTCCCCTGACATCTTTTTCTGCACAGTGGGCCGACATGCCAGTAGAATTGCACAGCTCTGTCTACCTGTAACTTGAAGCATCTGGGATATTTTTGAGTCCTTAAGTCATGTTTCTGAAAAGAGACCGAACAGAAACTATGCTTTTGCTGTATTTCACATTTATTCATTTTAGCTGATGCTTCCCTCCCAAAGTGACTTACAGTGTTAACTTACTTGCTCATTTATGCAGCTGGGTAATTTTACTTTAGCAATTTTTAGGGTAAGTACCTTGCTCAACTGTACTACAGCCAGAGGTTTGAATCAAACTTGTGACCTTTAGGTCCAAAGGCAGTAGCATTAACCACTACGCTACCAGCTGCTTCTAGTTACTGCTGTCTAATACATGTCTGTCTGTAGCACATGGTCTATGACTATTTCTGTGATATTTTGATCACATGGTATCTGTGCACGGAGAATGTGATCAGTTGAATTACTGCGAATATATTTGTACCAGTGTTAGGATGAATTTGAATCAAAATTACTCTGATGCAATGTTTACTTGTGCCATACATTGTAGTGCAAATTGTTCCTCAGATGTTTTGAAAACCTCACTAGTATCATCTTACTGTGCCTCGGTCTATTTTGAAGTAGTTTCCTTGAACTAAAGTACCACAAGACGCAAAGGCAGCTCAAACCAGTTTATTTTATATGAAAACTAATGTTCCACATTTATGTTTTTTTTCCTCCCTCTCTCTCTTTTGCGCTGCATAGAAGGCTAACTTTAATTCTGGAGATGAAGTGAGTGTTCCAGGGCTCTGTAGCAATCACTGTTTATAACACAATTGTATTTTGATTTATCTCCCTGCTTGCTGGAAACAGAGCTCAGAAGACAGTTCCCTCAGGCATCCATGTTGGGGATCCCCTGACACAAACAATAAATATCTCTCCTGTGATCCATGATATAAGTAGTTGTACCTGTTGGCTGGGTATTGCACTGCTCTACCTACTGGAGTCATTCAGCCAGGGTATGTAGATGTCAGATGATGATGCAAATTTTACATTATCGCCTCTCTCACAAACATAGCCCAGGGAGTATTTAGTTTGCTTGATGGACACTGCCAGTCTGTCTTTAGTCTTGCACGTTTAGTGAGATATCGTTCCTTTATTTATATATTTAGGGTTTTTTCCTCCCACATAAATGTTCTTAGAATAATTGTGTTCAATTTTTTTTATATTGCGCTTCTCACCAAAGCACCGAACAAAGTTCCACAAGATGCCCTTAGTATGTCATATGTTGTGGTCATGCAGTGTCTCTTCTGATAGTAAGTATTTTAGTGGAAATTGCATTTTATTTCCTGAAATCATATTGATTCCATATTCATTTGTCTAATACACCAAAATATTTCTCCAACAAAGTCACCATCCAGAGATATAATGATAACATCTGGTGGACCTATTTGTCAGTTTCCAGTTTAGCAAGATTCTGTCTAAATCACATCATCTGACTGGATGGATTACCATCTGTCTAACATAACTTTACATTTATGACAAACTTAATTTAGAAAGGTAAGTCAATTTAGGTCAGGAACACACTGAAATAAAGGAATCAGTTTTGTGATGTATAAAGAACGACAACGGCACAAAAAAAAATCAGCCGAAAATAAGCGTACTGTACAGTATGTGAGAAATTTGTAGGGCTGCTATGAAGTGACTTTGGATTGGAGAGCAAGAACTCAGAAAATAGTGTAATTAGCACAAGCAGCTGTAACACAGTGACCCCTATTCATTAAGGCAATTTACTCTGGGGTGTATTTTAAACTATTTTTTTTTTTGTTGTTGGTTTTTTTTCTTTTTTAGAAAAGGCTTTTTATGGAATGCTTGGGCATTGCATTTAAGGAAGCGAGTTGAAAAAGAGGAGATTTCCTGATTCCGTTGCTCCGAGCTACAATAGTCCCCGCTCTTCCTGGACAAGGACAACAGTGGATTGAAGGGCTGATCCAGGATCAGTAGGCAGGTTCATTAGCGTAAGTGTAATTACCTGGGAAATAAAGCTGGGCAAGGGAGATAAGTAGGCTTAGTTGAACGCATTTATGTGGAACGTGTTCGGGAGGGTGAGATGGAGCGTAAGGAGAGTATTGTCACTCATCTATGAGGCCTGAAGGCAAAGGCTGCATCTAGTTAAAATTTCATTCTGTCAGATATAAAACTGTCTATAGAGCCTTAATAGCAGTCCAGGTACTTTTAGTGAAGATGGTAGGGATGGGTGGAGGAAATGTGAATTTTAGTGAAGTCAAGAAAGGGTAAGGATGTGAATCTCGGTGCAGAAAGGAAGGGTTGATGAGGATATGAGTTTCAGTGAAGAAAGGAGGGACGGACGAGGATGTGAATTCCCGTGGTGAAAAAGGGGGCGGGCGATGTGACTCTCAGTGAGCACGTTTCACATACTGCGGGTCGTGTCCTGTGTAACAGCGTAAACTGTTTCGCAGCACATCTCATTAGGTTATTTTATAACAGCAAGGTGTCTTTGGTGGCCAAGGAGACAAGGTGAAACTGTATCCTAAAAAAAGGGGTTTGGTAACGGAAAGATAAGGGTCTTAATCATTATTTGCTCATGATGAGAAAATCAATGGCCTTCGATGACAGCGTGCCATGACAATGAAAATATCGACTCTGAGACTTTACTGTTAAAACACCTACTGTTTTAAGAGTAAGGGCAGCAGGTGGTGTAGCAGTTATAGTTTTGCATTTAGAAGACCCTCATTTGAATCCTTGCTCCAGCTGTGGTGCCTCGAGCAAGGTACGTACCCTAAAATTGCTCCAGATATCCTCAGTTGTATAAATGGATAACTCTCGTCGTTGCTTTAGAGAAAAGCAGCCACTTAATAAATAAATGTAATGTAAAATGCTTTCATCGCTATATGGACTGCAGGCTTTTACTCTAGGGAAATTTTGATCATACAAAAACTGATCTGCAAATTAAATGACGGTCTCCTTACAAAAATATGAATAAATTAGCAATGTACCATATTTAAACCAGCTTTTTCCATTTATGTTTAGAAAACCATTTTGAAGTCAAGTAACCTGAGAGATTCTAATGATGACGGTTTTTCTGCCGAAATGCTTAATTCGCATATAATTTTTAAAATCTAAGTGTAGGTAGTTTTTACACATTTGATATTATGAGTACTTTCAACTGTATTAAGATAAAAGAAGATCGTAACTAGTATTCCATACAAGTGTTTATTATCATAACAGTGTTTCCATTTTCCAGTGTATTAAGTATGTTGTTAATTTCTTAATTCCTGTTTCTCAACTTTTCCCTTTGTTCTAAATTTGTGTGGAAAATATTAAGGCTCGCTCGGTGGTCTCAGTGATCGATTAGGTCTTGGGTCTCTGCATGACTGCGCTGAAGTCCACAGTTTCCTTTTTAGCTTCTTGTACCTCCCGCTTAAGTTTCGTCAGCTTCGTGTTGGCCGTATCCCCTCTTGCCCTTGTTCTGCATGTTTCATGTTCTCTCTGTTTCATGTTAACACCTAAAGCGATTTATTTAGAACTTATTAACAGCTGGTAGAAGAATCATGAATATGCTTCACTCAGCTCTTGCAGTTGTGGGTAACTTGTAGACTGCATGTTGCAAGCTTTTTTTTTTTTTTTTTTGAATGATGAGTGTGCGCAAGAGATTCATTACAAAAGAATGTGGGTTATTTTTGTGATCTCAGCATTTTACAAACTGCCAAGACGTGATCCAGTGGTTGTCTTTTTCCGTTTCACATATTTTTGCAAGCCAGTTTTAAACACTGGTAGTTGAAATGCTCTACACAATGTTTTTTTTTTCCATCTGTGCATTTTTATGCAGGTGATTGTTCTCAGGTTTCTCTGGGATTAGCCTTGCAGACAAAGGCATTCACACCCACTGAAACAGCAAGGGCTCGCAATGATTAATATTCCGTGCGTGCGGATGTGATGGAAGTTCACATTCATTTGCCTCGTGTGTACACTGATCCTGTTTGAAAACGGTTCGGAGAATGTATTTTTGTCATTTGGGGAGATCTGTTGGAACAGCGGGAGCGGAATGAATGGCTGTCCTTGTCTTCGCAAAACAGCACGGGAGTTTTCTACCGACTGTTGTTCACACAGCATCGTGGCTGCTGCTAATCAGCATTGGAAACATGCACCTTTAATTGGCACTGTCACCCTATGTTTAATATCTTAACTAAATTGCCTGTCATTTGGGCAAGATGGGGAGTACAAAGGCTTTTTAACAAGGAAGAAAGAGAGAAAAATTAGTGCAGGTTTATTGCCTGCATTTAAATATTACTCTGTCATTGCTTCTCTAGAGATGCACCTGATAAACTGGTGCACTTTATTTTTGGTCGCATTTTGCTCTCGTCTTGGTTGTCTGACGTCCGCTGCCTTAGACGCAGAGGGAGCCGACAGATTGTATTTTCTATGTGAGCAAGTTTCCTTTTTGCACTTTCATTCTGCTACTATATGTGCTCCACATTTACTGGGTGAGCACAATAATAATAATGGAAATAAACTCTTTATTAATATCAAGTAATTAAAGAGTAGCTAGCTAAATAAATAGCTTGGCAGTTTACATTTACATTTATTTATTTAGTAGACGCTTTTCTCCAAAATGACTTCCGACAAGCTCTATGTAGTGTAGTGTTACGAGCCCACACACCTTATACACCAAGGTGACTTACACTGCTAGATGCACTACTTACACTGGGTCGGTCACTCATGCAGTTATTTTTGTGATGCTGTTGTATATGTCCTGAACTCTCTGTAGCGCAGTGGAGAATGTGGGAATGTACACTGAAATTCTGTACTCTGTACTCTGCACTCTGCTCCAAAGCTTCCCATAAAGGTTTAATGCTCATGTGTAGTGATTGGCAAGGACAGAGAAGGTGTCCGGGTTCATCCTGTGCCTTGGAACAAGGGAACATCAGAAGGAAACGCTGCATGGGCCACGGAGAGTACCTGAATACCACCTTTGGAAGCTCACAATGTACCGTTTTTGTTCACACTAAGTGGCAGATGTTGATTCAGTTTTGTGGTCATTTTTGAAGGCTGCTCTTTAGAGGTTTTTCGCAACTATCTTATAACTTGTATTTTTCAGTTCAGTTTTGCATTTGGTGTACGCTGTCACGATTTCTACAGTGTTCTCCATAGCATTTTAAATTTTTAATGACCACTACACCTGATGTTTGGGTACGGGCTGTTTGCCTCCCTTCAATCTGTTGCTTTAGAAACAAACGTGAACGTGATGATTGTCATGTGTCTTTTGTAGCTCATGCATATTTTAATTGGTGTTTTAGCTTAATTCGAGTTAGTCTGTTTTGGATATTATTATGGTTTAGTTCCTTTGGAGTTTTTCTTTTTTCATGTGTTGCCCATCTCACTGTGTGGGAATTCTGCACAACTTCAGGAGGTATGTCTTGTTTTGTTTTTTTTTTTTTAAGCCGTTGGCCGTTATCAGTGTCAGACAGATTGCCAAGGTGTGATTTCGAACTTTTGTAAAATAAAGTCCTCTGCTGCCCTACTAAGGTAATCTGTTCTTGGAAAAACCCTTTGTAAGGTGAATTCTCATAAACTAAAGATGCAATTATAATTAGTTTCAAAGATAATTTTAAAAAAAAAATGTTTCTATATTAAAATCTCATGAGATCCCTTTTTGACACAGTAGTATCGATAGTTAACATTAGTTATCATAATACATCATAACTAGGCAGTTTCCCTATACTAGTTAATTTATAATGTTGTATGCATGTGATCCTGTGTTCATTCAGGTTATCATTGCATTTTGTTGCTAGTACATGCTGATCACTTAGCAAACATTCACTAGCAAAATACACATACATATTGTGGCAGTGCTGGGGGAGCTGTAAATCAGTTCCTCTGGGGCACCTTGCACTAAGACTGTGTGTTTTTGCACATAGTTGAGTGACTCCTTAATATTCTACCTACCAGTTCTCTAATATTAATACCCTTAAGGTTCTTCCTGGTGTTTATTCCAGTTGTGCCCTGCTGTGCATTGTGGAATATCTGTTCAAGGCTGGCAACTCTGGGTAAGATTTGTATGGTTGGGAGTGACCTGCACGAAATTCAGTCGTGTTTTTGGGTTCCTGCCCCATCTGTTGTGTCTTGTTCGAGACGGCATTGTGGATATGCACGGAGTTAATAAAGAGCATTTCTGAAGACCCCATCTCCGAACCCAATTTGCAGTAGCGCCGCAAGAGCGCATTGCTCACTGATACTCAATGTTTATGTAGTGCATAAACGCTAAGAAATATACCGTGAGCCGAAGTACGGCTTTTAAATGAACCGCCTCGTAAAGCTGAATCCTCATATGTTGAATGCACATATCTCAGGGCACGACTGTGTGTATCACGTGCTGAATGCTGTTAGGGAGAGAGCGAACAGACTGTGCGGGGGGGGCAATCCTGAGCAATTTTTGCATCTTTTGTTACTGAGTAAACTCCTTCATAATTTGTCTACACAATGTCTTTGATGGTCAGCTGCAGATATTTTATTACATTGCTAGTAATCTGGTTGAGGGGATACATACTTACCCCTTCGCTTCAGAAATGTTTGTGCCATTGCAAGGAGGAGAAAGGTGGGGATCTGCTCCTAGCAAAATTAAGATCTATTTTAATTCTTCCCCACTTAACCTCTAATTTGGGGATTGTAATCCCAAGAAGGTAAAATTGTTGTTTTTCTGAAAAAAAATTTTTGTTTTTCCCTCTTTTATGCATCAAAAAAATGCAAGAGCAGTGAAAAATTTAACAAAATAATTGCCTGCTTCCAGCGCCATTTGACTTTTCTAAGTGCAATCAATGCTTTCTAATCTAAGCTCTGAAAAAACAATACATTCTCATCACAACAGCTGCATTATTAAAGAGATGTCAAACAGTGACACAAAAGTCAATTTTGCTCTCACCGCTAGACAGTACGTGCCCTTGATTCTGGACCGCTGTTTTTTCAGAATGTAAAAGTGTAATTTTCAAAAAATTACATATAATATCCATCTAAGTGCAGAGTGGAGTAGTTTGGTACCCAGTTGTTTTAAGTGAAGTGGTAGCTTATCTCTGCAGGGAATTGGCTCATCCATAAAACCCCAATGATTTTCCTTTCATTCCTACCTGTAATGATCCTGTTTCCTGTATGGCCTTCTGGGTAACATTTGTGACTGAATACTATGGTAGACCATGTTAAATAATGGTGTTCTTCAAACTCGGCTGCAAGAAATTACTTTGTAACTTTGCGACACTAGTTCATTAAAATTCCATGCGACCCAGACAAAGCGCTCTTCATTTGCTTCTGCTTTGAAAATGTGACGGATTCGATAACGTGGATGGACACAGTAAAGTGACACGCAAGGTAGCCACGCTGAATGAAAGGCTTTTACCTTGTGATCATTGTAATTGATCAGGAAGCCACAGAAAAGTAATCGCAAAGATATAAGGGGAAGTATATCAAGGTAATATTCCTTAGTTCTACTCCACTATGGATCACAAACTTTCCACTTTACTTTCTTAGCAATTTGATGAGTGTTTGATTGTAACCATTGAATGAGATGGAAATGAAAATTGCTGTATTTAATTTTACAACAGATTATAGAAACCTCCAAGTCTTGTAATTGCCCAATGCTTTGGAAAAGCCCATAAAAGCAGATGTGAACCATCTAGTTGTTGAAATCTGTATCGTCATATAAAAATAAATGTGATATTCTAAGTATAGCGCAATCCCCGAGTAGAAACATTTTAAAGCAGCAGCAGCAGCCTGACCCTTCTTTTGAGTTTATAATGTCTGACCACATCTTTTTTATTGCGCATTTTTGGTGAAATTTCGGACCTTGCCTGCATAGTATCGTGCATGAGGAATCTTGTAGCCCACAAATGCGTGTGTGGAGAGCGCCTTGTGGCACGGCCGTGGAACAGGCAGGCATTATTTGACGTTTGCTCAGGTAGGTTATGTAAAGTGACGAGGTGCCCGATGGGAATTCCTGTTGTGCTGAGATGTCCTGCACCATCTGGCCTGGGCATCAAGTGGCTAATCAAGGCCGGTCCACACGGGCCCCGGGTGCACGACCTGGGCACGGAGGTGCGGTGGCTCGCCAGCCAAGCAGGTGATGGTAAGAGTCCCCGCTACATGTCAGGCCTTCATTGTGCTGCAAGTTGGATCGGCTTATTTCTCGGCCAAATCGTTGCTTCTGTACCAATGAGACGTCTCAGTGCTTTTTAATAGAGGTGGCTGCATGTGTTTGTTCTCGCTTGCATGACAGGACTGTTAATCAGGTACACAAATTGCTTTTTGCATCGGGAGATGGAGATGTACACTATGTTAACAATCTCTGGCTGACTTTTATGTTTTCAAAAACCTGTGCTGTGCAGTGTCAGAACCCGTGTCAGTTTTTATGCTGCTGACAAGGTATTTGTACTTTAAATCCAGAAGAAGTGAGGACAGTGTTGTTTTAAGCCTGCTTCATTAAAATAGCACTTTTTTATACATAGAAACTGAAAAAGAAATTAGTCATAATGCATATGTAATTTATTGCACATTTTAATAGTTACTTTTTGTGCAGTTAAACCGTATTAAACTAGATGATAATTGTCTGTCACCTTTAAATTCAGTTAAAGCAGTCCGATTTTAGGAATATATTCCAGTATAGCGTCCTCTTCCAAACACGCGGAGCCAAAGTTCTTAATGCGGAATTTAGCAATAACATTATAAACAAACTTGAAAACAGTTACAGTTTGTTAAAATTAGCAACATTTAAAGATGAAACAAATAGAAATAATACATCATGTAAAAGAAAAGAGCAGCAACATAATAAATTTGGTTCTTCGAAAGAACAGTTCTACATACTTGTTCTTGTTTGTTGGAGAAGTTCTGAATATAATTTTTCTAGATACAAAAACAGGGTATTTTTTTTGTTTGTTGATGGGTTGGTGCTAAGCAGTTAAACCTGAGAGAAGTTTCCAAGGTGAGATTTAAAAGGATCCCCCTGTCGTGAAGACGCTCGTATTAAATTGCAGCTGTCAGTTGGTGGTTTACTTCCATCTAACCAGAGGTGACACATGGCTACCGTGCTGGAGGAAACTTATTGTTGGGGTTTAAGCTTTGCTAGAGGTGGCACTCTTTGCATTTTCATATGTTTTAAAATTCCACTTCCCCCTCAGGCTCATGTTTACTGATTTATTTACCTCAACCGAGGCAGTGACTTTCTCCGTTGGTGAGCTCACGCCTCGCAGTGTGATTTTGCACTGCCCAGTCACTGTTGTGTTTGTGCCCAGTCTTGCAGGTGCTCTTCACCTTCACTTTATTCACATGACTCCACTTTTTTTTTTAAATAGTGATTCTATTCAAATTTCCCAACACGTATCTATGAAGAACCTGTGTAATGTTCGGTTTTCACCAGCTTGGTGTAGAGAGCAGACTAACAGTAAAAAGGTCAATGCTAAAAGAGCCAAATAAGAAGACAGAGACCATTTCTGTTTCAAAGATTAAAATCCTATGCGTTCTTTCAGTCCAGCTTTCACTTTAATGTGCTTCATGTTGCTGACTAGGGCGATAAGTACAGATGTGTCAAATGAAGCAGTTTTGAAAAGTTGATGGCTCTGAATAAATATTCGGGTGTTTCTTTGCTTCTTGCAAGCCAGGTTTGATCAGGAGCCAGACACAGCAATTCAGGTTCAGCCTCCACTGGCAGAACTATCTGGACCCCAACCTTTCACCCTTGACGCCTGCCAGAGCTTCCAAGAGAGGTCTGAAACCCCTAACTTTTTATGATTGGGGAGCTGAATTTGCAGAAAGGAGAGATGAGAGGGCAAACTCTCACTAGTCTTTCTACTTCATTCCTTTGTCTTCCGTTGACTGATAAACGGATTGATGCCGAAAAGCACGATCTTTGGAAAAAATACTTAAATACATTTTTCCATGAGAAAAGTCATGCATTACTTATTACTTAAACACATTTTTCCTTATTTCATTCAAATTTTTTTCTTAGCAAATACCACAACCGAGGTTAGCAAGTCAGGCTTTTGCCATACTTAAGAAATGCAGCAGATCTATATGATTCTACTGATTTGGTAAGTAGCTGTAAGGTTGTACAATATGCGTGTCAGCAGTCCACTGTCTGTCAAGCTCTTTGAAAAGACCGTATTCATTGCTCTCTGTTGAGAAACGTGAAAAAGTCTAGTTTTCCGTCATTCCAACAGAAAGAGGTGATCCTGGCAGGTATTCAATTGGGAGTGGAGGTACTGGCATGCCTGGAGCTAGTCGGAGGAAATGAACTGCTAAGTGTGATGATTAAATGCAGCAATTTAAGACAGATGAGACAGATTGAGATAAAACAAAAAGAATTTAGAATTACTTCTTTTGCAAGTTCCTGCCTTCTCCTGGGAGGTTTGTGCAACAGTTAGAATAATTTGGTTTTACATTACACAGGGAGCAGTTAGCCTCTAGTTTGGATCCTTTGTTTGTTGGAAGCTGTTTCTTGTAGGCACAGGTACACCACTTTATTGTAATTACCAATGCCAATTTTGAAAGATTCCGTTTCAAAAGGGTCTACGTGATGTACAGTTTGAACTCTGTGCTCCGGATGCAAGTGAAATCGTTGGAGGTTGATATCAGCACCCATTCCTCCTCATCCTTGGCGAAAAATGCTGTAGAGTTAAACCACGATTCACCTGCAAACCTGAGCAAGAGATCAGAAGGGCTGAGAGTAGAAGAATCTTGAAAGAGCGGGGATGTGGGTGTAGAGAGAGGCAAGTCTGTCTTAATCAGTTGACGGCTTCTGACTGAGACAAGGAGGCAGCGTAAACAGAATAAAAATGTGTGCGTTCCTGTTTTGAAGATCTGTCCTGTCAGGAAACCAGTGGTATTAACAGTAATAAACTAGGAAGATGTACCTGATGAAGGGCCTTCAAGACGAAGCAGCTGCTACTTCTAAACAACAGAAGCTGCACGTGGGAGTTCGGTACATTCTAGTACCAGCTAAATGAATTTGCACAAGGTGCTCAGACCCCCGTTGTTTCCAGGGTATTAATGGTTAACGTCTCCTCGGTCCTGCTGTTCAGTAGGGTTGTTGGGAAAAAAACACGTTCTCCATATGCCATGTTACTTACAGCCTTGTTTACGTTAGACAGTACACACATCTACGCGCACGCGCACACACACATACGCATATATAAAGGATAAAACAAAAAATATATAAAAATTGCCCTCCCTCTCAAGGATGGTGCGCTCTCCGCTGACAGAATGATGGTGTATTGATTCTCACTACAATGCTGAAATTGCCTGCCTGCGTCCCAGGCCCAAACACACATGTGACAGCTTCAATATGGGATAAGCACCATACTCAGCATTGAGGCCCAGGCTCTGCTCTGCTCTCCCCTCTTTAGTCTCTCAGAGATATCTGATATGTGTTGGAAAAATACAGCACCCAGCACTGAAGATTTGCTTTGTTTATGCACAGCACTCTGGCAAGCTGTGAAAAAGGCAGTCCGTTTTGAACCAAGAAATAAATGAATAAAAATAAGCTGTGATTTGGGGGTGGGGGGGCCTCAGAAAAAAAAAATAAATAAATGATGCGTTTAGGAGGATTTTCAAGGAACCCTGCCCCATCCTGTGTTTCACAGAAACTAGAAGCTGTTCACTTAAGCAGTTTTTTTCCCCCTTCATTTTTAGAATTGTGTGTTTGGCAAATTACACAGGTCAAAGCCCCGAATCTGACCGCTGCTATTATTTTCTTTATGACATGGTTTAGAATGACCCCTTGCGCTTTAGATGGAGTTTCTGAGCTGCGCTTCACTTTGTAATTGGTAAATTGCAGTAAACTACAGATCCGTAGTTCATCAGCCACCCAGATAATTTAATTTCCAGGCACCCAAATGAGTTTAACGTTAGATTAATTCTTTTCTTTACAGCAGTTTGCAAGACTTTCTTTGTTTTGGTGTGTGTGTGTGTGTGTGTGTGTGTGTGTGTGTGTGTGTGTGTGTGTGTGTGTGTGTGTTTTTTTGGCTGAAAGAGCAGAGCTTTTCCCCTTTCCATCCGAATTCAAGTGGTAATGTACTTGTTGCATTTATTTGTATGACCTTTATGGAGATTTTATTTTTATCACAGTCACTCTTTCCCCACCCCCTTTTGTAAGATAACATAGTGCTTCCAGAAAGGAATTCTTCTGATTTATCTCAATGACCTTTTGAGAAAAATCCATGGATGAAGCACAAGTTACACCGAGAAACCCTTTCAAAATGTGATTTAACAGAGGACAGTTGTAGTACGTATTTTATGTTTTTTGCTCACTGTGTAGAACTGGTAGCCAAGATGATTGATGAGGCCAACAATGACATGATTGTACTTAAATAGTTCTTTGGTAGAGGCTTACATGATGGGGACTTGAGTGAGAAAGACCTAAAGCTTATCTTTAATCAGGATTGCTTGAAAAGAGTCTTGACAATAACCGCCTTGTGTTCATAGATGATGAGCCCCATCACCCTTTTGGAAAACTGAACAAAAACATCAATTGGCTTTTAGGCTTTTCCCTTCTAAATGGTTCTGAATAGCACACAGTAATCCTCTGGAGTGTATAGAACCTGCAGTCATGATGCTAGGGAAGTAAAGGTGCTTCTGAAAGGGGGACTGATATAACTGGTTTGGATGAAGTCGCCACAGTGACCATTAAAGGGCTAACAATGTAGATCACAGCTGGGTGTAAAGACTGCCTGTTTCTGTAATGCGGTTCAAACCATCAGCCATCATGTTCAGTATCTGTGTCATCGTTCTTTAAGACATCAGCTGCTTTCTTCATGGTGTTCCTCTGGTTACGAAAAAGGAGACAAGCGATGCGATAGTAGTGATTAATTATAAATTGCAAAATTAACTACATAAAATCCAAGAAGCTCATTCCTCAGTAGTTAACGTGAAAAGGTAAGTAACAATAGAAGAGTGAAAGGAAGGATAACAAAGGAAGGCGGTACTGCAGAGACAAAAAGCTGCTGATAAAGTTAACTGGCTGGGTTTGAACTCTGCAGCAGAAGTAGGGGAATCAAACCCATAACGATGCCACATGGGTCTTCTCGAATACCTATGAATCATCGTCAGTTATTGCCCCCGCATCTATTGTTGAAGCTCCTAATAGTGCTTGAAAACATGAATCACTCGAAGAAATGCAAGCATTTCAGCTGTGTCCTTCACAGTTATGGTCCTTGGAGTCAAGAACAATATGAAATGGACACAGGCTTCATTGGTCTGGGCTGCAATTTCCAACATTAATTAATTATCCATTAATTTTCAGCATTCCTTCATTCCCGTGTGTTTTAGAGGAGTTGATTACAATTGTTCAGTTAAGTTGAGATTCTGTTGCACTCAAGACAAAATATTTTTGGAACAGGTGCAAGAAAGCTTTTGTTAGCATTTATATTTAAGGTGGAAATGTAGCATTTGCAAGTATACTACTTAATACTGCTACAGAGTGGGTTGTGGTTTTAATATATGGATATAGGCTTGTATAATTTGTCTATAACAAAATGTTGATACTATATCAATGTATTTTATTGTTTTGAAATGGCCTTTTATGTGTGCTTTCAGGCCCTCTAGATGAAAAACAGTTTAAAATGTAAACTGTGACTTGTGTGTTTTTGATCTTTCGTAAACTTTATTAAACCGAGCTGTTTATATTATAAGGGGTGTGGTGGCACAGCGGGTTTGACCCGTGCCTGCTCTCTGGCGGTTCTGGGGTTCGAGCCGGAGAATTAATGGTGAATTAATTGAAAGACACAGGCTGATGAGCCTTTTTTTGGGGGACTGTGCTTGGGAACAGGCTTGCAGCGGTTGTGAGGAACAAGTGAAGCGTAGTCCTGGAGCTTTAGTTGCGGAAGATGAATTTATTCAGGTTGCCAGCCATTGATCACACTGTTACCTCAGTAACGATGCATCGGAGAGCAGCTCTCAAGATTCTGAGCGCTACTCTGGCTCTTTTCTGACATGCAAAATGTCGTATACCAGCTAGGCGTTACATGACTGGTCGGTTCAAGCCACTTGTTAGTTTATTTAAACCTTGCCAACGCAGGTCACATGTTCTTCTCTCTTGCTTTTATGGTTTTACCACACTTCGGACATCCTAGTGACATTCTTGGTTTTACGGTCCAATACGAGCGGCAGATAAAAGCTTCGTTCCCTTCCGGGATAAGAAACAGGGTCCAGAACATAGTATTAGCTTGTAAGAGACAAAACAGATTACACAGCATGTTTATTTGCTCATATAAAACTATTTTTCAACGCCTTCACTGCAGCACCAGGTCTGCGCTAGCTGCTGAGCTCCTGAGTTGAGGCCCCACTGCATCATTTGTACTGTTCCCCTGTAGGCAGCTGCAATAACACAGGGGCCCTTGAAAGTGCTCTGCTTTCCTGGCTGAACTATTTACCTTTTTCATGCGATGGAGAATCAAACGGGAGAATGACTCTGCAGCTTTGAGTTTAAGCTGCCTTGCAGCTAAAGATTTGAGCGGAGTCCTCCTCGGCTGCATGTCTCTGCTGGAATATCCTGTTGCTCTGGACATGATGTTTTCCTTCTCCTCCATTATTTTCCTTCTGCCAGCTGCTTATTTACTGCCACTCTTTTCATGAACTTGCAATGCCAGTGTTCCTTGTTGGTTTGCAGTTGCCAGCTGTGAGTGTGTATGAACATGCTTTTCCTCTCTTTGTGGAGAGATTTTTGAAAAGTGTCACTTTGAGGACTGTATATCTTAAAGTTATAGCTTGTGGTGTTTTCTGCAAAGTGAAAATCTGTTTTGATTTCTTTTTTTTTTTTTTTTTTTTAAAGTTCATTTGCATTTTGAAATAAACAAAATCTTGCCTTTTTCTGTTGTCATTTTTACACGTTCTGAGATCTGTTGTGCCGGAGTTAGGAAGCCATTATTGCATAAAAGGAAGTCTGTTTGATGCTTCAACAATGACAAATAAGTTTGTCTCTGTGACAGGGAATCTGGAGTCTCGACTTGCCGTTGTGCCCTTGAAGTTCAGCCCCAGTTTAACCTACTACTCCACAACTCTGTTTGCTTCAGAGATTTTGATATGTTCAAAGACTTACTTTATAGTCCAGTCCTTGGGGAGGAAGGATAACAACAAATCGAGTCTAATTTTAACACTTCACTTGCACTGCTACGGAGACATTGAGCCATACCAATGAGATTAAGCTTATCGAAATATCGGTGTAGTGAGCAACTGGGGAGTAAAATCCCGCGTGAGGAAATTTTCTAAGATATTTTTGGATGTTCTGCCTGTATGGGAACTCAACACGGATTATAATACTGAGCTTCACATCTTGGAGGATTTTGGGGTGGGGGGTAAAAGAAACAGAGGACAGCATGTGGGTCTCAAGGGCATGTAGTGTACCAGCATTGCAAGAATATGATAGAAGAAGAGTGGCTAGCTGCTCCATGATTATATAGCAAACCACAGAAACCATGTGATGGCATGCTGTAGTGTGTCGTTGTTTGCAGTAAAGTGTACTTACCCCACCTCCCTGCTCTATTTTTTCCAGAGACATCAGTGCACCAGCCATTTTGGTTTTCCTGTTTATGTTGAACTTGACCTCTGAACCCTGACCTCCTGCATAACCTTGGTAACCATTTCATTTTTATTTGATTCAATTTTGCGTTTGTTCCTCCATTTTATCATTGTTTTGCTGGCGGAAAAAGTCATTTGGTGTTGCTTGACATTTAAAAGACTGCAATACTCTAGTAGATTTGAACTGTTTCTGTATTTTTGTATTTTGTTGCGCGTGCAATATTCCTTGCTGTCTCTATATCAACACTTCTCACGTGTTTGTCAAATAAAATGCCTTTGATGTTTTCCTGGATTTATTGCTTTTCTCCTTTTTGTTCTTTTCTTTTATTCAGTGTTGCCACATAAACCCATAATGCGGTATTTGTTTTAGTACCTAGCATCTTCACCATCCCACGCTAACTTGAGGGTTCCCTCCATGCTCTGAAAGATCCATCTAAACACAATCTCTCATTATTGCTTTTTATTTCAGAGCAAACATTTTAGAGCATTAGACTCTGTGCTTAAATGCTGAAGGATGCCCTGAGAAAACAGCCTTTATTGTTGTATATGGAAGATTTGAGTAGTCTTGCAAATTTTGAAAGACACTAGAAAGGATGTGGGGGAAGAACAGAGGATGGTGCAGCCGCAACAAGCTTACGCAGGCATGTATTGTCGTGTCTCATGGTAAGTTAAATGTTTGATTACACAGTACGCTTACCTCTAATTATCACGTCCATTTCTTGTGCAGCCATCATATAATCAAAAATAATAGAATACAAGAGCTGTTGAGTTTATGAATAGATTCAGTTCAATGAACAATCGCACCACTGTTATTTGTACAAATTTGAAAACTAAACTTGTTTCCTGCATTTCTGTTCGAAAGACTTGAACAGCACTTGGAGTCATGCTCTGGAGTTGTGTGCACAAGTTCGCTTCGCTACTGGCTTTGTCCGTGGCCCGTGTGCGGGTCTGCGTGCTCGGGTATTGTGTTGCCTGTTGTATGTTAGGGCCCAGTTAGGCACGAGGCAGGCCTGCAGGCACATAGAGGAATCGCAGAGCTGCCTCTAAAGCTGCAGACGTACTTGCTGTGGCTGTAGAAAAATGGTGTCGCTTGGTGATTTGATGAAGGGCGACCAGCACTGTAGCGCAATCAGGAGCGATTTGTTGTGCGCTTTGTCCCATGCCATCCCTCAGAAATAAGTGAGGTTGTTCCCTGTTCACCAGCTCTTGGTGCCTGCATGAAGCACGCTTCTGCCCTGAATGTCCTGCCAGCTGCCTGGAAGTGCTCACCAGTCCTGACCTTTGACAGCTTCCCGTTCCAAATGGCCACAATGAGAGGAGCGTCGCTGACAGGGCACCCCGACTGTTGTCTCAAGATAACCGGATCACAAAGAAGGTCGAGAGCGCCGCCCGCCTATGGCTATTTATAAAATGATGGGGATGAAGTGTTTGATGTGGGCCTCGCTGGTACACCTGATGCTTGCGTGGCACAAAGCCCGCTTGCAGGGATCCAGTCTGCATGTTAGCGCAGCAGGTGGAGCAGATGGGTCAAGTGGGCTGCACGCGAGAATTTTCTCGAAGCCCCAAGTCCTTATTGCTCGCTGCGTTGTTGCCTGCTCGCGTCCCTTTCGCAAACCGCTCCGAAACGAGTCGCCCTTTTAATACGCGACTCCCTCCACAGCCATCTTGGAGAGAGGCGCATCACTGAGGATGCCATAAAGTCACAGAGCTGCAGGAGTGTGCACTAATCAGTACCCAGAGAAGGTAAATCACAGAGATCAATCTGTCTTCTCGCAGGTGAGGGCTTATCCACCAAGCCCTTTGATACCTCTGAGCTGTGGCTCCGCACAAAAATAAGCAGTTTTAAAGTTCTGTGAGAACTGAAATCTGGGGCAATGTTAGATGCCATGTATAGCATTCACTTCTGCTGTTTGTCCATGTGTTCTGAGAACCCTGTGTGTGTGGAGGCTTTCAAAATGTTCTTATTTCTGCCAAGAGCTCTGGTTGGTTAATGGAAGATCACCTGTTTTAACTCAGAGTAACAGCCTTTGTAATAATTTCTTCTTATGGCAAGTTTGAAGTTGGAGAGCCATAATGGTGGAGCGGGGAATTATGCAGTGAACGTGGAGTAGTTTTGTGGCTATCTTGTAGTTATGAGATCATGAATACAAACAATTTTGCAAGTTCAGAAAATATGGTGGGGGTTTTAAGGGACTGTAGGCTGTAGGGTCCATGGCCAATGATCTAGCTCTCCAGCTAAATTAGATAAAAAGATCATTAAAAAAACATTGTCCGTTTTCTAAGTCCAGTTCCCACATCACGACTGAGGGAAGTCTGTCGATTATGAAATATTCATTTTTGCAAAGACCCGTTTTTTTGTGATAAGTTTGTTCTTGCGGGATCCCAGAGCAGTCGAGGCTGCTGTAATCTTCTCACATCAAAGATGCTCTTCTTTTCTGGGTGCATGTAGTCTTTAGAAGTGCTGGTCATGTTCAATCATTAATTCATACAGGGATATGAAAGTATGTCTCAGACAAGAGAAGCTCGCTCATTAAGAACGAGCCTTATATTTGGTACCAACAATTTCCTCGCTTTTCTCTCCAAGATGTTGCTAGTGGGACTTTGAAATGCCAAATCGTAACTGAAACCACTAGCACTTATTTGACAGTTAACAGTGTTGCTCTGTATTAGCCTTTCATTAGATGTCAGTTAATTACTTTTTTGGAACCATTTGTTTTTGAAGCATAGGTGTTAGTTTTCTAATATGTGCTGCTCCCACTGGAGCTACACTTTACACTACATATTACACACTCATGTAATGGCCATACAACATAGTCTTTTAAAGTCATGTAGACAATTCCTTTTCTGCATATGTTTTCACTTATTTACACTACACATGTTTGATTCCAGGCTCTGGACCCTGCATTGAACTTATCTGTGATGGATGGATGGATGGATGGATGTCTTATCCTTATCTGTGGATCTCTGGACTTGAACATGTTGAAATTCCTCTGTAAGGATTTGCTGAAATATGGACAAATAAAACCTTTGTCTTGTTGTTTTTGCTGCATATTATTTTTGTGTTTTTATTTGTAGAAAATAGACATTCATATTGATGAAGGAGGGGGGTGCAGTGGTGCGGTAGGCTTGGCCAGGGCCTGCTGTGTGACGGGTCTGGGGTTCAAATCCTGCTTGGGGTGCCTTGTGGCAGGCTGGTGTCCCATCTGGGGTATGTCCCCTCCCCCTACAGCCCTGTGACCTGTGTTGCAGGGTTAGGCTCCGGTTCCATGCGACCCGCTCGGGACAAGCGGTTGTAGACATTGTCTGTGTGTATTGATGAAGGCAGCAGTAGTGAAAGTTATGGTCAACCCAGAACTGGAAACACTGAAATACAAGGTAAAAGCAAAAAGTCTGCAAGAATTTCCTTGTGGGGGATTTGATTTGTAAACTGCATGAAAAGCATTATTTTCACTAGAGAGAAAATTACTTGAAAACTCCATATACACACTGGTCTGTCTGCATACCTCTAGTATTCAGTGCCAAGTTGATTCAGCTGCCTTAAAGCAGAGGTGTAACAATATACATCATATGCATATAAGTAATTTTTATTCTTTGTGCAATGGGCCAGACCTGGATAAAGTGTATGGTATTTTTCATTAATGATGATAAAGCTTAATTGATATGTTTTATGTGGACCAGTTGAAAGATGTCATTAAGATGGTGCTGTTGAACTGTCCCATACAGTTGAATTAACATGGTATAGCTTTGCTCTCCCATACAACATTATTAACATGGTACAGTTAAGTTGCCCTGTATTGAATTATTAACCTGGTGCAGTTGAATTGTCCTGTATTGTATCATTAATATGGTACAACTAAGCTGCCCCATACAGAGTTATTAACATGGTACAGTTTACATTCATTCATTCATTTAGCTGATGCTTTTCTCCAAACTGACTTACAGTGTTAAGGTATTTACAATGATTTACTCAACACAGCGAACACAGTTTCCATCACCTCAAATAAATGTTACTGCTTCTATTTTACCACTAAACAGTATTGGAGTATTCTTATGTGGAGCATCAGGTAGGATTCTGATGTTCACCTGGCACTTTTCTTCAAGGCAACTTACAATTATTTACCCATTCATACAGGTGGGTAATATTACTGGAGTAATGTAGAACAAGTACCTTACTCAAGAGTACTACAGCCAGAGGCAGGAATTGAATGTGCAACCTTTGGGTCTAAAGGCAGTAGCTTTAACCGCTATGCTAGCAGCTATCCTCTTCATTGAGTTCTGCCATGGAGTATCATTAACATTGTACAGTTGAGGTACCCCATACAGTGTCATTGATGTACAGTTATAGTACTCCATAAGGTATCATTGAGGTGGTACAGTTGCAGTGTAGCGGTGGCTCTGCACACGTGTGCTTTTGATAAATGGCATTCTCTCCCTCTGTCCTTTCCCTTGTTTTAAGGCACTTTTTTTAAAACAAGTGACGCTGCCTACTGCAAGTGTGCCACCCGATTGCTTCTAATCAGCCAACTGTTGTCATGGTGACCTTTGAGACTGATGGATGGTATGGCATCCTGCCAACAGGAACCGCCACAAACAACGAAACAGAAACAGGTTTTTGAGCTCAATAACCCCAAACAGCCCAAGCAGAACCCCCTTAGTATTTAACACAAGAAGCAGAGACCAGTCAGGATACTACCTTCTCCTTGAGTTCATACTGTAACAAGCTCATAAGGTTATAAACCTCAGGATGATGGTACTTATTTATCAGGATAGATTTTGTTGTTCTATAATACAGCTGACATTTATTTAGCTGATGCTTTTTCCCCCCCCAAAGCAACTTACAGTTAGGTTAAGGTTGCAATTATTACAAGCTTACCAATAGTTACCCCTCTAATAAGGTGGGTAATTTTACTTGGGCAATTTAGGGCAAGTACCTTGCCCCAGGGTACTATAGCCAGAGGTAGGATTCAAACCTGCAACCTTTGGATCCAAAGACCATAGTGCTGACCATTACACTACTATTAGTCCCCAGAAGTAATAGAGAATGTTGTGCAGGAACTCAGGAAATACCTCAATACCACACTTAGTTTTTGTCACCAAAAGAGTTTTGTTCTTTAAAAAAAAAATGAACCCAGTTGTTACTGTTCCAGTCCAGAAATGGCATTCCGTGGTTCGCTATGCCATGTTCTGAGGTTATAAGCATTGTGTACTGCTTTCCAAATGGAATCTGCATCTGCAAATACTACATAATGAAATATTTAAAAATAAAACAGTCTGAAGAGTCTTCCCTTATCACCCCGGTTGCATTTTGGATTTTTTAGATAGTATTCAGAAATTTGTTCTAATTTTTAAAATGAAACCACATGAATGGTCCTGCACAAGGGCATATATTCACAATTAGTGAACACTCCAAAGTGAGAACAATAATTTGTGTGTGTGTGGAGAGAATATCATTACTTATTAATATATCCAGTTTTTCTCCAAAGCAACATACAATGTAAGATCTGTATACTAGGCTTCGTACAGTTATTTACTCATGTTATACAGCAGGGTCATTTTTACTAGAGTAATTCTGAAAAAGTACCTTGGTCAAGGGTACTCAGGCAGGAGGGGGTTTGAACTTCGGTCCTTCATGTTAAAGTTGATGGCTTTATTTTTTTTTCTACATTTTCGCTTTTTGCCGTACATCGAATGTGCATGGCAGAACTTAACTATGCAAGGTCAACCAACTGGCCACTACAGACATTGTGCTTAAAAGATTAGAGAACTGGTTTCACGGGATGGAGTTAAAGGGGACATGCTCACTTCATATTTTCTTTTGGCAGTGACCAGAATGTTGAGAACCTGAGTACAGTATCAATCAAAGCCCATAGCAGAAAGCTGTTTGTGACTTGAATGTAAATGCTGCAAGCTGAAAGCCTGTGCATGCATTAGACGTTCAAAGGGAAAGGTGAGATCAGAGTGCTTCCACCTCTCACAACCATCCATGAATGACCTTTGAGTCCCACAGCAGACCTGCTCATCTCAGTGCTGAGCTCCACAGCAGTCAGGCTTCATACACAAAGTCGACCACAGCGTGTCTGAGCAATGTCCAAATGCAAAATGTAACATTTAAAATTGAGTGTTTGTGATAGATGTAAAAGTTTGCTTTGAACACCATTACGAAAGGACCGAAGCTTTTCGGGATGGATTTTTGTTGATGGTTTGCGAGGTTTTAAATTTAGTTAGGTCTGTTGCAGAATTTTTTTTTTTTACAGTTATTTTCTGGTTCGTGCCCCAATTTCATCTCCAATCCAAAGACCTATGTTTACGGTGAGCTGCTGACTTTAATCCATCGGTTTCGTGTGTATGTGTGTGTTTATGGATGTATTTATGTATATGTCTGCATGTGTGTGTGTTTCATTGCTCTACTTTATAGATGGGAGAATGACTGTAGGGAGTTCAGTCTAGTCTCTCTAGCACTGTAAGTCACCTTAGATAAAGGTGTCAGCTATTAATCACTTTGTCATTTGGAGAAAAGCATATACTAAATGAATAAATGTGAATAATAAATAAACATTTATTCAGCTACTTATATGATGTATATGTATTTGTTTAATAATTTTGTATTTGAAATTTTATAATAATGGATAACCCTTTATACAGCTGTTTGTGTGATATATACCGGTTCATATGCTAGAATGTGACAAACAGCTCTACTTTGGGATTGTGTGTCTACATCCAAGTTTCTCATTCTATCGATGTAATGCGCTTTTTGTATTTTTTTTCTGATATGTATGTCGCTTTGGAGAAAAGCGTCTGCTAAATGAATAAATGTAAATGTAAAGATAAAAGTGCAGGACTGCTCAGCTATCAGAAAGCATGTGAAGTCCAAATGTTGTCCTCGTAAACGCGAAGAAACACTCCATGAGACAAAGCAAGGATATTAAGTGAAGCTCCTCGTGAAGTCTAATTCCTATAACTCGAAAGGGTTTATCTCGAGGGGTGACTGTGTATGTAACGTGGAAAATTACTGTATGATATTTAGCTTTTTCCAAGTCGCAGTGCCAACAAAATATCCATCTTTTACTTTTAAACTTATGCTCTCGCCAGCAATACCGCAGGCCGCCATCTATCCTCAGGACTTAATTAAACCCAAACCGTGGAAAAGATGAACACCCTTCACAGTATCTGATGACTGATGCATGGCGCCTCATTACCTGTCTGGGTTTGAGAGTTTGGACGTGCTTGTCATCAGACCAATCAGAAATTAGATAGTACGCGACATGCGTAAGAAGCAGGAGGGAGGCCAAGGGGCGGTGCAAAGTTCCAGCCTGTTACAGTCAGGTCAATATAACACCTCATTATTGGGGTGTCAGAGAATTTGTGAACTTTCTGCTTCATCTAACAGTCATTTTGCAGGATAAGCACAGTTCTCATTTGCCCATGTTAGGCATTTTATTAGAGAAAGGGAACCAGACAGGAATGTATAGAATAAGATTCTCAGTATTTCCCCATCACCCCGTTTGGTGATGCATGTGGAAGGCTTGCTCAGTTACCCTTCCACTACAATGAGCACACCAAGCTTAACTTTAATGGAACAAATACTTTGTGCATGAGCCTCTATTAAAAACCATTGTACTTGAGAAAAAAAAAAAAAAATCTCGCTGGAAAACAGTGGGGAAAAAAATCAGTATTTATTCTTTGTTATTTGGTAGCAGTGCGATATATTTGTAGTCGAAAAGCAGGCAGCTTGGGAACTGTTTTCAGTCAGTTCTTTTATGTAGTGCGCAAATTGAATGTTAGTTAAAAAGACGTCTTTCTGCTTGCTTTCAAGTGTGTGCTCCTCCAATGTGTTTTTCCTTGGCTGCTCCTCTTTGAGGTTTACCGATGACCTCTGCAATTTATAGCATGACACAATAACTTTATGTCTAAGCAAAAGGCTCAAAAGGAAATAATTGAAAAATCCATGAATAACATCTTTGAATGTGAAACATGGGTCTATAAGACAGTATCAAGGAACAATTACTGAGCACAACAGAGAAAAGCTGGGGAAAAATCACAGAAAGCGTGTTGCGATAAAAGCCAAACATGCAGAAAGCAAACAAGAAAGGTCAATACGAACCCAGGCTATAATTATGAATTGAAAATTGGCCAACAACTCGCTAATTAGACCACAGACAAATTTCCTTTCTGTCCCCATGGTTCTGTTGGTGACCAGCATATTAATCTTGGAAGAGAGTATTTGGGGGGTGAGGGGAGTGAAAACTGGGATTTGTTTGTTTAGTTTTTTGTGCATGTGCTCCATTCCTGTGATTCCCTGGCTGCTCCTCACCTGGACAAGTGAGACTGGGGCGGTGGAGCGGTGAATCAGGAGGTGCCAGGCATGAGGAAGCTGCAAACAAGCCCCAAAAAGTCTGTCCAAGTGAACAGCTAAGATGTTGTCTCTTGAAGAATCATGTTGGTATTATTTACATTTATTTATTTAGCAGACACTTTTCTCCAAAGCGACTTCCAGTGAACTCTATGTAGTGTCATCAGCCCACATACCTTATTCACCACAGTGACTTACACTGCTAGATACACTACTTACACTGGGTCACTCATCCATACATCAGTGGAGCACAGTCTCCCCGTCACTCACACACTATGGGGGAACCTGAACAGCTTGTTTTTGGAGTGTGGGAGGAAACCAGAGCACCCAGAGGAAACCCACACAGACACGGGGAGAACATGCAAACTCCACACAGACTGAGCAGGGATCAAACCCATACCCTTTAACACTCCCCACACACTGTGAGACAGCAACACTACTTGCTGTGCCACCATGCCAGCTTGATAAAGGTAAGATTATCAGTCATACTCTCTGATTCGGGTACAACACATTGTTTGAGGATCCCATGTGACAGATTTTTCCCAGTCCCAGGGAGGGCCCTGCTTTTGTACCCATGAGGAAAAACTTCCCCCCAGTTCAATTTATTTTGTTTTTGTATAGCACCCTTCCCAACGGGATGTCTAAAAGCAATTAACATAACACTAATAAAGGAGACACACTAACTATTAATGACAATGAATGGCAGTTTGACACATATGGAGGAGAGGAAACAAAACTTCAACATTAGGAAGTTTGGAAACAGAAATAAAACTTTGTGGTGTCCAAAGCCAGCTTGACATCCACCTGGGCATATTAGCATCAAAGAATTAGGAAAACAGTATAATGAATGGTCAATGAGCTGGTTTTCATGAATGACCAATGAATTGATTTTGATGAATGATGAATGAACTGATTGTAGAGTGGTTAGATGGTCATCCAGGCATGCTCTGTTTGATCAGCAGGTGATGTTCAATGGATCAGGAGAAAGAAGCAGCGAACACTTGTAGTACTCGACCTAGTGAATCAGAGGGAGGAGAACCGGTTCATAAACTCAACCCGTTCCAATGTCTGATTTTTCACTTATCCGGTTCATTATTATTAATACCAGTTATTGTTTACCACTCCAGATTTTGATTTGTCTGGTCTGCGACATCTGATCTAGCCCTGTGATATTTGTTGAGACCGCATTTGAAAACTGCAGAGACTATTAAAGTATAAATCAGTGTGATTCCATTTCACTGTGCATTATAGGCTTACCTAAGCAACAAAATGATCATTTTCTAATGATGAGAAGGAGTTCGCTAAGGCCCTGATGTCACACGTTTAGCACTTGAGCTGCATTGTGCTCTTTGCCACCACCACTTTCTCCTTAGCTGACACTTTTTCATATATAGTGCTAGCCTTTCATTGATCGTCCTGTCTAGCCTTCTCAAAAACAACATTTAACAGTGGTGTATGCAACGTGCAAGAAAAAGGAGGCAAAGGTAACCTCCTGCCCCAACGTATGTAAGACGTTCACGATCTGTTTATGTTTTTTGAAATACAGACAGATGACTGATATTTAATTATGATGCTCATGTCACAAAATTTTTTTAGGCTCTTTAAATCGAATGAATGAAAGGGGTGTGGTGGCATGCCGGGTTCGGCCAGTGCCTGCTATGTGGCGAGTCTGTGGTTCGAGCCCCGCTTGGGGCTCCTTACAACGGACCCTTCGTCCTGTCCTCTGTCCACTTTGTCCTTACGCTCTCTGTTGCCAGCTCTGGCTCCCCTCAACCCCGCTCGGGTTAAGTGGTTGTAGCCAATGGATAGATTAGAAATCTAATGAACTACTAAATCACGGGTGATTTTTACAAAAATTAAAATGTCTTAAATATGGATAAACCTTTATGCAGCTACTCCTGTAATTTAATGTAAATGTTTATATTTTTTTTTTAAAAAATGTATATCTTACTAGGAATGTGATTAGGAATTGTTGATATTTGGGTAAAGTTTTATGCAGCTACTCGCATGATGAACATTGGTATATATGGTGGAAAGAAACTTACTGTACTTTAGAGTCACGTGTCTCCATCTAAGTGTCTTTTTCTGCTAATGTAATGAACACATTGTATTTTCTATGACATGTATGTCACTTTGGAGAAAAGTGTCTGCTAAATGAATACACACACACTTTCTGAACCGCTTGTCCCATACGGGGTCGCGGGAAACCGGAGCCTACCCGGCAACACAGGGCGTAAGGCCGGAGGGGGAAGGGACATACCCAGGACGGGACGCCATGACGCCAGTCCGCCACAAGGCACCCCAAGTGGGACTCAAACCCCAGACCTACCGGAGAGCAGGACCCGGTCCAACCCACTGCGCCACCGTGCCCCTTAAATGAATACATCTAAATGTAAATAATGTTTCGAGTAATCTTTCAGCACCCATGTGTTTTCTCCCAAATTTAAGTTCACTTTCTTCATTTGTTGAGAGATTAAAAATGTTGCCAGCCTTCTGCAGAAGTCATCTTGGCTATGAATGGATGGTTGTATAGCTCTGTAGATACAGTTTGACTTCCCCGCCCCAACCACCACTGCTGTATTTGACAGGCAGGCATCAGAACAAAGTGTTTTACAGCTCCCAGTGAGCTCACACTGACATGATGCACATGACCTCTAGTGCTGGATGATAAATGGCTGAAGAGGCACGTCCCCTTCATCGTATCCTCACTCGTTTCTTGCATTGTCCTCCTCTGTCTGAATGGATCCTCTTCACAAGGATGTACGGGGCTGGGAACCTCCAACAGAGAGAAGCTCGTGCACCTGTGTACACATCTGGATGTTGCAAAAAAATACTTTTACTAAATTACATGGTCTAAAAAACGAAATATTTGAATTACAAAAAACCTGAAAATATCATATTTAATATATTTTGTACCCACATCTGTCATTTTATGAATTCAGACATGCAATTAATAAATATGATGTAAAACATATTTTTTAGATGATTACAAGTAAAAGGTGCAGCACAGAAGAACCAGTATAAAGTGGGTTGTTAGGGCGTATTGCTGAATCAGTTGTCTGTGTGGAGTTTGCAGGTTCTCCTGTAGTCTCTGTGGATTTCCCCCCGATTCTCCGGTGTTCAGGTGGATTGCTAATGTAGAGTGTGATTGGGTGAGTGAGTGTGTGCGCACGAGGCCACCCTGCGATGGACTGGGGTCCCCTCCAGGGTGTACCCCCCTTAGCCTTGCAACACATGTTTCGGGATAGGCTCCGGACCCCCGTGACCAGGAGAAGCGTGAATGAAAATGGATTACGGGTAAGAAAATGTGCAGTATTACTCACGTTTTTAAAACCCTTTCTAGAAGTGTCTGATTTGTCACTGGATTCTGGGACTTTAATAAAATTCCAGCAAGAGTCTAATAGCTTGTTTTGGTGACCATTTACACACATATACGTACATAAATGCATTTATAACTAGACACACATATATATGTATGTCTCAGTGACAGAAATATTCAGATGGAATTTCCTTTTGATGGGGGTTTTCTGCATATGCTCAACAAGTTCAGTGCAATTTTCAGCCTTCACAACAATAACCACAAGGGTTTCTGCTTCAGCTTCACTAAATTTGCATAACACAAAATCTTAAGGTGATGAGGATTTTTCCCCAGTAAGCACACCCAATTCCATGAGAATCACACATACACATTTTCAGAACCGCTCGTCCCGAACCGGAGCCTACCCGGTAACACAGGGCGTAACGCCGGAGGGGGAGGGGACACACCCAGGACGGGACGCCAGTCCGTCGCAAGGCACCCCAAGCGGGACTCGAACCCCAGACCCACCGGACAGCAGGACTGTGGTCCAACCCACTGCACCACCGCGCCCCCCTCCATGAGAATCTTGCATTTTTATGTCACTGCAATATACTGCGTTATACGGTGTTACTGACAACACCAGCGATGAATGGGACAGAGTTGTTTGCACTGGTATGTTTACGTATACACACACATGCTCCATGTCCACATGTCCGCCCAAAAAAGGATAGGCGTTCGTTATTGCTACAAGAATGGACAGTGACGCGTTGGCTAGATACGTCTCTGTGCCTCACGCATCAATTGGTTCCGTCAAGAAATCCGATGTATTTGTGCGCGGTGCTGCCAACCCCAAATCAAAACCTTATGGATCTGAAATACTGTCCGGCAGAAGGAAGAGCGGCATCTGGATAGGGACCCATAAGCAAATTGTCTCAAAAAACAAGAGCCTCTTTTGTTTGTTGGTACGAGCCATTGTAAGCACAGGCATACAGTTCAGCCCAGTGCTCTCGCTCTCCCCTCTGATTACATTAGTGGCTGCAGGGATTGAGGCTCCTGCCATAATTGGATTCTTGTAAGTGGGATGGAGAAGCTAAACAACCAGATTGCTGTTTGTTTATACCTTCTTTCATACGTTGGTAACGTGCCGGGACTCCTCAAGCTGACTGGGACCCGTTTCACGGCTTGCCAGGCCTAATTGGTTATTTATTCCCAGCATATGCCCCAGTTGTGGCTCTATCCAGCTATTCGAGATTAACTCAGCTTTAATTAGAGCTTCTGAGTCGCGGTGGACTCCGACGAGGGGGTCTTTCAAGAGACGTACCTTTCGCTTGGAACCAGAAGCTTTTGATTCGGCTGCCTGGCTTTGCCTAACATGTGTCTGGTTTTCGAGAAAATTTACCTTTCAGATTTCCCCAAATTAAATGGGTCACAAGCAAGAAAAGATACACACACACACACACACATTTTCTGAACCGCTTGTCCCAGACGGGGTCGCGGAGCCTACCCGGCAACACAGGGCGTAGGGCCGGAGGGGGAGGGGACACACCCAGGACAGGACACCAGTCTGTCGCAAGGCACCCCAAGCGGGACTCGAACCCCAGACCCACCAGAGAGCAGGACCCGGTCCAACCCACCGCGCCACCGTGCCCCCCGAAGGCGAGATACCTGTCACAAAATAAAAAACCGACACGAATGTACGGCTGTTGTGCTGCACACTTCGCCTTCACAGTGTTGAGAAGAACCTGTGAGACCCAGCTGACTGTTGTGCACGAGAAAATCCTGCAGCAATGATCTGTGTTGGTAACGGTCGTATGGATCACTGATCACGGGACAGCTGGTAATGCAGTGGTTAGCGCTACTACCTTTGTCTCCAAAGGTTGCAGGTAATCCCATCTCTGGCTGTAGTACCCCTGAGCAACGTACTTGCTCTAAATTGCTCCAATAGAATTACCTGACTGCATAAATGGGTAAGTAATTGTAACCTTAACATTGTAAGTCACTTTAGAGGAAAGTGTCAGCTAAATAAGAAAATGCAATCATTTGAGACTGCAAAATTTGGTAGTGCTAAGAAAGAAGACCATTAGTGCACAATAGTTAACCTTTTATTTACTCAGTATAGTTCTTTTTACAAAAATGTCTCAGCTCAGTTTAACTATCAATTTTTATTATTTTTTTTTTTTTTGTATGTAACTTTTGTCCGTAAATACAATAAAGCAGGTAAACAATAACAGCAAAAAGTAGGTGAATGCACCAAGTCAGAGGTCTGTGTTTTTTCTGGCTGTATCACTCCCTTCTGCTTCACTTTATAATGTTCATCTATTTCCAAGCTCACGATTAAAATGAGAGGAATTCTTTTGAACAGAATCCTCTTTTATTAGTACAGACCAACAACAGTTAAATTGAATAACCGAGCGTAATTTCCCATTGGCATGATATAATGTGTCTGGGCAATGGTCTGGAATCCCGATTAACATTGTAGAGCTGGTCGGAGTTGGGCTTGGGCTCATTCTTGTCTGGAGCTGCATGTTGATCACTTTCTCATGTGCACATTGAAATATTCTTAACCCACAGCTTATAATCTTCTGCACCTGGAGCATGTTGCTTTCTACAGCTTGCGTTTTTTTTCCTTCTGGATCTAGAGCTTGACTCTCGTTGAAACAGCGGTTTTTCACTTCTCCAGATTGAACATGTTTGTTTTTTCTGTAGTGCAAGAGCTTGATCTGTATAAGAGTCATTTCGTTCTGCAGCTAGAGCTGCCCTCTGCTCTAGATCAATGAATACATATTCAACCTTGCTGTGAGCCGGCGCTGCCAGAATCATCCATCTCCAGACCAAGCTCAGTATTTCTCATCACAGGGTCCAAGGTTTGAAAAGGGGTGTGTTTTGTGCGTTTGTGTGTAGGTGTTTGCTGCGTAGCTCCCCACAGACAAACCTAATTTTCTGTGTCAGTGGGATAGAAAGGAAGCGAAAGCAGTGCGGCTTGATTCTGGTCTCAAAGTGGGCCCCAGGGGAGCTGTCTTTTTACTTAAGGTCACTGGGAAAAATGGGATCCTAGCTGCCTTTGGGATTTTGGGAAGCTAGTCTATGTCAGACGGGGGTTATGGATAAGGAACCCCCACCACCTGTACTGACAGTCTCGAAGTCTATGGCCTTTTCCAACTGTCTTTCAAGGCTACGGACTGACAGGACTTGAGGTTGACGTCTCGGATGTTACACTGTCAAGATGTTAGCTATTGCTGCAAGGTGTTATTGTGGTGCGTTGGAGAAGGCAATAAACAACCTTGCTTCTTGTTGGCAGTTCTGACTGATGTTCTGACTGCTGTTGGTGAGGGGGGATGGGGAGGATGGGGGGGATGGGGCGGCACTTCTGTTGAGGAAATGATTTCACCAAGCCGTTTGTCCCGTTGCGTGATTTGGCACGTGGGAATTCCTGCATGTCGATGTATATCTTGCATCCATCTGACGGGAAAGGAAGACGCCTTCACACTCGGGCTTGCGAGTGTGATATGGACCATTAGATGACATCTCTCACACCTACCTAGGCTTCTTTGGGATTCCCCATTACCACCATTCCAACTTGTTAAATTCTTGCTAAATGGCAAAGTAGCCAGATAATGGGAGTGCTGTGCTACGGTGTTGAAAGAGAATTTGTCACCTTCTGGCTGTTGAGCATAACTGTGTGGTTATATCATCTGCTGTTGTTAAACACGAAGGGGTCAATCTTATGAACTTAAAAAAAATGTATGTAATGAGAGTCCTTTGCACTTGTGCTCACAATGGTGACCACCAGGATTTCCTAGCAAAAAACTGCATCATCATTGTAGGCCCTCGAGTGTCTTTCAAAACGATCGATTTTACCAGTTATATTTGAACAAGCACCAGTAACAGCAGGGGGCGTGGTGGGTTGGACCGGGTCCTGCTCTCTGGCAGGTCTGGGGTTCGAGTTCTGCTTGGGGTGCCTTGCGACGGACCGGCGTCCCATCCTGGGTGTGTCCCCTCCCCCCCCCCCCCCAGCCTTGCACCCTGTGTTGCCAGGTTAGGCTTCGGTTCGCCGCAAACCTGCTCGGAACGTGCAGCTTCAGCCAGCGTGTATGTGTGTGGTAATTATGAAAAGCACTTGAACAAATGTAACGATAATGAGACATTTTTTTTAATTGTTTCTAGTTGGTTGAGATTTATTTTTCACATTTGTGTCCTATATCGGATGTTTAACAAAATTTTAATTTTGGTTCTTCTAAAAGGAAAAACACCAATGCATTTAATTACAAAATAAGGTTAACTAACTGAAATAATCACAGACATCATTTATCACTGGTTTATGAGACTGACCCGGATGGGTTTAGGTTTTTTCAGGCTTAACAGATAGACATCTTTAGATCCTTCAGATGTTTCCATTTCATTCGGATCATTTCTAGCTCCTCAGATAATATATGAACCGAAATCATTTTAGATGTGAGAAGTCAGATTTAAAGTAGGCCTGACTGCGAGGGACACGGAGAGGTACTTCCAGATGGTAGTCCTTCATGTGGAATTTGGTATAGAACTTCACGCAAGGTAGTGGCTTTGGTCCCTTGTAAAGGTCTACGTGCTTTTCTCTTTTTTGTAGGCCCCCGCCAGACTCAGGGACTCTTCGAGAGTGCCAGAGCTCACCTGAGGTGAACTGATTTTGGTCACACGGGTACAGTATCTCATACTGAATTCCCTGCCCCGTCTCCTGTCCTCTCGGCGCTTCGTAGGACTGGGCGAGACGCAAAGTGGGAATCCATCATGTTTTTATCTGCCTGGGCCAAGCAGGGGAGGGGGAAGCCCCCCAGGCTCTGCTCGCTTGCATTCTGCGCACGTTCTTTTTAATGTCCTCAGTAGTTTCAATGCCTGGCTGTAACGTTTAATATGTAGGATAAATTCCATTGCCATATTTATACCCACTGCTTACCAGGCAGAGTACACCCCCAGCTCCCAGCCCTCTGCAACCCACCCTGCAGCAGGGCGATATTGAGGCAGGCGATGGAATGAGATGGCCTCCCTTTCACAGAAAGTCATTAACCCTCCCCGTGGCCCCGTCCCCGGCCCTGGCGAAATCCCCCCGTGAAGCATGCTGCGATGCGCCACGAGGCCCGCCCGTTCCCCTGGTTTTATTGCCCTCATCTCTGTGTCAGCCCTGATGGATTCCACAGGGCGCGAAGGGGGCGGCTCCAGGGCGCCTGACCAGGCCGCCGCTGCCTCCGTCGCCGCCTCCGCCTCCGCACCCAAAGCCTTGTGGGAATGCAGTAATGGTTCACAGCTGCTTTCCTCACTGCTTAGTTTTACATATATTTCCATGAGAAATGTATCTGTGTTCGTGATTTAAAAATATATATATGTATATATGTTTACACACACACAGTCTCAAGCCGCTTGTCCCAAGCGGGGTCGCGGCGAGCTGGAGCCTAACCCGGCAACACAGGGTGCAAAACTTCCAGGACGGGATGCCAGTCCGTCACAGGCCACCGGAGAGCAGGACCCGGCCAAACCCGCCGTGCCACCGCTCCCCCCTGCAGTTACTCTAATCAAGTGTTATTTATGTAAAATGATACTCCTGTTGTTTGTATGGTGATACAAATACAGAATATGGGGAGCTAGTAGTGTAGTGGTTACAGCTGCTGCCTTTGCACCTCAAAATCATAGGTTGAAATCTGCCCTCTGGCTGTAGTTTTCCTCAGCAAGATTCTCACCCTGGAAGTTCCTCAGCTGTAAGAATGGGTAACTTAACATTCTGTGTTGCTTTGGAGGAAAGTGTCGCTTAAATGAGTAAGAAGCTGCTTATTTCTAAGGAAAATAGGGGGAAGGTATTGTAGTATAAAGTTGTGATCCAGTGTAAGTTCTGTTGTTTTCAGTGCTGTACATGCTGTACAGGTTTCAAAACTTGTCGGCAGCAACAAGGTGTTGGCTATTCTGCGATGTTGTGCGAGTTTTTCTGGACTGTTCCGTGCACTAGATTCATAGTTGGGGCCTTGCCATGGGGTTGCGTTGAGAGGACCTGACTTGTTGTGGAGCACCAGCCTGAAAGGTTCACCAAAAACGAGGAGAGACTCATTCTGCTGGGCATAAAGACTTACAGAAAAGGAAAAAATAAACATCCTTCCATAAATTGTTAACTAGGGTTCAAACAAGATAGGGGCGCGGCGTAAACAGCCGACCTGCCCTGGTGACAAGTCCACGGCTTTCGCGGGCCTGTCCCGCGTTCCCCGGTTCTCCTTTCTGCAAGAATGTCGTTTTGGTAGAAGTCCCCCAATACCCCTGCCCCCTCTTATTTTTCAGCGATGAGGTGGAGCAGGCAGGGGTTGAAGGCCAACCAACTACTGGATTGGTATGAACATCAGAACAACCGGTGCCTGCGGCTAAGCGTAGTTTATCTGTAATTGCATTGCCATTAAGCCCGAATATGTGATAGAGGCGGGGGGAATATCTGTCCCGCTGCAGGAACTTCAAAGGCTCCGCGGCCGTCGTCCGCGAGGGCCCCTCGGTTCCGTTTTAGCCGAGGCAGGGCCGTCGGAGAGGCAAGGTCAGTCCTCATTACTGGTATCGCTGTGTACCCTGCCGCTGCCTCCCCTGCCCTTGTTTCAGCAGCACGGGGCGCGATGCTCGGATTGGGGCTGCAATGCTTCTTTCTCCCTTACAAGGAGCAGAGATAAAGTGAATATATTCACGGCCATAACAAAACTGTGCTGTGGCTCTTCGGGCAGAATTTCCCATGATTCCAGAATGGGCGTAATGCGCCAGTGAGTGGGCTCTTTGAAATACTCTGCCGGTGGTGTTCAACCAAAATGTACGAGTTGACAAGCTTGATTTAAGTCGTTGGCCTGGCAAGACCTCTCTTGTCATCTCGGGCTTGTTTGGTCGCGGATGAATCAATATTGATATGCTACGCCTGTGCAGCAGCCATTCCACCAACCGCTTAGTTAGCTTTTGTCTATAAAACCTCTTTTGTCTGCGAAATCTAGACCCCAAGGAACGGACACAAAACAAGTCAGAATGTTTTTCTTCGCTTTAGACGTGTCGGATAACAAGACGCATTGTTTATGTGTGCCGAAAAGGAGACTGATTGCTGGAATTAATGCTAACAGGGTATCGCCTCTGGAGTGGGCCTCATGAAAAGCGTCAAGAGTGAGGCGAGAAGAAGCCCACCTCTCGGGCCCTTTTGTCGCTTGTGCTTATTGAAATGACTAAGGGCACCCAATAATAGAAGGTCTGTCCGTTTCTGTGACGGAAGAGCCTGGCGGCCGACTTCTCGCGGCTCAGTCTGATAACATCACCACTTTTAGCGTAATTAGTCCTCCGGGTGACGGCCACCGCAAGGCTTGTTTATCGGGCCTTGCGTCATTCGGAAACACTTGCTCTGAGGAATAAATACGCGCCTGGTTTTCAGAAGACCCACAAATTCCACGTGAGCCCTGCTTCATTATTCTGAAAAGAGAAACTTGTTCCATTGTGCGCTTTCATCGTTTCATCAAGGTTTAAAGAATTACAACATCAACTGGAGGAGGAAAAAAAACAAGCTATTCATTTAAGCAGAGTTCTAGCACTGGGGACCGGGTTCTTTGTCGTTCTGCATCTGAACGTGAAACACTCTTTAATATTAATTTATTTACTTTTGGGGGATCTGTGTTGCCTTGTTGTGACAGCTATATTTAATTTTTTTTTTGTTGCGAGGCTTTATCTAATTTACATTTATTTATTTAGCAGACGCTTTAATCCAATGCAACTTCCAATGAACTCTATGTAGTGTTACCAGCCCACACACCTTATTCACCGCAGTGACTTACACTGCTAGATACACTGCTTACAATGGGTCACTCATTCATGCATCAGTGGAACACACTCTCTTTCTCTCTGTCACTCACACACTGTGGGTGAACCTGAACAGCATGTCTTTGGACTGTGGCAGGAAACCAGAGCACCTGGAGGAAATCCACACAGACACGGGGAGAACATGCAGACTCCACACAGACTGAGTGGGGATCGAACCCGTGTCCTCTTGTACCACCCAGGTGCTGTGAGGCAGCAGCGCTACTCGCTTTGCCACCATAGTGTCTTTTCTTCTGCTGTGAACAAGGGACTTTTATTCTGTTAGGTGTTCGGAGAATTCTTGTATATCTGCACGATCTCTCGTACCCTTTTTCCACACAGCCCATTGGGTTTTTTAATTTATCTGTGCATCCTGTGCTTTCTTGTGTTAATTACTCAAATGGAGCCACCGTAGCCTTAAAAATGAACAGTGCATTTCTTTACGGGACCCTTTTCTGCGATGTTTATTAACGTGTTCACAAAAGGGACAAAAGCAGTGCCACAGCGCAAGACTTAATGAAAGTTTGTCCTTGATGTGTTTGCGAAAAAGTCCTGAGAATTTTTATAATCTCATCTCATTTTTTCATGGAGGCCTTCAGACGTTCAGACCTTTTGTAAGCCACATTTATACCGGTAGGTAGGCCTGGAGAGTGGCGATTCTTGGCAGTTTGTCGAATACCAGCCGAGGTCTAATGGCTTGTGCTCGGCCCCTGGTTGAAAGTGCATTCCTGTTGCGGGACGTCCCTTTCACACGCACCCCTCCTCATTGGCCCACCCCACCGCACCTCACCCAGGTAGCACATTGTTTGAGGTGACGGCTAACTAGCAGCGGAGCAGGACGTCCGAAAGCCTCCGGGCTGCTGGTTCGTAAGCGTGGCGGGTGACGAGCGGAATGCTCCGAAGGCCCAAGGAAGTACGCGTTGACATTCCCAAGCGGCGGACAGGGTCAATAACGGTATAACGTGAAGGGTATTGTGCACAGTGTGTGGGACTTGTGCCTGTTGTAATTTGGGACAGTAATATCCTCCAGCAGTGTCTTGCTGTGATATTGCTGAAGAATCATTACGCTAATTCGCCAGAATCACCTTCTCCCATCTTTGTAAGCCAAGAAAAAACGAAAAGCTGTGCAATTTTCAACGTGGACATACACGTTTAAGAATACGTTAAGGTCATGTCGTTCACGTGTCCGTTGTACGGATCTGTAACGCGTTAGGCGTATATGGTCCGTGTTGGTGGATGAGTTGGAGACGGTGAACAATGGCAGCATCCTTGGAGCTTCTCTATGAATTAATAGCCACTCGCAGGGCACGGGGAACAGCGGGCTGCTGCTCGCAAGTGCTGACAGAACGGCGCCTTCCGCAGCATTCTTGCTGTGGCGGAATAATTTTGCATTCTCCCATACTTTGTTGTTTTTGTCGAGGTGTCTGTTTTGTCGATGCACCCGGTATTTATGTCCCTCCTGAAACGGTTTGATGGAAACACGAGGCTGACGTTTGTCAGCGCAGCTTTTCTCTGACCGGTATCAATATGGATGACTCCGGTTCGCTGCGCTCGGGGCAGTCGGGAGTGGCGAGCTTTGTGCGTGCTGTTAATTTTTTTATGCATATTATGTATTTCTGTTGCAAGCCTATGATTCACGGTGATCAAATGGAGCGGTTCTGGTCCATGATCGTTGAGCAGCTCCAGCACAAAGCAGGGCCTGGCCTTTCCCATGTCTCAGTGCTCTCTGTCACTGTCTTTCATCCTTTAGGACACTGTTCCTCTTCTCCTCTCTCTCGCACACTCTCTCTGCTTCTCTGTCTCATTTCCCCTTTCCATTTCTCTCATTTCCCCCTGACTGTCGCCTGTTTCCACTTCTCCCTCCGCCCCTGTCCTCGCCGCGTGACGGTGTTTGCTCTCCTCGGCTCAGCGCACTGTCCAGGAATGAAATGAGCAGACTTCAAGGTGAGAAGGGAGCCCCCCTGGGCTTTTGTTATTTCGTTATGCGACCGGTGTCGGCGCTCTGTCCGCCCCCCGCCGGCTCGCCGCGTGGGGACACGTCAAGGGTAGCGCTGGGGACACTACCCCCATGTACACGCACGCACACACTCACGTTTCCTCCTGAGGATCTTTCACTCATTGTTCTCACTTCTTTACTGAAGTCCTTCTTTGTTCTTTCTACAGGGGTCCCTCTGTGAAGAACTTGAGTTTCAGTGGCCTAGGAGTGCCACTGATACTCGAGAATAAACACTCTTTACTCAACTGTTTTGGTTGAACGTTGTGGCTGGTTTGCAAATGCTTGTGAAAATGTCGGTGTGACACAGTTACATTTACGGGAACGATTTTGGTGTGATACAGTTTTACGATGTAGCCACTTTGCACCCGGGTGTTTACTGTAGCAGTCCACTTACTCATTGTTCATATCCGTTTATTTTAAGCAAGGTCGCGGTGGTCCAGAGCCTGTCCTGGAAGCGTAGCATGTGAGACAGGGATTGGACAACCTGGATGGGATGCCAGCCCATCACAGTGCAATCACACACACACACACACACACACTCACTCATACACACTGTGGGCAATTTAGTCAAGACACATGTATTTGGAGAAAACCCGTGAGATCACAGCGAGAACATGAAACCTCCACAGAGACGGAGCAGGGATTGAACCAACTTCCAGTCGCACAGCTCAAGTGCTCTGATGCGCTCATTTTACTTGCTGCCTCCCTCTAGCAGTTTACTGCTTCACTGTTTGGATTCTGAAAAATACAGTACATCATCAGGGGTTCCACTCATGGGAATTGAACCGGCAACATTTGGCTCACAACACATCATGTCCCTGTGGGTGCTGAGGATCTGAAGGTTTCTCAGATAGGGTCAGAGGAATGGAACCTCCGTACAGGAAGAAGCTCAGCCAACACTCACGCGCTTCCTGTTCAGGCGTGCCGCCAGCCTCTCTCCAGCTACTGTACATTTCCCACTGATTCCCTCCAGCAGCAGACCAGACCTAAAGAATGCCCGAAATTTTTCAGCATCGGTCCCTAATGGTTCCGCGCTTTGCTTTGAGCTCTTTTATCGAAGACCCCGGGTTTGTAGTGCAGGGAGTAGCGCCAACGTCTCTGGACCGAGCGGCCAGTGACGTCAACTAGGGGAACTACTTTGCAGAGCAGCGCCTATTAATGTGTGGCCCGCAGTGGGCCAGGAGGAACAGGGCAAAGGAGAGGAGCCTGTAATTGGGTAGGAGGAGGAGGAGGAGGAGGAAAGGAGGCACCCCTCTGCAGCACAGTGAAAAGAGGAGACTGCCAAGACAGCAAGAAACATAAAGTGAGAAGATCTTCACCTGCGGCAGCACCACCAAACTTCTGGGAGGTTCTTTCCTGTTTCTTAAGCTTCACTTTCCCTTGACCTTTATGAAAGCCTGAGAAAAGCATGTAATTGTCATTGAAGGAGATACAAGTGGCCTTCTTACAAATGTGAAATTACACAGGATTTCAGCTGAGATGCGGGAAAAGTGTTCTGGGCTCGGTTGCGTAAAAATTCGTTTGTGCAAATTTTCTGCTTGGTCTCATTATTAGTCTTATTTCAAGGACTCATGGGGAAGATCTTCAGAAGTTTTGGTGGATGAAGAAGCGCAGGGTTGAAATGAGTGACCGTTTTATTTAAGCATGGGAATGAAGGGAGCAGCGGACAGCTTCTGATGCAGCTCCATAAATACGTAACCTCAAAAATTTGTAGGGGGGTTTCTCGGGGTGGAGGGTAGAGAGCTATGGTTGCCCGCTCCAAAAATCTATGTCCAGTTGGTGGGACCGCTGAGAATTCCAAGGACAGACTGATATTTTTCATGTTATCTGACTTCAGCCTACACCAGTCTGGGTGTAGGTTCCTAACCTATTGTGCTGCCCACTATTCCTATGGTAAGTCTATGACTGTTGGGCTCATGTACACATCAGGTACTATTTTTATTTATTTATTTATTTAGGTAATAGCGATGGATAATACTCAAGCAAAAATGAAACACCGACCACCCTGGCGCGATGACGGTCTCTGCAGCGTCAGTATGAACATGGGGAACTTCATCTCCCCACCCACCCCTGTCCTCACTCATTTATTAAAAATGTTCAAATTCTCTGCAGTTTTTGTATTTTAAATTTTCTGAAAGGATCACGTCTCTCTCCTGTTACCGTCAAGAAGTGGGATCGAAGTGTCCGGTTTATTGTGCAGCAGGCGCTTTGCACGTCCTTTTCAGGCAGGTGAGGAGCGACACCCTTATCTGTCGTCATCGTAATATTGGGGTCACGGTTTTGTGGCTCGGCTAATCTTACACTGCTCGTACCTTGCGGTAAAGAATCCTCTCAGATTTGTTCTTATATTACCTATCCCCCCACGCACCCAAACCCCTCCCAGACTGTGCTACAGAATGAATCTTATAGTAGCCCTTCTATGTATAGGTGTATTGAGATCAGTTGCACCCCTGAGAGTTCATACCAGGCAAATTAACTGTGGAAAAGAAATTATCACCTGCTGAGTGAGTTTTATGCTCCTCCCCGCTCCCACACTGTACCCCGCCCCCCAGCAGCTCTATACCGGACATAAAGAAACCATTGAGGGGTAAAATGCCCCCCCAGATCCTCTATCTGGCCGTAGAAACCTGGTCTCCTGTTTAATGGTGCAAGAGCAGATAACCTATTCAGCTGGAAAAGATTAGGAAACCAGAATGTGACAAAAATCTAGAATGAAGAGCTTAAGCAGAACATTTCAGAATCAGTGTCATTTTCTCTTCTGTTCCATTTGCCTTCAGTCAGTAATCGCTAAAGACCTTGCTGATCCTCGAATCATATGGGGAACACCCAGTTGCTAAGTTGGAGAACATTCGTGGAAGAATATCATTGCAGAAACGAGGAGGCGTAGGTCTGAGGGTCCTTGACACTGTTTTTGTGCGAAACCGAATTACACTGGAAGTAAATCAACCACTTCATCAGAATACGATCTGGCTATTCTGGCGAGTTGCCCTGCGGTTATGCACTTATAAAAATTTTACGCAAGTTTTCGCTTTTTGTCTCAGAAGTTGTGGTCACGACTTTCTCTGGTGAGGTTATGAGATTCTAGGCCTTAGTGGGCACAAATTTTAAAGAGTGATCTGAATACCAAAAAATGCCGGGCTCTAAATCAGTCCCAATTTAGGGAGCTTATATGCAGCAGAAGGAAGATGAATTTTTCTGGGAGCATACCCTCTGCAGCCCATGGTGCTGGAGCACGAGGTTAAGCACAGACTCGGAGACAAATCTGACATGGGAACGGCCTCCCTGAACCCTCCCTTCCAGCCGAGGAGTCCAGATCTGAGGGTCTTTTGGCCAAAGCCATTTCTTATGCGTTGCCTATTTTCTTTTTGATTTAGTGAAACAACTCTGCAAGCTGCTGACTTGTCCTGGAGCTCCTCTGTTCTCAGGCTGCATTAATCTTCTGTTTCTCCTCATCATTTGAAGAGTTATTTGACTATGGGCGCGCAGCACATTGTGCCTAAATTCAATCTGTACCTGGGATACGTGGTTCTTTGCCAGATGCTGCAGGTTCCGAATTCATAAACTTGAGTAATGATGGAGGGGTACAGACCCATGTTGACAGCTCCTTTTGGAGCCAAGTCTCTGAAGTAATTAAATGTTACTTCCTTCCTCTCGTGAAGTCGGAATCACCTTGGTCTTGTTTTTTATCCCCTAGTTCATTAGCGTTCTTAAAGAATAATTAACGAGCCCTTAAAATGGGTTTTATGGCTCACCTGCTGTCCCTGGTATAATTTTTGTGATTGCGCAGCAGAGACTGATGAGGAACACCGGCGTTAAGGGCTGACATCGAAAAGAGGTAGTAGAGCACTTTAACTCTGGGGCTTAAGAAGGATGGGCTCTTTCCTCCGTGGCTGCGTATTCCCCTCCATAAATTGCACCTGGATGGAAATCTCCAGAGAAACTTTCAGTTCATGTCGTTCAGGTAGCATGGGAGGAAGGCAGGAATTCCAGACTTCTTCAGAAAAGAAGTAGGAAGAAGTGAAGACATGTGGGCCACTACAGCAGCTGAGCAAAGAGGAAGGCAGATCCTAACATGCACTCCTTCTTCTGCTTGTGCCTCTCATTGGTGTCAGTTCCTATCGATATCGCCGAGTGACAACCAGGGGCCACTGATAGTACATCGGCATATGCGGCGCGTTCGACACATAGAGGCAGGTTAGGCGCTATCATCCAACCGCAGACCAGATGAAGCGCTACTGGTAGATTGAAGAGCAACAGGGTGCGGTGATGAAACCGATTTCGCCGTTCATTCTGTCAGTAGAACATCAGCCGAGTTGCTTATCTTCCAGATAAATTAACACACAGGAAGAGGCATGTAGGAATGGTGGGAAGAGCAGAGATTCAGACCTCTCAAAAGAAAAGACAGGTTGACACAGATGGTTGCTTTATTGATTCTGCCTGACATTGGGAGGAAGTGTTCCCAGCAACACCTTCACCCTCAGATCAGTGAAGAACTGACAGGTGAACGCCAACACTCGATGGCTTGCTCCTGTCAACCTTACATGTTTTAGACTTGGCCTGAACCTTTGGACCTCTGCACCCCACCCACACATGCTCCCTCCCTTTGTTGCTTTGCTTGGGCTTGAGTCTTTCGTTGTGTCTCTACCTTCACAACGGCTCAAGAAAAGGAGCGTAGCAGCAAACTTGATTGTGCGGGGTCTCCGCATTTTCCCTTAGTATTGTTGCCAGCCAGGAGAGATTCACGGAAGTGAAGCGTCTGTCAAGAACATGCAGACTCCTGACAAAGTTTTCATACGGACCTCAGGCGTTCGGATTGGTCCTGGAAGCTGGCCTCAATCTCTGAAGTCCACGTGGTAAACCAAGCTGTCCGTTTTCAGCTCCCCTCCTAGGATACCAAGTCAGCTTGCTGGACCGGACATATGTTTGCAAAGGACAGTCTGTGCTGATCACCCCCTCCGCACCGTTCCCACAAAGTCGGAGCCAACCCTCTAGCAATGTATTTATAGCTGTGATTCACCCCCTTCTCGTGATGTGGCAAGTGTGTGACAGCAACACCACGCAGTACTAGGTCTTGTCCATGAGGTCTAACAAGGCTTCACGCAATCCAGGTCTGGCTCCAGTCAGGCCTATTACCACACTAATGGGAACTGGGTTTTACCTGACTGCACAGCTACCGTGACGTACGGGATGTCACCTCCTGTTTCTGCGCTGCAAGGTCAGCGTGCGGCTGGGGTCCCCACAAGAGGAAAGAGACACGGAGCCTCCGCAAGAAATGTTGGTAATTTAATTCCCGCCGCCCTGATACACGGTCTGATACACATTAAGTCCAAGCAGGAGACAAGATAAAGCTCTTTTCACTGCACGAGGGGTCCCCGTGCTCTAAGGGGAAGGGGCTGTCGCCAGATTCCCGCAGGAGTCCTCTTCTTAGCGTGCAGCCGTGAGCGTATCCCACGAGCTCCGCCGGGGGACCTCGCTGAGTTAGCAGTGCCACGCACCGAGCAGGAGGAAAGTGACAAAGGCGCCCGCTCACCCGCCCCCGCCCCCATTAGGAGGTTTCAAACCGCAAGGATTACGCTCGCAGAGACGAGGAGGTGGAAGAGGAGCCCTTGGCTCCCGATGTGCCGAAACAAAATTGGGGACGAAGACGCCGGAATGTATTTAAGGATCTCGTTTGCATACTTAAGCTGTTCATTTTCTGAGCGCGCAGGATTGTTAAATCTCTTTACAAGCAAATGGATTGTCTGAATTGCAAACATTAAAAATAAACTAATTAGGGAGGCTTATGTAGTATTTGCTTTTCATAAGATGTTAGAATAATAGAAAGGAAAGTAATCTAAGAGTCCCAAATGTACTTTTTCATAAGTATTTTATGTGCATTGCTAATCTGAGGAAATCCATTCCTGACCTGATACAATATGCCGAAATGAAAGATGCTTATCAATAATAGACGGTCTTCTCGCAACTGGCCATTTATCAGAGATTCAGTATTCTGAGATATCAGGATTACCTAAAAGCTTGAATGCTTCACGCACATCAGTGCAGATATTTTTGTTTTTCTTTTTGCTTAATGTATGTGGACAGTTTGAATAATTTAATGTGGAGTTTTAATGCCAAGAAGCTGCAGTATATTCTTTGAGAATGTATGTGCCAGCACGGTTTTATTGTATTATTTAGAAGCTCACTGCCCACAGCACCATCACATGGGGTTTGAATGACCTCCAGTAGATTTTTTTTCTTTTTTTTTTTTTTTAAAAAAAAAAAGTAGAAATTTTAGTTCCTCATCTTAATACGAACACATGGCGATCTGCAACGGAAACACTTCATAGAGCCTTTCCGTAGTAGGAGGTCTACATACTGCTCATCGAAACCATTCTGACCACATACCATAATGATTTCCCACTATTGTTTTGGCCCACAATGTCTGGAAAAGTCTACCACGGAAGCCAGCAGAGCATGAAGGTAGGTTTCTACCCCATGATTTCTCTTCTATTACGTGTGACGTGTAAGACTGTCGACCACCTTCAGGACAGTGAGTAATAACCAAAGCTAAAAGGGCTGTCAGAGCACAGAGGGGAGGATGTAGAGAAAAAGAATAAGAACAGAGGAACTAAGAGTGATGAGAGAGAACAATCAAGATGCTGTCAGAAGAGATTCATTTCAGAACCTTCTGATACTTTTAGTGTTTTTCATGCTTATATTAATCTTTTATGGGCCCCATAAATTCCTTTTAGGACAAAGCAATCAAAGGATTGTTCGTCAGAAATTGTATTTGTTCATGAGAGTGATCAATAGAGGGGATGCTCAAGGAATTTTTTTTTTTTTTTCTTTCCCCCCCCCAGTAACCTTAAAATGTATTTCCACTGTTGATCACAGGAACTAATTTAAGCCAATCAGGTAGACTATGATAGAAAAAAAGTGGTCAAAATGTTGACCCCCTCTTTTCAAATATTTGGTGTGTAATTGAACCGTAGTGGTTGATATTTTTTGAAAAATGGGCAAAGGCCTTCACCTGCCCTTGGCAGCAGTGGGTCACGGTGTTTGCATTTGAGGAAGAACGATCAGAAATGCTGTCTGAAGACCGCAGGCTTATTTTTAGGAGCTCCTCCGCACCTGTTTGGGTGCTATCCGGTGCCTACGGTACACTGTTGTGAAGCGGAAGTTCTTACCTTTATCTTCTTCTACTGTAGCAGGACAGGTTACAGTCTGAAAACTCAAGTACGTAGCCTAAATAGTCCTTTGTCCCTGTTTGTCTCCTCCATACTTGGAAATGCATGAAGCGTTGGAGCTACGTTGTCCTTCACCAGTTCTACTCAGGTCATCCAGAAGCCTTTACTGCTTGAAGTTGGAAAGATGAGTCTGCAACATACTGAATACTAAGACTGCAGCTTTCAGTAATGATCACCATCTTACACATCATAGAGTTTTGTGACTCAGAACAGAGCAAATCAGCAATGTGTTCACAGATAATCCCACCCTGAGGGTCATTTTCACATATTCATTTAGGTGACACTTTTCTCCAAAGCAACTTAGAACATTGAGGTTACCAGTTACTTACCCCTTTAGACAATGTTACTGGAGCAGTTTAGGGTAAGTATGGTGCTCAAGGGTACTACAACTAGAAGTGGGAATTAAACCTGCAACCTTTGGGTCCAAAGGCAGCAGCTCTAACCACATTGCTAGCACCTGTCCCTGTCTTTCCTTCGCTAGCCCACCGGTGCAACCATTTAAAAAGGCCTGACCGTTGGAGGGGCTGAACGCACAAGGGTGTGGCTTTCTTTTGGTATGTATGTTCTCGGTGGTGTAATGAATGCTGGCAGCTGTAATCCTTATGACATGTACTTCCCTCGTATATAAAAAAGCTCTTTCATCACTTTAGTGGGTTCTTGTCATAAATTCCAGATGTAAGCTCAACCTACTGGGAGAATGCTTGGCATTTAGAGGAAGCACGAGACAGAGAGCGGCATGTACTGCAGTGGTTAAGAATATGGATTTGTTACCTGTAGGTCACTAGTTCAAGTCCCACCAAGGTATTTAACATGAAATACAGCAGTGAAATATCTATCTGTATGAATCCTCATTTTGTCTAAAATCAGCCAAGCATGAGAATTTTAATTATATTAAGCTTTCCCTTCCTGCAGACGGGAATACCCCTCATTGCTACACTCGTGTGACTGTGTGTGGGTAGGCAGACGGAGAAACGTGGCTTATTAAGGTCCATCTTTGCTCGGTTCCTAAAGCAGAGGCAGCTGTTTGCTCTAATGCTTTGATATTTATTAAACCTTGGCAGCGTTTCAGAGGAAAAGAAACCACCGAGGGAGAGAAAGAGAGGCTGACATGTATTACAGAAATTATAACAGTAGTTCCGTTGGGGTCGTATTTCCCATAACTGTGTCAGAGAGCAGCAACTCTACAATTCATCCTGAAATCCAAACAAAGCAAGCTGTCTGAGGAGTCACTGTGCCGTAACACTAAGCTGATGTTCAAAATGCGATAACTCGCTTGAGTACAGTATATGACGGTTATCTGCGAGCGCGCGCCCGTGTGTGTGTGTGTAGTTTGGGTGGGGTGTGGGACGGAATGGGGGCCCAGGGTCTCCACTGGTGCTGGTTGAATGTACGTCACGTATTGATTAAAGTGAGACGCTCTCTTATCTGAACTGACACCTCCCTTCAGCGGTTGCCCTCGTTGCTTTAGCTGCTTGAGTGTTCTTGGGCCGCGAGGGCTTTTCTCCGAGATCCACAAACTGCTCATCCGTGATTCCGCTCTAAGATCGGTGCTCCAACCCATCGCAAACGCGGGTCCCGCCGGAGAGGTGAACCGACCAGGATGAAGAATGAAGATACAGTAGCATGTTTATGCCGTTTCCCACTACAATTCGGTTAAAGCCGAAAAAGGAGGAAAATTAGATTTTGTTCCCGTTCTTCCCCTAACCGCTGCGTAATACAAGACTGCATTTGCCCGTGTGTATGGTCAGCGCTAATTTCACAGTGCGAACAACACTTTTCAAAGTTCTTAGTTACGTCAAGAGTGGCCTTATTGTCATTTCATCCACGTACAACAGCACGCACACGCATTTTCTGAACCGCTTGTCCCATACGGGGTCACGGAGCCTAACCCGGCAACTCAGGGCGTAAGGCCGGAGGGGGAGAGGACACACCCAGGACAGGACGCCAATCCGTCGCAAGGCACCTCAAGCGGGACTCGAACCCCAAGCCCACCGGAGAGCAGGAACCGGTCCAACCTACTGCGCCACCGCGCCCCCCTCGACAGTACGCAGTGAAACGAAACTACGTTCCTCCAGGACCATCATGGCGCTACATATAACAACACAGTTAACGACCCAGACTACATGAACTGCGCGTGTACAAGACTTGTGCAAACAGTGCTAAACATTACAATAATTCCTAAGACAAGACAATAATTGCTAAAACAGGACAATAGTTCCAGTGTCAGTCCAGTCCCTGAGTACTGAGGAGCCTGATGGCTTGGGAGAAGAAACTGTTGCGCAGTCTGGCAGTGGGGCCCGAATGCTTCGGTACGTGTAACCAGGCGGCAGGAGGGTGAAGAGTTCGTGTGAGGGGTGCGTGGGGTCATCCGCGATGCTGCTGGCTTTGCGGATCCAACGTGCAGCGTAAATGTCTGCGATGGAGGGGAGAGACTGTCCGCGCTATCCGCTGCAGGGTCTCGCAATCCGAAATCGTTAATTTTTGCATTGGTTATGATCATTTGAGAGGGTGTGGCGGCGCAGCAGTTTTGGCTTGTACCCGCTGTGTAGCGGCTCTGGAGTTCGAGTCCGGCTTGGGGTGCCTTGCGGCGGACCGGCAACCCATCAAGGGTGTGTCCCCTCCCCCCTCGGCCTTGCGCCCTGCGTTGCCGGGTGGGCTCTAGTTTGCCGTGAGCCCACTTGGGACAAGCGGTTGTAGACAATGCAATGTTTAGTTGATGTTTACTGATTACAAAAGTACCACTAGTCTTTCTAGAGTGTGAGTTTTAGTTTGCTAATTTGCAGGTGCTGGAAGGTTCTAGAAGGCACCGGGACATTGTTGAAAGTAGCAGAACATTCTAGAAAGTTTCAGATCCTAAAAGGTACTGGAATATTTGGTGCTTGGAACCCGGTGCCAAAACTTTGCTAATTTCAAGAATGTGGAATATTTTTCTAAAAATTGACATATAGTACGAACCAACACCGGAAGTGTGTTTAATCCAACAAAACCAAATGGAAAATGGGAAGAAAAAAAAAGGACATTATGAAATTTTTCTTAGATTGTGTTATTAGTGCCTGCATTTTTACGAACGTGAATCCTGCTGATGTTATTTCTTCCCGTCGGCTTCAATTGCACCGAATGAGTTAAATTCTATCGTGCAAATATACAGGTCACCCCAGAAAGCGTGTTGCGATGAAGTCTTTACGCACACATTCTAACCGCCGTGCCTTTACTCTGGGCTGGTTGACTTGGGAGCGAAGGCGGTCATCGGCGAGGGGGACGATCGCTCGGCCGTGGGGGGCGGCTCAGAGCAACAGGAGGAAGGACTTTGCTCACGAGGGCAGGTGACTTTTACCCACAGGTGAGAATGAGCGGTGAAAAAAGTGGGTCTCCACCAACAGCTCATGTGCACATTTTAAGATGTATCTTCTAAGTGTGTGGCGTTGCCACCGGATATGTTCACGGAGAGATAGGCTGTAGGAAATATGCTTAAAATTGCACTAAATGCCCCATAAAATTCTCAGCTTCAGATTAGGTGCAATAACCGCTGTGCTCTTATTGACCATATCGACTCTGGAACCGGCGCCAAGTGTTTTTCTTTTTGTTGTGGAGGAGAGGACCCCCCCCCCCCCCCCACCGTCGGTTTGGACATACTGTAGTTGTACGCATGCTCACACACACACACACACACACAGTGACACACGGTCGTCCACGCGCTCATCTTACAGCCCATTGGCGTGGAGCGCGAACGCCGCAACGATTCGGAGAGCAGACGTACAGTATATAGTGCTGGAAATTGAAGTCTGTCCCAGGATGCTTTGTGTTTGGAGAGGGGGAAAAAAAAAAAAAAAACAAACTGATGGAAAGGCAGATAATAGGTTTGCAGTAGCTTCACGGCTCAGTGTGTGTCCGTACGGGGCAATTTCCAGGACGAGGCAGAGCTTGACAGGCCCGTGACAGCCGAGCTCCGAGCTCCGCGTTTCAGTTTTTCATTTTTAAAGCCCTCATACAGCTCTCCGCGCGTTCAACGCTTCATATTCTTTACTTATCATCATCGCCCCGATATCTGTTTCCTGTTTAACGAAACATTCCCAACGCGACCGTGTGGCCTTGTGCTCTCATAAGGGAAATGAGTGCAAGGGAAGAAATTGTACGGCGTGACAAATGGCTGCTTCTTTGCTGGAACACAGGGGGGATCAATTTGTTTTTTTTTTTTTTTTAATTTATACGCTGAGATTAGTTTGTTATGAGGAAACAAATGAAGAGGATGTGTCAGCGGGGCGAGCGTGGCGTTTCCACCCCCCGCCCCAAACGTCACCTTCCCGTCGCCCGCTCGCTCGCTCTCTCGCTCCGCCCTCCTTCGGCGTCCCGTTCGCTCATCGCGCCGCGATCGCTGCGCCGCCCCAACCCCCCCCCCTCCATCCCCGCTCCCCCTCTGCACTCGCTGGCGGTGACCTTGAAGGCTTCCCTCCGCTGTTTGTTCTGAGGCAGAAGTGGGCACTCTGTCAGGATGCGACTCTCAGCCCAGGGGAGCTTCTGCAGCGCCGTAGCCATTTACAGAGCCTCCGTCTGCGGCGAATGACAAATCGCCGCCTCCGTACGGCCGCATAAAACAATATTTAAAGGAGGCCATTTCATAATAGAACCGTTTCGTTGCGTGTGTCGGAGATTGGAGGTAATCCACCTTTAATGCATCGCATGGCGGGGATTTGCCTCTTTCGATCGATGCCTCCTTGTAACGTGCCTGCCGTTGTGACGTTACAGGCCCGAGATCAGAGTGAAGAGCAGCGGCCTTCCTGCGTATAGGGTGTCGCACGCAAGCGTTTGACTCTAATTGTTATTTTGATTTCATTGTCACTTTTGATTTCCTCCAGCTGTGACATATAGCAGTGTCACCTTCTCACTCCCGACTTAATTCCCATCCGAATCTGACGGCGGCGGCTTTTCCAATGAAGGTATTAATACCGATAACGGCGGCGCCGGGCCGACTCTGGGATTATGTCACGTTGGAAGCGTAATAATGATTGAAAAGATAAGTGAGTTCGAGATTTGTCATCGGTCGCGCCGTCGTCGCCGCGAACGTCGAGCAGATGTGAGGATCTGACATTTGGATTTAGTCGTGTCGGATGAACGCCGCGAACACATCCGACGCTGTCATTACATCAAACACTTAGGTCTCGAAAAACTTTTTTTTCGAAAATTGCAACTTGACGGACCCAGGAAGTGACAATAGCTGAATAATTTAGACTCCGATGTCAGTTGTATAAATTTGACTTGGGAGAGTGACTGATGGCGATATGCTGCTCGAGCGAAGGAATATTACGCGTAAGCGCTTCGATATCCTCTTGTAAGTCTGCTTGACCTGCAGCCGATGCGGAGATTTGCGAAGGGAACAATGCGAATCGTATGGTGTCGAACATCGAACGCGCGAACTGCCACGGAACGCATTTGAAGAGCGATCGTCTCCAAACGGCTCTCCGTCAAGCTACGCTTCTTCTAACCAGCTGTGAATGCAGCACCGTGACATATATCGGATGTTTCGTTCTCGTGTTTTTAAAGTACAGCCACTATGTTCCAGTGAGCGGCCTGATGTATTGCAGTGTACGTTTTAAATGGGATTTCCTGTCGTGCAAATGAGTTAATTCTAGTCCGTTCTGTGCAAAACTAGAGAATTAAGAAACGGAGTCTTGTTTCGAACGTGGACACGGATGTAGCAGCGCGTAGATCATACAGAAATCTTAATTACCCTCTATATTATTCTGTCATCTACAGATGTATGGAACTCTGATCCATATATAAAGTCTGCCTTTGAAAACAGGAAACCAAAGTGTATCATCGACAGAACCATGTAAAGTTATGTTGAGCGCAAGTTCTCGACAATCCTCCGACGTCGAGTGCGCGCGTCGGAGGAGATATATTAATCATTCACAAACATTGAGAATATGAATATTGATTAGGCCAGCCTTTTAAATTAACAATTGTGCTCAAATCTGCATTGGACAGAGAACAATCGGAAGTTTCCCTGCAAATATCGCGCCTTTCTATTCGTCGTCGGCTGCTTTTCGGAATGTTGCTGGAGCTCGGACGCTACGGGCTCTGCGTCGACATGTCGCGATGCTGGTAATAACTGGAGCGGCGTTGATGAAGGAGAGAAGTAATGCAGCCGTTGGCATTTCAGCGGGTTCTCAATCCCTCTGGTCTATTTAAACAGTGGAACAGGTGCCTCGCACCTGTGTGTGTGTGTGTGTGTGTGTGTGTGTGTTTGTTTGTGTGTGTCTGAGAGAGCGGGAGCTCTTGCCCCTTTGCTTCTGCATCTCATAGAATCCCTCCAGCACATTCCTTGTACCGCCTTGGTAACCGAGCCCGCGCGATGCCGGGGCCCCGTGTCAGATGGCCGTCCCCAGGAGTGATGCTCATTTTGCATATGCTAATGAGCCGTGTAACACCGAGATGAAGGTAATGGGATGAAATGGCACCCTGGGCCAAGGTAGACTTGCCTTTCATCACACACCGAGTGCACTAATTAGGAAGGACTGTCCTGCAAATAATTGTTTTGCCGATGTTGTTTTCCGTTTGTTTTCATTTATTTATTAAATTTTTGCACTTTATTATTTGGCCAAGTCATAACAGCTGCAGGGGATTGTCTTTCTCCGCTGCCAGTTAATTTCTTTTAAAAACACAAAGGCTCAGGAACAACAACAACACAAAATTATTCTTGCAAAGTACAAAGAATTAGAAGAACTTCTGTGCAGCGTGTTGAATGCAGAAACATATGGTAGGCTACATATGGTAAGAAGTGTGTCTCATGTACCTTTTTGCATCTTGCAGTTAGCGCTGTTTCCAAAGTTCCTTAACAATACACGTTTAACATTGCCCGCAGGTCACTTTCCATGTTGCAGTTACAAGCCGAGCCGCTGGATGGCGCTTCTTTCGGCTACGCGGCGCTCGTGCGTTGGCTTCCGTCGGTTCGCTTTTTGAGTCTCCGGGACGGCGTGTACAGAATCGCTGCGCATCCGGAGCGGTTATTATGAGGCCTTCTGCACGAGAGGAAGGAGAGACTCAGGGACGAGTTCTTATCTTGTCATGTTCTAATTCATTACCCCAACTGCACACTAGAAATTGATCCTCCGTTGTTCCCACTCGGTGCTGGGAAGGGAAGGGGATTCCTAAAAGGTAGGTTTTAATTGCATACAGGCAGTAAGGAATTATGCTTTACTGACCTCCAGTTAAATTGTGACTTCTACATCTAATTAAGGTAATGGGAGACACGAGAGGGATGAGAATGTAATTTAAAGCGGGCAATCAGATCTCGCGCTTCGCCTTCGACGGAGCCGAATTGGTCGGCGTTGCCGCGTCGCGCTGGACGCAGCCTGGCGGACGGACCGGCCGCGGCGCACGCCTTGCCGAGTTTCCTAATTTGCATATCCATTGATCTCATTTGCATGTTTCCCAGCAATGGTGGCTCCGCTCGGATTTATTTGGTAGAGGTTAGGCTCAAGGTCAAACGATAGAGGGCCGCACTTTGAGCGAGCGTGGTGATCCATGAGATGTTTTGGCACATGTGCCGCATGTATTGGGGTGACAGACAGGCAAACAGCTGCACAGCGCGAGCTAAGCCAATTATACCACAATTAGAGTATGCTATTTTAAGTACCCCAGCAGAAGAGCCATTTTCATATTTTCCTACAGGCACCGCAGCCTTACACCCGGCTTATGCATGAGTCATCTTTTCAGACGAGGCAGAAAGATTTTGTGGCCCGGGTTTGTGTGCGTGCGTGCGTGCGTGTGTGTGTGTGTGTGTGTGTGTGTGTGTGTGTGCGTGGGTGGGGGTTGATGCGGGTCAGTGTGCCAGTTGCCTGTCGAGAAGGTCATGTGACCGGTTCTTTGCCCGCGTGCGCAAAGTCGGAGGTTTACGGGTTTCGGTGCGACCGCAATCTTTGCAATATACATTAAGGCAGCACCTGTCTTGGAAACGGCCGGAATACCAATACCGCTCTCCACGTGGAGCCGAACGTGCTCCGCATGCGCGACGCCGTGCGGCGTTGGCAGCGGCCGAGCTCGGGGGACGGATGCTGGCGCGAGGAAAAAGCTCGGGCTCGAAAAAGGGCGCGTGTGGCTGTCAGAGGTGAAACGGCAGCACGGCGCATGTTCTTCGGATTGCGTCCTGCCGCGTTTGGGGAGAAGGACCGCGTGTCTCCTGCTGCAGGAGCGCAGCATGTCCAACAACAGCCCCTTTGATGAAGAGCTAGCATGCTACCTCGGAATATCGATCTACCTAGCAGGCCGGCTTAATAGCTGGTGTGAAAACACACGTGGAAGAGGCTGTCTTGCCCTAAATGGATGAGGAGGGCTGTCTTGGCGTTGTTGCGCTTGCTCGCCGTTGGTTCCTAGAGGCTCATCTCAGGAGTTTTGAAATTGTGTATGACACCATCTCGCAGCTCTCACTGTGTGGGGCTCCTGAGAACATTCACAGACTTCACCAAGGTGTGCGGTCGCATCGTGAATTGTTAATCACACGTTGGAAATTTGACCTTGAAATGAGGGTTCTGACTGGACAGCCCCTTTAAGAAGACCTTAGCTCATGTGCTAAAACACATTTACATTTGTTTAGCAGACACTTTTGACCAAAACAGCTTCCAGTGAACTCTGTGTTGTGTTATCAGCCCACACATCTTATTCACCACAGTGACTTACGCTGCTAGATACATTACTTACAATGGGTCGCTCATCTATCCATCGGTGGAACACACTTTCTCTGCATCACTAACACACTATGGGGGAAGCCGAAGAGCATGTCTTTGGACTGTGGGAGGAGACCAGAGCACCCAGAGAAAACCCAGGTAGACACAGAGACAACATGCAAACTCCACACAGACTGAGTGGGGATCGAACCCCTATCTTCTCACACCACCCAGGCGCTGTGAGACAGCAACAGTAGTAAGTATGCACCCATCACCCAATACAGAGTTGCTTTGGTTATGCAGTTGTTCTCTCACTTGGTCTTCAAGAATTTCCTCTCCTGATCTTGGTGAAAGGACCCCATCGGCAAATGACGAAGTTTTCAGTCCACGAGTGAACTAAATCTGGGGTGAAACGCTTTCAGCTGTACGAACCGATGAGGCTCCCGCTCGGATCAGTACTAGACCCAGCGGATGAACGCGCGAATGGCTGCGAGTACAGGCCGGGGGTGCTTCCGATACCACCGTCTCACTGCTTGTTTGCGTGAGATCCCGACTTTCATTTGGTACTCTGTTCGTCTTCATTTTACTTTCATCGTGAGCCCAGTAGAGATTTTAGAAAGCCTTGTGGTGTTCCCAAAAAGTCCTCACTCCAGCCGCTGATAAACTGTGCCGTGAGTTTCGTCAACTCAGTCGGTTGTGTCTCCGTTTTGCATTTTGACATTCCGATTAAATTATGTCTGCTACATGTTTACATTCTTTAAACTGCTGTCAAATAAATAAGCCGTTAAAAATGTGCATTGCGCTGCTCTTCCTGTGCGTCTTTGAAAAATCTTGTGAAAACTTGTACTCCGCTAATGGAGTATCCATACGAATGTATGTCTGTATCTGCTTCAGTAACATCACACTTACACTGGTAGTCATGAAACAAGTTTGATAAGTTGTGTGTTATTTATGAAGGTTAGAACATTGCTATTAATTGTTGTGTGTGTTTGGTTCCTCTCTGAGTAAAAGGTTGTCGGTCCAGGAACATGTTAAAATATTTCCCGTAATGAATAATAGGAATATTTTCCTGGTTTCCCAATGTTTGTCGAATAGAAATATTTTGAAATAGATTTGAATAAATGGAGATGAGTGTTTTTCGCTGTGTTCTGCGTAAGGATGTGATGAAACTAATGCAAAGGGAAAGCTGTAGATACATTTACATATTTACATATAACTTATTTAGCAGATGATGCTTTTCTGCAAAGCAACTTCCAATGAACTCTATGTAGCGTTATCAGCTCACACAACTTATTCACCGCGGTGACTTACACTGCTAGATACACTACTTACACTGGGTCACTCATCCATACATTGATACATTTACTCATCCATACACAGATTTATTTACATTACATCCATTCATTTAGCTGATGTTTTTCTCCAAAGCAACTTTCAGTGTTAACGTACTTCCAATTATTTACCCCTTCATACAGCTGGCCAATTTTACTGGAGCAATTTAGGGTAAGTACCTTGCTCATGGGTACTATAGCCAGAGGTGGGGATCGAACCTGCAACCTTTGGGTTCAAAGGCAGCAGCACTAACCATAAATGTTGCATTAATTGTGTTTGGCAGCAACAGGGAGCCAAGAAGTGTGCCCTGATGAACCCCTGTACAGAGGATGTTCGAGTATACGGGAGACAGCAGTGCAGTACAGTGCAGACGCTACTACGTCCATCCACCCTGCTTGTGTGGATAATTTGATAGACAGCAGAGCGGAGCAGATGGCCGTCAGAATCAGAATGGGTGCAATGGAATTGGAAGAGGGGGCAGCGATGCTGCTCTTTTCGAGTGGAGGGCCTCGTTCACCAGTAGACAACCCTCAGCTCGAGTGTCTTCTGCAGTGCTGTTGAACTTCTCAAACTCTTGAACCTGTGAAAGTACTGCATTGGTGTCACCATGGCTGCTGGCTCTTTTGGTGTCAGACCATTTCTATTAGAGCCTCTTACTTTAACGTTCCTCAGAAAGTGCCAAACAGCAATCACTGTCAGGGAACGGCCTCTTAACAGCTTTGACTGTGGTGCACAGCATGCAGTGTCATTTTCCACTCTCTTAAATAAATGGGATTATTCTGTCTTCATTATCCCAGCTCCAGTAAGTTTTCCTGTCCCAGACACAATTATCGCATCACTAGCAAGAAGAGCCCGGGTCCTTAATGTCTTCAAAAATCCCGCATAAAAGCGCACAGACACAGAGGTGCAAAAACGTTTGTTGTTCGGGTTTATTTGTGTCAGGGAGGATGAGAGCATTGGTCTCGGTGCAAAAATACCTTTTTAACCAGTACGCCGGGGATTAAGCCCGATGCCTTTTTTCCCTTCCTTTGCAGTGAATGAGCAATTAAAGGCCATATCAATTAGTGCTTGTTGTTTTAGTCCCTTGCCTCATTCTGAAACAGATTGTTTTTGGAACCATTTGGCTCTATTAATTTTTTTTTTCTGTATTTTGAAGAGAGAGACTAAGCTGATGGTTCACTTTGTAACAATGGCGTCAGCCTGTTACAAGGGTTCCAGGCTGAGTTTTTTGTGCCGGCATGTCTGCCGCGATAACGGCGCGAGAGTGAAATTCTCCTTTTGACGACGAGTGGCTTTTGGCTCAAGAAGGACCGCGTGCCTTTTTCTCGCCCCGAATGTAGGGCAGCATCTGAGATCTGTCACGGCGGCTGCAGGACGACTCGTGAAACGTGCGACTCCGCTTCCCGACCGGATCAGGGACCCGCAGACCGCCTGCAGGACCGCGCAGGCTTAGTCTCCCGGGACTCCTGCGTTTCACACCGCAGCGCGTGGACACGCGGCCCGGGGTCACCGCTGGGATGGCTGAGGGGACGGAACCGGCTCAAAGGGGTCTCTGAGGGAAGGCTGAGCCGAGCGTGGTGGCTCAGGCACGGGAGGGGGTTTACGCTCAGACGAACGAGGCCAGCGGGAGGGGATTGCGCGAGAAGATGCTTGTCTCACTCTCTGTGGACGTGTGGCAGTTGGCAGCATCTGTCTCTAGAGGAACATTCACGCTCTGCTTGAGGGGGGTGGGCCGGTGTCTTTGAGGAAGTCTGCTCTAGAAAGTGCGAACAAGCCAAAGTCAATTGTCATGATTAAACGGTGGAAAATGAGGACGACGGAATGGCACTCAGCTGTTTCTACGTTCACGTGTCACTGAGCCACGTCTGCCTGCCCATCCCTTCTGAGCTGTTTCTCCGGACTCTCCTCTGGATTTTTTTTTTGTTTTTTTTGCTCGTAGAAATGACACCCTGAGGGGGCGCGGTGGCGCAGTGGGTTGGACCGGGTCCCGCTCTCCGGTGGGTCTGGGGTTCGAGTCCCGCTTGGGGTGCCTTGCGATGGACTGGCGTCCCGTCCTGGGTGCGTCCCCTCCCCCTCCAGCTTACGCCTTATGTTTCTGGGTTCGGGTCCAGCTCCCAGTGACCCTGTATGGGACAAGCGGTTCGGACAGTGTGTGTGTGTGAGTGAAATGACACCTAGTTGGATTCTCACTTGATATGTATCTCGTACGAGAGGAACCAGCAAACACGGACCAGGTAGATGACGCCAGGGGGTGTCGAGACAGACGAATGCTTTGGGTGGGCAGCATCCCCGAAAACCCAGGACCCTAAAAGTGACTTCAGGAGATTCTTGATAGGAACGTGAGGCATTTAGCATTTCGATGAAATGTACAGTAAGTGTTGCCTTAGCGAGGTCTCGATTGCAGCTCTGCGTGTACGCCGTGGGTTTGCGTTTCGTGTGGGCTGTGGAAATCCTAACATTATGATTCAGGTGCATTATTCCCTTCTGTGTCTAAGCCTCGCATTCCTCCGGTATTTCTGTGCGCAGCGCGAGAAATCTCACGTACGATTAAATGGAATTTTAATTCATTCATTTATTCATGGATTTCAATGAGTGCAGTGTCAACTAACAAGAGGTGGCAAACCAAATATTCACGCTTGTTTCGCTATTACTGCCCCCCCCCCCAACCCTCTCCTCAGTGTGGTATTTGTAAATATTCCATAATTCAATCTTGTCCCATCTGTGTGGAGGAAACAGAACAAAAGAGACTAATACGCAAAACAACCGTTTCCACAGATCAGTCCCCCCCCCCCCCCGCTTCTTTGCATAAAGTGGACAACTTTTCCATGGTAACTGTGTTTTGCGGCTGTGCTCTCATACGTTTTGGAAGCTGGCAGCCATATCCAGGGTAGGGCCATCTTCACGTGGGCCATGGGGTGAAGGTGAAAACCTCCCTTTGCATCAAAGGCAGGAACCCAGGAGAGCCCACAAGTCATAAATCATGGGATTCACTGATGCACATGCCAATTTGCATGCCCGAGTTTTGCATTTACAATACACGAAGTGCACCGTGGTAATGAATGTTGGGACCGGGCCTGGTAAGTCGGGATGCCCCTGGCGGGCGAGTTATGGTAATTGCTGCGGAGTGACGTTGAGTGACAGGCGACCCTACGGCGGCAAGGGAGTTTATTATGCGGGACTGTGTCCGCAGATAATGTTCCCGGGATCCTCTCCCCAAGGTTGAGCCATAATGATGGCGGAGGTCACTGCAAGGTGACACTCGTTTTCCGTTACGCCGAAGAGGCGCCGGGGTCCGCTGTGCCTTTAGGACGCGGTGAGGCCGAGCGACCACGGATTCTCCCAGCAGGCCTTGTAAGTTATGATTGCTGGCAGACTTATTGCAGCAGCGGATCAGCTGCAGCGGGACAGCGGACAGGCAGCGCGCAAACCACACAGTTGTCGTGCGCTTACGGCGAGATATAGGAACACGGCACTCGTGCTGTTTGTAAATTTTACTCTTGTTGTGCCTTTTAGCACATTCATAGTTCTTTACGCTCAACGCTGTGCTAATAGGCCGACGCGGCTCTCGGGCGGGCGAGGGGGGGCTGTGGGCCGTGTGGAGTGTGGAGTGTGCTCGTCCTCCCCGTGTCGGGGTGCGTTTCCTCCGGGTGCTCCAGTTTCCTGCTGCGGGCCAAAGACGTGTTTCGGGTGCACTGGTGACTCCGTAGTGCGTGTGTGTGTGTGTGTGTGTGTGTGTGTGATTGTCCTGCGATGGACTGACACCTCATCTAGAGTGCGCCCCGCACGACGCCCTGCAGAAGCTCTGAACGACTACGACTCCCCCGTTTGAACGGTTACTAATAATGGAGAAATGACTGGATACAAAAAAGCTTTTGTGAAATAAATATATTTTCTTGTGAATTTCTATTAATTTACTTTTCTCACCTTTTCTCCTGAGGTCAGAAATAATTTGCAGATTTTTTTCTTTTTTTTTTTTTTTTTTTTTTTTCTTTTTGCCATTTTTCACTCCTAAAAACTCATCAAAGCACTTTGACAGCTTCGTTGTAAAAATGCGCTATAAATCGGGGGAAATTTTATTGGCGATTGAGTGATTGATACGTGCAGAAACTCCGCGCGCCGTGGAGAAAGTGCGCTCCCGTGCTGTCTGCGTGTCGCCGGCTGGCTCAGGCTCGGGGTCGTCCTTGGGAAGACCCGGCCAAGGTCGGCGCGCGGGCAGCCAAATGGCACCAAACTACGGCGTGTGTAATTAGGCGAAGGGTCCGGGGGGCTCCGGCCCTCCTCCGTACCGGAACCCCCGCCCCCGAACCTCTTGCCGTCCGTCAGGGCAAGCATCCCAGCTGTCGAGGGCTGCTCCCGCTGCCTACTGCGGGCTGCTGATAGCGAGGGAAAGGACTCTCGATACTCCCGCCAGGTCTTCGGTGCAGCCAGTAAAACAAGGTTATTGAGCATTGTGGCGTTACAGCGGCAGTGTGACACTTGTATTCTGACACTAACTCAATGTTGACACTGTATCTCTATATTGAGAAAGCACTAACGCTGCTTTTATTTCCCTCTTTTTTCCCCATGTCTTGCGTGGATTTAAACCATGGCTCATGTCAACCACAGGTAAGAAATTAAGCTTCATTTTGCTACTTGTAAAAATACAGCGATCTCTTGGTCTGACTGACTCCAGTTGTTTTTTTTTTTTCTTGGAAAATTTTCCTTTTCGAGTCGAAACCCTCCGTCCTGTTCGAATCGGTGGTTGAAAAGCGGCGTCTCGCACGACGGGGCCTGTTGTCTCCAGGCTGCGGAGAGACGGCGCGGCTCTGTTGAGATGTCGGGAACTCACGGGGTGCTCTCAGGTGCATTGTGGGATACCTTTTCGACGCGGGCTTTTAATTCCGAGCAGTCGAATACGAGCTAGTCCGACGGGCTCGTACCAGGAGGTCCACGGCGGAGGCCCGCGGTCCACGCCGGCACAGGTTCGGGTTGCCATCCGGGCCTCTGGCTTCTAGCAGTTGTCCGTGATACAACAAGCGCTCTCAAGATCGAGCGCCGAGGCCTGTAATTCGAGAGCTGGAGTTCACATGAGGGCTCAGCGCGGTTAAAAACACAGTGTAACTAATGCTTTTGGTTTTGCCTCGAGATGGGAGTCCATTTAAAACATCTTTGGGGTTTTTTTCCCCTCCCACAGGCCACTGGTATCATTCATTTGGTTGTGTTAATTCACCCAGCGGCTGTACTCCTTCCCCGACAGAAGGCAGCCAGCACAGCCATGTGGGCTCTGCATTTCCGTTGCAGCAGACAGACACGCGGGAGCATCCCTGTTAGCGTGCCATATGCAAATGCCGTGAGGTGTGCGAGGCGGCCTGTGCGAAGCACGCGTGTTTAACCGCGCAACGGGAGAAAACGGATCGGCCGCGGGATTGCGGCGAACGGACGACGTTCCGCTCGCTCCCGCAGTCGCGGCGCGGAGCGCCGTCCTCGGGTTTGTGTCGGAAAAATGTCGGATCCGGTTCGGAAGCCCGTCTCGCCTTCCGCGGTTCGGGCTCCGGTGGTCGGGTCGACCGCACCGTCGCCATTTCGGAATCCTCACGGCAAACACCGAGCCCGGTTTGGATTAGTCCGGGTCACGCGGCGCCGCCGGACGCACGGGCGAGCATCGTTACGCTACAGCAGAGGCGGCGAACGAAGCGGCGCTATCCTCACCGCTAGCAACCGCCCGGTGTGCCACTGCGGTTCGAGGCTCCGCCCTCCATCCGCCATGCGTTGCGGTTGCAGGACGGCAACACGCGGGATCCGTTCTCCATACCGCGTCACTTGGACGGGGTTCATCGGACCGGGTTTGCCACCGTGCTCATCCTGTGCCAACGGTTCGACATGAGGCCAGAAATGAGAGTCGTCCGTACCAGGTTACGTCCCTGTTACTTAAGTCCAGTCCCAGAATTTGTGTTTTCACGTGCGCGGGGCGGTACGTCTGAGAGCTAATAGGGATGAGCAGAAAGGCGGGGTGCATCTCGCGTATCGGCCCTTGCGAAAGCGCTCTTTTAAATCAAAGTTCTGCACTCTTCTGAATAGAGGTATGAATTTTCTTTCCGGGGGGCCGTCCTTTCCCGCGTACGTTCCGGTGCACGGCGTCCGAAGGTGCCGCGGAAAGCGCTCCCGGACGCCCAGCCCGTAGCCATTTCATGTTGTATTAGCGGCGAGTGGGTAAAAAATAAGGCGGACGGCGGTGTTAAACTCCAAGGGGCCCGCCTGTAATGAGTCCGGGCTCTCGCGCGGCTGAGACGGAGCGGCAGGGCAGCCTCATTTGCAATTTATCTTGTCTGTTTTGAGGCAGGGGAATGTGCGGTTTGATGAAGAGGGGGAGGATTCGGGGGGGAGGGGCGCGCAGAGAGGCGTTTTCTCCATTACAGGAATGAAGAAGACGGATGGAGAGTGCCAGCCAGTTATTTGTGGCTCCGTACAGATTTATGGTGGGATGCAAGGCGAGAGATGAACGGACCGGAGCAAGAGCTTCGGAGGGGGTGGGGAACAAACAAGATGAGGGGAATTGTTGGGGGGATTTCGGGGGCTTTAGTCCCAAATCGCGGAAAGCCTGGGAGCATCTTGATGGGATCCCTGCGCGGCACGTAGTCCGTGGTGCGAATCGATGGCGCGTTATTATGGCGGAGCGCGGTCGGCATTCCGCTGTTGCGCGGATGGCAGAGAGCAGCGTCCTTGCCGTCTCATTGAAGTCGGTCTCCTCCCCCTCCGAGGACCCCGGGCTGTCTCTCATCTCGCCCGATTGGCATTTTCGGAGGCTCCCGCAAAGGCCTCCCCCGTCCCTTTCGCTCCGCATCGCCCCGTTCTTTCCCTTCTCAAAAACCGACTTCCCCGGGAGTCCGACCCGCGCGAGACCCAGACGGACTTTGCGGTAAAATACCGCCTTTACTAAACGTAACGGGGCAACTTGAGCCGCCGTGCCGTTCCGGAGTCCGAGCGCATTTGAATTTCCCCGCCGACGATAAGGTTTGATCTCAGAGCAAAGGTTCTCTCTGTTTAAGCTCTCATGTCTGCCGTGTTGTTATTTTTTGTTTTTTTTTTCTTACGAATACAAAACTTCTTTGCGCCAGCAGATATTGTCTGGGCTGCGGAGCAGTTCAATAAAACAAGTGGTAAATAAAGAAGCAGAAAATAATCAGCGGGAACCGAAAGCAGGAGAAACAGTGGTATACAAAGCGATTAAAGAAGGCTTGAACCATTCTTAAACGAGCAGCAAATAGGAACAGTTCGCCAAAAGTCTTACGAACGCTTGGAATATACTGGAACGGCTGCGCGTGACAAGTCGGCACGGAAAATATTCTGAAAGTCCTCGAAAGTCCTAAGCGAAGAGTCGAAGGGAGGGCGCCGGGTTGCCGCATGCAAACCGTTCGTAACACCTGTTCGGACGGATTTTGCGCGACAGATGAATATCAGTCTTGTCGAAAGTGAGCCGCGGCGACGGGCCGCGTCGCCATTTGCAGAACCGAGAGGTTTTGAACAACGGTGGATTATTCACAGGTAAGCGTGATTGCGGTTGGTGCACCAGGGTTTATACATTATGTATATTACAAGCCCTTAATCCATTCTCTCTCCATCTTCAGTAACCACTTACCCAATGAAGCTCGCACTAATCCGCAGCTAATCCTGAGTGGCACGGGGCAGGAGGCGGGCTTCACGCCGGAGAGGGCGACGGTCACCCGCAGGGCGCTCGCACGCTTACACAGTCACCTACCGTGGGACATCGGCGGCTTCGCCTGAAACACCTGGACTGTCGGAGGAAAGCGGCGAGCGGCGAACCCCAAGCACACCTGGGCGCGGTGTCGGCGTAGAGCTCGGGTTGGGTTCAGACCCGCGCCGCCTGCCCAGCCGTTACGCCGCCGCCGTCCCTTATGGGAAAGCTACATACGTATTAATGAGTCTCGGAGTGAGGATGTTCAAAAATCACAGAGTGCTTCTCTTTTAGTCAGAGGCTTCCTCTTTTTCCTCCCCTTTTCAGTGCGGCGAGCTCTCTCCCTCCCCCTCCTACCGGCTTCGCTTTCCACTTCCCGCATTCGAAGGTCAGAAATGCTGGCGAGGGCAGCGTGGTCTCAGAACCAGAGCCAGGGCTGGACAATGGCAGCTCTGCACAGAGCTGTCTTTTTTTTTTCCTTCATTTTTTTCAGAAGAGCGCGGGGTACTGGCGCCGTCCCAGGAGCACCTGGGGGAGAGGGCGGACTGGGGGGCAGGACATAAATACAACAAAAGCCACAGAAAGGTGAAGGCGAAGCCTTCTTTTGTGCCGGCGCGAGCGAGCGAGAGGGCGGGTGGCGACAGGGGGAGCGGATGAGTAGCAACGCGAGAAGGACGCGGTGGGATGAAAGAGTGAGAGGGGCGGAGGAGATGCAGGAGATGCAGGAGCGGTGGGGGGGAATGCATGGAGGAGAAGACAATAAATGGTCTTTTGACAGTTTGAGAGAAAGGCAGCAGATGGGACGAAGACGAAGAAGAAGAAGAAGAAGAAGAAGAAGAAGGCAGCCCGTTCTGGCTCACCGGGGCGATAAGCAGGGCCTTTTATCGCCTGCGAGGGGCGTGTGAGGAGTGGCCCGCGGCGACGTTAGGTGCACCGGGGGGAACGTCTCGCTCCTCCTCGACGCCGCAATCGAGATTTCCCATCAGACCGGAGACACCGCATCCCATCTTGCGGAGAGGGGAGCGCTGTTAGAGTAAGAAGATAGGGGGCTTAGCTAAGTGCCGGAAGCGTCCCGTGTCACGCTGCGTTTCGGGGTAATGACTACCCCCGACGGCTGATTCCCGAACGACAGGTGCGCTCCGTCAGCTCCGGCACCGGGCCGCGCCGCTGCGCGAAAGCCGCTTCAGCGACAGCGACGGCCGCCCCCGCCCGGGCCGGCACGCGCGGTCGCGCTCCGCGGGAGATCCGGACGCACCGGGCGTACCTCGGCGCCGCGCCCCGGGACCGTGGGAGGAGGCCGGCGCGTCCCGCTCGGATGCAGACGGAACATGTGCGCGGATAGGGCTGCGGCTGGCCGTCTTTATCGACAAAATTAATTAATGTTTGCTTTACGTCTGCGTGAACGGAGGCGGCGAGGACTGACACGAGCATAAATGGGTTTAAGGAAAAAGTTCATTTTTGCATGGGCACCCCCGAGATTGTAAAGTAAATTAATCAGCAAACAAATACCATATTAGTCAGGAAAAAAAGGGAGGTGGGGGGGGGGGGGGATAGAAAAGAGAAACAATAATGCTGTTTATTTTTTCTGCAGTTCTCCACTTTTCTGCGTCAAAATCGCAGTCATCACGCCCCCTCTCTCCTCTCCCTCTCCGAGTATATCCCTGCCTCGCTTGTGATTCTCTCCTGGCACGCTAATTATGACAATCACAGGAGAGATGGCAAACACGGTAGATAAATAGGCATTGAGCGGATGAGACAAAGCGCCGCCAGGATGAAAGGGAGGAAATCCTAATTACCAATCTGAGGAGAGGAGCCGGCGATATCCCAGCAACCCTCACGCGGCGCCGTCGTCCCGGTCCCGGGAGAGCCTTCCGCGTTAAGCCGGGTGCGACGTGCGCGACCGAACCCGGCCCGACGCGGCCCGACGCGGCCCTCGCGGTCGTTTCGGCCGCTTCCCGCCCCTTAACGCGTCGCTGTCTCGAAACAGCTCGTGGCCGGACGGTCCGCGCGTTCCCGAGGAGCGGCCGTCCGCACGAACAGAGACGCCGTGAGGCGAGCGATCGAGGATGACGGGGCACCTTCGTCACACGCTGCGGTTAAGGGCGATGAGTTGTACCATGAAGGGGCAGGTTGGGCCTCGCGTTATTCTTAAGAAGGCTTACCAAGCAAATACCGTCGTACGGATGGGTAAAACCGCAAGCGTCTCTTGATGAAGGGAGAGGCCCGGGCGAAAAAAGCAGCAATAATGTGGCGATGAGCGCGACCTCAGCGTGCCTTTGGACTCGAGTGTTTTTTAGCAGGAAGCCCTCCTCCGCTTGATATTATTCATTACGTCCAGTAAGGCTGCCGTTCATACGGTGACGGACGCAAGCCGCGTTGCCGCGGGCCTTCTCCCCTTCTCCCCTTCTCCCCTGCTCCTCCGCGATGCCCAGCGCTTCGCCCCCCAACGTAGACGCACACCCACCGCCCCGGTTTCACATTCCGTCCCCGGCTTTTTATTTAGCTTCCTCTTTCTGTCAGGGTGCGGCGCAAGGTCCCCTCCTCCCGCCTCGCTTTCTCCTTCCTTCTGATCCTCTCCCCGGTGTTCCCTCACAGACAGAATGGCCTTTTTCATCTTCCCTCCTTCACATTTCTGCACTGTCCCATTTCGGTCCTCCCCTCCCCTTCAAAGAGCCTCTCCTTCGCCTCTCCTGTCCCTCTGCTTCCCCGAGGAGCCGAGAGGGAGAAGGGGTTGCCTTGAAAGGCCGAGATGAAAGGGGGAAGGAGAAGCAAACCGGCAAACAAATAAACCCCCCCCCCCCGCCCCCAGCGAGGTAGCCTTTTCCCAGCCGTGCCGCCGGTGAGGACGGAGCCAAAGGCAACCCGGGGTACATCTCCTTCGGCTCCTTCGCCGCGGCCGTCGGCCCGTCGGCCCAGTACAGCGGCGCCGGGGGCCTAATGGAATCGGGCTTCCGACCAGAAGGTCGCGGGTTTAAATCCCAGCCGGGGCGCCGCCGCGTACGGGGTGCTTAACCTGAAATTGCTTCGGTACGCATGGATCTACACAAACAGATATCACGCAGATGAGATGAGTTTGTTTGTGTTTATATATTATATTGTTGCTCGTAATACGCTGAGCAATATAACAATATAACACTAATACACGCGCTGCGAAAATGTTCAGGTTTTATGACTATTAAGCCATGTTTGACATTAAAAAAGAAAAAGAGCGATTCAAAAGCAGTAATGGAACGGCGCTGTTTTATGGACATGGGTTGCGGTGTGTCGGAAATCTTAGGTGCGCGTGCCAAGTTATGCAGGCTTTTCCGCCGAGGCAGGCAAAATTATTGTAAACAAACGGGGACGCCTTGGCGCTTCTTTTCCCGCGTCTTCAAACGCGACATTAAAACGATCAAACGTAAATGGCGGCAGCTGACCTATGAAAGCAGCAAGCAAGTTAATAAATAAAGTGCTAGAAAGAAAAGTGAAAGAGCGTAAGTGATTCGAATGGTTTTGCTCTGCGCTCATATTTTTAATGCCAGACTGAACAAGAACACATGAGAGGCTTTGGGAAGAAGAATCACGCCACAAGCCACTTTGCGCAGCCTGCGTTTCTGTTCTTTTTCTCAACTTTTGCAGGTGCGGGTGGGAAATCTCGGCGATCCGATGGCTTTTGGGCGGCGGCGGTCTTAGCGGACGCGCGCTGGGAAGTCTGGCTTTTCCGAGAAAGCTTCCTTTTCGGGACGCTCGACGCTTCCCGCCTTGGAAGCGCTCCAAGGTCCGTGTGTCGTCACGTCTCGGTTTTCCTCCGCTTCCCGGCGAGAAGGACACACGCCCTCCATCTGTCAGTCATGGCGCGGAGCGCCCCGTTGCTTGGGAGGGGCGCGTGCTGTCGAAGCCCTCGGCCGCAAGACGCCGGTGCTCGCCGACTCCCTCTGTCCCGTCGTCCCTCTGCGATGGACACGCGGGGGCAGTTTCTGCCCGTCCCTCTCTCTTCCTCTTGTTCATTCCTTCACGATGGGCCCCGATAGACCTGCCCAGCGATCGAGTCTTGGGTGGGCGGCAGGCTACCTTCGAAATTACTGCGACTCTTTCGCGCCCATTCCGTCGCCTGGATATCGTCACCTTCGGCATCGACGTCATCTCCAGAAGCGGCCACCAACTGCCTGGTTCCAATGTGGGGAGGAGGGGGGGTAGCCTGACTCTCCAAACAAACGGCAGCACACATCTGTGGAAGACACGAGAGAGACAAGGAGACTGCATTTTACCTTTGAGTCATTATTATTGTATAACGTTATCGAGTCGGCTGGCAGACACTATTAACCCGACTAATTTTTTTTTTTTTTTTTCAAGTTTGTCCCATTACGTATGTCGAAGGTGCTTTAAAGGGTCCTTCGCGGTGCTGGAACGAACCCCGCCGCTGCTATCGCGTTCGTGGTCGAAGCAACTGCTCTACTCACCGCCTTGGCACAGCAAGAAGAAGAAGCCCTTTTCCCACACTGAAACATGGACATCCCAGCTGAAAAATTTAGTAATAAGATATCTTCTTCAACCGTGTCAGAATATCATATCACAATCTTATTTCCCAAAGTAAATTAAATATATAACATGATAACAGTGATAGAATCATTTGGATGATTTGTAGTTTTAGATAGGGCACCATCATCTTTTATAGCGCCATTGAGAATATAATTTATACGCTTCCACCCATAAAAAGGCACGTGGGCGGACAGACTCCAGGACAAAATCGACCACATAAACGACTAGGACCCCATAAAAGGAATGTCGCATTAGGTGCTCTGAACTCCATGAATAATAAATCACAATTGTTTGAAACTGACACCGCCGGAAGATCAGAGGGTAAGAAAAGAACGCGTGGAGAGTGGGAGTGGGGGGGGGGGGCGGCTCTTGGCGTGGCGCGCTCTCTGGCCATCACGTTCCGCCATGTTTTCGGCTGGCGTGGAGGGAGCGGCGTCCGTTTGATGATTCCAGCTCAAAGGCAACAGGCACATTAGGCGAGAGACTCGGGTTAGAAGGACAGCGATTTGAGGAGTTTTCCATTAAACCGTCGCCCGTTTTCACTTACGTGAAAAAATATGATAACGACTGAAAGATGAACAGGAGGCAGCCGATGCCTTCAGAGGAGCCGAAGAGCAGCCGGAGAGCGGCGCGCTGACACGTAACGCCAGATAATCCCACGGCACGATTATAAGCGTAAATGAGGAGGAATCACACGGCGCATCTGGCCGGCACTTGCGCCAATGGCGCGCGCGGATGCCTAGGGCTCGCACCCGTTTCCTTTGGAAGCGATCGAGGAAAGGCGAGGAATGGCCACGAACGGGGGCGGCGAGCGTGCGTCTCCCGAGCGGCTCGGACGGGAAGATGCGCAGGGAGCGGGATGACCTCCCACCCCTGTGGACACGGAAGCGGATGCTTTCACGTGCGTGTGAATACGCGTGTACCGCAATCTAGCTGCGCGTCGTGGGAGAACGGGCCTTTCGGCTCCGTTCCCCCGGCAAGTTGTCCCGCTGTAGGGGTAAAGATGTAGAGGAAGCCGTTGAAAAAGCAACAAAATTACACCACTATTGTTAAATAACAATAATAATCGGGGTAATAGTAATAATAACAATATAGGTATTATTGACAACATCGTTATCAGAGTAACGCCGAGGAAAACCTCCTCCGTTCACCATCTGCTGCTGGTGGAATCACCTTCCGTCGCTCCCTTTCTCTGTCCTCTCGCGTTTGGTCGACTGGTCGGAAATAACGGGAACCATCGGACCAGGTGGCATCCGTTCGTTATAGATCTTTGTCTCGGTCATTCCGGATTGTGCCGAGTGAACGTTAACTTCCGGTCGTTCGCTTTATTGCGTGTGCTGTCCTCGCCTAGGGTTGCCCAACGTGACTCACGTTCTCAGACGCTCGTACAGCAGGGTATTTCGCGGAGCAGTTTGAGTTAAGTGCCTTGCTCAAGGGTGCTAGAGCAGGGTTTGGATTGAGCGTGTTAGCAAGGCACAGTCGCTGAGCGCCGTGTCCCACGCAGTTCCACTCTGACCACGTTGTTTACAATAGCCTTATGACGATGTCCTGGCCGCTTGGAGCGCCGCTTATGCGGCCGGGCCGGTTTGTTCGTCATTCGTCCTTCCGGCAGTCGGGTGTGAACGGACACCGCTGGTGACGGCCCGCTAAAGACCGGAAACATCCGTCGTCGCACCGAGATCTCGAGACGGAGCGACGAGGCCGGCCGTACGAGTAGAGCGCCTTCTTGCGGGCCCCGCTTCGCCCCAGACCTGCTCCCTGCCGCCCTGCTGCGATGAGACCGGTAGGTCCCCGTCTGGAACGAGGCTTGGAGGAAATTAAAGAGTCACGCAGGTGTTCGCCGTTACTAAAGGAATGTGTTTGGTGCCTAAGGTGTTTGGACCGCGTTAAATGCTCAGATGCAAAATGCATCGAGCCCTGAGCGCAGAGCGCAGAGCGTGCTGCTCTCCAAGCGGAGCTGGCCGCGCCCCCCCCCGACTCGAGTAGGGCTGGTGTGAAGGCGTGCACGCGCCTCTATGTGTCTTAATTGGAAGGGCTCCGGACCCTGGGGTTACAACACCTGCTTCGTTTCCACAAGCTGCGGGGAGAGAGCGAGCTCCTCTGTGAACAGGCAGCGCCCCCTACAGGACCCATCGAGTCTCGGCCGCCGCTCCTCACACGGCGGTGCCGCGATCGCCTCGGACCCTCGGCGCCTCCCGTCCCGGAGTCCGAACTCTGCGAACTGCCCCGTGGAAGCCTTGTGCTCGCTCGTCTTTTTGCATTTATTCTTCTTATTGTTACGTGATTTTTCCGTTATTGTCGATGCCTTTATGCTTACGAGCAACCCGCAGACATTTTGCTGCCGCAATTCAGGTTAAGCACCTACCTAGAGGGTACAACGGCAGGATTCCTCCCGCGAGCGGAGCCGCTACCTGCCGGCCCCCGTTTTGTGAGCGTCGCGTACCCCAGCCGTGCCGATCTCCCGCTGTGGCAGCCCTCTCCGAGGTTAAGGGTACTGCCTGTTCCATCTCCGCTTCCTTTTATAGTAATTACGCAACGCCGCCTCGGAAGGAAAAAAAAGAAGCCGTGGCGAAGGCACTTATGCTCATTGAGGGCTAATTTAAGCAGGGAACCCAGAACGGGCTGGGAACTCTCTCAATATGCTGGAGAAGTCATTAATAAAATAAGCAAATCTCTGCGATGGGGTTTCTGCTGCGGCCGTAATTCCAGCGACTTGAGAGCGAAGCGAGAAGCGGGAGGGCCGGCCGGCCGATCTTCGGGGACGACCGAGAAGATAATATGCGGATCTATTCTTATTCCCCTCATCCATAAAGAATATATGTGAAAGCTTCCTGGTGCAGGGTACTGGGCTGGTAAATATTTTGGCTTATTGCTTGTTAATATTTCATGGGAGCAGGCGAGCGATGGACACTACACTGCTTCCGCCACGCCGCCGCCGCCACCGCCGCCTCCTGCTATTTATTAGCGAAACCTGTTTACTTTGTTTTTTGCTGCGGGAGCGGCTCTTTTTAAGATGCACGGAGACGGAGACACGGGGCCGACCGAAGCACTCAGATCTATTATTAGTACGACAGCGGAAGGATTGATGCGCACAATAGTCGGTGTGTAAGCAGAACGCTTTGTACGCCGACAGAATTTTAATGGGCAGCCTCTCCTAGATTATGGAGGCCTTCATTAACATTTTCACACATGGCTGCCTAACAAATGAGAAGAGAGGCCTACGGTAGCCGCAGATTTATCACACCAGTGCTGCCTGCTCTCCCCTACAAGCTCTGGCGTACGCCCAGTGAGCGGGGTGGGGTGGGTGGAGGGGGAGGGGGAGGGGGGGGGGTAAGACTCCTGCTGCAGGGACACTCGCGCCCACACCGTTTGACATGAGCGCCTCTCCAGGTCCTCGCTCTCTGTTCCTAGTCACCCTGCTCTCATAGGTTCTGTCCCCGGAGACCCCCGCAGGACAGATGCTCTGTTCGGGCCAGAAGTGAATCCACTCTTCCATCCATGCGTACGACCATTACCACTAACCGCTTGTCCATTGCAGGGTTCCAGAGGTCTGGAGCGTATCCCAGAAGCACAGGGGGTGAGGAGGGGTACACCCCGGACAGCACGCCAGCCCATCGCGGGGCACTCGCACACACACGCACACCCGCGCACTGCAGGCAACGTAGAGTCAGCGCTTCGCCCGGAACACGTCTGTGGACTGAGGGAGGAAACCAGAGCACCTGGAGGAAACGCACATGAATGTATCCAAATGTAGAACCCAGGAGCCGTGAGGCAGCGGTGCCACCGCTGTGCTGTCGTGCCACCCAGAGCCAAACCTGCGACATACAGATAGTCTTGGGAAAGGTCCTAGAAAAGTGTTCTTACCGCCCTATGAACCCGTGTTCATCTTCGTCTAACGTACGCATCTTCGACTTCGTTCACGTCTCGTTTCGTTCCCTCGGGCTCCTACCGTGCGTTTCCCCTCGGTAACGGAAAGAGCGGAGCGAAGGGTGAGGCGCGGCGGCACTTCGACATTACCCACAATCCCCCCCGGGAGTTGGCCGTCAGGAGCTCGCCGGCGAAGACGTGGGATGCGTGCGGGCCGAGCCCCCCCGTCCCTTATTTTATCGCTATCATTAATGAACGTTTTAAAGAGGGGCTTAAGGCGTGTAGCTCACCTGGCTAATGTCCTTAAGACAAATGGAGATATTGTGGTGGACAGAGAGCTGGAAATCAATTTCCCATTTGCCGCTTTAATTTCAGGGAGATGGGTGCAGAGATTAGGGCCGGGCGTAGCGGTAAGCCCCTCGTCGATGGGCTTTCGCCTGACGCTCGGAGCTGGCACCGCTCCGCCCGCCTCTAATTAAAGCTCCCGATTGATCCCCGCGCGGCTCGTCCCGGCCCCCGGCGGCCCCCGCCGCGCCAATTCAGCGTGGCTGTAACCCGATAAGAGTCTAACAAAGCAACAGTTAATGCCATGTTTGGGGTCCTTGCAGCGTAAGCGCTCGTCTTGCTTAGCTTGCAAAACTGACACCGCTCTTTAGCTCCCGCGCGCTTCGGGTGCCGACAGAACCGTACCGCGGTTTCAAAGGGACGCCGTTGCCGTAGCTCGGGAGTCAAACCCGCGTCCGCGCGTCGCCCCGTCAACATCGCGCCGTGCGCTTTTTTCCCGTAGGCCTCTACGCGAGGCGTCGCACGTATCCGCGGGTGACGATCCTCCAAATGAGCCGCTCTGACACGGTCGGCAGCTCCGCCGGGGCGAGAGAACGGCGCATTTCGCCCGGCCTGCGCCGGCCCGCACGCTACGTCGCAGGCGGGCCTCCGCCGCCTTCGCGGCGACGCATCTTAAGGACGGAAACGCTCGTTTCCGCCGCTCTTCTCGCTGTCCCGCGCGGTCGCCGTGTTTCGCCGCCGTCTGCCGGCGCTCTGCAATTAGAGCGCCCGCGTGTCCCTCCGCAGCGAGCGCGCACGTCTCCGTTATTACGCGCATTTCTTAAAGCGTGCAGGTGCTGCAGTTCTTAAGGACCCAGATTTGTAACCTGAAATCTAATGGTTGAATTCCCAGAAGGCACCGGGGCTGTGTGCTTAACCTGAATTACTACAGTAAATAACACAGAGCTGTAGAAACAGGTTAGGCTTTACCTTGTGTTGGAGAAAACCGGAGAAGCCTGCGCACCTTTAAGGTGGCGTAGCGCTGCCGGGCGCAGGAATCCACGGCACGGCCGGCAGCGTGGTGGTTAGGTGCCGCCTTTGGACCCAAAGGTCACAGGTTCACCCCCCCAGCTGTAGTACCCTTGAGCGACGTACTTTACCCTGAAATTAACCAGCTGTATAAATGGGTAGCTTATCTAACGTTGCCAGTCGCTTTGGTGAAAAGTGTCAGCTGACTAAACGTGACACACTCTCTCGGCTGTGTGGCTGCAGTGTAACTTGAACAGGGCTCGTTCACCAGCACGGTAATTACGTAGTGCTTCCGAGTTGAGCAGGGTTGCGACGGTGCCACGTTCAGCAGCAGACCGCTCTGGCTCCCGGCATTCTGATGTGTGCTAATGATCACGTGCTCGGGGCCGCTCGCGTGAATGCTGCCAGTCGGGGATGTATTGAATTTGCTCTCCTGTTTCCTCTGTAGGAGGGTGCGGTGGTGCAGTGGGTTGGAGCGGGTCCTGCTCTCTGGTGGGTCTAGGGTTCGAATCCCGCTTGGGGTGCCTTGCGATGGACTGGCGTCCCGTCCTGGGTGTGTCCCCCTGCGGCCTTACGCCATGAGTTGCCGGGTTAGGCTCCGGTTCCCCGCGACCCCGTATGGGGCAAGCGGTTCAGAAAGTGTGTGTGTGTGTGCTGGGATGGGGCAAGCTACGTTGCCATGTGACACAAGGAGAGCATTTACATTTATTTACGCAGCCGATACTCTTCTGTAAAGCAACTTACAATTCTAAGCTGCTTACAGTGTATTTGTGCAGCATGGTATTTTTTGCCATATCAATACCTTGCTTGAGGGTGATGCAGTACAAGGTGAGATTTTTGAACCTGGGTCCTTCGTGGGAGGAGGCAGCTCTACCATCTACAGCACCTGCTGCCCCCAGAAGCGGAGGTGAAATGGGGTATTTCGCGGTCGAGCTCCCATCCGTACGCTCTCGCACCGCAGCCGCCGGGCTCTCCTCCCCCGGCCACAACGCGAGCTGTTTAGTAGAGCTGTCTCTTTCAGGAGCGTCACGCAGACTTGAATAAGAGGAAAAGGAGGAAAAAACGCTCTGCGAGAATGGAATGTCACACTAGATAAGCATCACAAGCTGCTCCATATTTATTATGTGCAACAATTTGACTAACAGAGAATTTAGATTAATAACATTGAGCCCCGGGAAGTAATTTCCTTTTGAGAAAGTGATTTACATTCCGCATCGCCTGGAGAGAAGCCTTTCCTGCTCTTTTGTGGTGTCAGCTAAAAATAATGACATTTAAAACAATGACCAAGGTTAATAGGTTCCCCTCTTCATTCTTAAACATGCACCCCCCCCCCGTCAGCCCCCCGGCCCCGCACCGTCTCCAGCTGTCTGTGGAGAACGTCTCGGGCTTGCGGGACGGTCTCCCGACTCCGGCGACCCGCCGTCCTCTTCCGCCGTTCCGAGGGTGGCGACAAGAAGATCCTTTTTGAAGCCGTGAGCGAAAGCGACGGGACGTCACGGCTCGAAAGGCGTCTCGGACGGTTCGGACGTTCTCCGCTTTGAACGGGCCTCTCAAAGAGGAGGGCCGCGCGTCGCCATTCGCTTTACATTTACATTTATTCAATTAGCGGATGCTCTTGTCCAAAGCGACTTGCGCGTCGGGAGCGTTCGGATACGCTCGGGCTTCAAACCGTTCCTCTCGTGACGTTTATTTCAACAGTCCGTTTTCCCGGCGATGGACCGAAAGGGAGTCTCAACTCGGTACCACTGCTCTAAAGACGCACAGCGCAGGTGCTTCACCTTTTGTAAGCCGTTGATACTTTTAGGAGCCTGATGAGAGCTGAGGAACCCCCCTGGAAAGGGACCATAAATACACACACACACTTTCTGAACCGCTTGTCCCACACGGGGTCACGGAGAACCGGAGCCTACCCAGCAACACAGGGCATAAGGCCGGAGGGGGAGGGGACACACCCAGGACGGGACGCCAGTCCGTCGCAAGGCACCCCAAGCGGGACTTGAACCCCAGACCCACCGGAGAGCAGGACCCGGTCCAACCCACTGCACCACCGCACCCCCTCACCCTAAGTACATTCAAACAGAATATTTATTGCAAGATGTATTTATTTAAGGGGTCCGGGGTCTGTCCCCTTCCCCTTCAGCTTTGCGCCCCGTGTCGTCGGGTTTGGCTCCGGCTCGCCGCGACCCCACTCAGGACAAGCGGTTGTAGACAGCGTGTGTGTTTTTATTTATATTGATCTGACACTTTTCTCCAAAGTGACTCACAGTGTTGAGCTATTACAAGTATTTACCCTTGTATCCAGCTGGCTAGTTTCACCGGAGCCAGTGAGGGTAAGTACCTTGCTCAAGGGTACTGCAGCTGGGATTCAAACCTTCAACCTTTGGGACCAAAGACTATAGATTTAACCACTACAGTATCAGCTGCCCCCGTCTCATTTTTTTAAGAATATTTATTGCAAAATTTATTGCGCTGAAAACTGATCACCTTTATATGAGACAGTAATGGCATAGAAATAGTTTAGTGTTATTTGTAACTTTTATTTCAGTGGACATCGTTGTTCCGAAAGCCCATCCACACACCCCGAAACACGTTCATGGACCCCCCGGGTTAAGAATCCCTGCCGTTACCGCATAAGACGCCCGTGTTCGGCTCCTGAAAAAGTATTTTGCCGAGTGTCCTCGTGTGGTTTTATATGTTACGGCGCGTTAAAATATACACGTGCCGGTTTCTCGCTAATCCAGCAGCTCCGAAGGCCACGTCGGTAAAGCGCTCGCTCCGCCAACACAGATGCGTCTCGATTTCCGATCGGGTCGAAATGCGCTCCCTTGACGGGCCGCTCCCTTCCAGCGAGCGCAGAAAGCCCAGGAAGCCAGGTGCTTCGAGCGAATGAATGCGTATATATTTTTCATGACGGGCCGCTACCTGTGCCGGCGGATCTACGGGAGGATTATTGATAAATGATTAACGGCGCAGAAGTGCGTGGGTTCGCCCTTCTCCGGTGAGCAGCTCCGCTGCTTAATATTTCATCTGCGCCCAGATGTGCTGCTGTCTGTTTCGTTGCTTCCAGCTACTCGGCATCCCTTATTGCTCGTAGAAGACCACCGCCCCACCTCCGCCGTTCATAGAGACCTCTAAGGCAAGCCCAGAATGGTTTAGAGATCCGGATCACGTGCTTTGGTTTATGGAGCTGTGCTTGCTCTGCTTTTCAGCATGCCTTCACCTCTTTCCAGCGCTGCTGTGTGTGAAGCGGGAGGACACGCAGCTGTTGCTTCGGGTACAAGTGGCCTCGCCCGTCATACACCGGCAGTGGGGGTTCGCACCAGCGCACCACGCTGGTGACTGGCCCTTGCTCAGAAGCTGTTTTTTTTTTCTTTTTTTACCGCCACCCTCCTCCCCACGCCAAGGATCGTCCTCTCTGTCGCCGTCTTGTGTTCCGCAGGCCAGGGGGAGGATGAGTTTGGCCAACTCAGGGATACGCGCATCCGGATTTGGCGGTCGTGCCGCTGATGAGCCTTCCCATCTCCCACGGAGCCAGAGCCCAGAACCCATCTAGCTAAACTGCCCTAAAGTGCTGCTATTTTTACTGCCATCGCAGCGCCTTGGGGACCCCCTGCTGTGGATGGGCACGGTGGTCAAGGGAAATTACCAGAACGAAGCGGCAGAGGAACGTGGAGTGGTACTGGGGTGAAATGAAAAGGGGATTCCTCTGTGACTCCATATGCTCGCTATTTGCACTCACCTCCTCGGTGATTTTAACCGTGTTGCATATCAAGCGACTGAAGCGTCTGCTGTTCGCAAGTCGATGGGGCGTTAAAGGTGCAACATCACGCACTTTTCGCTTTGTTTCCCCTTTAATTTTGCAACGGCGGACGAGGTTCGAAGGACTCCGATGTGGATACGCAGCCAGAACATTTATTCTGCTTAATTCCTTTACTTTCTCAATTTAATCCCTTGATCCACACTAGTGCACAGTACATATTTGTTACCAGTGGAACAGGAAGTGAGCAGTGAATCATTATTTTTATTATTTTGTCGTTAGTATTATTACTTAGGAAATGCCATTGTCCAAGGTGACTGAGAGCGTTAGACACACTGCACTACTTACAATTACGGTGCCTTGGGGTGCACTGGGGTGCATTGAGACTCCTCCGCTTTTCCAACATGTGTTTATTTCGTTGAATGTGTTTTCATTCCGTCGTGATGCGGCACGTATGGAGAAAGCGGTGGGATCTCGACGCTTTGCGAAGGCGCTGTTTGCACCTGTCCGCACACACACACACACACGGAGTACAGTGCATGCAATTTAGAGTAACCAATTCATCTGAAACACATCCACTCTATAGGACGGAACCGGAGCACCAGGAGGAAACCCATGCGGGCACAGGTAGGCAGCTGGAACCTCACGAAACGCCACGAACCAAGGCCCAGGACCTGTGAGGCACCGTTGCTACCTGCTGCACCACTGTGCCGCCCCAGCCATATCTTTTATATTACTAGTGTTTTGTGGGACAGATGGTGCTGCGGTGGTTGGAGCTGCGTCCTTGGAACCTAAAGGTTGTGTGTTCCAGTCTCACCTCCAGCTGCGGTGCCCTTGAGCGAGGTACTTACCTCGAATTGCTCCGGTAAAAACCGCCCAGCTGTATAAATGGGCGAGTGGTTGTAAGTACCTTAACATTGCATGTATGTTTTCACCTAATACGTATGAAATAGTGCTGCTCCTGAGCAGCTTACAAAAGTGAAACCTGTCTTTTGCAGCCGCTGAATACAGGTCATTTTGTAATGTAATGTTAAGATTTCTAACGTAATTTAATCTCAGCTCTTCAAAATGAAAGAGAACCGTCCTCGCCGCATCCGAAACGATCGGAAAGGAGTAGCTTTCCCTCCCTCTTCTGTGCCTCGCTTTAAGTTCCGGCGATACGTTTGGAGAAATCAGCCATACTTTGTTCAGTTATGTAAAGAGGAGTCGAGTCTTTCGTACCGGACCACAGGACACAAATGATCCATATTATTACCGCGGTGCTAACCCACACAGCAATAAAGCTGCTTCCCTCGATGTCAGAATAATGTTACTGGCTCCTTGTGTTCCGAGTTCTAAAATAGCTTAGCGGCGAGAAAGGCTTTCCGAGAGCGCGGCGTATCCCGAGCATTTAGGCTTTCGCCGCAGGGTTGGCGTCGGTCTCAATTACTGTTAACTCCAGTCACGTCCATCGTGGGGTAGCGTCTAGTCCAGGGTGTACCCGTCCTCACACCCTGTGCTTCCGGGATGGGCTCTGAACAACCGCAGCCCTGCACTGGACATGTGGTTATTGACAAGAGGTGCAAAAAAGAGTGAGCAAGTGAATGAATGAATGAATGAATGAATGAATGAATGGATGAACGGATGGATGAATGAATGCTGTCATGTCAGAGCGTCGATTGTACACTTTGGGCGTAAGTGGAAGAGCGCTGTTTAGTGTCGTCGTCCATTTGCGTGCTGCGTATTCTGCCGGGACATGCGAACGCTTTGTAGCAGTAAGTCCTTCGCCAAGCAACTTTCCGTGTGCTTTGGTTGAATGATGTCACCATGGCAACGGTCCATCGCTATTAATGATAGAACAGGCCTTCCGGAGACACGGTGCTGGAAGCGAAACCGGTTCGCGCAACATTTGGAGCCTGCTTTCGTACGCATGAGCGTGTATTTGCAGCGTGTCCCCGTCAGACTTGGCTGCGTGTAGATGCTGCGCGGTGTGTGTGGGAGCAGGCCGTCACGGATCGCTAAATGTCAGGAGTTTTGCAGGAAACGAGCGCCTGTGTTAATGCCTCATTATTCTGCCAGTGATACCTGCATAGACTGTGCAGCATTTTTTTTTTTTCCCCGACTGCTTATCTGACACCGTTTATAGGTTTAAACGAGGTATTTATTTAAAAGTATTGCTGTAATAACACAAACAATGGGAACAAACAGCATTTATCAGTGCCCTGACTTGTTTGCTTTATATGGAAAAATAAATTATGTATTCTTATCGTGGAGCGAAACCTTTTTTGCTGTTAATGTACTTGTGGCATTTTGGTCATTAATAAGACTAAAAGAAATTAACGCAGGTGAATTTTACACTTCCTTGGAGATATGGAAGTTAATGCGTTCGTGTCAAACCAGGCGCCTTTCACTTCGAAGAGTTTATCGATTCCAGCATGAAGTGAATCACCAAACCGCTAAGACTTTCGAAGCTGATGACTGGAGTTTCAGCTCAACGCTTTAATGATGCAGACAGGAAGATGCAGGTTCGTACGGTGGGTGTGATAGATGGAGAGCAGGAGCGAAGGAGAGGAAGGAGACACCGAGGTGACGACAGGAGGACGGCCGGAAGGGCGGAGCCGCGCGGTAGAGGGCGGTGAAGGTTCGACTGGAGGTAAGAGCGCAGATGAGTCATTTCTGATTCACGAGCCAAAGATAGGGTTCCGGGTGGGATTCGGCTTTTAACGGGGGACGTCGGGTAGAGCGGCGGTCAGAGCGAACGCCTCGCGGTCCAAGGGCCCAGGCTCGAAACTCCCTTCCTGCTGTAGGACCATTGCGCCAAGTACTTAGCTTCAATTAGTCCGGTCAAAATGACCCCGCTGTGCGAAGAGGTAGATTACTGGGGCAAGCAGCTTGTCGTACAGGACTAGCGGTGTAAGTGGGCGTGGCGTGTCGGGTCTGGCCAGTGACCGGGTGCGAGGCGGTCCAGGGTGGACGTACAGAGCATTTGATAGAAACGCACGAGAAAAAGCGCAAACAAATCCAATGAGCCACAAAGAGGCGTTTCCTCTGCACCAAAATTAACAGTCGGTCCATCCTTAGCTCTGCAACCCAGGACACTCCTTTGTCCAACAGTCCATTTTTTTCCATTTTGACCGCATCCAGGAGGCGGAAGTGGTCTGCGCTCCAGCATCCCAGTCGCTTTGGTGAAAAATATCAGATGTGCGAATAAATAATAGTAATAACTAGACACGTCACCTTTACCCCAGTTTTACCCCAGTTTTACCCCAGCTGCACTCGTGTTTACTGAGCACACAGCACTGTTTTCCCGCCCTTACTGCGCAGCTGTAACTGCAGTTTAGGTTCGCCTGGACAGAGGTGTTACCCAAATAAACAAGAAAATTCAGAAATATTACGAAAAAAAACAATAATACAAAGAAAAATCATAATACTTCTGGGGCAATGTTAATAGAAGCACACATATGTTAAAAAAAAAAAAAAAAAGAAAAGAAAAATTACTCAGATTTAATTTTGGCCTGCAAACACTTTGTCGCTGGCGAGGTATGACTTGTTAAAGTACTGGGAGCAGGGTAAGAGTAACAGTTTTTAACTTAGAAGCAACCGTGACATTAAACAAGGACGAGGTTACCCGCGTCAGAAAGGTCACGAATTTGCTGAAATACCATGTTATGTGGCGGATATTGCTTTATGTCATATTGTAGAAATGGGCTGTTTTATGGCCGTATTGAAAGCTAAACATCAAAGTGGCCCCAGTTCAGTTGGCTGCTTTGCCGGCTGTAAAATGGACTGACGTGGCTTGACTTGATGTCCCCCATTGATCATTTTCCCAAATTCCTCTTGGAATGTCTCTGTGGCTCTGTGTGAAATTCATTTACCTCCCCCACGTGAGAGAGTAATGTGAACCGAAATGCATCGCCTCCGTGCATCTGACAGACGAACGCAGCTGCTCCGCATGTGCGATGCTATGTGATGCAGAGACGATGTGCCTGAACAATTAAAATGTTTCGAAGATGATTTGCTTCCATGGGGGGTGCGGTGGTGCAGTGGTGCAGTGGGTTGGACCACAATCCTGCTCTCCGGTGGGTCTGGGGTTCGAGTCCCGCTTGGGGTGCCTTGCGGCGGACTGGCGTCCCGTCCTGGGTGTGTCCCCTTCCCCCTCCGGCCTTACGCCCTGTGTTGCCGGGTAGGCTCTGGCTCCCCACGACCCTGTATGGGACAAGTGGTTCTGAAAATGTGTGTGTGTGTGTGATTTGCTTCCTTCGGCAGAGGGTTACATGTTAAAACCTGATGCCTTATGGTTCGGCTGTGTGGGCATGAAAGTCTTCTCTTTGACGAAGTGATGCGTGAAACGCTAATGTTGTAATGTAATCCCTCCCACCCAGGGTTTACCCTGCTTATGCCCTATGCCTTTTTGATAGACTCTGGATCACCACAACCCTGCAGACGACAAGCTGTTATTAATAGTGAGTGAGAAGTACACCATATATAATTACTTTATTTAGCAGACACTTTTCTCCAAAGTGACTTCCAATGAACTCTGTGTAGTGTTACCAGCCCACACACCTTATTCACCGTGGTGACTTACACTGCTAGATACACTTCTTACACTGGGTCACTCATCCATATATCAGTGGAACACACTCTCTCTGTCACTCACACACTATGGGGGAACCTGAACAGCATGTCCTTGGAGTGTGGGAGGAAACCAGAGCATCCGGAGGAAACCCACACAGACACGGGGAGAACACGCAAACTCCACACAGACTGAGCGGGGATCGAACCCATGTCCTCTCGCACCACCCAGGCATCGTGCCACCATTTTTTCACAGATGCAGAAACATACTTCCTCTGTTCAAGTGGTCTATATACGAATGTATTTAAAGCACATATAAGGCAGTATTAAACTAACATTTTTTTTTAAAACAGACTTAGCTAACCTTCCATACCTGGTAAAGCTTAATACGCTTCAGTTCTCGATTCTTAAAGTTTATTGTCTAAGGACACAAGACCGGGTGTTTATGTTTGCAGGAGTAGTTCATATTTTAGTGACAATCTGCAGTGTGTAGGAAACTGAAGCGGATTCGTAGATTTATCAGATGTTTCGTGCAATGTAGAAAGAGAAAAATAGCTAAAATGAAATTTTAAATGGCAGACACCCGCAGAGCGCAGTGTTCATTAGCAGTACAGATGGTGATACAGGTTGCGATGTGTTATTAAAGATGTTTATTTGAAATAAAGAAGGAAAATATATAATGTATGTATGTGTATACACTTGTATATATAAACATGCATATATAATATATGTCCTGCATACATAGACACAGAAGGCGGCTTTGACGTGGTGTGAAAAGAAGAGGCTTACTTTAGAGTAAAGTTGGAAGCTAATAACGTGCCACTCAACCTTTCAGACACCTTGCCTCCCTGATGGCCAGACCAGCGCCACAAATAGAAGCCCTGTTTTGTTGCCAAGGTTACGGCATTGACAAAATGACAAGATCATTCATTGCCGGTACTGTATCTCCCTGGCCTTCTGAGGGAGAGCGCCCGCTAATCTCGGCCCTCAATCTGCCTGTCCGTCAGAGGCGATGGTGCTTGCTCGGTTCGGACCTCGTCTGTCCTTTCCGGACCCGGGTCCATTGATCCAAAGCCCAGGCGCCCCATCCCAGAGCTGCTCAACGGGTGCGACGCGGGCTTTCGTGATGCCGCCCGGCGTCCCGCTCATCCACGCGTGAGCCCATGCGATACACAGAGCAACTGAAGCACCTCGCCAACAGCCCTGGTCAGACTGTGATCGAAAGATAATTCATCACGACGGGCTCCTCACGCGGTCACGTGCCGCGGGTGTCGTACCATAGCAGCGCGTGCTTGGGGGAGAAAGAAATCAGAGGAGGAACCTGTTTCAATCGGAAATATGCGGATAGACAGTTGTACATTGAAAATCAAGGTACATTTGTCACCGCTAAGTAGCTCCTCTTTTATTCCTCTGTCTGTGCAAGAGGCAGCTCTTTGTCAGCTGACGCCAATAACAGAAGGAGGCCTCTTTGAACACTCATTGCGGAGCGTAGAGGTTACCCTTCATTTGTAAATTTCACTCTTGATCACATGGGCTTTTATTGACTCGCTCTCGCAGATTCCGTCTTGCTATAGGCCGGCGCCGAGCTCCTCCTGGGTGCCGTGCCAACGCGTTGAAGGAGTTCCAGGTTCGTCCGTGGCTCGGAAACCTCGCATCGGAGCACAGGGGAATACCGGCGCGAGGGGAGGGCCGCGCGCCCACCGACAAGATTTGCCGGTGGCGCCGGCGCGGCGAGCGGAGCCGGCGGCGGCCGCCTGCCGCGCGCTGCTCCCGGCCCCACGCTCGCGGCGCCGCCCGCCTCTACAGCCACCTCCTTTGTACGGATCCCTCATACATCTCACGACAGGCGCGGAGCGTGAGGCGTTCGTGAGCCTATTCCTGCCCAATTGCTCGCAGCACCGTTCCTAAATAGATTTAGCAATGATACTGCCTGAGATGAGCTTCGCGGGAGAGGCGGCGGCTGTCACCAGACGAGTCGCCGAGCGAGCCGAGCTCGATGTTGTCAGTTCATTAGGCGAGCCTGAAATGCATCTGAATTGCTTGTACTGGATCTGTCTGTGGGGTTCCGCACATACAGCTACGATGACACCGGTCACCAATAACGCGCGAAGCAGCCGCAATTGAGAATATGCACGCTGCCCTACGCTATGCCTGAGATTTGCTCCTCTTTTGTCGCGAGAATGTCGAGGAAAATTCGGAAAACTGCGGTAATGACTTTATTATGCATGATGGCGGCGTAAAAGAATATTACCCCTAATAAAGAGGGTTATTATTCTGTTTTTAATTACATCCTATTGAGAGCTTTGTAATCATGTTTATGTTGTTCTGTTTCCATTTCATGTTCCAGCCAATGCGAGGGCCGCTCTTCGATGGGGGAAAGCAAACATTACGGCGGTTCGCTATGGCCCTCATCATCTTACAGCCTGTTTCATTAGCTCACATCAGCATCGCAGCGAATTCCATCCACCCGGTGCGGGGAAATATGTCGGTGGCCCAGTAATTCCCCATTACATCTCCATCTATCATCTGTGCATGTTCGACGACAGGAAATCTAGTCTGACACACTCGGAAGAGACGGAAAAGAATTAGTGAAGACGTGTCAACCAATTATGTCTCGCAGATAATGCCGGTTGAGCCTCCCTCATTACTGGCGGACACGGGAAGCACATTGCTTGGATTTGTCGCCGTTGAACCAAGACTTGGCGCACACATGCCTACGCAACATCCAGTTAAGACAGCAGTTTATTTCGGATAAGCTCCTGTACCCTGGGACACTTGGTGGGGCGTCCTCTCGCCGAATGTGTTTGCCAGAACATACAGTTCGGTGTTTGGGCGGTCGTTGGGTGATGCCTCTGCTCCCTAAGAGGTGTTGACTCGGAGATCCCGCTCCATGCGGGACAGTCTTGCATTTTTTGACTCTTCTATTACCCACTGCCTTGAACAGTGCTTCAGTTGCCTGGTCCACTGTTGTACTCTAGTAAATACTTTAGACTGAATTGGATTTACTGTCCCGACAATCGATAATACTGAGTTTTGTAGGCCGTACCGAAACTCTGGTTTCACGCCTATTTGTATACTCGAGTCCTCGGGGTCCGCTTTTAATCTTGTTGGAATGAGCGTCGAAGGAAGTTGTTTCGGCTCGCACCAGCAGAGCAGTAAAACACTGGGCACTTTTTACTGTCATTATCGCATGAAGAGTGAAAGCCAATGAAACCCAAGAGCAGGCTTGAGGTCGGGTGCCCTCTTGTTATAAAAATGTCGCTCAGGCAGGCTTCCTCGAAAAAAAATGAAATGCTAGGTTTGTGCGTCTATAATTTTACCTTGCAAGTGCAAGTTCGTCTTCGATCTCAGAATATTTGGTATCCAGATCTATAATATGGTTTGCGCGAAGAAATGTGCTTGACGGCACCAGGCACGTGATTGCACGTGTATTTATAAAGCGGTCAGGGCGGCATGTGCGCGGCCCCGAGGTGGAGGGGGATGCGATCGGCGACAGCGATGATGAATGGACACCGCAGCAACTGCTGACGGAGACGAATATGAAGACCCTGTCTTGCTGGCAGGGGTGGGTCCCCGCGGTGTGGGCACGCCCTCCGATTGTGGCTGCGGGTCGATTCCTGGAGGGAAAGGACTGGTAGAGAAAGGCAGGGGCTCCCTCTCCGCCAAGGGCTACTCTCTTGCTACCTTCAACCAAGCATTGAAAAAGGAGGAAGAACGCCCCATCCCCTCCTCCTTCCTGTGCCACTTTCTCCCTTAAGCAGCTTGCATTCATCTCTAACTGACCAGCTTCCAGAAGGATTAAGCTACATATGGTACATGCGTAGGTCCCATATGATTCAGAGACGAACAACACAGACTTGTTTGAATACCAGCTGCAAATCTCGCTCCATTTTCAGGAAGACCAGCTACCAACACAGGTCTGCATTTCCAGGCCAGTTACCGATGTAGATGTTGTGTTGTTTGGTGACCGGCTGCCTATGTAATCCCTCACCGAAGAGCAGAACTGTGGCCCCTTTAACTACTCAGCACAATTTCACTCTCACATTCAGTAGAATCAGCTTTTACCTGGAACCCGAGGTGAAAAGATCAGAGAAGTACCTGCTTTAAGAAGGTCCATTATGGAAGAAAAAAGCTTTGTCAATGGGAAATGGAGATGATTAAGAGATTTTCAACATTGACAGAAGAAGGTATTGGTTTCTATTGAATTCTCCCCCCTTCATTGCTGAGTCTCCTGAACTGTCCTGTTTTCATGCCTTTCCTGGGCTCCGTCTTGGTTATTAATAGGCTATCGATCCTCGACTCACACGGCACACATGACAATGAAGAATAGATCCTTGTATGGAGCCATGTCTTTCTTTCCAGTTTGCCATAGTTGCATATCATTACGTTCAGAGAGACTCTGGCATCTCTCCAGTGGTTTGAAGTACAGAAATATAGTGCGTAGGGGAGCTTTGAGCCAAGACGTTCCCATGAACTGGCTATACTAGCCGTGGTGACAGTCAGCTCTTCAAGGGTGTCCATCACTGTGGTTCTCAAAGCATTACCGCGCTACAGGAACTTTTAAAAAGCTTAAATCTAAAGGCCCATTTTAAAGTGATCAGAAAACCAGAAGAAGAAGAGCAGGGCTTATAAACTGCGTAACATCACTAAGGCGGAAGCAGAGAAACCCTAAAGCTGCAGCTGCTCAGATACTGAAGTTGATAAACGGACATGTGACTCTGTTTGTCATGACAGCCTATGTGCACTTCCTGTGTGGAACAGGGGTGATTGTACATTGATCAAAGAATTTACCTGGCTTTTCACCAGCAAAATGAATGGGCTGGCACTATTTTGTCCCAGGACAATGATTATGTCCGGCTCAGTTTCGTACCCTGGTGAATAGCTTAGCTAGGTCTGATTTTGTACCAAGAGAATGAATATGTCAGGCTCAGTTTTGTACCCTCAGAATAAATAGGAAGGGTTTAATTTCAGAGCAGAAGAATGAAAAGACAGGCTTGATTTTGTGCCAGGAGAATGAATATGTCAGGCCTACTTTTGTACCCCGAGACGGAATGGCCCAGTCTTGAATTTTCACCTGCAGAGAGAATAGCCTGAATCTGATTTTATACCATCTGTTGGGGCAACTCGCAGCGTTCAACCAGCAGAATGGATGCGCTGCGTCCGGTTTTGTACCTGGAGAAGGAATGGTCCGCAACAGATTTTATACCAGCGGAGACAATGGGATGTTTCTGATTTTGTACACAGCGGATGGGTAGACCCAGTTTGGTTTTGTACCAAGAGACTTAATGGATAGGCCAGTCCGCTTTTGCAACTGGTGAATGAATGGACCACATCAGATTAAGTACTGAGACAATGTGGGTCACGCTCAATTTTGTACGTGGAGAATGGATCAGCTACATCTGGTTCTGTACCTGGAGAATGGATGGGCCAAATCTGGTCTTGTACTTGGACAACGGTTTGGCTAGATCTGCTTTTTTGTACCTGGAGAATGGATGGGCCAGGACTGCTTTTCTCAGCTCGCAGAAGCAGGCAAGCTCATTCCTCCCGTCCATTTGTGTAGATGGATCTGCGGCTGGCGGCGGAGGTGAGCGGGTCCACTCACGCCCTCCCTGGGGCTCTTGTTCCTCTGACAGTTACAAACAGGGTCTCGGGGACCACAGCATAGCGGCACACGGCCGCCCGTCAGGCTGCCCCCAGAAATATGAATCTGGCCGCGGTGCCCATAACTCAACGGGCCGACTCGGCATTCCGCGCACCTTCGCTGTACTTCCTCCCGTACCGGCTCTGGGAAAAACACCGTGGTCAACCTGCACTCGTGTACAGGCATGCAAAACAGGCCTCCTCAGGCAACTACCGCCTCGCTGAATGCCGGTAATTCACATCTGTGTCCTTCAGCTTCAAACGAACTGTGGCCTGATACGGAAAATAAACAGTTGCACAGCAGAATAACTGCACCTACGCTGTTACACGGTTGTGAGCATTGTGTAACATTTGAGCATGTGTTTCCATATCTTTGTTCAGTCCCTTCTTCTGTCTCGCTGAAGTGTGTCTCTCCAATTCGCTTCCAAAGGTGTTTGAGGTAATAACGTTCCATTAAATGCGAACACTTTACTTAATTGTGCTGCATGACCAAAAAAAAGCTGATGATAGCAGCCAAGATTTCCGCAGGCAAGATAGACGATGCGGCGCCGTTGTATGTAAACATCTGCGTTGTTCTCATTATCGGTATAATTATCGTTATTATTATTACTCATTTTTTGCAGGCGCGCAGTTTCCGACACGTCCTCTCGCTTGAGCGGGAAACATCCGGCTTCAGGTACAACGAAGCTGCAGGATCGACGAAGCACGTTCGCGAAGTAGCAAGAAAGTGTCATTTCGACAGGCTTTGATTCCCCATGTGGCGGAACCCTGGCAAGTCTTACATCTTAATAACCTGAAAGCACAAATTCGATCTACTTCTCAGAGCGTTAATTCCATCTTTAAGGAATTGTTGACCCATCGGCACCCTCTCGGCCCGGCCCAGGAGCCGCGGAGCTCTTCACAGGCCAGCAGATTGTTAGATTATTATATTCACAAATCACCATGTCTGAAGCCTTAATGAAATGGAAAGCTAATTTTAATTAAAAAGACACATCTGTTGTGATCTCGAGACGTGGCGGCTTTGGAAAGGCAGCTCGCAAGTGATAGCTTGCAACCCAAAGGACTCCCATGTCAGATGAAATGGTTTCTGAAAAGGAGTTAGATATTTATCAGTAATTGACTTAGGTAACAAAAGGGTATAATGGAATACACTATGCCTTTTGCATGTTAGATTTCTGACTGCCCCCAAAAGGATACAAAGACATTATTATACTTTAAAAGTACAACGGCTGTCAATACGAGTTTTATTACGAGACTTCCCTTGATATGTCAGTTGCCTGATGGGAAACTCAGGAGAAGGTGATAGCTTTTTAATAGAAATCGGTGCTGTTTTATTACAGATTGCAATGAGGGGAGCATCGGGCAGACCTTTTATGGGCACGCAAGATCAACTTCTATAAATAATAGGTATATGAAGTAGATGTACTGTCCTCCAAGGTAATATTTCCCATTATACTTAGATGCTGAAAAATGAGCACGTCTGCATAAAAGTCTGTTCCCAGCCTTTATGTAGAACTCTGATATGGCGTGAGGTCAGCTCGTCCTACGTGGCAGCAGGTATCTTGTGTTTGTGCGCGAGCGTGTTGGCGGTGGGCTGCAGCCGTGGGTGTCTTGCTCCGACCTCCGAGTGCACGCGCGTGGGCCCGAGTCCCGTCCGCATGCGTGCGTGGGACGGCGCGGCGAACGCGGCGAGGCTCGGGCGCGCTCGTCCCGCAACGGCCGCGCGTCCGCAGCCGCGGCCACTCCCGTTCGTCTCGTCCCTTTACGCCCGCCTCCAGCCGTCATTCGGGCGACGGCAAAAGAAGTCAAAATAGCGTGCTGGAAAGGGAAACAAATGGGAGGCGCGACCGGGGGGCTCCGGGAACGGCGCGCGGCCACCTTCGGGAACGGCGGAGGAGCGGTGACCGTCAGCCGCCGCGAGAGCGACACCGCGACGCGCGGGTTCCTCCGAGACGCGGTCAGCCCCCGGTGGACTGACAGCGGAGTCGGGACCCCGCCGTCGCTCCCCAACGCCCCCGCACCCGGGGCACTCCGGCAGGGCTACCGAGAGCCGCTGTAGCCGCGTCCCCGTTGTCCACCCCCATCGCACTGTCCTGAGCCATAATTGCTTCTTAAGAGAATTGGGTTGACGATATTTTCACACGTCTGCTTTCCTTTCAAAATCCTTTCACTTTTTTATATGTTTTCTCTAGTTTTTTTCCTATAAGCGTCACCTTTTCCCCTTTGCTGCTCATCTGCATAAGACCTTGGGAAGGACGCCTTTAGTTAGACGAGCGGCACGGTGGCTTTCGAGAGCCTTTCTCTTTGCTGCCAGCTCCTGCCGCGTGCGTGCGTCGGGCCGGTCGGCCGGCTCCTTGCCGGGGAAGGCCTCGCGCGGGAGCGCCGCGTCTCCTCCGCCTCCCGCCCCTCACATCCGCCCGCCCTCCCGCCCGCCCGCCCGGTCACCCCCCGGCAGCGGAACAGCCCAACACAGGTAACCGCCTGTCTTTAATTTCCCCTCAGATCACGCTCCGGCCCCTTCCATCCGAAATGAAAAGGCGAAAAACCCCAAGGACGTGCGTTTTATATTTTCAGTTTAATTTTGGGCTGCGTGAAGAGGCTGCAGGTCCAGATAGCAGTTCCACTCGGTGCTGCTGTACGTGGGTTTAATTAGAAAAACACTCACCCTGAAAATGTTACATTTCCACTGTGACCGACTCACTTTGTGATAAAATGTAAATCTAGTAATCTCACGACGCTTTCGCTTAGCCAATATTTGTGAAATTCAACGAAGCCGATCAATTTGCATGAGTACGGTGCGTTTTCCCGCACGGCGTCTCTTAACGTGGGAGTTTTAATGCGGAGCGCCCGTCTTTCGGAGCGCTCCCGGCCGAACGTCCCTCGACGCGTTCTCACCCGGATGTCGCGGTGTCCGTGACGCTGTGAACCGCGACCTGAACTTTGCGTGACCATCTCTGTATTGGGCAGGAGGTGCGTTATTAAAGCTGGAAAAGACAGAGAAGCCCAAACACTCGCTCCATCCCCTGCCCTGAAATTATCCCGAGCTCCTCTCCCGTGACATTTGGGGTCGATTCCCTCGGTGGCCGCGAGAGCGACGCAAAGCGGGGAGTTTGCGTTTCCGTCTTCAACGTCCCGGTTCAGCACCTGCTCGCAGATGGACAGCGACGCTTGCAAAAGTTACCCGTTAACACCTTGCCCTGGGTTATGCATTTCTCATAATCCCCGTAGCCACCTCACCGACGCATCAAAGGGAAATAAAACAGGTAGATTAAGATAATTGAATTCCCTAAGTCTCCATAAAACATTAAGTAAAGCATTTTTTTTCTTTTGTGTTGGTACTCATGTAAACGCACTCTGATGGCAAATAGGAAAGCATGTTTGTTCTCTCTGTAGTCTCCCGAAAACAAATGCCATTATTCTCTTTGTTCCGGAAACACTGCGTTGAATTTTGGGTCTAATTAATTTGAGGAGCAAAAGGGATTTCTTATCCCCCGCCCTCCGATACTCTGCACTTGTTGGCTCGTGTTTGTTTGTCTGAGAGTGACCCCTGATTTCACACCATGTTGGTTTTATCCTATTACAGAGAGGCCCCCTTTTTTGCTGACATCAGAGGGAATGTTATCTGTTAAATAAGTAATTCCCGGTCGCTCGCTGAGCTTGCCGCCGGTGAAACGTTGGCGAAGCTCGGAAACGAGGCGCACCGGGAACCCGAGCCCTTCCCCGCTTCTTATCTAATTGGAGGCAAAATGACCCGGGAAGGCGGAGCCGAAGAAGGGGGTGATTTCGGGAAACCGAACGCGCCGCCCTTTATCTGTGCGATTCGGCGGCTCCGTTGTTGTCTCTGCTGACGTTTAGCCACGCTTTGAGTGTTGTTTCTACATCGCTGGGCCGTACGTTTACAGCCTTGCGGATTCGTCCTTTCGTACGGCTCGGTGTTTTAGCGAAGCGTTCCGAGCTGCATACGCCGTGGCGCAAGAACACTCCGGCGAGGCCTTTCTAGCAGGACTTTCGTGGGTGACATTCAGGCGACGGCGGCTCTGCGTTCTCCACCGCCATGTGACCTACCCCCCCCATGTCAGTGGCGGGGGCAGAGCTTGGCCCTTGAATTAGTATGTACAGCAGCGTTGCTTTTGTTACAGCGTCTGTGTGCTTTGCAGAATGACAGACGCGGTAAGCGGTGAAAGTAACGTGACGGTAAAATGACCGCGTAACTGGGCACGAATTCCATTGTGCTGAATTAATGAGCCCGTTGTATATTTTCGGAAGCCGTTGCGGCGGCTTTTTTCGTTTCGTGACGGCCGGGCGTACGGTGCTTGGCCCTTCTCTAGATTACGGGTCAAGTGGGGCTCCGGCCCTCGACGGATCGGGCGTCACGCCGTCCTGCCGGGGTCTCGGGGCTCTCGGTGACCGCGCCTTGGAAACACGCACGGATTGCATCGGCGAAACGAATCCAGCCAAATCCACTCTTCGTGTTGCTTGGTGCTGCGGCGCGGCTGGCTCCGGCCCCCAGCTCCGCGGCTGGAGCAACCCCCTCACAACATTGATGCATGGCCACAAATTCTATTACGCCCTGGCAGCTGCTAACTCCCAAATTCATCTCTGCGCCCAATAATTTATTTTTTTTATTTCAGCCATTTGTCAGAAGTACTTTCAGCGGGCAAAATAAACACCGGCTTCCAGAAAATTATTTGAACAAATGTTCTAAAAACATTTTGAAAATATTCCATTTAATTTAATTTCTATTTTGGTTTTCGAGGGTATCGGGCAGCCGGAGCCAGAGCCACGCGGGCCGACGCGGCGTCGACACGAGGGCGACGGAGCCGTCCCGCGCATTAGCGCAACCGCGCCGAAGCTTTTGAAACGCACGCTTTTGAAAGGGATCTCAACGTCTGCTTGTTATCCGGAAGTTACATCTCGCTCTAAACAGGCTGTTTGATGTGGCTCCTCTCGCCTTTTATGCGCCGAGCCATCCGGCAGATGCCTGCGACCGTGAGATGGTGGCGAGGACTACAATGCGCCTGGATATCCAGGGCTTGTGTGAATGGGTCTGTTTGAGGCTGACACGGTTCTGGTATTAACACCTGAATCTGACGCCTTTGTTCTGTGTGGCAGCCTCATCTGAAGCCCCATTCAGGTCCATGGCAAGGGAACAGAGCGCAACCAGGCCACAAATTAATAGCTTTCGCCACGTGTTTAATTAAGTGCGCAGGGCTGAAGTACGATAAACAAACGTGTCGGGCGACTTGGCGCAGCCGGTCGCGCCGCACAAAGGAGGAGGTGATCGGACCATCTGGCCCGATTGATCCGGTTCTGTCGGAAGGGCTGGCCGACGAGCGCTCCGCTCCTCGGTCTCCGAAAGGCACGGGTTTGACGGAACGAGGCGCTGGCGGGGCGCAAATGGGTGGATTGAAGATGGCAGCGACATCCACGTAGCCATGGAGGATATTGGCTCCAGCTTCCATGAAGTGGAATCTTTGTAGTGGGTATTTATTCATTTAGCTCACCCTTTTTTCCAACGGGACTTGCAATGTTAGTCTACCTACAGTTCTTTACCCATTTATACAGCTCGGTAATTTTACTGGAGCAATTTAGGGTAAGTACCTTGCTCAAGGGTACTACAGCTGGAGGTGGGAATCAAACCTGCAACCTCAGCCCACTACGCTACCAGCTGCTCCATACATACCTATTGTAGCAGTGAGGAGCATAACCTGAATAACTGGGATAATACACACACACACACACACACACACACACACACACATTTTCTGAACCGCTTGTCCCATACAGGGTCACGGGGAGCCAGAGCCTAACCTGGCAACACAGGGCGTAGGGCTGGAGGGGGAGGGGACACACCCAGGACAGGACGCCAGTCCACTGCAAGGCATCCCAAGCGGGACTTGAACCCCAGAGCCACCGGAGAGCAGGACCCGGTCCAACCCACTGCACCACTGCGCCCCCCCCACTGGGATAATAGCGTTGGCTATTTATTAATATGACATCAATAATTACAATGACAGTAATCGTAACAACATTGGTCTAGAGCCTCTTTGTGGCCTTTGTTACATTTCAGTGACAGAAGTAGTGCTACAATAATTCTGATGTTAGACAGATGAAAGACTCTATCGGAGATGAGGACTGATGTGTGCCGCAGGACACCGTGGGCCCCGGATGAGGTGAGGATGGCGCCCCTGGGAAAACAGAAAGAGAGGCCTGTCTGGCAGAAATTCAGGAGATAAACACTGTCAATGAGAGACTTGGCCGGGTCCCCTTATCCAGGCGCAACGTGACCTTCACCGGTGCGCGTCTGCTTTATTGTGCTCTCAGCACAAAGGGTCCGTGGGCCGGCGAGGCCCGGCTGACGGGCGCGCGACAGCAGCCGGCCGATGCGCCGGGCAGATAGCGGGACACACTCCAATTACGGGTCCGGAAGTAAAAAATAAAGAAGGAAAATAAAAAGGAAACGGTCAGCAGAGCGTCAGGGCGGACGGGAGAGAGCGGCGCGGAGGGTCGCACAAAGGAGCGAGGAGGGGGGCGGCTCAGGACTCGGTCCGGTACTTTATAAAACACGCTTTATTTTTCCCGAGTAATTGGAACAGGCGCTTCTCGGTTTGCCCTCCCGTAGGTGATTTCTGTGACTCTTGTCGTCGTCTTTTTTTTTACGTTTCCAATCTCAGGACCGTTTCTATCTGAATGTATGCTCCCCGTGTCTTTCGCAAGTCATCTGTAAGCATGGCTTCCTGTGCCCCCCACCCCCCACTACCACCACCGCACCGTCTCTCCACGCGCGCAGACTTCCGGGCTGGCTCTTCGGCAAATGAGCGTCTCTGCTCTGGAATAACATCTTAGAGCGTCTCTTCTCGTGTCTGTCTGTATCGGTGCTTTTCATGCAGACACTCTGCGATTCTAGACGCCCCTGAATGTGTGAGTAGGTGCATATCTGTCTCCTAATCTATTGATTTTAGCTGCGGAGATCTGAGACGAAGAAAATTAATTTGTTCTATGGAAATCCCCCATTGTCCGTGCTCAAGGGCCCGCGCTCATTTTCTTCTCGTTCGTTTGTTTTTCCAGCGTCGGTCTGGGCAGAGCCTCAGCTGCTCGTGTCGATGACGGGCCACCACGGTTGGCTGACTGTCGACCGCAGCCCGGCGGTCAGAAAGAAACGCAATTTCACAGAGGGGCCCGGTAGGTGGGCTTTGGCTCGTCTCGGATTGAAAGTTAGAAATTGGCTTCACGCAAGGGTGCTCCGCTCGTTTTGTTGCTTCTGAATAGCAGAAATCGCCAGATAATTCCAGCATTAATTGATTCTCGGGACTGGAATAAACAGGCTCCCGGGTCACGCGAAGGCGGACAGCGGACGAACGTGGTGTTACAGTGAAAGTGACGTGGCTGGAACGCTTGGCATCACAAAGGTCAAGTCTTTGGCTTACTAATTTTGGTTCCACCTATCCTAAAACCTGCTGCATCGACCTTCTTGGCACGAGGTTTCGTACGAGCTGTTATAGATGCGGCCAGGAGGGTTAACATCGGTTCAGAGAGGTTTTCTGAGCTATCTCTTGCCGCCATTAATCATCACAAATTGATCACTCTCGATGCCCCTGACTGATGTGTGCGTTTCTCTTCCGTCTGAGGAAAAAAGGAAGCCAAATCCATCCCCATCATGGGGGTATTAATGACTCGCTTTGCTTCGCACCCATGTACCATGACTCTCTCCGTCTCTCTTTCTCCATGTTTCTCCAAATTTTGACGTGCTCGTGTAGCCCAGAAAAGTGAGCTTGTGTGGTTCTTGAACGGTTGTGACACCGCCCCATTGTTCATCTGAAGCTCCGCCAAGGGCCGTCGCAGAAGGGACTTTGTTTCCCTTCTCTGGGAATTGAGGTTTGAAGTTGAACTGAACTGAAGAAGGAAGGGAAGACAGAAGACATTATTGAGGTTCAGCATCACCATCCAGTCCAAAGGAATAAAAGCGGATCCGTGCTCTAGGCAGCATATCTGCAAATCCAAGCCTCGGTCTGTAGAGAACCTTTTGAAAATTTGAAGCTGAGTCGGTTGTGGTCGTTGAGGTGATGGGTTCAATATGTGATGTGGTGAAACCTGTTGCAGTTAAAGCGCTCAACAAACACGCACGGATGAGTCGCACTAAGGGTTCGGTCAAAGGCGAGGCTGAGGACGCTGAAAAGTCAAAGCTTCTCTTCTCCAAGTCCCCTGCTTCTCATAGGTGTGAAAATAAAGAGCAGCGGAGTGAATGTACCAAAGTCACCGGAGGGGGTGCGAGTTCATTTACAGTCTGCAAACGCTCCATTACTGCTGGCTAAGCCCCCGGGGTCTTCCTGTTTTCTCTTGGAAGGCAAAGTAAATATCCAAGAATTTCCCTTTTAAATGTATTGTTATTCATTCTGCCGATTTAAAACAACAACAACAAAAGAAATCCATGAGTTCCTTAGATATTACTCTGTTGCGTCGTAGCCCGTTCGAGCCTTTTCAAACAGTAAATAACTCCAAGCTGAACATTTAGAGTCCAGCAATACATACCGAGATTCGGTGAATTAGGCTTTTATCGTCACCTAGAGCGGTATTTCCGGAAGTGTCGTCGGCACGGTAATTTATTTTCCTGGGGTGTAAACAGACGGCGGGTTAAGAAAGAGGTTGTGAACTCAATAATTGCGCAACGCGCGGATGTTATTAGACACTCCGGCTCGATAAAGGGAGGCGCCGTTTTCGGCGTCCGCGGAGATGCTCGTTCTCCCTGTCCGAGCACCGCGAGACCGATCGGCAGCGGCGGTGCTGGGAGACGCCGGAGGGCAGAGTTCTAAGGATCCGGAATGGACGGGCAGAGCTCGGTTCCAACCCAAGCGACTCGGCGACCTGCTGCATGTGGCGCCGGAAGAGCGAGAGAGCTTCCGAAAGGCTCCGGGCTGCCGGGCTACAACCGGCGGCGCCTGAGAGGCGGTGCTCAGTTAGCTGCCGTCGACACGCCGCGCGCGAGGGGTTCCACGAGGCTGTCGTCCGCAGACCTGCCTTCCCTCGGGGTGAACCGTCGGGGAGGCGGCTCTGCATTGCCCCATCGCGCCAGCGTGTCGCGTCCTTGCCGTCCAAATGGCGTCCAGGCCGAGCGCGTGCGTCGCTTTTATGACGCTCTAATCCTGGCCTCACCTTTTGCTTTATTTTCTTTCGATTTAAATTTGAAGGAAGCCATTAACGGGCCGTTGTTAATCAGATGCTCCTAGCCTCCCTGGCTCAGAATAGCTATTTACTGCACGATTATGCAAATGTAAAAAAAAAAAAAAAAAAAACCCTAACATCACGGTGATAGCAAGAGCATTTTTCCAAATGCGGCAAATACTGTCTTCAATAAACATCGATGGATGCCGTTATTACATTTGCATAGGAAGATGTGTTTGCAACTAAATTAATTGCCAAAACAAACGCTATGGAGAGTTAGGGACAATAAAAGTGTATTGAAGCCGTTGTTCCGGCCAGAAAATGGCAGAATGGCTCATTTCAAAGGAATGGGTTTGGGTGTCAGGCACGGAATCGTAGATGTTGAAGGCCAGCCGTGAGGTAGGCTTGTCCGTGAGACGGACTGCCTCTCCGGCTCTCTCAGATCCACACGCGCGCACACACACACAAGCAGAGCTATGCAGCAATGTGGTGGGTGAGGTCCGGGCCGAGCGCGGCGGGCAGCGTTTAGCTCTCCCGGGGCTAAATGATTGCTTCCCCTCCAAGAACAAGTTCCATTTCCATTGGAGACGGCAGCTCTGGCGTCCAGACAAGTGAGAACAATTGAGCTAAGTGCCAGCTCTCTCCCCGTGCTGCTGTCACGCTCGGCGAGGGGCGCCGTTCCACCTCCACGCCCTCCCTCCTCTCGGCCCGGGATCGGAACGCTACGTGACGCGGCGCGCGGACACGAACGAAGCGGTCGGGGCGAACCGGGCCTCCGGGGGTCGCCGGCGAGCGGAGCGCAACAGATTCTGCATCGCAGGGAAGCTTCCTCTCTTCGCGGACCTCTAAGCGAGAGGCTGCTGCTTCCAGTCCCGGGAGGGTCTCTGCGGTTGTACCCTAGAGCGGTGCGATTACCCCGAGCTGCTTCAGCGAGTCGTCAGAAGAAGCTCCTCTTGCAGGATGAGACACGGAGCGCGAGCGTGCGCGCTGACATAGTGCCGCTCCGATTAGAGCGGGAATCTCTCGGGACGGGCCGCCCCGCCGCGCTCTTTTCTGTCGAGTCGGCAGTTCGGTGCCCAGTTTCTCGGGACGGGGCGAGGTGGGGGGCGAGGGGGGGAGAGGGCAGCGCTGTCGGCTGCAAGATGTTCACTTCGGTGTAATAAAAGGGACGGGAACGGCGAACGTGTCCTGTGTTCGGGTACCCCGAGGAAACCCCCGCGCGGGCACAGCGGAGAAGGAGGCCTTTTTAACCCCGCTCAGGGGCTCGTACAATGCCGCTTGACTGCCGTGGCAGATGCCCGGGACAGCTGTTGAGCGGGGCCTGCTATTGTTGCTCATCCTCCCGCCTCCTACTGCTTCTTCCGCTTTGTTCGTATCCCCCTCTCGCTGGAGGATGGATTTATTTCATATTAGAGCAGCAACATGTCCCCCTCCCCGGCGTACCCCTGCCTTCCCTGTAAATATCCCAAGAATAACCTCTTTCTAGCCGCCTTCCGCGACGTGCGCTCTCCCTGCCCCGGCAGGGGTTCGACGTGCATCCGGAGGCCCGGGAGGCCCCGCGCCCCCCGCCGCCGTAACCCCCCGGGGATGCAGCGAAGGGAAACGCGCCGGGATTCCGGGCCGGGGTCTCCGAGGCGAACGGTAAATAACGTTTAAAGAGATTATTTATCCAAGCCGAGGCAAACGCGCGGAAGTGGGGAGACGGTTCGGCTCGTGGGAAGAGCGAGTTTGTATGATAAAGACTTGTTGTTTTCCTCCTGGGGGGAAGTGCTGCTAATTAGGGAAAGTTGTGAATGTCTCTGCCTCTGTAACCTTGATCTAAGGTGATCCCTTCGCTCGCGCCACCGGAGTCCTCCGGCATGTTCTCTTCACAGGTGTTTTTAAATGTTTCCCTGCCTTTCGGGAGCCGCGTGAGCCGCTGCGGCGTGAGCTGAGTGCTTTTCTCGTAGGCAGTGATGAGGAAGGTGCTGTGTGAATGTGTGTGTGTGTGTGTGTGTGTGTGTGTGTGAGAGATGCACTTTTAGCTCTTTTGTGAACAGGAGGGTTTGGCAAATCCCTTAATACAAGGTAAAGATGGTAATAGATACTACCAAGCTGATCAAACTAACCTCACACCTGTAAAATAAACATTGACTTGGAATTCACGAGCTTTGAACTCATATTTCACATCCTTCGGTTTTGTCTTATTTGAGACGACGTCAAAAGTTTCGCCCGTTTTACGTTTTGAGTCCTCGATTTTGCCGTTGTTCGAAGTGCGAAATCCGCATCGTTCAAGAGGCTGGTTGGTCACGCCGCGCTTCGAGCCGTTGCCTTTGGATCAGCCGAGTAGGGTTCGAGTCCCACCCCCCGCTCTGGTACCTTTAAACCAAGCGCTTATCCTGAATTGATAGAGCTGAAGTTACCCAGCTGTATAAATAGATGAATCAGTGTAAGCAGTTTAGTGCACAAGCCTCACGCTGCAAGTCACCTTGGAGAAAAGCGTCAGCTATATGAGTAAATAGTGCCGCAGAAAATAATAAGGCGAACCGCGGCCTGCACCGGACTCCGAGAGGACCGCCTCTTCCCCACCTGCACAGGTACCCCGTGGTGTTGCGCGGCGTTCGTCCGCAGCGTTCATCTCCCAGGGGTTTCCTCGCAGCTCCTAGGGCGCCGGCCGACGGGCCTTGGAGAGCACGGTGCGGACTGCCTGCATAAACCGCTCCTTCCTCTCGCAAACCCAAAACCGGAATAATGTAAATGCGTCGCAATGAAACGGTTCGCTTTCGCCGGGAAGCCGCAAGGCCGAGAGCCCAAAGTGCGCCGCGTTTTTATAAATACATCAAAGAAAGCACAATAGCGCGCAGAGTTGTTTTGAAATTGAGTCGGCGCGCGAGACGAAATTCCAGCTCTTCGTGTCGTCGTCACCCTGAGAGACGGGAAAGAAAAGGAGTGGGGGAAAGGAAGTGGAAATCCACTGATCCAACCCACGTAAATGTATTATTTTTTCCAGATTTCAGCTCTCCCTCTTCTGGCTCTCGTTCGTCCCGTTTGAGGCTGTCGCGTCTCTCCTCCGTCCTTCTCCGTCCGTCTCTTTCGTTTCGCCGCCACGACCTGTAATTCGGAGCTCCGCCGGCAGCTGGATTTCACGGGTGACGCTGGTCCCGGTGCTACCGGACGGGTGCGATTTTGAGGGACGACGAGGTAGTAATTGCCCGGTCGTGCCCCGCGAGGACTCACGTATGCCGTCCTCCGCGAGGCCTCGGCCGTGAGCGACACCCCCCGACTTCAACCGATATCGGCGAGCTGCTCACCGTATAGCCTCCCCATCAGCGGTTCATTCTCATGTTAAAAATTGATGATATTTTAATCCACACAACGACTTTTATTCCCCCCCAGTGAACGGGAGGACTCGACGAAAACTTTAAGCGCTGCACCCCCCACAAAGTGTGATGAAACACCCCTCGAGGGTTGCGCGGACTAAAAGGCGCCAACCCACACATCCATCTTTGTCTGCTGCCCGCTGCCCCCGGGGGGCACGCTCTCGGTGTTATTGTGTTCCCGAGCTCGTGCTTTAATGCAAACCATCGCGTAGATTTGCCCATTTCTACAGCCGGCGGTTTCTGCTGCGGAAATCCAGGTTTGGTACCGCGCTTCGGGGCACCAAGGCGCCCGTCTGGCTTTCCACAATGCCGCCTTCGGGTTACAAGTCGTTAACCAGTGTGCCACCTTCTGGCGTGACATATTTCGCATTTTGTTTAGGTCTTTGTGTTCCGGTCCGTACGTTTTCTTTCATCTGCGTTAGGTGTTGAGCAGCTTCTCAGAGTAACGGTAGATTCCAGACCTCTGCTTCGACTCCCGAGCTACAAAGAGAATTGACGATCGCGGATACAAGCTTCACATTACTTCCCACCTATAAAACTGCATATTATGAATAATGACTCTATTTCATCTTTTCTCCCCTTGTCTGTGTTATTCACTTTTTTTCCCCTCATCTTTTCATTTGGGCGTGAAAAACTTTGAGAGTAACATTACGCGCTGGAAAGGTGCCGCATGCAGACCTTCAACGCAATGTTCCATTTTAAATCGCAGCCCTCGCTCTTTGATGTATATTTCAGCCGGCTTTGTCCTTGTGGCTACGGAATGTTCTGCGGAATTTTGCATGGGTACTGTTTTATGGAAGGTGTTCAGAGACACGTGTCCGATGGGCTCTGAATCGATGCCAGGGGAGCTCGGTTTTAATGTAACGGTTATGTTTGTTTCGAGTGTTTCGTACCAAGCGGGCGCTTCTTCTCCGCCGCCTCCCCCTCCTTGTCTGCATAAGGCATGAGGCACCTGATGGAATGGCGGTGAAGGAGGTGCGCTCGTAACCCGAAGGCTGCCAAGGGGGAGGGGGTTCTGCCGTTGGCACCGTTGAGCCAAGGTGCTTACATTTTCGGAGCGAAGCATCCGGCTTTCCGAATGGATTAATTATCTTTTTGAACCGAATCGGGCAACAAAAGTCTGCTGGGAAAAAAAAAAAAGAAACAAATTATAATAATGTTTTTTTCTTTCCCCCCATTTTAATTCCACTTGCATAAAAACCAGTGGTTTTTCCTGAGGTCAGGCAGAGTGTCACCATGATGCTGCTCACAAAGCTGCTCATCAAAAGCTGCCCAGTCCTTTGAATGCCTTTGTCTCCTGAGTGATAGAATGGCGATGCCACATTTGCATTTTCATTCGATCAGCCCTGCGGAGCGGAATGCAGCCTTGAGCAGTCGCTCTGCAGAGCTCAGAGTCAATAAGCGCACTTTTGAACATTTCGAAATTTTTTGGCGCATCGATATCGTACCTTTCGTCGCCATAACCTTGAAAATGAGACCGCAAGACATATAAAATGTGATTCAAAAACACTCCGAGGACAAGGTTTTTCAGCGGAAAGACAAATAAGCAATATGGGGCGCTGTGCCCTGGCTGCACTTGAGGGAAGAAAGAGGGGATCAGTGTCCATCTAGTGATTCATTAAGAAAAACAAAAAGAAATACAGTTCCGTGGGGAAGCGCAAGCTGGAAGAAGCTACAAGGTTTGAGAGCCATGTGGGAGATAGCTGGAGACCGCCCCCCCGTCCCAACAATGAAGGGAGAATATTTATTAAGACCATCGCCAATACAGAAATGACAAGAAGCCTATGAGCCTATCTCTCTCATCTGTATATTTGGACAGTTAAATGTTGCCTGAATGTTATCTAGCGCCGTCTTCAGTCACTCTAATGGCTCTGCCTCACAGATACGGTCATGAAGTTTATTCAAACCCACGACCGCCTTCTAGAGTAAAAAACTCTTTAAATAATTGATGGAGTCACGTGCGAGGGGGGCGCAGAGGAGTCCGCCTTCTCCCGCCCAGGTAGGTAGGGTACAGGGAACCGGTGAAGGGATGAGTCGGGCGTAGGGGGTGGTGCTCTCCGTGGTGCTGAACTGATTTTGGCCCGAATCGGTGCACCGAATTGGACCTGAACAGACCACAGGACCCCATCGGATTTTTCTGTGTTCTTGGGCTCCTCCCTGCAGCATGTAAAAATGGTGCTGCTTTCACATTTTTCATACAGTGCTGTTCTGGCATGCTCAGGGCCAGCGCTCCGAGTTTTTGGCGCCCCAGGGCAAGAATCAGTCCGGCAGCCCTTAGACTTCTGTCTTAAAATTAATAAACATACACATACTTATATATGAGAAAAAAACTGAGATAAACACTGATCCAAGTTATTATTAGGCATTGATATATACAGACCATAAATAAGGGGAAATAAAATTAGATTTTATAAATAAAAGGTTATGTTTTATGTATTTTTTCGCATAAAGACACGTATGAGAACATCATATGTCAAGTTTGCTGTCATGTGTACATAGTACAGGTGTACATTACGAAGAGAAATTCTTGCTTGCGCATCTCCCGCACACTCTAAAGTAATAAATACAAAATCAGGCAATAAAGATGAAGAGACAATAAATGCAACGCTGCAACATTATCTACAACATCAAGACAACATATGCAGAACTCTTACTGTACAAAAGCTTTTTCATACATCTAAACAAAACATATGTACGGAACACAAATTTATAGTGACTGTAATCTTTTTTAACCCTCTCCAAGCAGACGTTTAGTATTTGCATCATTAATTGCCCACTAATAGTAGCATTTCTGAGCCCGAGAGGGTTAAGGCTGAAGTTTAAGTGAACAAATACGTATATATGTGCTTTTTATGAAAGTATGGTTTCTTGTAAAACATTTTATTATTAAGCAAGGGTTTTTATTATTTTTTGTAAGGTTACTATTTATTTTTCAGTTTGAGTAGCAAAATTTTGTGCCCTCGAATTCCATCACCTCCTAGACGATTGCCTAGGTTTGTGTAATAATAAAACCGGCCCTGGGCATAACTCCACTGGCATATAGAACTCTGCGGGTGATTTATATGGTGTTCAACTACAGCTTGGGCCAAACTAGAGTTTAAACTGGAAGTGAAGTGTTTGGTTTATATTTCTTTATTTAGCTGATTCGTTTCTTTCAAGTAAATTACAGTGTTAAGCTACTTACAATGATTTACCTACTTATGCAACTGGGTAGTTTACACTGCAGCCATTCATGGAACGTACTTTGCTCAAGGGGGTGACGAGGGCGACGGAAGACATGCGCCGTAGGTCTGGGCACCTGAGACCATGTACAAGAGTGACTGCCTTCGCTCATGTCAACTCGATTCACGTTCTGCGTTAAATGACTTAGAACCTCATTGGTGTAGATGTCCCGCAAGCGTCTCGCAGAGGCTGTGTCGGGACGGGGGAAATGGACACGGCACGCGCTGAAGGTGTACCCTCTGTCTTCTCCCCAGCGGTGCTGCCGAGCACAGTAAACTGGCGTGCGGATGCGGGTCGGCAAACACCCAGACGCTGCGGGAAAGCTTCCCCGGCGAGCGTGAAATCGTAGCGCCTCGGAGCATCGGACACTCTCGGAGCGCCACCCGGACAGGCTGACATCGAGGTCAGCTGATGGAATGGATGGATTTAGCTGATGGATTATGTCTTACGGCCAGCGACGTGGGCATCTCAGATATTGTTGACGTGTTCTTTCTTCGGAGGCTCCGGCAATCCCCGGGGCGCGTGGCAGACCCTTATCAGCCTATCAAACTTAGTTTGTCTCCTACAGCTGTTTTACGGCTCTACATCTGTTTTTGTTTGTTTTCTGACCGTAAGGTTATTGCATCTTTATGGTTGATTGGGGGATTGGGATAACGCTGTGCAGCTGTTCGGACAGGGAGGAGAGGGAGCCTGTACCGTTATTTTACGAGCTGGGCCCAGCCTCTTACTCCGTTTCGCTCTGCTGAGATCCGGATGCTGACTTTTAATGTGGAATCTGTTGAGTTCTTCTTCAGCAGAAGCCCCACTTAGTGAGAAACTGTGCATAAATCAGCCTAATTTTCTCATCTTGTTTGCCTCCTTTTCTCCAGCATATTTGTTCCTCTTATTTATTGTGGTAGGAAGCCACACAAAATTTTGCGGCTTATTTTGTTTTCTCAACTAATAAAGTCATCGGCGGGCTTCCTTTGCTGGCGGTGTGGTCGCCACCCGTTATTCGCAGGCTCCTACACCTCCCCAGGATGAATTTCCCGATCATCGGGACGAGACTTTCATATTTGGAATCGCATGGAAAATGTGGGGAAAGGAGAATGACGGAATTAAACCGAAAAAGCAAAGGGAGATGTTAGAGAAACCTAAATATCGCCTGGATTAACGAGCCGGAAGTGCCGTGCTGATCGGCAGAAGGCGAACGCAAGGCTGGCCTCTGCTCACACGGTGATTTCTTTAAACGTGTGCTATATCATGTGGTGGTGGTGGATAAAAATGACCGAATTTTCCCGCTTTCGGGGGTTGTTTCCTTTCTCTCAAACACATGGCCCATAAAGAGGACAGAACCTATATCCCGCTCTCTCCTGGACATCTAACACAGCTCTATCTCTCCCCCTAGATGGATACTAAAGCCCGTCTCGCTGGCCTGGTGCAAACCCTGGCTGTTGTGGCGTGAGGGTGTGGAGTAAATCTACACTTTATTATCTCCCAGCTGGCACCCAGAGATGCAAGTATATCAGCTGTGGCTCCGCCCAGCCCCCCATCCTTCCCTCTCCCACGGGGGCCGTGCCAGCGCTGGCGTTCTCCCTGGAGAGCTGCGGGGAGAAGGGATGCCAAGGCGAAGCATTGATGTGCTGCCGAGGGGTGGGTGACTGCGGCTGCTCCTTGGCGTTAAAGAGGTCCTGTCACCGCTCCACTTGGCCCGGCCGCTGCCGTTTTGTCATACGCCGTTGTATTTCTTTACGAGCCTGCTGTTTCGGCCAGCTGCGGTTGCACCCCCCGGGGGGCGGGAAGATCCGCTCGGCCGGCAATCCCGAGTCTCCGCTCTCCGGTCGCGGGCGGAGAGGCCCACGCGGTCCAGGCTTCGTGGTGCGCCGCAGGTACACGCGCGGTATCGGAGGAACGGCGCTCGTGACGCTTGAATCCCGACGATGATCCCTGCCGCATCCGAGCATTCGTCACTTCATGCCGCTGCACGTAACGCTTTATTTATTTTGAGAGTAAATCAGCAGCGTGCAAAATCTGTTTGTAATTCCCGGTTCGCAAGGACGACACGGCACGCCGGCTTTGTGCCCTCCGGCTCAGCCCCGTCACAGTCGCTGACCTTCTTTACGGGCTGTTTATTGCAACTTGAGGACAGAGTAAACAAATACACTGACTCCTTAACTTACGGACGACAGTTGGGACCAGAGTTCTGTTCGCTGTGTGTTTTCGTTCTTAACTACAGTGACTGTTACCGCTTAACCTCTTAATAAAAGCTTAGAAAAACAGATGTTACCGGATGTATTTATGGATTAGGTTCTCCAAAAACCTCAGGTATACGTACAGTGAGTAAAAAAAAAACAGTCCGTAGTCCCTTTATTTTTAATTAACTTAGGGCTGTGTTACATTTTTGTAAAATATTTCATTAAATTTAAAATTATACCCATTTTTCCCCCATAAATGTGCAATTTGATTTATTTTTAACTTCTTTTTTCGTTTTTTTTTTAAACCTCCACTTTGGTCTCCATAGTAACAGCACACCTCTTCTTACTCATGCTATTAGAATCACTAACACTAACAGCTGCTGGATTCATTCTGTGAAAATAAACAGCATTCCTCGTCCGTTTTGGTTACCGATACTCGCAAACGCCAGACAAGAGCTGTAAACGCCGTGGAAGTGAATCGGGTGCATTTAAGAATCGAAAAAAACAAAGAGTATCTTCAAAAATCCCGGCCTTGCCCATTTGTGACTCCAGGAAGGCGCGCGTTTATGTTCGTCGTGTATCGGTCTAAAGTACTTTTTCGAACAGCGTGTGTCGTGTTGGTAACACACATGAAATGATTAAACGGATCATTTAAATAGCAGCGCGGTGGCAGGGTCTCTTCCTTTCGCCGTGAACTTGTTGGGCGTTTGGTCACATGACGAGTCCTCTTCTGTTGCTAGTTCTTCCAAGAAGCCTGCGTGTGGTTTGTAAGGGATTTGTGCGTCAGCGAAAACGGAACATTCTGGCTGCTTATGAACACGCGGCGTAGTTTCAATTGTGCCATTTCTCTTGGCGCATCCATACTCGCATCCCCTCCGTACGACTTTTTCCTTTCCAGCAAAGCGTGGACGGAATTACAATAAAAATGCAACCTTGACAATTTGCATCTCGTTTGAGTCGTTCGGCATCTGAGTGTGACTCAGCCGTGTAAACATCCAGAGCCGGTGTCATTGTAACGCGCAGAACCGAGGTGTCAGTGTTGAAATAACTGTGTGATCGATGTACGACACACTTTCGATGTTTTTAAATAACCTTTTTAACTGTACGTGTATTCTGCAGAGCTACTTTACGATGGTTAACCCTTACTTACCCAGTGCCTCTGTCCCTGGGAGCTTATGGTGTTATTATCAACCATACAGTGGTTCACTCATTTATACAGTAGGTTACAGGTATTGTATCAGCTGAAGGTAACCGCTTGATCAAGGATACTGCAGCAAGAGTGGATATTCAAACCGACGACCTACAGATTGCAATGCGACGCTCTTAACCACTATGCTACCTGTACCGAAGTCCAGTCCAACTGTCCTTGTCTCACACCGCTCGTCAACACGCGTCTTAAGCAAATTTCGGTTTTTTCTATTTGCGCAATAAAATTGCCAACCTTTAATTGCTCATTTTTAGCTTCCTCGGGGTAACAACATGACTCTCCCCACCAAAGATCTAAATTTAGCTGCCCTTTAAACGGAATTCTTTTAATGTCTTTCTTCTATGTGCTTCTTTACAGGAAATCGCAGCCTACTTGATAACATTTGAAAAGCATGAAGAGTGGTTAACAACTTCCCCCAAAACAAGGTGAGAGAGCCGCCGAACACAAAAACTGAATTGCCGCAGATTTTCGGCGGATTTTCTCCTACAGGTTTGGTTTTCCTTCAGCTTAAACGTCTTTGTTTGAAAGCAAGCGGAGTGACGGAAAAGCAGAACATGAAAGCAGCCCTTTGCAACGAGTTGGGCGTTTATTGCCGGAGAGTGTAAGCGGCAGGTTCGGAGCGTCTGCATCTTTCGCTAAGGACGTTGCTGAATGGAAAACTGGCTTTCGGCTTCGGATTGCAGCTGGGCCTTGAACTCAAGGTCCGCTCGTCATTCTCTCCGATGCACTAATTTCCGTCTGCACGCCACCCTCACATAATGACCGTACGGCGGAGCTCCGTCGTGGCCGCCGCATAGGACATATTTTCTTTTGTTAGTGCTGAAACATCGGGCTGTTCACCAGTAGAGAGCAGGTAAGTTCTTCGTTTCGTATTCAAGCACCGATGAGTCTTTGAAAGAAGGAAAACACCATGCAGTTTGGAACAGGCACTTTTTCAATCCTGAAAACCCAACCCTTGCGCTGGCCGGTCCTCCGTACATTGACGTTGACCTGGCGCTCTTCTCCAAAGGGACTTACACTTAGGTTTTTTACAATAAACTACACAGTGATTCACCCACTGATACAGCTGAGTAATTTTTACTCTATCAGTTCAGGGTGAGTACCTTGATCAAGGGCACTGCAGCAGGAGGTGAGCCTCAATCCCAGGTTTTTTGAAGATCTCACCAGAGCTCTAACCACTACGCTACCAGCTGCCCTGGGGTGCTGGGGATACCCGCACATGTTCCGAGCGCAGGGACCAGATGCGGACCGGCTCGGTGCGGCTGTGCCCCGTGGTTTTCTGGAGGACAAACTCGGAACATGGCTCCGCGCGGGGCATCGCGTTCGCCGGACCGTCTCGTCCTGCGCCGAGTGGCGGCTCTCCGATGTCCACGCGGGACCCCGGGAGACGACTTCTACAATTGGGCTAATTGCAAAGTATGATTTGTTCTGGCTTCTTAATTCAGCGAGTCATCCTTCATTTTGCAGAAGTGAATTACAATATTCCTGTGAGGATCAGAACTAGCGGCGATTCAGATTACAAGCAGGAGGGAGGGGGCGGGCGAAGCTCTCTACGGCCCGTTCCGTTATGTTTTCGAGCATTATTTCACTGAAACTCAACAACAGTGGTGCAAGGCCATCCTCCCTTTCTCCTTTCCAAGCAGGCAACACCACACCATCTCAGAAAAACAAAGATGGGGTCGAGACCTGACCGTGGAAGACTGGGATCGGACAGATCTTCTGCGCGCTCCCAGGATGCGCTGCTCTCCGTACATCCGCAGATGAACCGTGCGCCCGTATTGATGCGGGACTTGTTTGTTTGACTCTTTGCTGCAAAGGAAACGGTGACATAAGTAGTGAATGCATTAGGAGACCTGATCCCTTAATGCATTCAGTGTCTGAGCAGCGGGGGAATTTCTTTTCCTCTTGTATTATAGCCAAAAGGTGAATTTACAAAACAAAGCTGAGCCCAGACCCCAGGTAAAGACTGCAAATGTTTAATGTGAGAAGGGCAAATAATAATCTCTTAACTCATCATAGCCTAAGAGAATCGCGCTGGCGTTTTGCAGCCTGCTGGGTCTCCGACGGTGGAGTTTTTTTTTTTTTTTTTTTTATCACGCTGAGAAAGCTGCCTGGATAATACTGTTAAGGCCCAAACTTGCTTGTCACTGGAAAATCCGGTGACCAAAGTTATGTGAGATCATTTATTTGCTCAGCAGTGTTTAATCGCTTAGTAGTTTGCAATTGCTGTATATTTACTGAAGTAAATTAGGTTAAGTACTGTGCTCAAGGGTAAGAAAAAGTCCATCCTGGGATTTGAATCTGCAACCTGCATGTTATAAACTGGTTTCATTTCCAATAAGTGAACCGCTAGTGTTTAGCCGGCAGGAAAATTGAGCTAGAATGGCCCATATATTGAACGTGGCGAGTCCGCCTTGAAGATGGATGCTCCCTCATCCAATAGGAGGCCCCGTTGGCCCCGTGCATCTCACTCACGAGCAGGGACCGCACCCCGGCAGAGCTCCGTGATAGCGTGACATCGATTCTCGTCGGCATCTGTCTTTCCTGCTGATCTTCGAATAAGGTCGGGGTGTCAGGGGTCGGGAGGTTCGGAGCCATGGCAACGCAGGTCGGCTTCTGGGAGTCGGAGCCGGGAGCTCCGGCGAGCAATTTCTTCCTGGAACGGGTCCAGCGGCAGGGGTCACTGGGGCTGCGTGTGTGTTTCGGAGGGATGGAAGCGTAACGGAGAGGCATCGGTCACTCTGCTAGTCGGGGGTCGATGCGATCGAAAACCGGCATCGCTGTTGTACGGGGCTCTTTGATTGAAACACGGCAGCCCGAACGCCCCCCCCACCCACACGCCTTGAGAGGAAGTCGCTTAAAGCGACCGGAATGGCTCTCGCATACGGACGAAGCGAGGATGAGAACGGAGCCGAGTCAACAAAGGAGCGCCGGGAAGCATTTGCGTGCCGCCGCCGGACGCGACCGACCGCGAACGTGTTTCGCGAGGGCGGGGTAAACGCAAGGAAGCTGGCGCGAGCAAACGTACGCACACCCGCCCGAACGCACTCACGCCCACGTGCGTATATACGGGCGTACGGAGAGCGGGGCCTTGTCTTCGGATGAATTGTGTGGGCTGGTTTGTTTTCCTAGCCGTGTTTATCAGGGCCGAGCAGACCGCGAGTGCCACATGATGGATGTGTACAGTCCCCGAAACACACATTCCCTCTCCGACTCAAAGTGCCATAGTGCTCACGATCAATACTGCCCCCGACTTTAATTTAAACATGCCTTTCCTGTTTCATTTCCATTTATCAGGAGGACTTTCTGCTCTTTAATAAAATCTACATAATCACGGATTTGAAAGCGTGGAACGCGTATTTATATATTGCGCCCTTTGCGGAAGGAGCACAGTTCTATTTCTACTGTACCTTTCACAGACCCCTCCCAAATGTTTTCTTAATAATTCAGTGTTTATTGCCAAAAAAAACTGCCTAAATTGACTCAGTATTTCTCAGCTTTTCTCTTGCACATTAGCTGTTGCTTAGCCCTTCTGAATAATTAAGGCACATAACACAGTATTCTGTCAACACTAAGGACGCGGCTTTAGAGAGAGGCAGAGGGCGAGCGCCTTGAGAAAGGGCTTTAGTCACGCTGCTGCCCCCGCTTGTGGTCACGGCGTATGGGTGTACATGGCAGCCGGTTTGAGGTCCAGCTGAGAGTGGGAGCTCGGGCTGTCTGGCCGTCCGGAGGGTCTCGGGACCCCGGTGTCCCCGCAGTGCTGCCACCTCGCTCTGTGACATTGAAATGATCAAACCAGTAGTCTCTTCTGAGACACAGAGCCCGGCCACCCCTACATCATTTACATTTACTCGTTCGGCTGACGCTTGTCTCCACAGCAACTTATAAAGTTAAGCTACTTACAATTATTTACCAGCTTATACAGCTGGGTAATTTTACACTGTGTACATTGCTCACCGATACTACAGCTGGAGGAGGGATTCAAACCTGCAACCTCTGGGTCTGAAGGCAGATGCTCTAACTACAATACTAAAAGCTCTCCTATTTGAGCAAGAAGGCGCACTGTCCCCAGCAGAGACAATCTAGACATTGTCCTGTTCAAGGCTGCGGTCTAGTTTATTTTATTTTTTTTTTTTCAAAAGTAATCAGTTTTGCAAAAAAAGGGTGGCACCGTGGGTACCATTGGTCCCTCACAGTGCCTGCGCTCTGGTTTAGATGCATAAGTTCATACTTTCTCAGTCTATGTGGAGTTTTGGGTGAGTTCCCACTTGGTTCTCTGGTTTCCTCCCACAGTCCAAAGTCTACGGTGCCCTTGGTGCATGTGCATGTGAGTGAATGAGTGTGTTGTATGGGTGAATGATAGGGAGCTGAGTGTGTGTTGTTTGCCCTGTTATGGACTGGTGTCCTGTCCAGGGTGTACCACGCCTCGTGTCCTCCTCTTCTGGGATAGGCTTTGAACCACCGTGACCCTGCGATGAATAAGTGTTTATTGCAAGTGACTGAGTTTAGGAAAATAAAAATTTTTGTTCCTTTTCAAATTTCATCTAGTTGTCGATGGGGCAACTTTCCCGGTCATTTATTCGTCAAATCATTAATGTAGCTCGAGTCGGTAAGTGTAGAACTTTACCTGTGCTAGGAAAGCAAACTCATATGTACGTGTCTTTGAATATTTATCTATGCGTTGGTGTGTGTGTGCGTCCTACTACAAGTCTGAAAACATGTTGTCTAAGCGACTGCTGTGTATCTTACATAATGCTCCTGCCATTATGAATAAAATCCATGGTTCCACGCTTGTTTCGAGGGGGGGAGAAGATATGACCGCCAGGTGGCGGAGCGGTCCGCGAGCGTTGCGCTGCCTCCGTGTCACGCGTTGTACCGCACTCGTGGCTGTGGCTCTTTATTTATATTGTTATTTATTTATTGCTGCAGTTCGTTTGCTTGGTTAGATCTGTCTCCTGTTCTCAGTAATAGGCGATGTCTTAATTATTTAGAGGAATATAATTAAAATGCGTTGTCACACATGACAAAGCTAATTTGCTCTTTACCATCCATTCAGTTGAATTAACATGTCAACGACATATCCATTAAAACTAACCAGCGAAAAGCCAATGTGTCCAACTTAAAAGACAGTTTCTCTTTCTCACAGTTGCAGTGGGGTTAATTATCCCCGTGAACGTGAACGTAATGGACTCGGGTCACCGCAAAAGCTTTCCGATGTGGCGCGTGGTTCCCAAGTGCAGCCACTTGGCCTCGGGCAATGGGAGTCGGTGTGGTCCGCAAGTCGTCCCGCTGGAGAGCGTTGCTTCAGCACTGACACCGAGGGCGTTCATGGGTATTGGCAGTGTGGGCACTTCTCCTCACCTTGTCTCATGCCAGTCATTTGTGGAGTCCTGCAGAACCAAGTGTTTGAAAATTGTTTCTTCTCTTCTCTTCTCTTCTCTTCTCTTCTCTTCTCTTCTCTTCTCTTCTCTTCTCACTTGCCCTGTTTTTGAAGCAAAGGTCCATATGTGTGTTGAAAAGCAAAACTTTTACAGATCCAACATTTAGTAAGGCCCAAAGCAATTAAATAAAATGTCAGAATGATAGAAGTTCTGAAACTGGAAACAGAAACGCACGCAAAGAGAGGGAAGGACAGAAAAGAAGAGAGTGAGATGGGCTCGAAATGGGCAGCAGTTCCCAAACAGGGCAAGAGGGGGAGCAGGAAGGGATGATGAATGTGGAGAAACGGTGAGGGGTCCTGGCAGACGAAGGCTATAGCGCAGGACGAAAATGGAGCGTGGCGCTCGGAGAGCCGGAGACTAACTGACAGCTCTAAAAAGGCCAGAGGAGCGGAGAACACTCGGGAGAGGATGGAGGACACTTTATAACTGACTCCGAGAAGCGTGTCCGCTATGGCACCTCCATTGTTCACCCCCTCCGTTCGCCCCGCCTCCCAACACAATGAGTCCACTGTTTTTGTTAATACTGTAGTTCTGGATGAATGGCGCCAGGAGCCACGCGTGTCAGGTCTCAATTGTAATACATTGTCCCCAACACCTGCCATAGATAATGCAAATTGATGGCAAAGCACAGCAGCCGCAGCGCAAATGGGAGAGAATGTAAAGGTTAATGTAAAAGGAAAGCAGCGGTAATGACAACAAATAGCAGTGATCATAGCGGGGTTGCGGGGAGCGGGTTCGCGCCGTTGCTAAAGCAGGACTGATGTGCTCTCGGCGAGCTGGCAAATAGACACGTAAGCAAAGAAGTTGATCCCGGGTAGGTGCTCAAGGGGACAGTTTCGGTTGGGCAACAGGGAAATGGGGTCCTGCCACCACTGTAGCGTGATAATAAAGACTTTACTCAATTATGGTCTTCTTCACCACTGCGCTTGTCTCCGGCCGTCTGTTAGCCGGAGCAGGATGCGCGTCTCCAACCTGGGCTCTTCTTCCCCATGTGGATCCCAGGCTCATGGGAGAGCTCTACCTGTCCGCCGAGTCTGATAAAGGAGCTCCGACTGTCTGCTCACTCCCGTAACAGAACTCCACCTTCGGTTGAAATTTGATACATCTACCGGTGTTATGAGAAAATTTCATAATCGATGAGTTTGCTGCGAGAAATTGATTTGTTTGGTCAGCTGGTCGAAGTCTGAGGCCAGAGCTACTTCGTAGTGCCAGCTGTGTTCCCACAATGGCACCAAGTCAGTGATGTCATTCTCTACCCATACCACCATGGTCACCGTGACCTTTTTTGGGGGAACTTGATGCCTCCCTCCATCGTTGCACTGTCTAGTCCCACGACAGCAGAAGCTCGTGACCCCCACTGTGCGTATGTGCCTCTGTGATATCGGTAGAGAACATGGAACCAGACTTGGAGACAGTTCCTGGAGTGCAGTGTAGGTCAGTTTCCTCCCCCTACCCCCATGTTGGGGCCCCAGCCAGGCCTCACCATGCAGAACGTGCCCAGAGCCCTGCATAGAAGGATGCTCTTCAGTGCACTCCAGCCTGAGCCTGCTGGCACACAAATGGCTGACAGCCTGCTGCTTTGCCCGGTGATGGAGAGTGTATCCTGGTACCCCCATGGGCACACCGGGAATGGATGGACCAACACATTGGCACAGAAAGTTTCTCGTGACCCCTAGCTCATCCCCATCAGGAACCCCTTACTAGCCAGTACCAAAGGGGTCCATTTATCCTGAAGTTACACAACACTGATTTGTAGTCCGGTGACCTAATCAGTTTCCACTACCTAACCTCCAACGGACAGACATTGTATTTGACCGAAGAGACAGGCAGGAGGTTCCAGGACATTCTGTGCCAGGTCATCCAGGGCCACAGGCGAAGGAATAAATATGCAAGCATTGTTCCTGCTTTACATGTTAATCACACCACATGGAGACGTCGTCCCTTCGCAGCGAGAGACCAGCTGGGATTCGTCCCCGTGCCTAATTAGCAGCGAGAGCGGCTGAGGGAACGGGGCCGCCGGTGTCACCCCTCTGCCCTTGGCGTCCCGCTCAGCCGAGCGTCTTGCAGAGGAGGCTCCACGTGTCCCACCTGCATCGCCCCTCCAGTAACGTTACCTTATAGACTCAAACAATTTGCTCTCCAGCAGTCTGAGCAAACGCAGCGTCTGTGTTAGTGATTGAGGATTGAGGAAGATAGCGATGACAACAACATTTCATTAATTATTCATGAATAATAATAGTACTAAAGATACTAAAAATAATTTTAAAAAATGTTAATACTTCGATCCATTTTCATTAGCCACTTGTCAAGGTCATGGGAGTCTGTAGCCTATCCCAGAATCAGTGTGCGCGAGACTGAAAGAGGGTACACCCTGGACACGATGCCAATAATAATAATAATAATAATAATAATAATTGACCAGTGTATATGAATAATAGACAGTCGATGATGAAAGAACCCCTTCAAGGTCTGTAATGTGTCGGATGTCTAATAATCAGGTTATGCGTGTCGTGAAGATTGTTTTCGCACCCTTTTGGGTAGCGGTCCTGTGCCGAGCGTTGCGGAGCGGCAGATGAAAATGAAATTCCCTCCGTGCTCAACCGGTCTTATCAATCCGCAAATGAGAGGCACTTGATCAGAGATGCTGATGATATATCCGCGCATTTCACATATCTCCTCTTGAAGACGTCCGCTACAAGAGCAAACACTTCCTTAACCGCTTTGTTACGAAGCACGGGCCGGCCTGCCATAAATTTTGCATCACTGAATTAATTAATTTAAAGTTAAAAAATTAATGGATAAATTATTCAGCCCATTTTGGAATGTGTGTTGGAGACTGAGATGGGGAAAGAGCAGCGAGAGTCATTTCAAATTGGAAAATTAATATTCATAACTTTTTTTAAAGGAAGCTAAAAATGGCTATCAATTCAAGGTTTAACAAAGGTTTAATTAACACTAGGAGAGGCAGACAACTCTCACATCCCGCCGAGAGGTCGCGGAGAATCCGGGGAATGAGCCCTCTTGCCGGTTTATTTATTCATTCAGTTGTTTTTATGAAAGTGGAAAATCAAAGGAATTTAAAATAATATTTAAAAAAATTACAACAAAAGGCATTTTAACATTTACAGTAAAATGAAAGCGGCTGATGTTATGCACGATGTTATAATATTAAAGTTACAAATTAGTTTTTCCAAATCATATTGTCCTAATTATTGCCATTTCATTTCTGTGTTTCTCGTGTGCGATTGCGACTTGTGTTTTTGAGGACGGATCTTGTTTTTATTGTTTTGGCGAACTTTCGTAGAACCCAATGAACTCTCGCCTGCCCGCTCAACACGGCACCTGTTACATTCACAAGTAATGAATCAACGGTCAAAATGGCTAAGGGAAACGAAGAGATACCTAGTCTGATCTCAGACATCCAGCAGGACTCCGGCGAAGTCTAGTAGGAGCATTAATGTGATAGTGATGTACTGTAATGATGTTGTCTTGGACATGAAGAAGTTCAATTATTTATAGGTGATGTGCTCTTTGAATCACCAATGAGGGGCTCTAAATTACCGTCTTGCTGTAATCAACCCTTCAAGGAAACCTCAGGGTAACTCCTGCCAACCTGGGACTAGTTGACTTTCCCAAACTTGATTGTTTCCTCCCTTCGTTTCTGGAATGGAGTCTTTCTTGGAGGTGGGAGGGGTGGTTGCATGACTCGGGCTCAAGAGCGGGATGCTCGCGCTGCCTCGGCCGTAGATGCCTGTCCCCGGAAACTCTCGGCTTCACCAGACAAGTCTCCCTTTAACACCTCGCAGCGCTCGCGTTTGATGTAACTTTCTTCCGTCCTCCTCCCGTCGCAGCGACAACGCGCCTGGAGCTCACAGCACCTCCGGACGACTTCGCCAGGCTCTTCCTCTTGGCGCCCAGCACCCCTCCGCGGCAGCCGGCCAAGCGTGGATGGGGATGTTCCGCTCTTCCGGCACCTCCCGCTCACGGTGTGCGGGTTGCTGACGGAGCTGTAGCCGGCCAGCGGGGCTGTCGTGCTGGGTTGACTGATAGCTTTTTTAATTAAAAGAAATTAATTCCTGACCCGTTTAATACCCAATTTTAAGTGTCTCCGGCATGAGCGCTGGCTTCACCGTGTGTCCCACTGACAAGCGGTTCTCCTGCCGCGGCTGCAGCCTGACGGGCTCTTGCACGTTCCGGAAAGAGCATCCCGACAGAAAGGGAGCCTCCGCGGGTCACCCTACGGGCGTGCACTGGGATGGGGTCCCCCTCGGTGTCGACCGCCACCACCACCACCACCACCACCACCTCCTCTTGGGCGGGAAACCCTGTGCCTACTCGTCATATCACCGTCCCTGTCCTAAGCACACACCCGGCTTCGCCAAACTTCCCCCTCATTATGGTATCGTACCTTCTGACGCTGCCAACTTGGCTCAGCGTGATTTGAGAAGATTTTGAGCCCCCCTCCCCGCGATCGCAGTTCTTTCTGCCATTATGCAGGCCTCCTTACCGGAGAGAGAAAAGAAAAAGACTTTTCAAAGCCCTCCGCACCCACCGACTCAGTGTCTGCTAACAAAGTAAATCGCACTTACATAAAGACGGCGGTGAGCCGCCAGAGCCTTTCATGGTGGCGCTCGGGAGGAAGGGAACGTGGGGTGGCGGCACTCCGCAATTAGGCCGCGGAAGGCTTATCGCCGAGCAGGAAGGCGGCCGGGGGCTTTTTGTTTTGCGTCAAGGAGTGCGTGCGCGTCGCGTCTCCGCGCTCGAATCGTTTAGGCCGCGCTCCGGAGGGAGCGCCGCGGAAATAGAACGGCGGACTGATTAAGTGGCAGTCGTGGGGGTGGGGGGTGGGGCCTTTCTGGGGAAGGAGGGGAAAAAGGTTTGTTGGGACGGTACCGCACGTATCTCCGTTGTTCTCGAAGCTCATTTGGAGGTACCTCCTAGGCGGAGGTTTAGCACCGTCTGAAATGTGTCTGCTCGTGCCTTTAAAGGACCCCCTGCTGTTCTGTCTCGGGGAGATCCCAGGACATCCGGGGTGTGTAACAAGGGGCAAATAGAGCCCACTTCTCTTTTTCTCAGTTCCTCTAGAGTCTCGACTGATCTCGTCGAATGCGGCGCTCCTCCGACCGCCTCACGGAGACCTCCTTTTCGACGTTTTGCTCAATTCTGTTGGCCACGTGCGAGTACGAATCTGATACCGGTTTGGAATCGGGGCGCTCCGTTGAGGAGCGCCGCAGGTACAGCGCGATGCGTCCAAAGCCATTTCCACACCTGATCGCTTTAAACTGTGGAAAGAGGATTCGGGCCGAACTGTCAGGGATCAGCAGAATCCCCCAAAAAACGGTAAGAGTCCGTCACGTGCGGAACCACCTGGGTTTAGACAACCGCTCGAGCGCACCCGCCCTTTGCAGCGCCCCCCAGCCCCCGTGAGATCTGTCGTGTGTCGGGTGCCACGCGAGTGCGACTGAAACTCAAGTCCTCAGTCATTGAAACATGCTGCGTTATAATTTGCTGGAGGCCCCAGCTCTGAGGGTTCGAGTCCTCGGTGAGATTAGCCCACAAACTCACACGCTCCCTTTCCTTTCTTCCCTCGGCCAGTTTCTGCAATCCATCCAGGGGGAGGATATTTATTTGGGATGGGAGGGACTACAAAGAAATAGAGCAGGAGGTTTGCGGAGGGCTCCGAGGAGTTTGATACCTGCAGAATAAGCACAGAACACATTGACAGCAGCGGCGCTGTGATTATGGCCAGTGGTGTTCGTTCATATTAAAGATGACAGAAGCGGGTATTTTGCCTTTTTGTCGTTATGGACAGCCGTGAAATAGGTGGGGACGCAATTGAGACAAACACATGTGGATTTGCCCGTTGCACCCGAAGCTCGGCGCATATTCCAAGAGCTCCTTACCCACAATCCACTCCGGGTGATGTTTCTTTCCCCTCGATGTGCTTTATCCAGCCCTGTGGCTCTGCCTAATGGAGCGTAAAAGGAGCGGCGAGTGAATTCAAGCCCCCTGCGGCCTGTTTTGGTTAAACTTCACCTGCCCCTGTGCCGCCTGCTCGCTCGGGCGCGCACGCCGAAGCCGCGAAACCGGGCCCCGGTGTACACGGGCGAGCCCTGCGACCGAGACCTTCTCTCGCTGCGCTCCCCGCGCTCCCTGCGGGCTCTCGCTTCCGGAGAGCCTCGGCCTGGAACGCGCCATCGCGGGCATCGCTCTCCCTGCCCTGGAACCATTTGAAGGGTGAGAGCAGGTCTGCAGCAGAAGCCCGGAGAGGTCGCGCCGGCGCTGCGCCCCCCCTTGGTCGGCCCGCTGCTCCGCACGACTCCGGCGAAGCTCTCGCTTGACATGAAGTCAGTCTAATTTAATACGTCCTTCCTGCCCCTCGCTGTTTGTCATCTAATCTCCTCGTAAGGATTCCAGGAGGCATGCGAGGCCTGCGCTGGGCTTGATTAGGCCGCTTTGATTTAATCCCTGTCGTTTAATGGAGAGCAGCGGCGGCCGGCCTGAGTTGTGCCCGCTTGCCGCCGACTCGGGAGGGAAACGGGAGCAGCGATGAAGGAGGAGTCGTGGGGCTCTGGTACTCGGGCCTAGATTCCTCCACCACCGGGATCCGCGAGGCTCTGATAGCAGGCGGGGAAAGTCCCACCAGCCCCTCTGTTCCATGTTGCCACATCATTATCATGAACCAGTTCTGTTTTTTTGGCAGCTTTTAGGTGTGATTTAGGTTTAAGTCACATTTTTGTCATTCCTTTGCTTTGGTTTTATCTAAACCCCCTTGCAGTTTTGTCCATGTGGGACAGCAGGTGGCACAGAGGTTATAGCCGCCACCTTTGGACTTGGAGGACCCATTTTTGACTCCGGCCTCTCGCTTTTGTAAACGCTGAGCTGACACAGTAAAAATAACCGTGCTGTATAAATGGGGGGAGGGGGTGCGGTGGCGCAGTGGGTTGGACCGCAGTCCTGCTCTCCGGTGGGTCTGGGGTTCGAGTCCCGCTTGGGGTGCCTTGCGGCGGACTGGCGTCCCGTCCTGGGTGTGTCCCCTTCCCCCTCCGGCCTTACGCCCTGTGTTGCCGGGTAGGCTCCGGTTCCCCGTGACCCCGTAAGGGACAAGCGGTTCTGAAAATGTGTGTGTGTGTGTGTGTATAAATGGGTAAATCGCTGTAAGTAGATTGTCATTGTGAAGCTCTTTGGAGTCAAATAAAAAAAACTGTAGGTTCTTAATGGACCCGTGAACCAGCTCAGGGTCCTTCGGTGGGGTTTTCCTTAGGACCCGAGCCTCAGGTTACACATCTGTGTCCTTAACCAGTGCGCCACCTGCTGGAGACGTCGGTCGTGTTGGGCTTAAACAAGGAATGTTTGATTCGGCGGCTGACTCGCATCGGGCTTTAAACGAAAAAGCTCCAGAATTGGCACTGAAACGCTTGACGGGGCCTCGGTGAACCTTACCTCGATAGCGCTCTAGCTGTCACAGCCACTCCCCGTCCGATCCGGTGAAACGCACCTCCATTGCCTCGGAGGTGAAATGAATGAGAGCAGCAGGCGCCCGGTAGCCGCTGACCTCCCGCCTGCTGTCTACACAGCTAGAGCAGCGTGAGGCCGGCTGCTGTGTGCCGCCGAGAGGGCGCATTTTGAGAAAAATAGTCCCAGACAAATGCTGCACCCTTGGGGTGATATTGCCAAGGGCTTCGAAGGCTTTCTATAAGAACTAAAATGCAAAAACATTTTATTCTGCTACAAAATGTCATGATAGATAGATAGATAGATAGATAGCACAAACAAAGCAGTGACAGAAAACTGGAATAACAGCAGAGTAAATAAGAAGTGCAAAGACACACAGACAGCGAATAGTGTTTCAATGAACGCAGGGAATCATTTACTGCACCGAAGTGAGTGTGATCCCTACAATGACACACCCTGTGTATCTCTGCGGGTTTACGTGTGAGTCCGGGTGCCTCAGAGGGCCCGGTTCCTCATCCTGTGCCTCGCCGAGCTGACGAGAAGTGGCAGCGGTTGTCGGCGGATGTGTCGGAGGGGTGGGGGGGAAGGAGCGGTCTCGGTTTCATCCCCACCTCCTCCACCACCTCTCCCACGGGGTCACGGAAGGACACCCGAGCGCCGACGGACGACGGGGGCCCGCATGTGTGACCGCGCCCGCCCGCTCTGCCCGCGCACGTGCCGGTCCCACGAGCCGCATCGCGGACGCTGGGGGGCAGACGGTTTCCCGGGAGCACTTCGCAGGTGCGGCCTTCGCATTCGGAGGTGCGGACACGGCGCCGCTGGGGCCCCGCCGCCTCCTAGTCGTTTACGCGGCGTCCTTCCTCCGCGCTGCAACCGCTGCTCCCGCAGCGTCGACCCTGCCACGGTCCTGCCCCCGACGCTCTTCTCCACCCTGGCATCCGAACAAGGGCTGTTCGGCTGCGATCTCCGAGGGCCCGGTTCGGGAGCATTTGGTTCCAGCCAGGCGGCGAAGGGCCACATTCGGCTCGCAGTCCTGCTCAAACCCTTATTCAGCCCCTTTCTGACCGGGGCCAAGCCGCCCCCTTTGGCGCCGCCCGTCCCGTACCCTGCGGTTCCTCGACAGGCAGGTCTCCCGGGATCAGGCCTCCCCTCACGCCCTGCGCCGCCACATCTGGCGCGAGCGGCGCACAGCTGGCACAAGAGACACGCGAGGAGCGAGTCGTGGCGTTGGAAGGGGTGTGACGGCACAGAAACTCGGATGAAGCCAGATAAATCATTTCCTCCCACCTTGACTTTGCGCCGGGGGATCCGTGCTATTAAACATCTGCACACGCCTGCGTTCGGGGGCATCCGGCGAGCCGCCTCCCCGCCCATATGTTCGCCGTCGCTCCGCTCTGTCAGCGTGTCGGGTGCCGCTGTGACCCGTTTGGCTGCGCGGCGCTGCGGCGCGGGGGCCCAGCCGGAGGCCGCCCGCATTACAGATGCTTCCGAAAAGACGTCACGGGATGGATTACGCCCGGCTGAAAGCCCTGGTAGCAGTGATCCGGCCACGCTGCAAATGAAAAGGTGCTTCGGAGAGCGATGCATACATTTTTAAAAACACCGATATGTCCTGATACAGCATTTTTTACTTAAAGTGCCTTCGGAAAGTATTTCTCCAGCTAACGATTTTGTTAATGGGGAGCGGGAGAATTTTGCACTGCGCTCCCGATCTGGGAAGACGTGTCCCTCGGTTGCTCCTCCTAAGCGAACCCGAAGGGCCGTCGCTCTCGTACGCCGAGGCTTGAGCTCCGAAGGCTCCATTGACCGAGCGAAACAAAGCTTCAATTGACATTTTATTTTCCGTTCTGGCATTCAGAGAGCCTCACAAAGGCGCTGCCCTCCAAACAAGGTTGCCAATAATGGATTTTATGTGCCTCGCGTGAAACCCCTGCGCTCGTGACGCTGCTTCACGGAGCTGCGCACTTTCGTGTTCTTTGTCCGCTTGGTCTTTCATAGATCGCTTCGCTCTCAGATCGAGTGTGATGGATAAAAATGTGTCCCCGTGGCGCATGCTAATCCGGCTGCAAACACTCGCGACGACTTGTACCGTTTGCAGCACGTCAGGCTTTCTTCGAGCCATTAAATTCATGTTACAGTATGTGCTTTCGAACCCGGAGATAATCACAGCGCGCCTGCTGGAGTCTCACAATCAATAATATGTTATATATAGGTTAATGTCCATTAGCATTTACAAGGTCCTTTCAGTCCTCCGTTGAAAGGGCTCCGTTTAAAATTAGAATGAGGAACAATGTGAGAGCAGTTCGCTCTGTCCTTCAACATGTTATAATGATTTAGGTATCAAAAGGATTAAACGTGACCTCGGAGCCCCTCATCCGGAGCGTCACGAGGCAGTAGGTAGCGCTGCGGTTAAGGAGAGGGACTCGTGATCCGAGAGTTGACGTTCGAGCTCCAGGGAGCACCCTGCTGTAGTACCCTCGAGCGCGGTGCCTAACCTGCGTTGCTCCGGCAACGTGGCCAACGGTGTCATTGCTGTAGAGAAGTGCAGTATAGGTGTTAGGATGGCGCCCGTGCTGTCTGAAGGCTCCAGGTTTGAATCCCACTCCTGCTGCACTACCCTTGATCAAGATCCTTACCCTGAACCCACAAAGTAAGAGCGCCCTACGGTATTAAGTGGGTAGAACGCTGTAAAGCTGATCACGTAGCACTTTGGTTCACCTTGGACAAAGGCGTCAGCGGTCAACAGTCAGTCCGCAAATATGTCTCCAAACACGGAAGAGGTTCAGCAGAAGAAGGCGTATCTGCCGTCGATTGTCCTCTCTTACGATGGAGTTAAGACCCATGCGCTGTTGCATGTTTTCCTGGAATAGTCAACGGCTGCCGCGAACGAACCGCGATGCAGAGCCAGCGGCCGGCGCTCAGTCCGCCCTCCTCCGCCGTCTTTGCGGACGACTGGCCGCGCGCAGCCGCGCGTCCTGCCCACGTTGTACGCTGCCATGTGATTCAGCAATTATAATGCGGTGGGCAGGCACTGTCTGCTAACGCAGCAGGATGTTGCGGAGAGAACCGCTGAGAGTTTTTGCATTCGTGTTCCAAAGGGAAGGAGCGGGCGAGAATCGGTGGGGTTTATGCGCACGGAGGGGGGTTCAATGCAGTGTAACACAATGCTTCCTCCATTATTAATTTCCCAGCTCCGCTCCGCGCCGATCTTCGTGGCCCCGGCAGCCGTAGCGCTGTGTTCGAGTTCGTGTCTCTCGAAAACAGTTTCTGGGTGAATTTAAAGCTGACACAGGTGGCAAAGTGACAATTCGAGAGCCGTTATCAGCGGAGCGTTTTTAAAGAGGCGCTTTCTCCCAAACATCATGTTTCTTTGCCTTTGACACAAGTCAGCTGATCAAATACCGCTCCTGTTGAAGAGTTATGCGGAAGCCTGAGACAGCGATTATGAAGGCAAATAAGTGCAACTCAAACCATTGTGGCTGCAGTCAGTTGCGGAGCCAGGAAATGGGGCTGGAAATGGGGGGGGGTACCAGGCCTTCGCACTTTGCGAAAAGAGATTTGTCTTAGGCAAGCAGGTGACGTTGTGAACAGCAGTGCCACTGCGCATTCGAAGGACCCGAGTTCGAATACAACCTCCTGCTGTAGTACCCTTGATCAAGGTACTTACCCTGATTTACTCTAGTAAAATTACTCAGGTGTATAAATGGGTGAATAATTGTAGGTCCCTTAATATTCTAGGTTGCTTTGGAGAAAAACGTCAGCTGAGTGCATGTAAATGTACGCACGTGCCACGATTCCAGCGGCGTTTGTCCTGTCCTTACTCTAACTCCCGGTAAATGGGTGTCGTGCGTCTCGGCTCGTCTCCAGCGCGGCATGACAGAGAGCGCCGCCGGCTCCACGTGGCGCTTCTCACCGTAAGACAGAAAGAGTCGGGTTAGCGGGACCCGCGTTCCTAATTGGCTCGGCTGTCGCGCGGAGCTCGGCACCTGACGTCACGGTCACCGACGTCCCAGGACCGGACTGACAGTCGCGGCTTTGACAGATGATGTGCGCCGTAGCTCTTGCGGAGCACAGAGAGAATCATTTAATTATAGGAGCGCAAGTCTTGCGGAGTGTGCAGGAACGCGCCCCCTCGCACCCGCTGCCGCGCGTACGCTGTCGCGTTCCTCTTTGACTCCTCGGCTCCCGTCGTTTAGAGATGCGACGAGCGAAAGCTCGGTTCTAGTTCTTGCTTGAGCTCGGACGTGAAGGAGCCAGGAAAACGAAGGGCGGTTCTTACGGCGTGCAAGAGGCAGGGACACGACTGCGCTGGTGCCCTGGAGTGTCCTTCACCCCACTGTCAGTCCCACGGCTCAAACACACACTGCACTAGTTCTCATCAACAGGGGATGACGTCATTACTGCAGCCGGGCAGTGTGGTGTGTGTGTGTGTGTGTGTGTGTGTGTGTGTGTGTGTGTGTGTGTGTGTGTGTTTGAGTGAGAGAGACTGTGTGTTTGTCCATGTCTTTGTCTGAGACTCTGTGTGTTTATGTGTCTGTGTGTGACTATAAATTTGTCCAGGTCCATGTGTGTGAAAGTGTGCCTTCATGTGTGTGTGTCTGTGTGTGACTGTGTGTGTTTGGTTGTCTGTGTGTGACTCTTTGTTTGTGTGTGACTGTGTGTGTGTTCATGTCAGAAATGCCATCTCTTCATGGTGGCTATTTAATTTGTCGTGTCCTTAGTGTCCATCCCCAGGGATGTCCCCTCGAGCTGCAGTCTCCTGGAGTTTATGAAACAGCCTTTGAAATCTGCCATCTGCACAAAAAGTTAATAAATAAAAATAAGAGCAGGAAACTGGCGACAAAGAAAGAAGAGGAGAAAAAAATTACAAAAAACGAAAGAGGGCTGCCTCATTGCATGACTGTTTTAGGGCTACAAAAAGATCACTTCCATCATTAATTATTCACATATTTGTGTGTGTGTGTGTGTGTGTGTGTGTGTGTGTGTGTGTATTGTGAGAACCTAACCGTAGGGTAAGATGCAGTTTCATGGATAACCAACAAACTTCTAATCCGGTACTGAGGATCTGAGGAGTGATCACATTTGAGAAGAGGTTTGGCTCGGCTTGTACCCTGTAAGATTTGCCGTGTGTGTGTCGGTTGGGATGTCGCACAGAATGTTTGCTTTGTCCTCTGTTGGTGGAACAAGGTGTGTTATATCCGCGGGAAAAAATCCGTCGAATGATGTTTAATGAAATGTACATCCGTGACCTTGGAATCTCTCGGTCCTGGTGCTCACGTCCTTGCTGAGAAAAAAAAAAAAAATCACAACAAATAATATAAATTACACCAGTTATGGCCTATATGTTTCAATTATCATGCTTGTAATTATACATTATATTGGTTATAAATCCAAAAAACCTGAACACAGTCGCGGCACCGGGGAAGGCTGGAACAATTGTAGCTATCAGCAAAGGCCATTAGTCAATAAATTAAAAAGTAATTAGTTCTTCTTTCGCGTTCCTCTTTCATTGGCTCCATTCAAAGAGACACATACAGGTGTTATGAAAATGAATGAGGGTTCATGACTCTAATGAGGTTGAAAAACTTTTCATTAGCGAGCGTCCAGGAGGGACTGCGCTCGAGGAAGTAGCGCTTCTCCGACGTGTGTCGGGGCTCAAAGATCTCGTGGCACCGGCCTCCTCTCGGCTTCCACGGAAGCGGTTATCTCTAAAGAACCCGTATTCCGCTCTATTCCAGTCAACACAAATTCGGAATAAATCGGACTCGCCGCAGTGCCCTTTCTCGCTGCCCACGGGATGCTCTTCTCCCCAGCAGTGTCTGCCCCCCGCCTTTATGCGTCGTGCCAATCCGTCACGTTCTCTCTCCTGGCTCGTATCGCGCACCTCGCCTCATCTCCCCAACCTGGCTTTCGCCTGCCCCTTTCCCTCAGATCTCTTCTCCTCCCCTGCTCTTTATTCCGCACACCTGTGGTTTCCGTCACTTTGCCCGTTCCCTTTTCCTCGGCTGTCCAGTACGCTTACGAACGTTAGGTCTTTTCTTTTGATGGCAGAAAAGAGAGAAGTTCAGGCCGGTGTGAGCGGAGAGCTGTTGCGCCCAGAGACTCCCATCCCCTCCTCGTGCCGTCGCCGAGATTGCGGATGTCGCTTTGCGGAGGAGCGCGCGGGTTGGCGTGATTCAAAATGGCACTTGTCTCATTCTTTGGCTGTCAGGCAGAAGGCAGCTCTCCCCGAGTTTGGCACGTCGGCTGTTATCGCTACCCATGGCTGGTTTTCCCGGGCAGAGCCGGGGGCTGAATCTTTTGGTGCTGTAAAACCCTCTTGGAAGACTTTGTGTCATCCGCTGGAAAGACATGGGAATTGTGACACACCGCGGTACTCGGTGCCCACCAGCATCAGTGGCACACTTTCAATCCCTATCTCCCCTGTACAAATGGAGAACAGAGGACTGCTGAGAAGAATTTAAGAGCTTTGAATCATTTAACGTTTGTAAAACGAGGACCCTGAAGGAATACGACGCGATGAGCGACACCCAAGACGCGCTCCGAGCCCGAGCGAGAGGCGTTACATGGTAAAGAACTGGCGTCTGTCTCTTCTGCCTCCGTAGTAAAACTCAGAATAAGTTTATTTGAGTTTCTTAGCAGGAAATTTTGCTCAAAGTGATTGATTTACCATTTGTTCACTCACACTTGAAATCCTTCCTGAAGGGTCAAGTAGCTCCACCCTTCTTGGAGTCCACATCCTTAACCACTGGTACAGGCTTCCCACCCCGTGAGACCTGTTCTAACCATAATCTTTTAATGGGCCACACTGATGGATCCAAATGAAGTCTAAAGCTGCCCTGTCCCTCTGGCTCTAGAGTCTAAGACCTGCATTGCTTTGTCCCCTAAGACCTCCTACACTGTGTTTAGCTGCGTTGATTTTTCCAAAAAAAAAGATGCGTGTTCCACACGCCGCAAAGCTTCAGGAAGCAGATGGCAAAATGGCTGTGGAATGAGCTTATTGTCACATGTTCACGGCTGAAGGAAGAGCACTTGTCCTACACTGCTTCTGTCTCTGTCCACCTGTATGGAGACATTACAGTGGAAAGCCTGTAATTCATGACATGTTGCCTGATTTACACGCCGTGATAAATTCAGGGTCGCTGCGACCTTGACTGGACAAGCCATCGCTGACACTGCTGACAAGGAAGGTGTGGGTCCATGTATCCATCATATGCAAAAAAAGGTCCCGTGAAAGATGGGTGTACCATGTGGAACGCTGTGCATTTCACCGGACCATCCCCTCTGTGCCATTAGAGACTCCGAGTCTTCTCCGGGGGAAGGAGCCGCTTTCACACAGGGAGAACCGCTGGACCAGTAAATCAGTTTCACTCAGCGTGGAGTACAGTGAATGGGAAGAGATATCATTGTGTACTTAGGAGGAAGCCAGCGAGCCCAGCTCCAATACATGCAGAACCAACAAGCTGTCGGGCAGAACACGTCCCGCGCGGCCGGACTGTAGGCCGCAGAGAGAGAGGGAAAACCAGCCACGGTAAAGCCCCATCCTCACATCCAGCCCGTCTGGCCTTGTTGAAAGCCTTGCAGATGTTTCATGTAATGCTCACCTCTGGCTAATATCCGGCAGTTGTGCATGGCGGGAAGCCTAGATCAGCAGTGAACCCCTCAGGACTTCAGAAGTTCTTCAACTGAAAAGTTTAATGGAAGGAAAAAAAAACCGTAGGCATGAGAATTAACCCCCAGCATGGCAGATTGCTCACGGAGACCTGGAGAAAAATTGGAGATAGAGGAGAGAGAAGATGTGGAGGTAAAGCCAACGTGTTTGTAAGACGAAGTCTGAGAGTCGGCTGGTGGTGGTCATGGAGAGCGGTGGAACTGTCAATATGCCGTGCTTAGGAAGCCTAGCGAGACGGTTCTCGGTGCCATTTTTCGATCCATCGAGCTACGTTGAAGAACAGGGAAAGGGGGAAGTTAAACAGCCGTGCGAACCCCATGACCGTCTGAATGCAGGAGACACACGTGGGACAGATCTGGGCTTAATCCGAACGAAGTTACCGGACAGTCATTAGCCATTTGTCTGACAATGGAGCTACCAGACAGCAGCTTTTAGTTATTACACTTCAACTAGTTTAGTCATTGTTTGGACATGGACACGTCACGGGGTATGCCAGCGGAAAGCGTTAATTAAGAATTTGTTCTTGAGATACCAGAGGACAGTTATTACATATAGGTCTAGACATGGAAATTGCGGAAGACAGAAACTGGATTTTGGAGGGGTGCCGTAACCAAAAAAAGAGCTTTTATGCTATTAAGACAAAGTTCAGTAGAAACGCATCATTTAATGGAGGGAACTAGTTACCTTTATCTATTAAACCAGGCGACTCTCATATTTTGATGCCCGTATATAAGAGCCATTAATTAGGAGAGAGGAGTCACGGCTTAATGAGTTGGTGTGGAAAAGGGCGTGGGGGTGTCAGGGGTGTCGGCGAGGTTATGGTCGGACGCTCGGAGAGAACCAGGTGGGATGCTGTCACACCACTGCGGTGGCTAGCAGGTGGCCTCTCCGTTGCTTCCCCCCCTCCCCCCAAACCACCGCTTTCTTCATGGCAGGGGTCACCTTGCACTTCCCGCTCCGCTGTTTCATCAACCAGCTAACTCTGTGGACTCTGCTGCGACTCCTGCACCTCGAACCTCGCGGCCCACAGACACACGGGGCGCCCTGCTGGGCCACCCAGGGCCAAAGTCAGCCAGGTCTTTGCTTAGCAGACTCTACCAGTCAAAGCAGCTTATTTATCTCAGAGCTTCACTCTCCGTCCTTTGACACGGAGAGATGTTCTTACCGAAGCAGTACAAGTTCAAGAGCCTGTCGCAAGGCTTCGGTGGGAGGGCCTCTCCCAGAGCTTCGACTCGCGAGTATCCCGTCTTTTAATGGCACGGCCCAACCCTTAGCTGTTGCGCTGCCTTCAGCCCACAGTTTGACTCAAAGTGGGCAATAAAATGTGAAACAGAGGAAAGGGGACACGTGTGCCGCACGAGGATGATGAGTGTGCCGTTTCGGTGGTTGCGATGCCTTGTCAACGCTGTTATTTTAACGGATCACGCGACAACTTTACGGCGTAAATAAAGGCGTTGCATCGGTTGCGCGGGCCGTGCGTGCCTTAGAATCGGCGGAGCGAAATTATAACGGCGTTCCGACGACGATGAAAAGGAGAGTGTGTCGCGATCGTGATCGCAGTGGGTACGAGGGCACGGCAAGCAGGTGGCATCGGTGTCTTAACGAAGACCATAAATCGATTGCAATGAGACAAAGGAGTGCTTTATGGCCCCGTTATCATCTGACACACAAAGGCAGTCGTAAAAGGAGGAGAGGGGAAAGTTTAATGATGGTCTTAAAGTGTCGGGGACACTGCCTCATTTTTACTGCTTCTCTCCCCAAGACAACGGGGTACCTTGACCGTCTCATCGCTTCCTTCCCTTCCCTTCATTAGCTTCCTGCGTTTTTATCTCCTCTCCCGTCTTTTCTATTTCTAGCCATAACGACTAGTCCTGTCTATTCCCTTCGATCATTTCTATTTCTAGTCATTACCGACTCAGCCCGTGTATTCCCTTACATCTTTTCTATTTCGAGTCTTAACTGAGTAACCGTTCTGTCTTCCGCATTTCTACTTCTTACCGACCAACACTGTGTATTCCCTTCCATCGATACTATTTCCAGTGACGCACAACCGAGGAAGCGCGTTTATTCCCCTTTTTCTTTCATAATTCCAGTTTTAACCAAGCAACTGCGCTTATTCCTCGGAGACGAGCATGGGTCTCTGCTCCGAAAATGATAATTCCATTTTTCATTATCATCTTGACTGGCATTTCCATTATTCCCTAAGGGCATGTGGACTACAGGGCTAAATGTAGAAATCCCAAAGTTCCCCGATTTCCTTTAAAGGAGAGAGGAAAGAAAAAAAAAAAACAGAAAACCAGGAGCCCATTAGAATAATCAAGCTGGCTGTATTCGGCAGCGTGGACACAAGCTGCTTAGCCATGATACAGACCCCGCCGTGCCGAGAAGAGCCTCTGGGCTGATCGGCAGATTAATGGTATTCAGCTGTCCAGCTGCTGAATTCCATTCTGGGGGGGGGTGGGGGTCTTGTTTAATAGCATGGCCACCCCCGCCCCGTGTCCACACGAGCGGTAATCCCCGTTTCTCCTCGTGGCGCTCGACATCCGGAAAAGCAGCAGGCGTCTCACGCTGCCGCCACCCGGGATCGTCCGCGGGCCCGGCCGCGCTTTTTTTCCTCCTACCGGAGTTCGCGGGCTGCGGCCGAGGTGTTGACTTCCTCTTCCCGCATCGAAGGAAGAAGTTCTAACAGAACGGTGTGGGGAAACTCTCGCCACGTGCTCAGTCCATCGAACGGGGCGAACGGGAGTGTAAAAAAGCAGACGAGTCCTTGTTCTGAGTCATTCTCTTACCGCCCAGGTACGCTTTTCGAACTTGCACTCGAGTATGCGTTCTGCCAGCGCTTACTCGGGATGTTCATACCGAAACCTAAATAAAATACACCGCATTCGGAGTTTCTAAATTCCGAAGCACATAAAACATACATGAAACATACACCCTTTTTATGCATGCAAACGAATGGGCTCTGAATTATGCAGCGGCCCTGTCATCGTACCAGCGTAGGCTCCGGTGTAGCTACATGGACGGAGCGCAGTACTATGACTTGCACAATGAATTATGCTATCAGTCGCGATATTTTTAGCTCTACAAAGCTGACTGTCGCAGCTGGAAATAGATGCCCGATTTCATGCTCTTTCACAAAAAGGGACAATAAGCGCGCTATGATCATTACTTTGTGTTTAAATTAGAAGCTATTAAGAGAGCGGGGTTGCAGCCGTGTCTTCCCTCCAGTGTAACATGTCTGCGGCTCTCCGCTCCCGCTGCTGGCGTTCACCACGCTCTGCACCGGCTGATAATATCGGAGCCTTAATTGGAAATGAGACGCTTCGGAATCGGACCTTAATGCTTAATCTGGATCTTCGACGCATGACTCCATAAAATCTCGATAAGATCCAGAATTAGCAAACAAACCCTTAACAAACCCTTTTCGTTTAAATAATTGCATCCCTAAATATACACTTAAAGAAGATCTGCCAACTGTAATGTGCTATCATTATTATACATACATTAACTATACTGTATGGACATGCACCGTATAAATTGTACGATTAATTCTTATTAAGGGCACACCAGCTAAGTGTGCTGCGAGAATCACGTCTGCGTCTGTGACTTTGTTCTTAATGCACTTTTGTTTGCTCTGAGTTTTATGTCCCTTTGGAGAGAAGCGTCTGCTAAATGAATAAATATAAATGTAACATTTTCCATATATGTACGGCGATAACCGCAGTGCGCGATTGTGCTTCACGTGGGTATTTTTACACCTCTGTGTATCCATGAAGGATTTGAAGTGAGCGCTTCTGCAGCGAGAGATACCGAGCGTATGTGGATGCGCGTGAATAAAAATTCCCAGAATGCTGTAGGTCAGAAACTGAGCCGAGACATGGGGGTCAGAGGTTCAAAGACTGGTGCAGACAGTCGCTTCCTCCCTCAGGACAAAGTTGGTCAAAGGTCTTGTCTCTTCCTATGGTCTCATTGCTCTGTTTGAGGCTCCTTCAGAGGAGCTCGAGTGTTTGCTGCAGGACAGCTGACACACCTGTAATGCAGTGGAATTTGCATTGCATCCAAACGACCCCTTTTCAGCCAAAGGTCCTTCTTCAGAGTCACTCAGCTGAACAGAAAGGTGTGTGTGTGTGTGATTGTCACTTGGACCTGTGGGTAGGGCTCCTGAACTTCTCTATGTGTTTAGTCTTTGGGTAGAGCCCTGCTGCTGTACTATTAAGAGGGAGAGACCACCGGGACTGTTTCGGTAAATATCCAGGTGTACACATCTGTAAAGTGTAAAATGGGAAGCTGGGCACGTTTCTGTAAATACTCAGCCAATGCATCCACGCCGGACCCTTCTTTCAAAGCAGGTGAAGACACATCGGAGGTGCAGCTCTAAATCCTTAGATGAGCAACTGTTGCTGGCCTTTTCGACGACGACGACGTAGTGAAGAAACAATGCTTTTCAAGATGAGAAAATGAACAGGCAGGAATTCATTCGGGACAGAAAAGTTACTTTGAGGCAGAAAGTGATCTTGTTACAGCCAGCTGTCGAGCACTTACGGTATGCTAAGTGGTTGCCGATGTCAGAATTTCACCGCGAATCATCTTTAACATGCCGCTGTTTCGCTCTTCCGTTATCGGGCTGGACCCGGAGCGCAGTCGGTACATCCCAAGGTTAATAAACTGCATTACTGTCACCCTCCCTCCGAGAGATCTGCGGTGCCAACGCTCAGGAAAGCCCCGATGCTTCGTTGTGCTCGATCCTTTATTATATTACATTTTTTGAGGTGTTTTTAATCCGTTATTTGTTACTGGCCAAAATTTAGGTTTCATCTTTCTTTACATTAATTTGAAAGGTTAAGTGTTGGTGAAAACTTAACTCTACTAGAAAACCTAACAATTTCTAGACTTTTTCTCACCGAATTTTGCGAGACCCCAGGCCGCAAACAGCACGCAGAACGTCACAACTCCTACCCAAGTGAGACAATTTTCCTCATCTAGCAGAACCCCGCACGAACCGCGCTCTCTAGCGAAGGAAATACAATCTCTTTTCCACGATACAAACACACAACGGTGTGATTCGAGGAAACGAGAAAACCTTGAAGAGCGCACTTCGCTCACACAAAAATCGTATCAGGAATAACGGGATGAGTACACATCGACTCACACAGTCCATTTAAAATAACTTGTCCTTTGAGATCGACTCTCTAAAGAGCTTCGGAGAAATTAATTTCCCTCACGCTGGGAACCAGGTTGAAGGCAAGAATGAAGAATGAGGCCAGATGGAAACCAAAGGCATCGGTGTGGATATCGGACCGAGGAGGCAAACTCTGACAGCGAAAGTCCAAATCACGCACTCATCTGTTCACACACGCTCAGCAGGTCTTTGGGAGCTTGACTCGAAGTTCTTCGTCAACTGTTCACTGCAGTATAGCTCCCGTTTCCCTCTCCTTATTTTGACAGTTTTTATTCCACGGTTTTGGCACATTATTTGGAGAAAATAAATGATACTTTTGAATTCAGTGTTCTGGAGTGTATAGTTATTAGCTGTCACTTAGCTGACACTTTCATACACAGCAGCCACGGATTTGTACCCATCGATGAAGCAGGGTATTTTTTTTCAGCAAAGGAATTCCAAGTTCACTGTTGCATGTTGCCACTGAAATACAGTATTAGGGAGTGATTTGAACCAGAAACCTTCAGGTTACAAGCCCAACGTCCCTAACCATTATGTGCTAAGTACTTTGGGTTGAACCAGCGTCATTGGTCACAAGGTCAAGCCTTTAACCGCTCCACCTCCGTTGTCTTCGGAAGGACCCACGGCTAAGGAGTCGGACTCAACCCACCCTGAGGACACCGCGGGTGATGTTGGGTGCAGCTCCTTGACCGCTCCACCTCGCGCACCTGGCCGACGTGCCCCTATGCCCCGTGTCTGTACGCTCCAGGCTGTGCTGGTGCGGCACAGCGTGTGCTTCGCCCGCCATGAATCTCAATTCCCGAGACGCCGCATTTACATTTAAAGTAGCTCCATTCGCGAGAGCCGCATCTCGATGGGCGCTCTGCTGACTGCACGCGACTCGTTGGGACGGCGTCAGCTGCACGGCGCGAGTCACGGCCTGATGAGGTTTCGCGATAACGGCGCGTTCCTTTTCACGTGACCAGGCGGGGGCCCTGTGCGCGCGTGTGTGTGTGTGTGTGTGTGAGAGAGAAAGAGATCACAGGATTACGCCATTACCGGCTGCTCTCCTCCTTGAGCCATGACGGATGCAATGGTTGACAGCGGCAGCAGCACACAGACAGGCGGACTGACACTTTACGATGCCCCGCTAACCCCTGCCGTCTTTATCGCCCTACATTAGAGCGAGCGACGTAGCAGTGCATATCTGTATCTTCGAGTCTTTCCGAACTTAATGCAGCACAAAGACAGTAAAACCCTGGAAAACTGATTCAGTGGGAAGGTCTCCACAGGGTACAATGCATTTTGGAGACTTACTCTGCTTTTTGGAAGGAAATAAATGAGCCAAAACTTGGTGTTTGTTGTCAGCTGTTACCTGTTTTCTTTTTCCCAGCGCTTATGATTATTGTCTTTTTTATTCAAAATCACTGTCAGTGTGAAGTCCCCACAATAATCAGAAGCAGTGCTTTGGAAGTCAGGGTCCAGTTCTCGCCGATACCCGAGAGCCCCATCCGGGCCAGAGCCGAAAGGCCCTCCCTGGGGTCCTTTTCCGCAAGACAGCACCCAAGACCTCCCCATGTGTCCATCACATGTGACCGCCGTGCAGGGAGCCCCCCCCCCCCCACCGCAGCGTGTAATCACACACTCTTCCAAGTCTGCGGAATTCAATACGTGAGCGAGCTGTACAGCTTCGGAGCAGAAAGCTGTGCTGCCGGAGTGTTCGTGTAGCGCTCCGCTTCTTCGGCACTAAGAATCCCATCTTGCGAAACGTTATAGCTGTTTCTTTTCTCCAGTTTTTGTTGTGTTTTTATCTCACGGAATGTGTCAAGCTTCGCCCGGGCTCACATTAATACCTTTGCCCTCCTCGAGAGTTTCGATGACTTGCAGAAAACTTTCCACGCACCTCCTTTGTTGAAGATGGAAGGTCTTTCCTACTATATTAATGTGGCTGATCTGTCAAAGCAGACGTCTGCAGGGTCTCCATAACTCCTGGCCCCTGGCTCCACCCTGTCCTCACTTTACTTAGTCACTGAAATGATTTGATTTATCAGAAGACATCCCTCGTCCCATGGGCACCGATCTTGGGAACTACTTTTGATCCCTCCAAGTGACTGGAAGATGCTTAATGACGGATGAATCGCTCTGCCGGCAGACCGACATCCAGAGCAGGGACACTTAGACATGTAAATGTTTTGCATCAGCTCCATTTTCAGTGATATGTGGCTCCTCGGGGCCACATTCATCTCCAGATCATTCCGGCGGACAAACCTGATGGAAGGAATACAAAAGACTAGCAAAACGTAAGACTTTGTTGCGATTGACATGCTGCGTCTTGGATTTTGCCGTGTTTTGAAAGTGCCATATTTCCATTCCGGTTTTGCAGGGGTGGTCTTGCCGTCATAAACGGTTTGATAACAGTGCAGTCAGTCCTTTTCCTTCATGAATAAATATATGTAATTCTGATAAGATTAATGGGATTGCCTAAGTAAACTGAGCTAAGAGATTAGTCAAGAACAAACGTCCCTTGCAGCATATGTTTGACATGTAGACCCTACTAAAAAAAAAAAAACAAATTTAATGCAAACATTATTAACCTTTACCATAGAGGACTAATTTGAATAATAATCATACAAAATTCAGATCAGGTTTCCGATTTTGATTTAGCTTTCTTTTTTTTTTTTTTTTAATTTCTGATGCGCCCGTACGTTTTTGTTTGAAGCAATTCGCTGCATCAGTTCATTGACTTGCAACCTGCGTGGCATAATGGCATCATGACACCCTGTCATAATTTGGGAAGTTTCGCATTAGCATATGAATGGCCACTCAGCAAACATTGCCCCTTTGGCGGGTAAAAGGAGAGCTCGCATCTGAACGGCGCCACAGCTGCAGTCAATGCTGCACAGCTGCGGAGAGCTCGGCTGCGGTGTCGAACCCGGGTCACGGAAACGTACGCCGCGCAACTGCGTAATTGTTAATCACGATACACCCTCCTTGGCAGAAAAAAGCTTGTCCTACACACGCGTGTTCTGTATTCGTCACGGATGGGAGGATCTGCATGGAGGAGTAAGCAGAGAATCGAGGAGCACCTGCAGGTCGTGTTGCTTATATTGTGGCTGAGATATTCTTATTAAACTGGAGGTGGATTTGCCCCCGGGCACCGGTGTTCTTGTTAAGGCACTGTATCGCAGTGCGGGAAATTGAGTCAAACCGCACTTTTGTCGTTTGGCGTGACGGGGCCACATCGTGAAGCGAGGAGGCCGGTGACGAGGGAGCGAAGGAGGGCGCGAGCAGGGTGGGATTGAAGGTTGGTGGAAGGAGATGGCGGCGGCGGCGAAGGAGGGATGGATTCGAGACGGACGGGTGGAGGGCGAGGGCTGTCGCTGGGGTGCGGTGACATGGGGGGGAGGTGATGGATGCGGAGCTCGCGTGACGCCTCTAATTAAAAGGTCCTGTCAGAGGCAGCCGCGGCGGGCCACCCTCAGCTCCGCTCCCACCCGTCAGCCCCCAAGCCCCAGCTCGCGGGGTGAGTGATGAGAGGCGGCAAGATAAACAAGAGGCGACCCCTGCGAGCCGGGATCCAGATGGATGCGTGTGGCATTTCGAAAAACAACAAACGCGGGACGCGGCCGCACTGGCGCATCCAGCCGTCTAGCGCCTCCGGGGAATAGACCGAAAGGTTGTGGGTTCAAGTCCCCGGAGAGTTCCAGCTGCACCCTGTGGGGAGTCGGTGGGTATGCTGCCAAACTGGGCCGGCGGGGCGCTGATGTGACACCTTCCAGCGAAGGAGTAGGAGGTACACCGTGGTACTACATCTCAGTTGTCCGGCGGTATACCGGGGGAGGCACCACTTAAAGTGTGCGACTCGCCTCGGATGAGAGCCCCCGCCGAGGCAGCTCCGTGACTCTGGATGAGAGCACACGCTAAAAGAATGAATGTAAATACCGTGTCAGACCTGCGTTATTGCTCAGGATGGATTCTTTGTGTGTGGTAAGGTAGAAACCCTTGGTGCGATATTGCACAATCCGTTTCTGGGCTCGACATTGATTTTCTGCGTGCGGCTGTCCGCGGGACAGTGCGTTTTACATATTGCCTGTCCCGTCGAATTTTGGAACGTATCGAAAAAGACAAAAATAAGTGAGTGTAAAGGCAGGTGTAAAATATCCTTGTAAATCAAGTGAGGTAATCAGGGTTTCACGTGAAAGGCTCCAGTATAAAGAAATGGCCCAAAGGAGCAAGATTTGGAAGCTGTTTTGCTTTGATTCAGACAAATTTGGGTGCTTTGTAGCGAGAAAACGAATTGGAATGGGAATTCTGGTGATCCAGATAGTGATGTCACATGCTTTCATGATGATGCGGCTCATTGTTTTGCTTCCGATTTCTTAATATCAATTCATTGTACACTTGTCCATTGATTCTACCTTCCGGCGATGAAAATTTAAGCAAGTTGCCTGTATAAGTGCCGCGTCCCCGACTCCTTGAGCTCTCACACAGCTCTCGCAACGCTCTTGTGTGTGTGTGTGAGACCCGCTGGAGGTTAATAGTGTGTTAATAATGTTAATAACATTGTCACCGTTTCACTGCTCTCTCCCTGTGCTCCAGGCCACAGAATGGGTCCATGATACTATACAACAGGAAGAAGGTGAAATACCGCAAGGATGGCTACTGCTGGAAGAAGCGGAAGGATGGCAAGACCACACGGGAAGATCACATGAAGCTGAAAGTGCAGGGTGTGGAGGTGAGAGGGCGGGGCTTCGAGGGGGCGGGGTTTGTAAGCGAAGGGATGGAGCTATGCGGAAACGTCTGGGATCAGATGGCGTCGAAGGTGTCACAAGGTGGAGCATGGACGTGAGGGGTGGAGGCGTCGCCGAGGGACGCGGTGTGTTTCCCGCAGGTGGCTTGTTAAGCAGAGCTGCACCCTTTGGACTCAAAGGACCCAGTCTGAATCCCACCTCTTGCCGTAGTTCCCTCGAGGAAGGTATTTACCCTGAACAGGAGCGGTAAAAGTCACCCTGCTGTAAACACAGGTAAACCAGCGTATGTAGCGTACCACCGTAAGTCACACTGGAGAAATGAGATGTGTGTTAAATGAACAAATGTCAGTGTTAAGATGATGTAAGGTTGTTCCACTTGCCCTGTTTCTCTACACATATTACCCATGACGAGTGTGGGGTGTGGGGGTGACGGGATGTACCTGCTCCAAGCACACACTCTCTTCAGAATGGTCGCTAGACTCAAGTCGGCTCTGGTGGATTAAATGGAGTGCGTTGCACTGATTTAACTGGCTATTTTTGGTGTTCCACACACACTCATACACACATTCGTGTCTTTTTCTGTATAACGAATAAAGCCGCGGAGGCACTTTCCTTGTCCGCCTCTCTCTCACAGTCTTGCACACACACACACACACACACACACACACACACACACACACACACACACGCATAAACGGCACATCAACAGTTTTTCCTGACAGGGCAGCATAGCGGGAACAATTTATTTGTACCTTATTAAGCGCCAAAAGGTCCCTGTGCTATGAGGAGGCCGCATTAATCTCTCCGCACGACAAGCGGCACCGCCGCAGCTGCTTTGCCGGCCTCGCCTCCGATGCTCCTCCGCCAGGTCGCTCGCAGGAAGTGGCGTCGCTCTGGCGGTGCACCCCGTGATTCATGTCCTCGCGGGTGGGAGAAGGATGAAGAGCACAGCCTGGAGTCCCTCTCCTTTGTCTTAAGGCGTGCGCAGTTTCTGTGGTCCGGGGCCGCGCCCCCCGCGAGGGGCCTGACCGGGCTACACTGTATCTCTCACACACGTGAAGCAGTGCAGTTTCTTAGAAACACGCACTGGGTTCTTCATCCCCTTTTTCATATATCCATGTTTTGAGTTTGCAAGTTCAACGTGTTGCTAAATTGTCACCGTGGCATGTTTCCATCCAGCTCATGGCACATCCAAGCGGTCGACCGTTGGCGGTCTTTTCTTATTAAATGTGCTGTGTGATCCGGCTTCGTCTCGACGTTCGGGTTTCTGGACACGATTCGCCGCCCGAGAAAGTCTCTCCAGAAGTGCAGCCGTCGGTGGGTTATTGCTTTTGTTTGTTTATCGCTCGCTGTGCTGTCTGGAATTCCTTTCCAGATTTCATTCAAGGCCAGTAAGGACTCGCTGCATCTCCCCATCCCCCGCACCACTGCATCTTCAACACGTGGCAACCCCCCTCCCTCCACCTCGTCGGGAGAGCGCGTGTGTCGACATTGCCGGGACTGTTTTGACCGTGCGGATCGGTTCGGCGCACAACGTGCTAATTGCCGCAGGGTGGCGGGCGGAGGCGCCAGCGGCGGAGGCTTATTGCAGAGCGGGGAGAGCCGCGTTGGTTAATAAGAGAGCCGGGTCGAGGATCAGCAGCTCCTCCCGGTCCTCTTCATCTGCGAAACTGCTGTCCGCGGCCCATTTTAGGCTTCGTTGCCGCTCCGAGTCCTAGCGCGCTGCGTCCTTGGTCCCGCCGTGGCTGGTGCCCCCCCGTTTCCTGATCACGGGGCAGGCCATCAGTCAGAGGGACCGCAGCGACGGGTAATAACTTTCCCCTATCACAATACTTCAGCCTTGTTTACATAAAGCACAAATAAATTGCTTGACATTTGGCTTCATCAGTCCTAGAGGGGGACTGATCTAATGAGTTCACTGGGGATTTTTTACGGGAACACAGCCACCCCCTGGCCTCGAAGCGGGCGCCAAAAGCCCTGCGCACAGTCAGTAACTATTAGTCAGCCTGCGATGCCTACGTGGCCCTGGTTAGCCACAGAGAACTCCCTTCTGAGCGGTAAAGGATGTTGGTTCTCTGCCTTCCGGCTCACGGTGCCGCGGCAGGGCGGGAGGGGAGCTCCGAGGAGCGCTGCGCCACGTAGCGGGTCGCCGTCCCGTCCGTCTGTCCTGTCTCCTCGGCTCGGCCTGCGTGCGGTAACGGTCGCTCACCTCCACACCTGATCTCACCCCCCCCCATTTCTTCATCCATCCAGTGAACCCCTGAGCCCTGGAGAACAGGAGCGAGCAGGGCGGAGTTGTGGCATTAGCGGTTAACAGGCCGTGAAATAGCAGGCTGCCTGCTGGACTTGAGCCCAACCTTCCAGGGGAGTGAGGAGGAGGGCAGGTAGATTAGCACACCCCCCTCCCCCCCCCCCCAACACACACACACACACACACACACACACACACACGCAAAGGTACGCACTGACGCACACACACACACAGGTGACAGGTGCGGTCAGGGGACGCCAGGGGTAGGCTGTCCATCAGTGACCTCCTCACCCCTCCCACCCCCATATTCCCCACATGCTCGTATTCTCACTGCTCGGGAGCTACGTGGGTCGAGTCAAAAATTCAGAGCAGCCGTGCATAAAATGATGCCAATATCAGACATTTTCCCCTCGGAATGAAGCACGGGGCAGCACTTTATTGACAGGACAGGATTTTATAGTCCATTGTATACTCAGCATGTCTGCAACTGTCAGCTCCTCTTGCATTGTGGTCCCTGGTACAGGAGCCCTAATTTGTGAGCCTTAACTGCTCTCTGATGAGTCCTTCACCCTGTAACCTGTCAAGCGATGCGCCATAAACCGGTCATCACTCAGCAGCGAGAGTCACTTTTACACCGCGCCTCTGCTTTGCCTACTTAAGTGGCTAAACCAAGAATGACGATTTTATGGCTGCATTGAATGTTCTCTTCAGGACACATTGTTTACTTTACTTAACTGTACCATTCAGAATATTACCAGTAATAATGCGGAAGGAAGGCACATAGCGAGAGGCGCGACTTCACGGTTTCCGCGTTGCAGGGAGACACCGAGCCGGAAGGGCGATTTTCTGCCTGTTCTGCCAGACTGGTGTGTGTGTGTGTGTGTGTGTGTGTGTGTGTGTGTGTGTGTGTGTGTGTGTGTGTGTGTGTGTGTGTGTGTGTGTGTGTGTGTGTGTGCGCGCGCGCGCGCGCGTGCATGCACTTGTAGACAGGGATGTGGAATCACGCCGTCAACAGAACCCCTGCAGTGCAACCAGACGGAATGAAAGGCAACTCGACGCAGTGGCGGGAAACGCGGGGTTAAAAACGCCGACGTTTAGCCCGGATGCTGCAGGTTCAAGTCTCGGGAGGGGCTCCGATCTTCTAGCCCAACGCAAGCTACCTGCCCTGATTTGCTCAGATAAAAGAACCGAGGTGCACTATTAGTAGGACAGATTTGTTAGGCTGGAAGAATAAATAAAGTCGTAAAATCCTGGTGTCGACCGTGGGCAGGACCAAAGTTCGGCCCGAACGAGACTCCTCAACCAACTTCTGCGAGCTCCAGCAAACAGTAACAAATTTCAACGCCATATTTCACTTCCATTATATTCCCCCACAATCTTAAAGACATTTAATGTGCGCTCTTTTTCACCATCCTGTCTGCCTCATCGTGCGCATAACTCTGCGAAACCCCATCATTAATGCCAAACTTTAATAATCTGCCCAAATGTATATTCAGCTTCCATTCGCTGAGGGCGACACAGCCTTTAGGTCATTTCATAACTAAAGATAATTGTGGAGATATAAATAATCTCATTTGGATGTGTGTTTCCTTTTACGCTCATTGCTAGAGAGTGCGTGCGTCCCCACCCAGCCATACACACACAGCAATTAGACAGATTCCTCCTGTTGCAGCGTGTGACTTCATGGCGAATCCATCAAACGTGTTAGTCGAGGCGTGGAGGCGCGCGGCGAGGGAGGCTGATGGAGCATGCGTGGTGCGCGCGCTTCTGCTCGCTGCTAATAATGAAGACAAATGTCGAAACGCCGGTCAGGAACGGCACGGCCCGACGGGCGGCGCAGGGGATGATCCGCGGGCCTTCCCCCGATGCCGGTTCCCCGCCCGTCTCCGCCTCGCCCGCTCATGTCCGATATTGCGGCGCGCTGCTTCTTCCTCTTCTCCTTCTTCTTCTTCTTATTCCACGCAAGACCAACAGAACAACAAGGGGGAGACCTTCGGCGGCGACGGTTTCCGAAGCGCGTAAGCGTGTAGCCGACCACCTGCCGACGTGTGGGCAGGTGAGGAACGAGCGAGCTGCCGCTCCGAGTCGTCGCGTGCAACAGATATCGGCAGATTGCGGAGCCAGGTGTACGGAGAGGGGACGCCGTGCCGTCGCCGTGCGCGGAGACGGCTTTTCGCTCTCCCTCGCCGGGGTTCGAGGCGCGGCGCTGCAACGTGCGTGCGGCCCTCTTGTTCCGGCGGCCCTATTTTACCACGTCACGTGAGCAGAGGCAGCGATTTAGATACCTTCCCGTCTCTCGCTGACCCTGCCAGCTGGTCTCGCTTCCTGTTTTTGCGTTAAACCGCTCTATCCTAGCACCCGCGGGCCCTTGCGCGCCCGAAGGCCGAGCCCACGCGGGCGTCTTATTGCCACATTCCCATACCGTTCCCACGTTCTCCAGGGAATATTCTCCCGCGGCCAGCAGCGGCTGGGACGGCGAGAGCTTCACGCGCATCCCGACTCCTCTTCTTAATAATGGGAACAATAAACAAACATCAGCGCGGTGATGAAGACGATTATGAGGACTGGCTTTGCGGTAATTATCTATCCATCTGTCTTTGTAGCTATGCAGCGAATAACCTTGACAGCTGGCTGGATACTCATCAAAATCAAAACTCTCCTTCGTCGTTCATCGAGTTCTGACGATGAGCACGGAATCGTACACTTCGTTTCGCGTCGTCCTTTAAGCGTGTATTTAAGTCCTCGTGCCGCTGAGGCCTTTATGATCCATGTCCTGAGACAAGACAGCCTTCTTTTTTTTTTTCCTGCTTCCTTTTTCTTCATCTGCCGTTGCTGAAGTTTACCTGAACACGTACTGACACCTGCTGGCTGCGCGAGAGCACCGAATGCTGAGTGTGTAAGTCACGTGCGAGCGGCGCGCTAATAATGGAGCGGGCCTTTGCGCGTGATGGAGAGCGCCTGTCCGCGCACTACTACACACCGCACTCATTTGTGAACTTTTCCGCTTCCTGCCACCGGCTAGTATCTGTCTTTTGCCGTGCTTCTCTCCGCTTCCCCTGACCCCCGTCTCCCTCGGAAGCTCTTGCCACGCACCCTCTTCTCATCTCTCCATTCCTCTCTCTCCTCTCGGCTCCTCCCCATTCCTCCCCGTTCCTCTCCTCTCTGCTCCTCTCCTCCCCATTCCTCTCCGTTCCTCACCTGTCCTCTCCTCTCCATTCCTCTCTCTCCTCTCGGCTCCTCCCCATTCCTCTCCATTCCTCTCCGTTCCTCTCCTCTCGGCTCCTCTCCTCCCCATTCCTCTCTGTTCCTCACCTGTCATCTCCGCTCCTCTCCTCTCCTCTCTCTCCTCTCAGCTCCTCCTTGTTCCTCTCCATTCCTCACCTGTCATCTCCGCTCCTCTCCTCTCCGCTCCTCATGTCTCCGTCCTCTCTCTCCTCTCGGCTCCTCCCCGTTCCCCGCCTCTCCTCTCCTCTCCTCTGCCATTCCTCTCCGTTCCTCACCTGTCATTTCCGCTCCTCTCCTCTCCTCTCATCTCCTCTCCGTTCCTCTCCTCTCCTCCCCCTCCTCTCCTCTCCTCTCCTCTCCGTCACTAGCGGACATGGGGGGTGCCGCAAGTCCTTCATCAACATACACAGAGGAAAACCAACAATACTTAGCACAACACGAATTCCCCATTTAGCGCTGTTATGATCTTCCACAATTTCCTTTTATATGTCCTGTAATTGTTTTTCTTTCTTTTTTTTTTCCTCCCCCTGCACTTATTTTTCACAGTCTGTAATTTTTCAGCACTTTGGTTATTAAATCCTCCCTGCCTTTCATAGAGGTGCTGCTATCAATAATTCAGTTCAGTGACTTCAGCAGGATTCGGGGCTAATTTTGGCTCGGGAGCCTGGCGAGAGCGATGTGTTATCTGCACCTCATCTTTTTTTTTTTTTTTAATTTAACCCCCCTCCCCCCACCCCGATATCATCTGTCACCTGTTGCGCGCTGTCCTGACCTGCGGTCGACGCGCCTTTCTGTTTGCCAGCGCTGGCTGGAAGAAACGGAAGGAGGGTCGATCAGAGATCACGCGTCGCCCGTGGGGGTCGTGTGCCTGTTCTTAACCTCGATCCAGAGCGCGGAGGTAAACGCTGCGTGGGTGGGAGCGAAGCGCGCGGGAGGCTCCGCGTTGGGGGGGCCAACCGAGATCGCGGGAGCGCTAATGCGATCGCGGTAGATGGCGTGTAAAATTGGGTGGCCATATGAATGCCACTGATTCCTGCGAGATGAGCGCGGACCTTTAAAGGCGTAAGTGGGGGTCCGCCTTCTCCCCACTTCTCATTATCTGCAGGACCACTCGAGCGGGGCGGGAGGCAATCGAAGCCGTCCCGCCGTTTAATGGCCGTCCCCGGGGACTCGGGCCCGACGATGCTGCCGAGTGGCGGCGGCCGGGAGGGGGTGGGGTGGGGTGCGGGTGGGGAAGGGTTCGGCGAAGACGGACGCCTCGTGTCCTCCCGTTGGGCTCGGAGATCCCGCTGCGCTGGGGGCCTCGATCGCTAACAAGCCGCGCTCCTCTCCACGTGCCAAGCCCCCACCCCGGCCTGGGGGGCAGTCAGTCTCCGCAAGGATTACCCGTGACGCCTCACTGTAATAATTACAATAAATAACAGTGTTTGTTGCTGCTCCGCAGCTCCGTGTAAGGTTAATAAAGTTCACTCGGGAACACTTTGCGAGAAGTGCGCGCCGCGGTGCATCTAAATCATTCATGGTTGCGTCGCGAGCGTGACTGATGCGCTACATTCGTAATGACTCCGACAAGAGCGGTTACGTAACGGCGCGTCTCGAGTGCTGCCGACTGGGAGAGCCGCTACATGGCGACTGCCGCCGACTGACTCGCTTTGTGTGTTTGTTTGTTTGTTTGTTCGCTCGCTGTTTATTTTTCGCGCGGGCGGAAAGAAGAAGAGCCCTGCGGAAGGAAGGAAGGAACACCTTTCCCCCACATCATGGATCATGGAATGGAGCCCCGGCCGGCGTCGTTTCGGAGCCTCTTCAACTTAAAGAGCCTGTGTGCCCTGTCCAGTCCTCTCGCTGCTGGGTAAACCTTGTTGGGATTGTGCACTTAGGGGGAAAGGTATGGATCATTATTAGATCTTCCTGTGGGGGCCGGGGTCCCGCTGGCCCAGGGGAGTGCTCCCGGGGGTGAAAGGCGCATCCATCGTGACAGCTGCCAGCTCTTGTTTGTCACCCGTTTTATTTATTTAGTTCGCCCACTCTCTCTCCACTGGCCTCTTTAAGGACGTAAACCCAATAAAGACATTTGTCAGTCTCCACACCGACTGCTCCATTACTTTTTTTTTCTCTCTCTCTCCGGCCCCCGTCCTCCGCGTCTTCATGTCCGGCGATGAAATAAACACCATCCTCGCAAACTCCATTACGAGCGCCCGCACCTCCGCTGCCCCCCCCCAGCCACACACACACACCAGCGACCCCGTGTCTCCTGAGTCCACCCTCCTTTCAAATGGACTGTGGGAGCAGGACATTGATCTCATTTTGGGAACGGGGGAGGGGGGGGGGGGCATGTGGACAAATCACCTCCGTGACGTCATCGGGTCTCGGTGACCCCACCTTTGCCGGACGTTCCTCATCCGCCTCTCCTCTGACTCATCCGCACTGGCCCTTCGCGTAGCACCCAGATACGTTATTAATACAGATTAATATGTACGCGTGCATGAAACATTTATAGATAAATTTGCGCCGGTTGAAGGGTATGGTATATGCATTATTAACACTCGGTGTGGAAATGTAAATGTAATTGGCTCCTGAATTATGTTTATTAAGTGTAGAATCAAACTGTAGAAATGTTCCGACATCCAATCTTCAAAGGGTTTATAATGAGGCAGGCGCGCGGGTTCAAAGGGAATGCGCGACTGTTAATATGTGCTTATATATACACCGGCGTCCGCGGCGCTGCTTATTTTGCAGACAATTTGGAGGAGCCGTGGGGAGGATTGATATTTAACACGATCGGACTGCCTAAGAGGGAGTTTAGGGAAGAAAGCGGGTTCAGCCTTGCGCTTCGCGTCGGTTGAGCGCAACTCACGTCGTCCGTATGGCAGCGCCACACACTCGACGCGCTCCGCACACCGCAGGCGCCCCAACCCCCCCGGCCCGCTCCGCTGCGCTCCCTCTCCCTCTCCCCCCGTTTCGTGTCTTCTTCCTCTCTCCTCACCTTTCTAATATTTCTGTTTTCATGTTTGTGCCTCTTTTTTTTCTTGTGTTTAAGTTGCACGCTCTGGTGATTTATTCTTTTTTTTTTTTTTTTTCTGTTTCTGCCTTCCTGTTTCCTTTCATTTTCCAGCCCATTTCCCTCTGATTTTTCTTCTCTTTTTTGGTTTGGGGGGTTGTGCGGAAATGAAAGAGAGCCGCACGACTGGAGGATAGATTTAAAAGTGCATAAAAACCTATAAAGAATTAGTCACTCCTTTATCCCCCTGGGGATGGGGGGGTTATGTGCCAGCAACTGGGTGCTAAAACCCGGCTGTGTGAAGATGTTCGTTCTGTGTCTCTTGCTCTCTCTCTCTCTCTTGCGCGCGCGCACGGACACCGAAACACTCGCGCCCTCGGAGCCTCTTGGGCATAATCGATACTGCAGCCTTTGCCAATAAGCACTTGTTGGTGGCCCAGGGCTGATCCCATTGCCAGGCGCACCTCACCCCCTCCCCCGGGCTCCCTGCACTCATATACATATTGGCGCTCATCTGTATGTGTGGGTGTGCGCCTGCCCCGGAATGACACCCATCTGCTATTTATATCTGAGCTCACCAACCGAAATATGCTGAAAATGTCTTTGGAGAGCAGTGACCAGGTGATGCGTTCCGTGTTCTCTATAAGCAGTGTCTCCTCCCGCTATTTCAGTGCCTTTCCGTAAAATACCACGGTGCTCAGCGGTACATGCGAGTACAGACAAAGTGTACACAGCACATGGGTGCGGATAAGGGGGGGGAATGCTTTTATTAAGGGAGCAGAGACAGAAGAACAAAAGAGGAAGGAATTAAAGAGATTAAATATAGAGCTGTGCATCTGTATACAATAGCAAGAGAGGAGTGGCGGTTGGGGGTGGGGGGCGAGGAAGAGGGAGGGTGTGTAGAAGTGCTGAGCGAGGAGGGCAGGGAGAAAGCGGGAATGAACGATACACTGCCCCGGGCAGATGGAGAACAATTGTTACACTGCCTGCCGTAACCCACTTCAACCTCAAACAGCCCATTTTTTTCACTCAATTAATTTCTACACAGTGGAGCCGGGGCTGTGTGCACGAGGCCCTCTGTGTGTGTGTGTGTGTGTGTGTGTGTGTGTGTGTGTGTGTGTGTGTGTGTGTGTGTGTGTGTGTGTGCGTGCATGCGCGTTGCGCCTGTGTAAAGCGATAGGGGTATACGAGGGAGGCTGCGTGTCCCGGGGCATCGACTGAGCGCGTTCTCATCCGCCACATGTACACACATATAGCCCTCGCTCTGTCACTGGCTTCCTTGCTTCACTTCCATGTTCTCTTCTTTAATGATTTGCTTCATAGATTTTTTTAATAGCTTTTCCTTGAGATGGTTTCAGCGTCTAATGGTGGATGTGTGGGAGGAAATATTGGCTGTTCTTTACAATAAATGTCCTTAATTAAATCTAAATTACCCTTGATTTAATTAGGATGAGTTTATAGTTTATTAAGTTCAAATATACTATAGATAAGGATTTTTTTGCATTAATGTGGCTATTTAATAAGCTCCCTTAACAGAGTCCTTATTCATCATAAGTAATTATTTGTTAGCCATTACTAAAATAGACATTTTTAAAAAGTTGGAGATACTTTATTCTTTACAATGCACCAGGCGATGAAGGCCCCCTTGTGCCAGAACGTGGCGCAAAGTGTGAGGTCCTTGGCAAAACGCAGGTGAGACGAAGGCTCCGCAGTGCAGCGAGGTGCCCAGCTCTCCTCCTTGAGGACTTCAGGGTTGCCGCTTTTTGCCGGGGAAGCTGGAGGTGTTGTGTTCACTGCTACCGCCTTTGGACCTAGAGGTTGCAGGTTTGAATCCCATTTCCAGCTGTAGTACCCTTGAGCAAGGTACTTCCCCTAAATTGCTCCAGTTAAAAATTACCCAGCTGTGTTAATAATGTTTATAGCTTAATATCATAAGTTGATTTGGAGAAAAAAGTCAGCTGAATAAGTAAATGTGCATGTAATTCTGTTCCTCAGCTATTGTGATTTTTACAAGAGAAGAGCTCTGTGTTTTTGGATAGTAAATCATCTCACTGCTACTTCTTACGACAGTCAGGGCCCTGATAAAATTTTGAAACAGTTAAGAACAGGTGTTGTGAACCCCTTTCCAAAATCACTACTTATAATAAAAGGCAATGACTCTACATGTGTTGTATGGCTTAAAGAGGAGAGCAGGAGCACCAAAACATCTCCCAGGCTCTTCAGCATGAGCAAAGCGGGCTGCTGACCACGTTCCAGTTGTCATGGCAGTGAACAGCTATATTACTATATTCTTATTACTGCTGGTATTACTTTGTTAATTTGTGTTTTGCGCGAAAGTGAACAACTTTTCTCTGAACCCATTCGGGACAGAAATTCTGTTTGTAACTCGTTTTGTTTGTAAATCCAAAATCCCAATTTATAAACTCTTAGTACTTGCTGATTCGGTTGTTGTAAAAATATCAGATAAAGCTATAATACACACACACACACATTTTCAGAACCGCTTGTCCCATACAGGGTCACGGGGAACCGGAGCCTACCCGGCAACACAGGGCGTAAGGGGACACACCCAGGACGGGACGCCAGTCCGCCGCAAGGCACCCCAAGCGGGACTTGAACCCCAGACCCACCGGAGAGCAGGACTGCGGTCCAACCCACTGCGCCACCGCACCCCCAGTCAAGCTATAATACATTGTCATATATATATATATCATTATATATTTTAATATTTTTATTAACTTTGAGCCACATTGTAATGAAAACTAATTTAAAGTGACAAAGTAAGAATATGTTGTCTCCACAAACTCGTATTCAGTGCAGACGGTTGTCAGATTTACCCGGTGCACACAAAAAGACCAGTGCAGAGCTGTGAACCCTGTGGATGTGAGCTGAATTAAGGTGGTGCCACACTCCTATTCTGTTTATTCTGTTTCAGAATAAGTAAATGACCTGAAAAATGTTTGTATCTTCAAAATTTCATAACTCAAGTGTTCAGAACACAAGGAGCCACTATGTTCCTATTCATACAGTGGAGTATTTTTACCGACGTAATTCGTTACTAGTACCTAGAGCAAGAGCTCTAGAGCTGTTATTTGAGTTGGATTCGAACCTTCGCACTAAAAGTCAGCGTGCGTAGCTTGCACTGAGTCGGTCCATTTTGTCTCGCTGCTCTCTTCCGCCGACCAGCAGCTCCCCTACTTACCACAAAAAAAACTTTGTCGGAAAAACTATTTATTCCGTTTTACTTAAGACTCTTTCTAATCCGGTTGCCGCAGAGTGCTTATTATGCAATGTAGCATCAAGCAGATAGACATTTATCAAGCAAATAGACCATTAATCTCCAATGGAAATTACAAATTACAATTGCAAAAACAGGCTCACCATTTCCTGCTAAGTACCCCCTTGTTTTCAGCCACTTTTAATGTGGAACCTTCGCACAAACCAGCAAACACATTTAAATTTATTTTAAAAGCACCAGAGCAACAGACCTCGCTATTGATGAGGTTCCATCTGTTTCCAGTGTTTCTTATTGCCGCCTTTACCTCTCGTAGCACCGGAAAGGCCCTCGGCACCCGTGATCATCGCGCGGTTAAAAAGGCCTCGGTCCGACGGGCTGCGGGAAAGGAAAAGAGGAGTATTTTTTAACCTTCGGGCCTCAGGAGATCAGCCAAATAGCGGAAAGGGAGAAAAGAGTGAACCGGCCCAGCGATGCGTGATGTGAACAGCAGACTGAGCGATCTCAGTTTTCACGAGGAGCTCCGCGTGTGTGTGCGCGTGTGCGTGCCTCGCCCCCCCCCCCCCGCCATGGCTCCGCAACCTTGCGTTCTGCAGGCTGCCCTCCAGAACAGCGGTCCCGACAAGTGTGTTGCAGACGCGCCGGCCAGCGGCTCCGGACCACAAGCCTTGTGTCGTGAGAGCGGCGAGAAGGGCAAACATCCGCTTACTTACTTACTTGGCACTTCTTTGTGAAATGACATTTACAGGCCCTTCGTTCATTAATCTTTACAGAATACAACTCGGCGCAATCATTTATCCATTACTTTAAAGGAGGGGAGGTGGCTTCTCGTCGGTCGTCCTCCACCTGCGTCCTTTTGGCTGCTCCTTCACCCGGGGAACGTCGTCAGCCGTGCGTTTTAGCTGACTCCGTGTGAGCTGAGTCCGAGTGTGAACGGAGAACGCGCCGCGCGCCGTGCTTTCGGCCCTCGGTCCGCGCACACGCTGTGCAGCGCGGTGTATTGACGTACCGTGAGCGGTGTTGCACCGTCCCCCGAACGAGGCGCTGTGTCACAAGGCTTTTTTAATTGTTACTTCAAGGTTTGCACGCTAAACTTCTTACGGTTCTTTACCTATTTACACAAGTAATTTTTTGCTGTGTCAATTCAGAGTAAATACCTTGATCAAGGGTACTACAGCAGGAGGTGAGATTTGAGCCAGACTTCGAGGGAACGACCTTAAGTACTGTGTTCCCTGTGCTAGAGAACACACACACACACACACATTTTCAGAACCGCTTGTCCCTTACGGGGTCACGGGGAACCGGAGCCTACCCGGCAACACAGGGCGTAAGGCCAGAGGGGGAAGGGGACACACCCAGGACGACTCGAACCCCAGACTGCTAGAGAACAGTCTATTATTATTATTATTATTATTATTATTATTATTATTATTATTATTCTTATTATTTGACAGCTTGAGTTTGTACTGGGACATACTGATAGAGATGCCCACTATTTCACGCGGAGAAGAGTGAGAAGGGTGTTAAGCTGCTTTCTACCCTTTTTTCCATGCCGTGGGAACTTTTATGTGTCCTGCTCTTCTGTCCAGGTGCAAAGTACTGAGGGACGCTCAGGGTTTAATTGCAACTAATCCAGGATTTGACGTACGGACCAGTGGCACCTTTCAGCTACGCTCCTCTCGTCTCCCCTTGACAAATCCTAGTGGCGCACTTTGGCCCAGGTCCACGTTGAACGAACGCTCTGCCTCCTCCTTTCCGAGGGAGAGAGATGGACCCGACCACGCCCCCGCGTAGCTCCGTACAGAGTTGAGATCCTCTCTCATTGATCAAGCAATGCACGTCCTTAGTCTTTCCTTCTGTATTTCTACGAGACTCTGTAGCGCGGAATGAGGGCTACCTTGACGGGGACGGAGAAGTGACGGCTCGCTTCCGATTGGTCAAAATTGTCACGTCACCGAAAACCGTCCGATGAGACCTGGGTTGTGAGATCAAATTCATGATGTAGTGTGAGTGTTGTGTTTAATTACATACTTGCGCCGTGCTCAGAGTGAAATGGAAGTCCGATTAAATTTTTTTTCGTCCTCACAAACGTTTGAGCGAGCGCTTTAGAGGTGAGAAGGAGAGACCTTCGGCTAAGACTCGCCGGGGGGAACGAAGGAGCCTCTCCGATGTGAGGGAGCAGGTCAGCGAAGAGGGAGAGCTTCGAGTGGCGCCGAGTGCCTGCGAGGATGCTGTCAGAGCAGAAGGATGCTCCAGATCCACTCTGCGCCTTGTCCTGTCTATCATGGACTCGGTGTTCTGTGATGAAGGAGAGCGCAGAGACCATCTTCCCCCTTCCTCGTCTTCCTCCCTTTCCTCTTTCCCTCTTTCACGTCATCTCCCTCCAGCGCCACCTAATCAGCGTCTGTGTTTGTTTACTTTACCAGATGCTTGTTTCCACAGCCGCGTATTCAAAGTGATTTCAAAGTGATTCCAAAGTCCTTCCGCACTTTAAAGGTATCCATCGACAGGGAAGTTTTTTTCTTTTTTAAAAAAGTGTGTTATATCAAATTTCTTGCTTGAAAGAGCATCTTCTCGAGATTTGAACCAGTAACCTCTGGTCACACGTGCATTCTGTTTCTTGCACTCCCTGGGTTCTTCTCTTCACATCTTCCTTTTTTTGTGTGTCTAATACTATGCAATAGGTTTTATTTTTTTCTTTAAAAAAAAAACAATAAAAAACTACCAGAACACGTCTAATATGAAATGAGTACCGAAAAAACAGCCTGTAAAATTGCAGGCTGCCAATGAGAGTGAAACCCTTCTATTTTTTTTCTCCCTTAATCATAATGTGAAATGTAACTGCACAGAACAAGGAGACAGACTCTGCCAAACGAAAAATGAGAGAATGCAGAGGACACGGTAGTTACCAGTACAGGAGAAATCATGGTGGCCGGCCAATTACGGGAGTGCGGGAGGTTGCGGTTGGAAGGTGGTCCATATGCAGGAGGTCAGGGTCAAGGTTAGAGTAGTTAGGGTTACAGGTTATCGCCTAGATTCAGCGGGAGGACCATCCATCCTTTTGTGCCAATATCAGCAGTTGTTCGGCGCAGTCGTTCTCTGCATAATTACCCAGGTAACTGCGGCGTAATCGACCGTGTCCCCTCTTTCGGGGAGGGATGGACGCCTCGGCAGCTGGACCCGTATCCGTGCGGTGCGCGTTGGGGCGGGTACAGCTGGTGGGCGTGAGCTGAGGCGGGTACGACTCAGCCCACGGGCAAAGCGTTGCTGTGGCGGATGGGAGAGACCAGAGCTGGGGAGGTGGGGTCTCTTGTCTGCTGTTTAGGTTCCCCTTCTCCCACTGAGTTGCAGAGTAGAGCCTGAACCAGGCTGCTGTCACGGTCGTCTTCGTTTCGATCGCAAATACGCGCCGATGTCCCCGAGCCGGCGTGAAAGATGGCGCCCGGCAAAGGGAACGCCATGAAGGAGCCCAGATGGGGAAAGACCGGCAGAACCGTGCCGATATCACCCGAGCCTCCGCTGCGGTTCGCACCTCCTCTAGTGTCAGGCCTCGCGACTCCACCTCCCAGTCAAGAGGAATAATTACATTTCTTGCGCCGCAACCTTTCCAGGGAGCGAGGAGAGGCAGGCGTGTGATGGATGTGTCGGAGGTGTTCGGGGATGTCAACGGGCGTCAACCCACACTTCTTATTGCAGCTGTCCATCATATGTGTTTATAAGAGGACCATCCATTTCGGTGTGACCGCGACGAAGAGGAGGTCACCGTCACTTCTGATTGCAATTACGCCGCTATCGCTTGTCGTCTTCAGGCCACCGTGATTTCCAAATCTCACCCGACGGCACTCTGCGAACTTTCCCCGTTTACAACGAAGGCCCTTTAATCATTCTTAAAGACGGCCTTCGAATGTAATCTTTGGAGGCTGTTGAGGGGATATTAATTTAGGAAAATGTACCTTGAATGTGAATTAAGCCTCAACTCCATATCATTTTGACAGTTAAACATACCACTTACTAATGGCTGCTCCTAAAAAAAAGAAAAATCAATACATAGATGCTATTAGAAGCTACGGTTTGTCACAGACGACAGGTACGATTGTGTCGTTTCTATTGATTACTGCTAAAATTAACACTACAGCCGAACGAGGTGATTCATACCGCACGGAAATAACCCCGTCCATCCCATCTCTGCCGAAGAAGAGAGTATTTTGACGCGGCGGCGGCGAGGGGCCTCGGATTTGCTCGTTCTCACCGCGTGCACCGGGCTCGTTCGCTCCCGCTGCCGCATCGCAGCGTCCGGCGGCCCCCCGGATCGAAATGCAATTTTGCGAGGCCCCGCCACGAACGGGAACGGTGTCGTACGAATGGATTAATCTAAGGCGTGAAGCTGGCACTGATGATGCCGGTAAACCGAGGCTTATTAAAGGGTTTCCTCGCAGTGCTTCGGCGCCCTCGCCGAGTCATACGCGTTTCCATAGGAACGGCACATGCAGCCCCTCGCTCTTCGGCACTCTAATAAATCAGAAAACACTTTGGTGTCTGTTTAAGCTGTGCTTTTCCCTCTACAAGTTCCCCTTTTGCTGTTGGACTTGTACCGCTCTAATTGTGATTTTGCTCCCCCCACCCGGAAGAGTAAGATGTGCAGCGCCGTGGAGAACTTCTTTATTTGTCCGTTTTTCGTGGAGAGAAATGCTACGACACTTTGTCATTTGTTTACTTTTGTTCGTCTAAATAAAGCGTTGCATTTGACCATCGCAGAAAGGTGCCACTGTTCAGGAGCTCTGATGTTCGGCTTGGTATTCGTCTTGGAAGCGGCGACAGATTTTTTATGTCTTTAATTATCTGTGCAACGTGGTCCTTTGGCAACGGCCTCGGGGTTGCTAGGCTGTTGGGATCCTTTTGAGTCTTAAGAAAGCAAGTGCTCCGATTCGTATGTCGGGGGGGGGGGGGGGGGGGGGGGCTACGGGGTCGTCTCGCAGGAGCCGCGGTGCCGATAATTTCCGGCGTCCACTGCTGCCTCTAACATTTGATCCTTGTGTTGAACTCAAGCGGAGGTCATCGAAGTGATCCTAGCATCGGAGAGCATGGGCTTGACTGGTGTGCGATGGTTGCTTGGTAACCGGTTATTTACCAGCGCAACCTCACTAGCTTTTGGCAGCGCATTGGAAAACACTGACACACGCTGCGCGCAAGGAAACCGTTCGTCTAAGTAAACAAACCCCCTGCAGAGACAGAGGTTTTTAGCATAACCGTCTTGGTTACTTCTTCCAGCACGCTAGCTAGGAAGTCAATGAGTAAATTAGATTGAGCAATTGCAGCTAAAATCAAATGTGCTCGAGTCAGGGGGGTTAGAGCCGGAGGTAAACGTGCGACAAGGTGACGGAAAAGCAACGCGTGCCGGTATGCGTCGAGTGCGGGCCAAGGAGGAGAGGGCGAGGAGGAAAACGGTTCGCCGGCAGCGTGCAGCCTGCACGTGTGTCGCTAGCGCGCTTCAGAACCAGATGTTCTGTGCGCAGACAACGTACCCAGATTACAACATGGGTTTTGTCCCGGTTCCTGTTCCCTCAGCTTGCTCTTGAACTTTGGAGAAAAGATCAAGTGTAGCCGTGGCGATAATACAAGTAGCCGTATTCTACCATTGTGACCTTTTCTGTAAAGTGGAGCGCAGTGATTCGCTCGGTACAGCGCCGGACGAGGCCCGGCAGGCCCGGCGCACACGGACGCACAAGCGTGCGTGCTGTTAACCTGCAGACAAGCGCACGCCCGTGGCTGGCGGGGGCCCGGCAGCACTTGCTTCCGCAAGGCTGCGTGTCGTCACTTGGCAGGCCTCTGCCGGGGTCCATCCCTCGGCGCGGAGGCGCCGCCCTGCCCCTCCCGACCCAGAATCTCCTGTTGCCCGTCACTCCAGCTGGAACAGGGTTTCATTTCGCGCCGAGCTGGTGACGTTAAGCTCGGTCTGGCCTTAGAAGGATTTCTGGGATACGTCTGAGGCAGGGTGGTATAATGAAAGAAAAGCCCCCCTCAACCCGATCCGATTTGAAAGATTTGAAACTAAACAAAACTCGGCCTTCAATTACGAGTCGCCGCCGGCTATGTGCCGTGTTGAAATGACTAGAGGCAGGGCCGGCGGAGATGGCGATCGGCGCAGCACACAAATGAGTCCAGGGAAACGTGCCCGAGAGCTGCGGGCGCCGCTGCGGATAAGTGTGGCAGGTCCTCAGGCCCCGCCCACTGCTTTCACCAGGGGCGGCTGCCTATTGGCCAGGTAGTCTCGCTCCTCGCTCGATCACATCGTAGAGCACAGCACAAGGATGTGGACCCATAAGGTGTGGTCCTGGCGGTCAGTGGAGCCCTGGACACAGCCTTCATTGTGCTGGGAGATATTGTATTATGGGTAAAATGTGAAAAGATACCGAGTCAGCAAAACGCGGCGCGACACTAATCACGCCATCGACACTGCGATTGTGTTCCAGCACGTGGGGCTTCTGGTCCCCTGGCATGTATTGAGTCATCTCGCCTCAAATCAGCATCTCAATGTAATTATTATGCAGGATCCCCGAAATGAGGCCTACCGTTGCGGTAATTATAATATCACTGCCGCTGTCTGCCCATTACAGGGACGGGGCGGGAGGGGTTCGAGGAGCCATCGTCAATGAACTGGTGTACCTGCCATTCCAGATCATCTTCTCGTGATATTTTGAGAGAGAAACTACTTTTAAGAAAAATCTCTATCCCTTTATTTGCACATCTCTCCCATTATCTTTCAGTTATAATATAATTTAGTTCCGTGAAATAGGATTTAAAGTTTTTTGACGTGATATTTTTGACAAGGCAAGTTTCTTCTCATATGTTCTGAATAAATATTTGACTTTATGGGGTACATTATTCCTCCTTTAAGCACTAATAAACAGTTCTTAGCTTTATAGCCAGCAGTTATTACTGTGTTACCGAGTGGTTAAGGAACTTGATCTGTTACTGCAGGTTCCTGTCCCAAGTGGCGCAAACAAAATTACTTCAGGATAGTTGTGGCTGATAAATTGCAATATAATGAATTTTCAGACGTGTTAAAAAAAAAAAATGGCTTGTTTGCATTTGGATGCTGTCATCAGGTAGGTAATTCAATTCGCTTAATTTTTATGCTATATAAAAATATGTTTGATCGAATTATGCATTTTTAATAAGCTATTTTTAGTTAGTAAAATCTATGTTACAGTACAATTTGAATAAAGCCCACACCTTGTTATTAACTTGTGCACCGATATAACATTTTTGCACAAAATAATTTTTCAGCAATTATTTCTCAGGGCGGCGCAGCGGTGCGGCAGATTTGGCCGGGTCTTGCTCATTGGTGGGCCTGGGGTTCGAATTCTGCCGGGGGTGCCTTGCGTCAGACTGACGTCCCATCCGGGGTGCGTCCCCTCCCCCTCCAGCCTTGCGCCCTGCGTTGCTGGGTTAGGCTCCGGTTCACCGCGACCCCCGCTCGGGACAAGCGGTTTCAAAGAGCGTGTGTGTAATTATTTCTCTTTCTGCTGAATGATCCATGATCCCGCCCCGTGGATGATCTCCCCCACGGGTCAATCCGAGGACTTACTCGATGTTTTCCTCATCCCAGGAAATGTGCCGGGGGCACCTGCCTGGTTGCGCTCGGAAAAATCACCTGTAGAGCACCTTTGTGAACAACTGCAGTTTGGCAAATATGATGTAATTAACTGAGCAGCTGACCACGGTGATAGACTGTGACGGTCTGTGACACCAGCACTTGTCCTTTTTTTGCTTCCCAAGGTAAGGTGGCTTCCAGTTCATCTGGACTGTCAGACCGCACCTGGTGCCTTCCCGCTTCGAACCCCTCCCTCGGCAGTAAACGCTTCTGCGTCAGATGACGGTACCTGCCCTCTTTGTCTCTGTCTCATCGGCCACGCACCCTCCGCGCGCTGTGGCCCGAGCCCACGGCTGCTCGAGCTCTAGTTACCGATCTCCCTCTCCCCGAACGTCTCTTCAGCGCCGGGCGATTATCCCGGCCGGGCCGTGCCCACCGCGTCGCCGCCGTTCCCGCACCTGTTTATGACCCCTTGCTTTATGGGCCTCGTAAAAATTCCCTGATGAATTTCGCGGGCTTATGAAAACATTTTTTGGCAGAAACGTAATAAAGGGTTAGAGGAAAAACCCATCCTTTCCGAGTTCCTCTCAAAGTGCTTCTTCAAGTTTCCCTTCCCCGCACACCTCGGAGTCCACGGCGAATCCGGGAACCATTCTGACTAACGCTGCCGAAGCTGTCCGGGCTGCCGGGTGATTGCTGGCGCACGTTGCACGCATAGCCGCGGACGAAGATATTTGTTAGGGATCATTTGATTCAAGTTTGTATATCAGATTAGAGGAGGAGACGTTTTGAAAGAGATTAACTTTGTGACCCATCTTCAATTCTGAGTGGGATTCAGCAGTTCTGAGGGGCGGGCGGAGCTCATTCCACCACGTTTGGGGAAAATCTGAGAATGTGCGGGCTTTGCATTTTGGACCTCTTGTGTGTGTGCCCAACAGATGGCCAGGGGTGGCGGAGCGTTGCGGCCTTGCTGGGGTGTAGAGAGTGATCAGGCCCTGGAGGTATGACGTGTGTGTTAATGTCACTGAGTGACCGCTCCAGAAGAACAGTGCTGACTACATGGGTTGTGTGTCTCAGGCAGCAGAATACCATGGAGGCAGAGCACGGAGGCCGATCGGCCTTTGGCTTCGCTTGCTGGAATGGGGCCGGGGTGTTGTCCCATTTTTCCCGGCGCCCTTGGGAACGGGAGGGGCGAATCGGGAGCACGGCGGGGAGGAGGACCCAGCGGAAGGTGGCCTCTGCCAGAGATCACCTGGAGCGGAGGATCCATCAGCTCCGCGGTCCTCTGGGACAGCTAGGCTCTGCTCGCGCTCACTGGATATCTACACACGTCCGCAAAGAATCCAGCATCATCAGCGCCACCAGCTGGTAGAAACCGAGTGTGCGGGAACGCAGAGTCCCGACGAGAAGCTGGAGGACATCCTGAAGGGACCGAAAGCGGCTCTCTGTATGAGAAGTGACAGTTCTGCGGTTCCATCAAAAGGGCAACGCAGCGCCGATTGCGCACCCTGGGCCGAGGTTCCTCCAATCCCATAATTGCCTCAGAGAAGTTTAGATTGCTGAGGAAGGTGAGGACGACACCCGCGTGATGGGCTCTCGTGTCGGGTATCTGGGCGGCAGCCCGCGTCAGACGTGCTGTCGATCAGCGGCGCTTCGCCCGTCTCGGCTCCCAGCAGCTCGCGCTCATTAAGCAAATTAGCCGGCGGACGCGTGGGCTTGGTGGACCTCGGCTCCGCCTCCATCGCTCCGGTACGACGGGCGTGAGGGGAGGGGGCGGGCGTGGCGTCGGGATCGTTTTGCCACTCCGTACTCATGAAACATTCAGCGCTGCTTCTCCCCTGAAAGTAAACAATCTGACGGAGAGGACGGCTGCGAATCCTGGCTCTCCGAACGTCCCGCAGGCCTACGAGAGCCTTGGGCGCCGCGCGTCAAACACGGGCTCCTCCCCGCCCGACTTATCCATTATCCGAAAACGAGCCGGATTTCGACGCGCGGAAGCAGCTTTATGGGTTCCCCCTGCAGTGGTACGGAGATTGTGTGCAAAGCAGGAGGGAGATACTGCAGGCTCAGGGTGGATGTGGAAAGGTCTGCTGGGTAGGGGAACAGAGAGAAGGGACGTGACCCGCTCGGTGTTGCCCCCTGATGGCCGCAGCGATGACAAACGCCTCTACCCGAGTGTCCTCGGTCCCGAGGACCCCGGCAGGTGTCTCCCGTGCGGCACGCGGTGCCTTTTTATATCCTGCATCCCTTGCCTCTTTATTATTATCCCATTGTTAGCATTAGTTTATTATGTCGCTGAGGAGAAAGTGCCTATTGTTTAAAAAAGTTAATGCATGAATAAATAAGCCATATGCTCAAATATCAGGTTTATTGAAGAAATGAGAATTGGCCCAATTATTCCCCTAATGGGAATTAAGAGCAAAATTGCTTATTTACAATGAAGCCGTGTGAGTAACTCGGCGTATTAAATTGTTTGTTCTCGACGCGGAATACATTTACAGCTGCAGAGCCGCCGCACTCGGCAGAAATAAATCCTCGCCGAAATGTTTTGATTGGAATCAACTCCAATCAAGGCCCCCAAATCAGTAATATTTGATTAAGCACCTTGTCGCAGAAAGACTAATTATAATAATACAGAGGATTTAACAATCTATGATTACAAAGTAATCAGGCGGTGAACGTTGGGGTCCGGGCGCCGGGGTTGAAGCGCTCCGTGTGGGAGCGCCGGTCTGTTTATCGAAGGACAGCGCTGCTCGGGAGCGCAGTGACCGCGGCCGGCGAAAGGGCACAGCTGCTGCCGGCTTCCTTTTCCGTTTCTCCCTTCATCTTTAAAATAAATGACAGCTGTGAGGAGGAGGCTGAACAAGCTGACATTTAACTTAAATGGGGGCAAAGAGGACCGGTGGGATGCTGTAATGATTCTGAGGAGACCGGGCCTTTTTCCCCTCTAACGGAAGATTTATGGGGTTCCGAGGAGCACCATATTTTAGCCGGCGACATGCGCCCTGGGTGGTTTATGTCGGGTTTGGGGTCCGCCTCCTAAGCCGGCTCCCTTCGTACAGCTTTTCCGATCGCCGGCGTGCAGGGTAGGGCTTCTGGGTCGCTCGCCTTGCTGGCCCGCTGCTTTCCTCCTCCGTTTCCCTCGATCCCTCGTCCTCGTCTCCTTCACCGTCACGCTTGTCCCTTTGCTTTAACCGCTCCGCGACCGCTCCTGGTCCCGAAGACGGCTGACAAGCGCTGGCAAACAACCGTCCGAACGGCGGCTTCTTAATTCGCGCGACTCTTTGTCACTTTTAATCATCTCCTTAATTGGCTGCCTGGAAGAGGATGGGGAGAGAAGGGGCGGAGTGGGGTTCGGGTGGCGGTGGCGGAATTTACTTAGCGCCAAAGTGGAATTTATGTGATGGACGTTGGTTCGTACGGTGGAAAGAAGCAGACTAACTCTACTTCAGAATCACACGTCTGCATCTAAGTCTCTCTTTCCGCCAAAGTAAAGAACACGTTGTAGTTTTCCATGAGGTGTACGTCGCTTTGGAGAAAAGCGTCTCCTAAATGAATAAATGTAACCGTACTTCCTCGCTTCCTCTGGAGCGCCATCCTGGAGGGACTCTTCTGACAGCCTGCCGTACGCGCTATAGTTACGTGCTCAATTTGCCGCCCGCTCCATTGTGTCGGCCATCGGGGAGGTCCGTCTGTCTCCGTCGAGTTTCTCCAACCTGCTCGGGCTCACGGTGTGCGGAGCGTCAGTTTCGACAGGCTGTCAGTCACGTCGTCAATCCGCCGTCAGTCACGTTGTCTTCGGGAATGTCCGCCGCTTTGTGCGTCTGTCCGTAGGTCTCCTTAGAGCCTTTAGGTCTCTGGTCGCTGTGTGGATTTAGTCAGCTGCTGTCTGGCCTCCTTGCTCGCTCACGCACACACACGCACACACACGCACACACACGCACACACACGCACACACACGCACACGCACACACAAACACCTCGAGCATTAAAGAAATAAAACTGGTGGCTGAACCCCAAAAAATAAAAAAAACAGAACCCAAGAGAAATGGATTAATGTCACGCAAGCGCCGCATGGCCACGTACAGCAGGGTTTTGGATGCTGCTCCTGGTCAATGAAATATATGCAACTCAATTTGTACGTTTGCAAGTCGATGGGCGAGCAGCAAAAAAGCTGCGAGTTGCCAAATTCTCAGATTCCCACCGTACGTTTAACCGCAGGTTTTTTCCCCCCGCTCTACGTTAATCCGAGCTTTCCGACGGGACACGGAGCCGCCGGGTCCCTTCGTGGGCCTGGCGAATACCTGGTCCAGGTGCACGTCGCAAGTCGCTCTCTCCGTGGAAGCATATTTAAAAAAAAAAAAACTGAATTTACACTGAAAGTGTGCAAAAAAGTGAAACATACTGCAGAGTGTTGTAATACTCCACTTAGTAACCTTGTGCAATTGCTCTTCCACGATAACTGATATCTCTGTTGCGTTTCACACCCCCCACTGCTGCCCCCCACCCCACTCCTCAGCAGCCTGTCAACAGTCTAATAGTTTTGCCTGTTTGTGTTTATGCCTCTGACGATGCCCTTGTCACTGACTTTCATTGATTTTTTTTTTTAATTCCATGCTACAGTAGCCTGTCATAGAAAGAAGGGATTCTTTATTAAATCGAAGGTGTGTATAATAAATTGCCCTCCAGGTGCCGGCTGCACCGCGTCGGGGCGCCCGCCGTGGAATTCCGTGCGGAGCCGTCTTGCACATGATAATGTTCCGGCACTAACAAACGAACAGAGACCGTGCGAAAAACCAAAAAAAAGCCAGAGTTTGTCGCTCTCGCGGGACACGCGTGACGCGTGGCCGCGTCGTAGCCCGCCTGCGTCCGAGCGTGCGTGCTCGCGTACGTGTCGGCGAGAGGGGAATGCTCGTTTTAGTCAACGGGCGCCCCGCGGATTCGCCGGGCCAATTACCAGCCCTTGGTTTGCTAACGAGGACCCCCACGAAACGAGGAACGGGCTCCCGGGGGCCGCAGCCGTGCGGCTCGGACCCTGCCCGCTCAGCGTAAACGGGGCCCCCTCGCCCTCCCCTGCTCCGCACTCCCTTCAAAAACCGTAATTGAATCCATCGTCGGGTGTGTTAAGGCGCTTTTTTCCCGCGGCTTTCATTCGTCTCCCTCCCGAACGCGGCTCCCCTCCCCCCGCCCACGGCTTCTCGTCCCTCCTGCGGCGTCGGAGCTCTATCTCATCTGATTACCTCCTCAAGGTGACCGGAGGCAGGAGCGAGCAGTCCAGAAGTTTCAGGTAGTGAGAATTATAGCTGGGAGTGCTGTCTGTCTGCCAGTCCCAAACGGGCCCGCTGGGTAAGCGGAGAGGGCCGGAGCGGGTGCGAGCGGCCTCCGCCAAACGCGGTTACCGGAACACGCGAACGCCGCGTTGCGGCCGCTCCTTTGGCGAGTCCTTTGCCGGGGTCCCGTGTCTCTCCTGTGCCGGAGGACTGAGCTCCCGAGTTCCTTCGTTCTCCTCTAGCTCCACGTCCCAAGTGGAGAAACTGATCTCCACCGATGTGCCCGACAGCGTCATCCTCCCCAAGGAGTTTGAGTAGTTTCCCAGTGCGTCTGAGTCAGAGAGACAGCGGAGAAGAAGCGCGTCGGCCTGACCGCACATGCATCGTTGTCCCTGGGGTCTCGGGTTGGGTCCTGCGGTCGGGCCCTTGAGAGCAACGTTTTACTAGTTTCCCGTTAGAGTATCCTAAAGTACAGATGGGTAAAACAGTATGTTGATTTGGATAGAACTGTCGACCAATCAATAAACAGTGGTCGCCAATACTTTTACGTTATAGCATTAAGCTATCTATTCGTTAACCACTTGTGGCTGGTGGTCTTGCGGTGGTCTGGAGTCCCAGAAGTAGGAGGTGTGAGGCAGGGATCATCTTGGATGGAATGTCGGTCCACAGCAGGGAAATAACACGCTCGCCCAGTCACACACGGCAATGCAGAGTCACCAGTTTATAAGAAATACGTCTTTTAACTGTGCGAGGAAACCAGAGCGCCTGGAGGAAACCCACTCGGATGGAATGAGAAGCGCAAACCCCATGCGGAGAGAGTCAAAGTCGAACCCACGTCCAAAGCCACTGCCGTGGAACAAGTGTGATTAAAGCAGTCTTCTAGCATTCAAAGGATGAGGGTTCAAATCCCACCTCCTGCTGTAGAATCCCATCGAACAGGGTACTTACCATGAACTGATGCGGTAAACATGACCCAGTTGTAGGAAATAGGTAAATAATTTTAATTCGCTTTGGAGCAAAGCATGAGCTAAATGAATAACTGTCAACGCTGTGCCATCGTGTCCCCCCACCCCTCACACAGTATCAGCTGTTAATAATCGCCCGCTGCAGAACACAGCATCACAAGAGCGTGATTTGTAAGCAGCAGCAGCAGCAGCAGCAGCAGGGACTGAGGACAGGATCAAATCAAACCGCCTCATTTCCTGAGCGAAAGTGGCAGCCTCCAAATGGAACGAAAAGATGAACGCTGTCAGAAAGTCTGAAAATCCATCTCTCGTTGTAATTATGCTGGGTCCGCCGCTAAAGCGCGGGGGTTCGAGCCGTTATGTTTGATTTGTCTACGCTGTGCTTCCTGTGTGGACAGCGGGGACTTTCCTACTGTATTTTCACGCCAGGTTTCTGCGAAGAGCACAAAGCACCACAGAGCCCCAGAGCGCAGGTTTGATCTTCGCAGAGGAAACCGTCCATCCATCCGTCCATCCGTCCATCCATCCATCCACATCAGGATCGCGGTGAACCATTAGGCACAAGGATGGGGGGGGGTACACCCTGGACAGGATGCCAGTCCATCACAGGGTAGTCACAAACACACACACTCACACACTCATTGACACACTACAGCCACTTTAGCATCACAAATTCCAAATCCTCAACTGCATGTCTTTCGACTGTGGGAGGAAACCAGAGCACCCAGAGGAAACTCACACAGACTGAGCGGTGATCGAAACAGAGTAAACCGCATCCCCTAAACTGACGATTTTTGCACAGGTTATGGAACATAGTCATTAACATGTTTACTTTTGGATTTATATAGTACAATATAACCGAATTTAATCATTTGGATGTGAAATTATTTCGCTGGTTGTGTGGAGCCACCTATAAAAAGGAGCGGGACCATAAAACACTGCGGCGCTCGGCGTCGCCCCTTAAAAGGCTGTCGTTGCAGCGTGTGTGTTGGGTGATGAGTTGCTCACGTGGCGCCTGTGACGGGGCTGTAAAGTGCCAATATACGTGCGTACGATGAGTTTACAGCGACGCCGACCTCAAAAGTCTGAGACGAGGCTGTGCATCTGCAGTCACCTCTGCTAGCACACGTCAAACATTGATTAGGCATTGATTAGACATCGATTAAACATTGATTAAATGTGATAAAGCCATTAAGCTGCAATTTAGGACGGAATTAACATTTCTACTAAATTGCTTATGTTCTTGCCCCGTTTACACGAGGGCAGCTGTAGCTGCTGTCACCCTGCGGGTGGGATCATGTGACCTGGTGACAACAGCATGGACGAGGTTTATGTTTTAGGAGAGAGAGAGAGAGAGAGAGAGAGAGAGAGAGAGAGAGATGCTGTTATTGTTACAGTTGAGGTATCAGTTAGACTGCTTATTGTTATCGCTTTAGTTTTCCACTACACTGATTATTTTATATTATTTTTAATATGGCATATTTCTTATTTATTTATTACAGTGCTATTATTTTTTTTGTCACAAAATGTTCTTGTTCCTAAAATTTGACACGAAATGGCTTTTTGTCCCAGCAAAGCACCTTAAATTGAGAGAGAGAGAGAGAGAGACCCACCGAACGTGTCATTAACTGTCCTGCGCTGATCTCTCCACTGAATGATTCCCGCAGTTCAAATGTTAAACTCTGTGTGTTTGATGAGCACTCGCTATAATGATGAAAAAATGAGTAAATCTGTGTTTTTTTTGCCCCTTAAGGCACAAAAAATTGGAGGTGTTAACAAAATCACCATAAATGCACCTAGATGATCATCATTCCGCTCACTGAGTGAGAGTAGGAGTGTAACAGCTCTTTTCGCCTCCACTGATTTAGGTGTGTTATAGTAAAAGGGAGTGAATACTTGCATTCATTGCACTCGTTGTATGCTTCATATTTGGCATTCACTCAGAATTGATTTGTAGAAATGTGTTTTCACGTCGACATTAAGTAACACAATGCAACAAAATTCAAAGTTCCTACTTACGTCGATATTTGCGTTGATTATGATTAAAGTTTACAAAAGTTTACAGAAGTACTTCTAGACTTTCAGTTTAGTTTGGTACTTTACAGCCACTGGAAGGTTCTAGAAGGCACCAGAGCATTCTTGAAAGTACCAAAACATCTAGAAAGTATCAGATCCTAGAAGGTACTGGAATACTTGGTGCCTGGAACCAGGTGTCAAAATCTGCTGATTTCAACAATTGGGAATACTGTATTTTTCTGAAAACTGACATATAGTACAAACCAACTCCAAAAGTGTGTTTAATCTACCAAAACCGAATGGAAAATCCCCCAAAAAAATTTTCTAACATAAAAGAAATTTTTGTTACATTGTAATACTTTTCTCTTGATCAGTCTCAAAAAATCTTAATTAAACTCATTGTAAATCGATATTGTAGAACAATAAAACATGAAAACGACCAAGGGGGTAAATACTTTCCATAAGTACCATATCCACACACATATACAGTATTGTATGTATGTATATGTATATAGTATACATACATATGCTGCATACCTATGTACGTGTGTGTATGTGTGTGTGTGTGTGTGTGTGTGTGTGTGTGTGTGTGTGTGTGTGCGGGTGTCCAGGGGGCCAAGTTTTGTGTGTCACGGGTGTTTGGGTCCTGTCGACGCGAGACTCCTGAATGAAGAGGCTGTGAAATAATGGTATTTTTGTGCCGCGTAGCGGAGGAAGCAAATGCCCTCAGCATATGCCCATGCAGAGAGAGCAGATAGCATGCCCAGCACGTTTGTCTTAGCCGGGCCGACAGCCTTAAACCCCCCCCCCCCCCCCACCACCGCAGCCACCACCCCCACAGGGTGGGCAGGGGAATAAACCGAAGGTGAGACAAAACTTTTCAATCATTTGAGGCTGTCCCTGCTGATGGTCATACAGGGATTGGAAATGTCATTCCAGCGCCCCGTTTATTCCCCCCCCCCCCTTCGGCTCGGTCGCCACGCGTCTCCGAGAGAACCGCACCGCTTCCTGTTCGCGGTCAGGCCTGCGCCACAAGCGGTTCTCCGGGAAGCGAGGAAGTGTCCGCTAAAGGAGGGACGGGGAGAAGGATGCTGAGAAGAGAACCGAAAGGCGAGGGGAGGCCGCCGGAACGCGGGACGCCCGTGTCAGTGATGGACGGCGCAGTATAAATAGACGTGGCCGTGGCAGGATAATTCATGGAGTCTCGGTCGGCAACGCACTTCCGGATCGGCGGGCCCGCCGAGAAAACGGGCCGCGCCTCTTTTCAGGTCACCCTCGGAACCCGTAGGTGTGGTGGGGGGTGCGAGGAGGGGGGTGATTAATTATCGCCATTATCATCATCACCCTTAACGGAAGCATAAATCACAGGTGTAGAAAGCGCGTTAGCGATTGCGGCACGGGCTCGCGCCGCCGGGACGTTCGCCGGATATGGTCGCGCTCTGCGGGCCTGCGGAGGCGAGGCTCCTGCGCTCTGTTTCCGCAGCGCTGCCGGATAGGACTCGCCTGGGGACTGTGGGTGGCGCTGTTGGACCCAACGACCTGCAGGCGCACCTCTTGCAAACAGCTGAGCGAAGGCGTTTTGGACCCCACGGTGTAAATATGTATGGATCCTCACAGAGTCACTGCGTTGCGCCGCGTGTGTGTGTGTGTGTGTGTGTGTGTGTGTGTGTGTGTGTGTGTGTGTGTGTGTGAGTGGTATTCTGTACACCTCTCGTCTCACTCTGCTCTTTCCCGCTGCCTTTAACTGCACACATTCCTGATGAAGAGCTCCAGACACTTCACGTTTCTACGAGCTGCTCGGCGCTGAAGATGCTGGGGCTGAGCCTTCGACTCCCATCCCATGACAATAGCGCTGAGAAGAGACAGCGTTTCCCAAACTCCATTTATTTCAGTCAGCTGCACCGTCCCCTGCGGCTCTGGAATGTTCTTTCTATGTACAATGAAATGACCGTAGTGGGAGCAGCAGTGACGAGTCGCCCCACCAAGCCCAGTAATCGGTGATTCCTTCTACTGAACCCAGAGCAGGACTAAATGGGAGCCTCCTCCTCTTCATCTCAGTAATCTCACACACACACACACACACACACACACACACACACACCCTCCCTCTCTCTCAGTCTCAGTTTTCCCTCATCGGGTCACGATCCCACAACCACCCCCCGACACACATCTGTGCCCCCATAAAGCCACCTTCTGACAAGAAGGCAAGAAAACTTCCAGTGTTTCATTATCTATACAGTAATTTGTTTGTCTGTATTTCACGAAATACAGTGATTTGGTTTGTATGTTGAGCTACTTACAATGATTTAGCCATTTCGTGAGCAGGGTAATTTTTACTGCATTAGTTCGGGGTAGGTAGATTGATCTGTACCTTGGATGGGGACTGCAGCAGGAGTAGAACTTGGGGACTTGTGATTTGCAGGCGACAGTTCTAATCACTCCGCCCCCTGCTGGCACCAGTGTGTCACACATTGGTTAACGCAGAGTTTCCCGCTTTTCCGTTCCTCCGGAACGTTCAGTCCCCCCCCCGACTGCGAGAGCCTGTTTGTAGAAAAGCGACGCGCTAAATAAAATGTGACTGGTTGGTTGATGTGCAGGAGCCCTTTATCTCCAGCGGAACAGGTGGGATTAGGGTTTTTCTGGAGAGCGGGCCCATCCTCCGTCTCGCCGATGAGCAGCACTGCAGAGCGGGCTGGGCTCGCCCTGCGAAGAGCGCGCTGGTGAAGGTGGCGGTCGCCATCGCTGCACCATCTCTCATTACGCCGGTGCGGCACAGGAGCCCCCACCGAAGATATACACCCCAGCTCCAACGCGCTTATTAGCGGGGGAATTTGTCCTCACGCGCTCCTCATCCTCTCGAGCTGTAGATGATCCTCCGCTTCCACCCGCTGCATTATTTATGTCCCGGAGCTCTCCTAACCTCTCCTCTCCTCTCCTCTCCTCTCCTCTCCTCTCGTCGCGTCCCGCGTCCCCCCTCCCCGGCCTCATAAAACAGCAAAGCTCTTAAACAAATAACACTTAAAAAATGAAAATCGATACGTCCCGACTGCTTCCGCACGCCTGCTGGCAGGACCGGGACAGTGAGACAGCTGTGTGAGTGCGTATGACTGTGTGTGTTCTCCGTGTGTGTGTTCTGTGTCTCTCGCCGTTTGTGTTTTTCTCTAAGGCCTGTCAGTGTGTCCCGTCAGAAGTTTGGCCCTCGGCGTCATTCGCAGACGGCTCTTTGAAGATTTATGGTCCATAACGGCGGCGCCGAATCGGAACGGTAACTCATACGGGGGGGGGCGGCGCGGCGTCGCTCCCTCGACGGGCCGCGATCTTACACAAACGCTCCGGTTATGTTGTTCTCACCGCCGCAGAAGGCTTTGTCCAGTAATGGCGAGCGGGCGGAGACTGCGGTGGGGTGGGGTAAGGGGGCGAGAAGAAATAACTAACCCCCCACTACCTCGACGGGAGGCAGGGGTCGCGGTGCGCCGAGCGCTCCTATGCCAACTGGTAAAGTCCGGTCCGGGGAACGCGGGGCACCGGGTGCGGGGGTCTGCCCGGTGCCCGTCGCTCTTCCACGCGACTCTTCTTTATGTGCAACTCAGAGCGGCGCAGCTTCGTTTGCAGCCGTTTCGGCTTATTATTAACCCAGATGGGCGCCGCTCGCCGGAGGGGGTCGGGGTTCACGGCTGCTCCCTATAAACAATGCAAAGAGCTTTGAGCGTGAGGACGAATTATATCGTTCCGCTTTATTATTACTGTTATTTTGTTGCTGATGCGACACTTTTATCCGGAGAGAGTTAGTTTTACATGCAGCTGGCTCTTTTACTGGAGCGTTTGAAGTTAAGCACCTCGCTCGAGGACAAGAGAGCCAGGGCTCCTCCAGGGATTTGAACCAGCATCCTTCTGGCTGCTAGTCTGTGTCCCTTCATGGCTGTGCTGAGAGTGCATGTTGGCGATACGCGGGAGAGCGAGGAAGATGCTCCGCCCCCCTCTGCCGTGGTCCGGCTCGAGGCTCGATCGCCGTTTGTCACGAATGATTTGCTCATAAAATAAGAGGGATGTTGAGTCAGCTGCGGAAGTCTCCTTTCGCACCAGGCCTTCTGTTCCTCCGCACACACGCTCGCACGCGCAGAGCCAGGCGCAAACACGCTGCCTCGTCGGAGAACATCTCCTTCGTTGCCACGCTCCCATAATCCACTTGCATTAATGCACCATAACTGCCCCACGCCAGATGTTCCCGCTACCGCTGCGTAATGTCAGCCGGAGTGGAAAGCGGTGCCGCGAGATCCGGGCCGCGAAGCCCCGCTGCCGTTTACGCCGCTTTGCTCGGCTGATTCGCCAAACGGGTCCTCGTACCTGGGATGGAAAAGAGCGCGAAGTCTGCTGGAGAGCCGCGAAGTGAGAACGTCTCACGGGGTGAAAGTCGCCGCGTTTTTGCTGCGTGAGCACTGGCCGTGGGGGTGTTTTCTTTGAGGTTTTATTTTTTTTTCTCTTAAGAGAATGATCTCATCTGCCCCCCCCCCCCCGACCTCAGAGAGGACGAAAACAGGACCGTGGTCCGATAGACAAGGTAATTGGTTGAATTAACGGAGGTTAACTGAGGTCGCTGTGAATTTTTCCCTCCCTTTTCGGGTTTTTTCCCCTCTGTCATCATAATTAATTAGCGCGAATTGAAGGCGGCAGGATCATTTTCACATGAAAGTGGGACGCTCCGAGTTCACAGAGAGGCAAAGTCTGCGTTGGAGCTTTATTTCAGCCTCCGGGTTCCCGCAGGTCCTCGGAGGGCTCTGCCGGTGCCGGGTGAGCAGCCTCGCTCCGCAGGGGAGCTGGCGCCCGTCCAAGAGCCCACGGCGTGTACGGAAACCCCGCCCTCCCCCACGGCGCGCCGTTCCCACGTACAGCCGCTCGGAGACGAGCGCTTCCGAGCCCCCGGCCACGCGAACCGCACCATCGCCCCTTGGATCGCCGTACCTCGGACACGGTCCAAAGGAGTTTTGCCGTTCGAGTCACAAGTGGCGTTTTATAGGGCTTGGCGAGCATCTCGGCACGTCTCCCCTTCCCCGCTACCTCACCTTGGCCATCGACTCCGGCTCCAGATTTGGCTCGGCTCGCCTCGCTCGGCTCGTGCTGCCTGCCTTCGGCCGCCGCTGTCCAGATGGCGAATTTCACAACCTGCTAGGCATGATCAATCAAGCCCTGATGCAAACGGCACTATTAAGGTCAGTAATGATCGGCCTTTGAGCGCCGGGAGCCTGGCTGCAGTTGCGAAGCGATGCATCAGGGCGCATCTCAGCCCGCGGCGCTCCTGCTCGTAACAAGCCGGCTTAAAATATCGGCCAGGGGATAGAAAATGAAAAGGGTACAACCTTATCTCTCCGAAGACGGGCCAATGTAGCCCCAAGGTGTAATAAAACCAGAAGTTGGCTGCTACCAGGAGCCATCGCTTTTATAAGCAATATCTTTCAGGAGTCGGCTAAGCGGTGGGTGTGGGGCGCCGGGCCCCGCCGCGTTCCTCCCGGGCCTTCCAAAGCCGCGCCTCTCCTTGCGGCCCGGTTGCGCTCGGTTCTCGTCCACCTGGAGCGAGGAGTTTACCGAACTCGGCGCACGGCCTGCTGTACCGCAAAGTCCTTCGACCGACCTCCGCGGGTGCGGCTTTTCCTGGGCCCCGTGGCGCGGCGTCGGCGTCGTACCCCGTGGGGAGGTCCGAAAGCGCGTCAGCGATGCCGTTATGGTACAAGTCGTCGGGGAGCTGAACAGACGTCTGTCTCGAACCCCGGTCATCTTCGCACGCGGTCAAGCTCATTTGAAAGCGCCTCAGTTTGCTGGTGTCTCTCCGCAAAGGTCATTTTTCCGAATCTTAACTTCGCCTGTGACGAGTTGGGAGACGTGACGCCGTTTTCACGTGTTAGTGATGGCGAGGATTCGTACGGCTGCTCTTTAGCCAAAAAAGCCGGGAATATTAATTAAGTCTTTATTTAACCGCAAGACGCCGACTCGACTTCGGCAGCAAACCGGCGCTTTTGCTCTTTATCATGTCTTCAGCAGTATAATGTACCTTTATGGCCCTTTTAAATACACTCCCTGCTTTTAGCTCCCATCGTGTTGTTGTTACCGTTGTTGTTTTTTCTTTTTTTTTCTTTCTTTTTCTAACGCTGATCCATATACTGTTTGTTATCTGTCTAGTTTTCACACAACTTTCCATTTGGATCCAGGAAGGCGCAGGAGAACAAAAAAGAAGAAGCCAGTTGGGGAAGGGAAGCGCTGCTGGATAATTTATTAATAGGAGTGTGCCGAGTGCCGGTTTATCTGAAGTTTTGCGTGTGTGAGTGTGTGAGTGTGTGAGCGTGCGCTTGCTGCGGCGCTGCCCGCCGGCCGGGCTCGCCGGCCCCCCGGGGAGACCGGGGTGGATACAGGGAGCGAGACACGCGGCGTTGCCCCCGCTCCCCTACCCTTTCTCTCAAGTGGGAGGGGAGCACCGTGGAGCAGTCATCCAGGCTGGCATGGGGGCCACAAGGGTACATAAATGCTGAATTAGAGCAGCTCTCCGCGGAGGGGCTCCCTCACTCGCATGATGCTGCGGGGGCGATGTCTTGAGGGAAATGGAAAGCCGTTAGCCTCTTCGGTTGTCCTGTCTCGGCCCGGTCGGACAGACTGATTTTTTAAAAAAAAAATTATTTATTTATTTATTTTACGAGATTGAGGCCGAACCGTTTCTTCCTCCGCAGAGAGGAATTTGTTGGGCTGCGGAGACCCCAGATTGTTCTTTTCCCCCCTGTCAAATTTAATTACTCCCCTCTCCCCTGCTCCCCTTCCTTTATATACCTCCAGCAGGCCCTCTGTTATTCTGTCGCCTTTTAACTGCTTGTACTGGGTTTTATCAGCGGTATAAAAGCGGCGCTGCTGGCGCTGCCGCTGCCGCTGCCTCGCCGTGGCCCGTGCCTTGGAGCCTGGAGCCTGACAAATGAGATATGGCCTTCAAGGGTATTTGCCCCATTATCTGGTAGGCGCCTGAGCAGGTATTAAAAATAGCCCTCGTTTCATGAGCGTCGGAGGAGACGAGCGCCGTACATTTCTGTGAGCGCGTGTGTATGCGTGTGTATGACGTGTGCGTGTGTGTGTGTGTCACAGTTCGGTACCATTTATTCATACTCAAGTATCCTTCGGTACGTACGGCAGTAGCGGAGAAGAGTGCTCCACATTTCTCAGCATGTCTCCTTCACCTCTTCCCGTAAGGAGAAATGAAGCTTGTCCCAGGAACTGTGGGTAGCCGTGGGTCCCCCGGTGAGCGCTCAAAGCGTGGGCAGGCTGAGTCGCTCTCTCTTTCAGCACATTTGTCCTGGGTTTTAGCTAAGGGTCACTACTGGAGCGCTCCCTGGTCAAACTCTCATACCCTGGGCCGCAGGGGGCCCTGTAGTGGACCACGAGTGACTGCAGGGTGTTGCGGATGATAAATCACAGCAGCGCGGTTGTGGAGGTGCCATCAAGGCAAATCCAAGGATGCCGTCTTCAGGCATTGCTTCTTGCTCCTTCCACTTGTCCCTCCACTCATCCATCCACTCGTCCCTCCAGTCTTCCCTCCATTCGTACTTCCAGTCTTCCTTGCATTCATACCTCCGGTCTACCTTCCAGTCATCCATCCATTTATCCCTCCAGTCTTCCATCCAGTCAACCATCCATTTGTCCCTTCGGGGTTCCATCTCAGTCATTCCTCCATTCAACCCCCACTCATCGTTTCTTACCTGCCTGCCACTCTCTTTAGCTGTCCATCGTAGTTACTGACACCTCCCTCTCCCTCTGCTCCTCTTTGCGCATTTGATCAGTTCTTCTGCTCAATGAGTCCTCCTTCCCGTCCTCCCACGCCTCATCCTTGTGTGTATTACCTGTCTCTTTCGGAGGCGTCTCCTGTCTCTCCACTACATACCTCCTGTCGTCCCGCTCCCCCCCCAACTTGTTCTCGGGCCAGCAGCTTCCAAGCTGCAAGGTGACCTTGCGTGCCATATCAGCATTCTGCGGCCGTCACCCTCTACCGCCCCCCCCCCCACTCTCTCAGGAGAGTAATTATTTCTTTCAGAGTGAAAGGTTCAATTTGCCATAAAGGAACAGGAGCTGCAGGTACAGGATGAGGGTGTCTGAGCGAGAAGGCGGAAGAGGCGGGAGAGAGGCGTGGCCCGAGATCATGCCGAATCGTCACCGTACACCCTCGGCACGGCGTGACGAAGGCACCTTCTGAGATGCCCGCTTGTGTCCCAACACGGTTTGGGTGCAACAGGTCCCCCTGCTGACTCCGCCGGCAAACAAACCGCTTGGAGCTCAAAGACCGGACTCCGCGAAGCTGAGGAATGTCGACGGTGGTAACTGGGGCATAGCCGCAATGTTCACGCTGTGTAGGGTCACATCTCAGGCCAGTGCTGGTCCAGTCCTAGTGCTTTGCTCGGTAGCTCAGTGATGCAGGCAGGTTCTCTTTGGCTCAGATCAGTTTGCTTTGGCAAAGGGTATGGTGCCCTTCCCAGCAGGTTCCCTCTGAGCACCACTGAATAATACAGATCAGTAATACACAGTAGCATAAGTGTATTGCTGATTTATTACATTAAAAATATGTGTGGGAAAGAGCCAGAAGGCAACAGAGGAGAGGAACAAAGCTCCTACAGCTGGTAAAGGAGAAAACCGAGGCCAAATGGCTGCTCACCGCTCCCGGCCATGCTAACATTACACAGCTCTGGAGCGGTCAGGTGGTCGCCCGCACATATCTGTCTGCCTCCCAGGTGACCTTTACCAGGTCAGGCGTTGCAGATGTAGAGGCCTTTCCAGGTGTCAGCTCAGCAGAGTGTATCCTCGGGGTGAATTCCGTACTTTTCGTTCTCTCTCTCTAATGTCTCTGAGAGAATCTGAGGGTTTAATATGAATGAGACAAGTTTTCAACAGCAAACGCAGCAAATTTCACATCCACAGACGTGGAATCGCAATCCGAGATGTCATCTTTGACGCCGAGGAGTCGCGAACCGCACCATGACACTTAATCCGTACCAGACTCTTGAGGAACAGGAGGATCATGGGAAGGTTCCTCAGCCTCGCAGGAACATGAGCGCTCTGTCTCACCGAGTGGCTCTCAGACCGGAGGCTGACCCGCCTCCCTGGGGTGCATTACACAGGACTCAGCCTAATTAGACTGTGTCTGCTCTCGCACCCAACTGCCTTTCCTGTAAATGAGAAAAAAACAGCGCTGACAGTTGTTATTAAACCTCCTTTTGATTCCGTCCAGACGGCTTCCTTCTGCCACAGTAGTAGGCCATAATAGTCTGAGCAACGTCGCCTAGGTTTTTTGCGGCACTGTAGTTCTGTGGGGAAGTGCTGCGGTGCAGTGGGTAGCACTGGTGCCTCACAGCTCCTGGGTTGTGGGTTTGGGGTCGAATCCATCTCAGTCGGTGTGCAGTGCAAAGTGATCTTCTCATGTTCACATGGGTCTCCTCCCACAGTACAAAGCCGTATGTTTTTTTCTGGACTGGTGACTGTAAATTATCCATAGTGTGTGTGTGTGTGTGTGTGTGTGTGTGTGTGTGTGTGCGTGTGCGTGTGTGTATCCGTGTCTGTGATTGCCCTGCGGTGGACTGGCATCCAGTCCAGAGTGTACCCTCTCTCACGCACAAGCAAATATTGATAACTGATGGATGGGTTGGTGGATGTGATGTTGTGTTTGGTTATGTTAGGTTACGATGTTTAAAAGGAGCCATAACTTAAAATGAGGTGATTTACTAGTAAGTAGAATGTGTTGTGTTATTTAGAAATGTTGAGCTTTGGAAAGATCGGACACATGTTACTCGTGCCAGTAAATCACATCATTCTCACATCTCAGCCTTAGAGGGGACTCTCTTTCCACGTGTGTCTTGTTCGTGGTTGCTCCTCTTCAACACTGTGAATCTTCCCAGAATGCTCTTCCACAAAGATCTCACCTCCAGTCTGTGCTTTGCGAGAGATGCTCCCACAGAGCCACTCTCACTTCAGGGATTAGGGAGCCTCTCCGGAGGGGCGCTAGAGCTTATTTAAAGCTTGTCGGGAGTGCTGTTATGCAGGGGAGCCGGAAAGCCTCTCGCGCCCGAGCTCGGGCTCCATGTTTGCCGTGAATTACAATGTGGCGTCTCAGCCTCCAAGTAGGAGGCCAGCACTTTGTTTCACAGCGTTATATCGAGTCCTTATATCGGGTGCGGTGACGAAGGAGCTCGGCACCGGTCTGAGGCACCTTAACGCAAGCTGACCGTCCCAGCGATGCAGACACAGAAATGCGTCACCGGACTGGATCCTAAAGGACTCTGCTCACAATTCCTTTTAAAATGCTTTTCCCATAGTGCATTGGGTGGAATTAGGGAGTCGTTGCTGGCTGGTCTTACAGATTAAGAGACACAGTTTATTTGGTTACCCTGAGATGTACTGGGATCCTGTCCGCAGTGTACCCTACTGGGCCTTGCGCCCTGTGCTGCCGGTATAGGCTCCAGACCACCGTGACCTTCAGTCAGGACAACAAGTTATCATCAGTGAGTGAATAAGTGAGTGAGATTATTTAACCATTTTTATATACATTTCACTCTGCATGCTCTCCTAAAAACAGCTGAACTCAGGCTTCAGATATCAGGACATCTTCCCAGTGAACCAACAGGACGTTGCTCAGCCATTTGTGTATCCGTGTCTCTATAAAGTGTCTATAGAGATCAGAAGGGATGCTTGCTGGGTGAAAAAGCTGTTCACGGAAAGCTTCGTATGAAGGGTTTGTTAAATTGATTTACTTTTCTATTCATGTTTAATGAAAGATTTATTTAGCATCATTTAATGTTATTTATTTAGCTGACACATTTCACCGAAGCAACGAGAAACAAGCTGCTTTGATTTACCCATTTATACAATAGTGTAATTTTTCAGTAATTTAGGGTAACTACCTTGCTGGCAGGCACTACAGCAATAGCTTGGATACGAACCTGGGTCTTTCGAGTGTAAGGTGTCAGTTCTACCTGCTACACCACCTGCTGCCCTGCTGAAAATGAGCCTCTTCACTGGCACCGGAGGACAGGAATGCTGAGATCGCTGATCACACCTGCCTGGTTCCACTCCGGGACACCGCGGGGTGTACAGTTTACCATGTCTCGGCCTTGGCCCGTACGAACGTTCACACCTTCTAACGGCACTGCGCTGCATTTATACTCGCATCATCTAGCAGAGGGGTTGTTTAAAGAGCCACAGCTCCGCGCTCACACACACACACACACACACACACACCGCACACTGTAAATAATTAACACACACATTAAAAGGCACACGGAGACGTGGAGGACCCATGAGAGCGGGTGACCACCGATGATGAACAGAAAGGGACTCATCTAGAGAGCTGGTTTTTTTAAGAAGAAAATATTCTACGGAACAGCACCGCTCTGAAATGAACAATTTGGCCCCTCCCCGCTACTTAAAAATAAAACCGATGCGCATTGTTTCAACAAATATCCACATTGGGAGGTATACAGATATATTCCACCTAATTGGGAAATAATAATGAATTGAGAGAAAACAATAGTTTTAAAATGCTCGCTGCGCAGTCGTCGGCTAATTGGCTCATTAAGAGTAACATTAGGTGGGAAGAGGACCCTTGACGCGCGCTGCAGGGCCCAATCAATGCCCGACATCCAGGAGCATTGATCTTCCCCCGCGCCCGCCGCCCAGCCTGATTAAAACCCGATCAAGCCGTGACGTGTCTCCGCCGCTCCCACACTTCATCCCTGACTAGCCGAAACGTGGCCCGACTTTGAGCAGCCCCTTCGTACCCTTTCGTTTCCCCAGGACCGAGGTGCGGGCGGTTTACTCCGTTCGCACGAGTCCGTTCGTGGTATAAGCGAGCGGCCCGTGACGCGGCGCTGCCTTATCCGCCCGACTCGTGCCCTGGCGCCTGCGCCGAACCCCGCTGCCCGAGTGCTTTGTTTAAAATGCCTCGGGGACGGGGAGGTTACTTCTTTGCGACTGAAATATTTAAGAGACCCTAAATAAATAAGGGAGACGTCTGACTCGCGAGCGGGAGGAAAAACCCAGAGAGGCAGGAAGGCCGTCTCCGCTCCTTCGGCGGTGCTCCCGTCGGCTCTTTCTTACTCCGCTGCTTAATTGTAACGCCAATATTTCTTTGCCGAGACACTAGCGAGAACCAGCTGTGAGGGTGGACAAGAGGCTGCGGTTTCCACTTTCGCTTTCATACCTGCAGCACTGTGGGCCGTATGAGCCGAACTAAGGCACGACGAGCCGATTTCCGATGGACTGCCCAAAAGATTAAGGCACACACCAGGGAGTTTTAAGCGGTTGAGAACATTCCGAGAAGTAAAAAGAAGATTTGAATTTGTCAAATCCGGTCCAGTGTCTGTGGATGTTCTCTCTGCGTGGGTTTCCTGACGCTCTGGTTTCCTCCCGCAGTCCAAAGACCTGTGATTCAAGTGAACTGGTGACTGAATTTTTTTGTAATTTCTGAGCATGTGAGCGGATGTGTGTGATTACCCTGTCATTGATCAGGGTATGGGGGTGCAGTAGCGCAGTGGGTTGGACCAGGTCCTGCTCTCCAGTGTGTCTGGGGTTCGAGTCCCGCTTGGGGTCCCTTGCGACGGACTGGCGTCCCGTCCTGGGTGTGTCCCCTCCCCCTCCGGCCTTACGCCCCGTGTTGCCGGGTAGGCTCCAGTTCCCTGCGACCCCGTATGGGACAAGCGGTTCAGAAAATGTGTGTGTGTGTGATCAGGGTATACCCTGCTTCACACCCTATTCTTCTGAAGTAGACTCTGGACACTGTGATGGATAAAAATTTGAATTTGTCTGGTCAATTATGTGCTGTATAGGTTGCCTGTAAATCAACCAAACCGTAACAGTGGCGATATAGCATATTTGAAACTTGTAAGAGCAAGTTTTGAATAAATTACTGCTGAATCATAATTATACAATTATTCACCCATTTATACAGCTGGATTTTATTATTTTTTTTAATTTAGAGTAAGTGCCTTGCTCAAGGGCACTACAGCTGGAGGTGAGACTTCAACCTGCAACCTTTGGGTCCAAAGGCAGCAGCTCTAACCACTACATCGATGTCCCATAAAGATGTGGCTGTGGTTCCGTCTCAGACCCTCGATAAAACTCGCCTTCCGCAGCCGAGTGTGAAATAGCCGTGATTCGCAATACATCACAAACCAACATCTCGAGGGCTTCTCCTGCTGGTTCTGGACCCGGAGCTGCGGGGAGGGGCACGCGTCAGGGGTGCGGAGCCCGGCCGAGAGGACGGCCGCAGTCACGTCACGTTTGTTTCTGACCCCAAAATGTTTGTTAAGCTTTTAACCCCTCTGCGCTTGAGACTGCACATCGACGGGGGACGAGGAAAAATTCCTAGAGTCATCGTTTCAGTTCATTTCTGGTCTTCCTTGTTTCTCCGGTGTTCTGCCGCATTTGGGTCACGGAGGTACGTCGCACTCGTCGTTTTCGGACCCCTTTTTACCCGAAACAGATCCTGCGGCCCCACCCACTGCTCACTGACGCAGAACCGGTCGCATTTTCCCAGGACCAACTTCCCAAGTCGCTTGCAGCGACACTTGCATCGGTAGTCCAGGGGGCGCCAGGATTAACGGATCAGCGCCCTATTTCCCGGGCCACTCCGCCATAATCAGATCATCTTACACCTGACAAGAGGGATAAATTCTATTAGGTTTTATTAGCAGTAATTATACCCAGCTCATCCTCCATGCACCCCCCTCCCCCCCCATTTTCTTTCTCTGTCTCTCTCTTCTCCTGCTGTGTGCTTTTCATTTGACTTCCGGATCTCATTCACGACTCGTATTATCACCCACCAACACGCTCCCCGGGTCCTCCGGGCCCAAGCGCTTTCAAGGCAGCGGCAGGAGGTGGCGTGGTGCTTCGGAGCTTCAAACCACAGGCTGCTGGTGCGCGCCCCAGGAAGGGCCCTGTTGTTCTACCTTTGAGCAAAACCATACGATCGGTAAGATATTAACCACGCAAAATTTTCCGCAACGAATAAACGCACGGTTTTTCCATGGCTGCACACACACGTTGGCTGCTCCGCGGTGCTCCGGGGCCAGATTTGGGAAGCATTTCAGCGGAGTTCCAGGTTTTTGGACTGCGGGAGGAACACGGACAAAACGGTCAGGCCCGCGTGGGCAGAGTCGGAGCAGGATTTGGACCCGCGGCACCCCGGGACAATGAGGCTCCTGAGCCAACGTGGCGTCCCGCACGGGGGCCAAACTGAGCCAGTCGCACTTCCTCCAAGTAGGTGAGAAGATCCGAGCGGCAATGAGGAGGAATCTGGCAGCGTGTGTGTGTGTGTGTGTGTGTGTGTGTGCCAGCGTGGAAATGGGCTCTCAGAGGGAGCCTCTGCGGTGCTGGCTGCTATGGCGGCCCTGCGTTGATTCCCTCTGCTCTGTTTATTAACACATTGTGTGTAATTATGTAATTACTCTTAATCACCCTCCTACCGAGGCCGCGTTCACCAGCAGCCCTGCGCCTCCCTGCAAATGTGCGGGAATCGCAATACACCCCCCCCCCCACCCAGTGTTCCCTTCTATTTGTCTCTCGCACACACACACTCATACACACTCATACAGACTCGCTCGCTCCACCGACGAAACGCCTTTGTCAGATTTTACTGGCATCAGCAGTAGTGTTAAGTTGTTTTTATTTGTTCTCGTTTCCATTTCAAACCCGGCGTCCGCATCTGTTTTAAAAGCTGCCATCAAAGTCGCTGGGAGCGGTGCAACGGTCTCCTCCCTTTAAACCGCGCTGTAAACCGAATCCATCCTGCGCAAGCTGTTTCTGCCGCTTTTCCCGGGCGTCTGCAGTTCTGCCGCCTCCTCCCTCCTTCGTTCTCCTTTTTTTTTTTTTTTTTTTGGCGCTCTGCTTTATGGCCCTTTGTTGCTCGTTTCGACCGGCCCGGAACGGCTCTTGTCCTTCGCGCCCAAATGCGTAAAGACTCAAAGTGTGTGCGGTATTTCTGCGTAGTGCGTACGGGTTCGTGGGTACATTTTGTCCCTGCAAGGGAAACGCACACGTGCACACGCACGCACGCACGCACGCCTGTACCCGTCCGCTTAACCTAATGGTTAAGGACACGCCTTTGTAACTCGACAGTTCCGGGCTCCGGTCCCCTGAGGCCCCGGCTGGAGTAGTCTCGAGCGAGTGGCCCCCGACGGCTCTCGTCGTATAACCGAATAACGCGTAAGTTGCTTTGGACAAATGTGCCGATGAAGTCGCAACAGATAATAATAAGCATCGTTCACCGAATTTATGGGAGCGGAGGCGGTCGCGGCGTTCGACTCCCCCGCTTTCGTGAGCGAGACGAGGTTTGAACGAGGAAGCGGTCGGGCGATCGGCGCGGGGACCTTTCTTTGAAAAGAGGAGCGCGCGGTCATTGTTTTTTCTTGGAATGCGACGCAAGACAATAAATATATTTCTGGAAAAGCAGGACGTTTAATCCTCTCCTCCAGTCGAGTGTTTGTTTTCTCCGATCGTGCCGCTAATGGCAATGAGGACCGTTTGACCCCCCGACCCCCCTTCCTGGCCCTTCTGTGCCCCGACATACTTAAAACCCCTGTGCAAGTTTAGTTCCAGGTGCTTCTCCAAGGAGACTATGTCTTCATCTTCTTCCCTGTAGCTTTCATTGCGTTTCATCTGTGTGCGTGTGTGTGTGTGTGTGTGTGTGTGTGTGTGTGTGTGTAAAGTAACATGCTCACTCTGCCCTCATTCCCCTGCTCCCATCCACACGAGATGGGGTTGGCACTAATGAAGGACAAAGTCGAGGCGCTGCGACCCCTAGCGCCCACTTCCAGCGACAGTCTTTGGAGCTGAGCTTTGCCCTCAACCCCCACCCGTCCACGGGGCTTCTGTGCGGAGAGGGTGTGCCGAGATGGGGAAGGGCCCCGGAGCCGCACGCTGACGGACGCCCTGACGGACACCTCGACAGGTGTGTCGCCCACTCGCGGAACCCGACTGCCACCGGTCCGCACCCCACGACTGGCGAGACGACAGGGTCACGGAAGTCAAAGTGGTGGGGTTGCAAGAGGAGTGTATCACTCCCCATAGGGCCTGTCCACGGGGGCCCAGGGCCTCCACCGTCACAGTGAACACCTGACTGCTGGCAGCTGTCAGAGAGAGAGCGTGTGTGTGTGTGTGTGTGTGTGTGTGTGTGTGTGTGTGTGTGTGTGTGTAGGTGTGAGAGAAAGAGTATGAAGAGGCCAGGAGGGGTTGGGAGAATCTCCCCCCAGACACAGAGACACAACCCAGCATTTCTCATCACATCCCGATGGAGCGCTAACGAAACGAACGGGCGACGATGGCAACGGCGCAGGGTTGCTCCACATAATGCCATGATCCTGTGTGACTCTGCGCCACTTCCTCGCCATCCCCTGTTCTCCCGGGGGTCATTTCCAAAGGCGGGGGGGGGGGGGGACAAAAGGGCTGTTTAGATATGTAAATGGATTTGAAGGAACTTGCAGTGCGGGGGTGTGACTTCGCTTGAGGTTCTGGCCACGTGCTGCTGCCATGTGCCGGGACGACGGAGTGTCCCCCGGGGACGGGAGGCTGCATTGTTAGAGACCGCTGTGACTGAAGAGGGGACAGGCAGCTGTCAAGGGGCTCAGTGAAACCCGGTCCCTGCGGGACGGACGGGACCGAGAAGCGCGGCGGCTGAGTTCGAGGGGCGAAGGACGAGGAACGCCTGCTCCGTCCACAGGGGGCGCTCTGAGGCCGAGGGACGCGAGCGAATTAGCGGCGCCCGCTCCTGGGTTCCCTCTCTTTGGGTCCACTGGAGTGTCCAGGAGAGGAGCGCACACAGTTCGTTTGGAACCTTTGTTCCGAGATCGAGACCGATTTATCGTTTATTATTTATTGAGGCTGAAACGGCCATTAATAGCAGGAGATGAGTGCGCTCCTGTCCCCGCTCACCCTGGACACGATGCATGATTCTCGTGGACCGCGTGAGGGGATGATGGGACCTCTCGTTCTCCTTCACGATGGTGAGTCGGGCACCTGACAAGTAACATCCGTCTGAATTTCAACCCATTTCAACGGTTACCGTTTCCGTCCGCGCTCTTAACTTGAGATCGCGGCGGTGGGGCGTTGCCATGACGATTCCACCAGGTCTTCTGAGGTCGCAGTTCGTGCTTCAGACGCCGGGCGCGTTCCCAGTTGTCGGAGCACCGCGACGCAACGTTTGAGTGCTCGCTGCCCTACTTTCCCTCTGTCTTGAACGGCTTTCCTTGCTCCTCTGCTAGAGGAGTAACAATGTCCAGCGTCCTCTAGTGGCCGTTTGGGAAATTACCCAAATTGTTCCGGGTGCCGAGAACTTTCTCGCGTCTTTTCCCTGCAATTGGTCCCTTCCCCCTGCCGGTGTTTTCTTTCTCCAAACTGGACTGGGATTTGGGGCTGGGTGGCTGGGGGCTGCCGATGGGAGGGGGGACTTCTGCTCCTCGAGAGGGGGGATGTCGTTGTTTTGACAGATTCCGTTACAGTAGCAGTGAGATCAATTATTCGACAGAGGCACGCATCGTTTCTGGATTAATGGTGCGTGCGGCATATAAATCAAGCGCCAGGCTCGCCCCACTTTGGCGAAGAGCAAACGGAACAGACACACGCACACTCACGCGCACAAACACACGCGCGCACACACAAACATGAGCGGGCACATTTGTTTAGTAACCTTGAGATACCGGGAGCTCATCGGATGGGACTCAAACTGGGTCTGAGCACTTCCACAGGGGGCCAGCAGGCGGAGCAGTGGTTAGAGCTGCCACCAAGCACTCGGATGACCTGGGTTTGAATCCCGCTCCTGCTCCAGGACACGTGATCCAGGTACTTACCCTGAATGGATATAGTAAAAATTACCCCGCTGTATAGATGAGTGAGTAATTTGTCCATAGCTCCGTGTGCAAACCCATCAGCGTGAGCTGCCTGGAGGAAAAGCACCAGATAAATGAGTAAATAACAAAGTAAACGATGTTGCCGGGACGTCGGCGCTGCAGTGACACCTTCGTGTTCTTTATGCACCGTACGTGCAGCAGCGTGTGTTCCCCAGGTGTTGTACCTTCTTCATTTTTCACCCGGTACGCTTCGCTCCTCCTCCCGTTTAGCCGCAAATGGTCCCGAGCCATTATTCCGAGAGCCGAGCTGCTCCGCCCTTCACCGATACCATCAGGCGCTTGCCGTAGCACGGGAAGCGTTTTTGTGCGTCCTCTTTTCGGTGTAAATTTCACGTTCCCGGGGAATGCCGGCGTTTTGGCAGCATTTCCAGCGTCGCGCTGTTAATGGCGCCTCGCAAAGGAGGAGAGGTGTCTCAGCGTTCTCTGTTTCGATAGATGGCCATGCCCCTGCACCGCTTGTCCTGCGGGCCGGCGGCAGCCGTGATGGTGACGCCGCTACTGTCGGTCGAGGAAGAGCGGCACGCCAGCGTCAGCGTGCCGCGGGGTCCCCCTGAGAGCCGGCGGCTCGCACCGGGGGCCTCGTCGGAGCCTGCCTGCGGAGCGGACGTGGCACAGGTGAAGGCCGGCTCGGCTCCGCGGGTTTTCGACGAGATGCGATCGGGCGCGCGGGTTCGAGACGTGCGCGAACACGCCAGCTTACAAACATCTCAGCAACCAGGCAGGAGAGCGCCTCCAAATTAAAGTGTCACTTTTCATTTTCGTTGCTTTCTGTCTTTCGGCTCTGCTCCTCTCCGCTGGTCGGCGTGGGCGCAACCGCCTCGGCCGCATGTAGTGGCACCGGGCCGCGTCCTGTCGCATGCCTCGTCGCGACTCCAGGGGGCGCTCCGTTAGAAATCCGCTTCGGTACGCATTACCCCTCCCCTTGTTGCAGGTCCAAGGCTGCTGGCCTTCTCGTGGCTCCCGTCGCCGTGGTGACAGACACCCTGCGTAGCAGCTGTCAGCTTTGGGAAGGGAGATAAGAGGCGCAGCACGACACAGGAGAGCTCCCTCCATCACCGTGACGCTGCAGGTCCTGCGTCGCTGTACCTGTCGCCATGCTTCCCCTCCCAGTCCTACTCGCACCTGGGTTGTAGGTTCAGATCGTCAGCCCTGTAGGAAAGTGGGCGGCGGGGGTGGGGAGACTGACTGATAAAACTTCTCTCGACTCTTCAAAGGGAACGGCGGCTCTCCCTGTAGCCGGAGAGGAGCAGCAACACTATCAGTTATTAATCGGATTCTGGGGAGGTAAAGAAGAGGTAGTGAGAGAGTGGGCAGCACAGTGGCGCAGCGGGTAGTGCTGGTGCCTCACGGCACCTGGGATCTGGGTTTGCACGTTCTTCCCGGTTTCGCGTAGGGTTCCGCCCACAGTCTATAGACAGATATTTCAGGTGAATCGGTGACTAAATTCTCCACATTGATTGTGTGTGTGTGTGTGTGTGTGTGCACACACTTCTGCCTAAGAATGCGCTGTCAAAACAGAAGGAACATTCAGTACACACTGCAGTGATTTGTATTGACAGGTGTCACTCTTCTGGATTTCTGGCCTTTGTGTGCACACTCACTCACGCACAAACACACACACACACACACACACACTCACATGCACCAGAGATGCTCAGGGGTTTTCTTCACTCCCCTTCCTGTTCGAGGCAAGATCACACCCGTCACACGCATCTTCATCCCCTCGTCGTCTGTGGACAGGTGCCGACACCCTATTCAGCGTGTTCTCCTGAATGGAGGCCTCTGCCGCGTTCCACTCCGCTGTGCGAATCCCGCCCAGCTGGACAGGTGGTCTCACACACACACACACACACCTACACTAAATTAATTAAAGAGCTCGGGAACAAAGTCCTTCCACTCTCCATTACCCTCTCTTTGTCTGCCGGGCGGCTTCATAAATGATGCAGAGCCTGGAGGGAATTTGGGCGCCGCTCGCCGAGCCGCACCTCCGGCTGCCCTGCCGGCATTAGCATGTGCGGGAGTTGTGGGGCCGAGGCGGGGTGGGGTGGCTCGAACCCGCGCGGAACATCCCTTAGCGCCGGAGAAGGAAACTCAGACACCCACACGCACGCACTTCCGCGCACAAACGCGCTCGCACGTAGACGCGCGTGCCCCTCCCTCGCAAGGCTACGCTGCCGGCTTCTTCCCGACTCGCCCCCTGCAGTCGGCGTTTGTGTCGGGAAGATTAAGCTGCTCCGACGAGGCTGTGTTTACAAATATGCAGGCAGAGGAAGAGGCCGAGCGTCGCTGAATAGGAATAGAATACAAATGGGTTTTTTATCTGTCCCGGGGCTGGCCGGGGAAATGTGTTTGCAACTGCTGCTCCTCTGCCTGTGAAGGAATAAAGCGGCTTGCTCTCCGATTGCAGGCCTTGTGCTTCGCATGCGCCGCTTCCCCTCCCTCCCTCCCTCCCTCCCTCGCACCCTCCCGCGCTCTCGTTCCCCCACCAGGGCTTTCTCGTTGTCTCCCCTAGAAATGGACGCGCTCTCGCTCCGCCGTCGTGTTCATCTGCCCCGTCCCTCATGTCGGCTTCGCTCGGCGCTCCTCTCCCCGCCGCCGTAATCTTCCCCGAGCTCCTCTCCCCTCTGATCCCATTTATTCCGCCGAGCTCCCAGCCGCCTGCCGGCGCACCGCTTCTCCAGCTGAGCCGCCGGGAATCTTCCAGTCACGCTAGGAGCGCTTTCACACCGCTGGAGCCACAACCAAGCAATGCCCCGCCGCAGTTGTGATGACGGGGTTGTCCTCCTCCAGGGGTCTCGGGCGGTGGCGGGGGGTGACCCCAAAAGCCTGGGATGGACCTGCGGTCGAACTGGTCCAAACGCAGGGGAAATGAGAGCGCGGGATGGGCCTTGAGCGGCCCATTCGAAACACCGAGTGGCGTGTCGCTCACCTTCCCCCCCAAACCCTCTTTAATGGAACGGCATCATCTATAAATAATGGCCCTGACTTGACCGTTTCCATTTCAGGTCATTATTCATTATTCATTTGCCCTCGTCAATTTCCCAAGTTTCGGGGAGATGAATGGGGACGGTGGTGGGGGGGGCGGGGGGGTGATGGGGGCTAACGGGCCAAGGGCCACGTGGGACCCATCGCTCAAATGCTGAGGTCCACACCATGGAGAACGTGGGTGGGGGAAGACAGCGAGAAACCCTGGGCATCGAACGAGAATCTGACAATGAGTTGTGTTACGATTCATTTTACTCTTATTCTTACCTCTTTCCAGAAGAGAATCATCCAGGAAAATTGGTACTAATGTTAAATGTTGCCCTTCAGCGCCGTGGAAGGGGCCTATCGGTTAAAGTCGTTGTTATGGTCTTAATGAGGCGCTAACCTTTCCTCCACACAACACTCCTTACCGGTACGGTACAGCGCTGCTGCTGTAATATCCCTTTGAAATACAGTAAAAAGCTGTTGCTTCGTTCCGGCAAAGCGGAGACATTCCTCTTTGATTCCCTCGCCTCGTTTTAAAGAGAAGACTGGCCTTGCGAGATTCCCGAGACGGCGCAAAGCAGCACCTGCGTGGATCGGGCCTCCAGGCCTGTAGGATGAGGGTTTCTGCTTTTCCTCTCAACTGTGACCTGGACGGGAGGGAAGAGACTAATTGAGAGGTGGCTCCGAATGCCGCTGCTCCCCGGACCCCGGATACCGGGTTCCCGCACCCTCGGGTTCGTATCTGCCAGGATAATGAGCGCTGACCTGTCACGGTGGTACTTCCAGCGGTATATTCATAAAGTTTTCATTCCAATTAATTCCATTTCTTAGAGCCATTTAATTGGTTAGGGTTAGGATTTACCCTAATCCTAAATCAATTTAACAAACCAGGTTAGTCCGGTGTGAAAAAGGTTTCCTTTCTTTTTCCTGACTAAACAGGGACCAACGTACTGAAACCAGCAAGAAATTCGACAGATGAAAAAGGAAAAGTAAATAGCTGATAGCTGTACGTTACAATAGAACAGAAAATGCGAAAAACGCGACGTTCTCTAGGGGTCGCGCAGATAGGCTCCGAGGATCGGCGCGGGTGACGCCGCGGCGATGTGACCTTTTGTTTGCTCACGAGAGACGTTGCGGTCCGTGCGGATGCCGGGCCCTCGACTACGTCTCCGGTGCGTTGCTGAAACGCCAGCGGCGGAGGCAAGAAGTCGGTCGCGGTTCGGAGGCCGGGGGGAACGTGTGTCGCAGAGACCCCTAGTGGGCCCCGGGCGCCAAGGACAGATGGCAGCGGGTCACTCTCATTAGCCCGCTTGCCGCTCTTACACAAAGTCCCCACGAGCATCGGTGTGGGAGTTCTCTGCCGGAGAGGACGGCACAGCTGTTAGACCGCAGGAGACCAGGAGACCTTCCCATGTTTCCGATGCCTTAGCCAGGGGTTCGAAACAAGGTCCTCGGTGAAGACGGGCACAGCGCGACGGATCAGAACGAAAGCTACTGAATTGCTTTGCCCGACGCGGGGGTCGGGGAGCGGGTTTCTCCACTTCAGGGATGCCCCCCCCACCCGCTCTTCCTCGGCCTCACGTTGTATCGCTCATCCAGTAGGACCTCCCATGTCCCGGTTCCCACGCTTATGCGCTCAAGGCTCGCTCCTCGGGTCCGGGCAGGTCGTCCGAACGTCCGCCCCGCACGCGTCGACGAGCGTGTCGCGTCTCGCTCGGACTTCACGAGCGCGAGACGCGTCGGTATATGCGCGCGCGCAGCGGAACGCGACGCGGTCTGAAATCGCGCACACGCACGCACGCACGCGTGTAGCGCGAGACCGTCCGCATCGGTCGGCCGTTCCTATCTTTCGCCCGACCTTCTTCATCCCTTCTCTTCATCGTTGCCCTGCGCACGAACGAACCCCCAGCCTTCCCTCCAATACCATTACCTCAGCCTCGCGCCCGTCTGCTCTCACCTTGGCCAGCGGGCTGGAGGAGAGAGAGTAATTCTAACCTTAAAAACCTGCTGATTAAAGCTGCTTTTGAGGAATTCGATTCCACTTAATGCCTTTGGCCTGCAGCCCAGGCTCTTAGCATTAGCATCCACAGACTGTGCGTCTTCAGTCAGTCAGGGTTATGTGCGCGACGCCCCCCTCGCGCACACCCCCGGCGGAGCGCAGCGACACGCTCGCGCTGCCGCTCTCGGTTCCCGTGCCAAACTCCCGTCTCTCCTCCCCTCCGCCTTCCCCTCCGCCTGCGTTCCATCATCTCCCGTCTCCGGCGTTTCCTTCCTCGCGGCCGTCTGCCCGCTCGCCTTGTGTCCGGTGCTCGCGTTCGCACTGCGGTCCCTCTCCACACGCCGTTTATTCACGCACGCACACACCGCGAGCCATTGAGGGGAACTGTCCGCGGTGCTGAAATTCTCCAGCCGCGTCTTTATGTTGACTCGCGCTGTTTTTGACCCCTGCGTGAGAAATGTGACCCCTCACTTTTACAATGTTTACTCCAGTGTTTACAGTGAAAACACACAGCTGCCTCCCCTCCCCCCCCACACACACACACACACACACACACACACACAATGTTCTTTTCTTTGGTTAACACCGCAGCGCCTCAAGAAGTCTAAAAGGTATCTCCTTCTTGTAAATGTAGCATTTATGATGCTTTCAGTCACAGAAAAGTGGATCAGCAGGTAGGACCGGTGCCATGTGGCTCCTGGGCTGTGCTTTTTGACTTGGGGTGGAATCTGGCTCAATTTGTGCCGATTTTGTGTGTCCTCCCTGTGTTTGTGTGGCTTTCCTGCCGTAGTCCAATGACACGTGGGGTAGAAGGTGATGGTAAAACACTTTGGTATGACCCCTGACCATAAAAAGGGTCTCTAACAGTCGACTTTGACTCGGCGCCACCTGCCCGACACTCTTGTTATCGTTGTCATTTCGAACACGTGCGTCACTTGCCCGTCTTCAACACTTCCGCGGCTCTCGTATGCCCGTCGGCCAGCTCCTGCCGTCCGGCGAATTTCCGCATCCTGCGAACCCACGTTCCGGTCACAGTCCCACGGCGCGTTTCCTGCGTGTTGCGCTCGACTCCATGTGCCCGCGTACGCAGGAAACACCCTTTGCGGAACCAGAATTAGGTCACTTGCTGACTGCCCGTCTCCACATATTAATGTTTATGAAAGCTCTGGCACCCTGATAGATAGGAGATACTCGAGCTAATTAGATTGCAGGGAGACACGAGGCCCGAACGCCTCGCCGAGATAATACTGTGCCGGGAACTTGTCTCTAATTGATGTGCTGCGATCGCAATGTAGAGGCGCGTTATTGTTCCCGTTCCGTGGATGAGCCGATCGCACGGTAACGCGTGTATCGCTAGATCACAGAGATTGGAGCTGCGTCGTCCTCCTTCTGGCTTAAGAGCAAAGTTATCGCCGGCCTGTAGCGAACAATGATAATAAATCACTGCGTCGAGCGCCTTTCTTTTGTTTACCGAAGAAGCCCCGTGGTTTCAGCAAGTACATAAGCGCTCTAAACACACCTCTTCATGGTTATGTCTCCCTCGCTTAATGGGAGCTGTAATACATGCTGCTGCGTTTGAAGGACTATAATTCACGTACGAGTAATCTGTGCATCAGTATGTCCTGGTTCTAAATAAAAGTGCCTCTGCTTAATGCAAATGTTTCTTCTTCCGGAATATTCAGCAGCGCTCCTGTGAATGATAATGTGTTTCGGGCAGTTGGTGGCGCGGGGACTGCTGACCCACTCGCTTGAAGATCCGCCGCAAGAGCGCTTTTCGGGTTAAATGCGGGTCCCGTTGGCGGGGCGTGCTAATGAGCGGGCCTCCCCCGGCCACCGGGACCAGCACCGGGTGACGGAGACGCGCAGAGTTGAGCGGTACCTTCTGAACAGGCGGATTGACGCCTAAGGGGGTGCAGATCCTGACAAACGATTGCGTTGGGTCGGCCCTCTCCGCCTCTCCTGCCCGAGCCGGTCCATCAGATCTGGCAGGCCACGGTACTGGTGGTTACCCTTAGAATTCACACTTTATGGACATAATAGCATCATAATAATGAAATAAAGGCTCTTACTAATAGGTTTCATCTGCAATTTTCAAATGTTTAAAAATGTTTTTGGAAGCTGCCATCATAGAAGTTATAGCCGTCGTGTTGCAACTGAAGGTCCTGGATTCAAAACCCGCTCCTGCTGCAGTACCCTTGATCGAGGCACTTGCCCTGAATTAATACAGTAAAAATTACCCTGCTGTGCAAATCAGTAAATCACTGTGAAGTTCTCGCTCACACACTAACAATAACCACTTGCTCCATGCAGGGTCATGGTGGTCTGGAGCCTTTCCCAAAAGCACAGAGTGCGATGGGTGAGGCAAGACACACCCCAGATGGGATGCCAGTTAGTATCAGAGTAGCCCCCCACACACACACAGGAAGGGCAGTTTAAAATCTCCAGCACTCTTGAAACACACATGTTCAAACTGTGGGAGGAAAGTCATGTGGAAAACATGCAAACTCCATCCAGACTCAAGGAGGAACCTGCACTCAAACCCACAAGTTGAGGCATCTGCACTACTACCCATTTAATGGCCATCATATGGCTGCATTTATTCGACACACTTCTCCAAACTGACTTACCATTATTTTACCCATTTATACAGCTGGGTAATTTAACTGAAGCAAATTACAGTAAGTACCTTGCTCAAGCATACTACAGGCAGAAGGGGAATCAAACCTGCAACCTTCAGGGCCCAAGACAGCAGCTTTAACCACTACACTACCAGCTGTCCCCTAACTAAGTTAAGTCACCCTGGATGAGGTTGTCGGCAGAATAACGTTCACGTGAAGATGCTGCGTCGAAGCGGTGCTCCTAACCACTGTTAACCGCTTGGGTGGCGGCGCTTTGTCCTCCTGCGTTTTTGTCTTCACAATTAAGTGATCCAAGGGACATTCTCCAGACCATGTCTGGTGTGGCACCTCATGATTCTCCCCGTGTTTCCCGTGGAGGACACGCGTGCTCCCGCTCCTTCTGGCCTCGTTCCGCCACCGCCGGGTGGTAAAGCGCTTGGCAGGATTGCGAGTGTCACACAAAGAGCCGACACACAGCTGTGCTCTGCTGTCCCATTGTCGTGCGGTCCACGCACAGACATAAGAGGGAAGTGTCTCGTAACCGCACGCACTTGTGCGCTAAAGGAAGTGTGATCTCACCGTGCGAATATAATTATGGTTTAATTGCTCGCGTTGCGACTTGCCGTCATCTGCCACGGCACACAGATGGTGAACAATGGCTTCTGTCGCCGTGGACTCTGTCATATGGTGACACGCTCACGACGGTTTGTCCGGAAGCAGGAGCGGAGACAGTGTTCTGAGCTGATGGTTGGTGTGTGTGTGTGTGTGTGTGTGTGTGTGTGTGTGTGTGTGTGTGTGTGTGTGAGAGAGAGAGAGAGAGAGAGAGAGAGAGAGAGAGAGAGAGAGAGGGAGAGAGAGAGAGAGAGATATTCCAGAGTCTTTATAGCGTGCCACGTGACATTGGGTCTTACCAACCTAAGACATACCTAATTTACATTCATCTGTATGTAGCCATATGGCAAGACCAAGTATGACCACTATCGGTCATCTGTGTGAGAGATTGAGGTCTTTAGATGTTAAGGACTTTTTACAAACCGAAACATCTTCTTTGAGGCAGTGCTGTCTACTTCCATTTGTCCTGAAGCTCATATAAAGCTGTAACTTGAGAAACAGCACCACCTGTCGGCTGGGAGGACCTCCTGCGTTCTGTTCACTTTACAGGGGGCGGAGCTTCCTTCGGCATCCATCCTTCTCACACGGGAGGTCATCTGAAGATCGCCTTTGTGGACACTTTTGAGCCGGGAACACAGAACGCCACTTGCATCACAAGGGATTCGACACATGAACACATTCAGAAATCTTCATGCCTACCTTCTGATGCTGTGAACAAGTGCGATGGGAGGATTCACATCTACATACAGTAGCAAATGCGCTGTCTGAGCTCCCTGCCGTTGTGTGTCTACATAGTTACAGGATGATCAATCCAGACTATTTGACGTTTGCCAGTGAATGTTCGTGCCGACACACATCCTCTACAGACGTGGCTTTTAACTTCTGCTTTTTCCTCAACAAGAAGATCAGTATGAAAGAGGCCAAGTCTTTCATTTATCACCAGGACCCAGGCCCACAGAGACCCACGCCCTATCACTCACACACAGCTTGTCTGCCTTCGCAGTGTGTGTGTGTGTGTGTGTGTGCATGTCTTTTATGTTCCTCACCCTTTCTGTGACATGTGTAGCTTTGTTCTTCTCATTATATAACATTTTATTTTTCCTGCCGCCTGCGAGCAAACACAGAGACGCCAAGCTCTGAATGCAGGAGCACCACCCTGTCGACATATCCAGTGGATTCACTCCTGGGATGGCCATTTTCAGCACCTTCTTTACCTTTTGGGTTAGGGTTAGGGCTGTGGATAGAGCTGGGGTAGAAGTAGGATTGGGAGTAGGGTAGGGTTACTCTTAGAGTTAGAGGTAGGAGTAGGAGTAGGGTCAGGAGATTAGGGTTATTTCTTGAGGAAGAGGTAGGGCTAGGTTTCCTGTTATAGTTAAGGTTTAGGGGTTAGGGCTAGGTGTAGATTTAGGGTTAAGGGTACTGTTAGCGTTGGGTGGTTAGAGTTAGGGTTAGGGTTATTGCTTGGGTATGGGTAGGATTATGTTTCCTGTGAAAGTAAGGGGTTCAGGGTTACTCTCAAGGTCAGGATTGGGGGGTTAGGGGTGCTTGTAGGGTAACAGTTGAGGGGTTAGGGTTAGGGGGTTAAGGTTGGGGAAGGGTTAAGGTTATTTTTATGGTTAGGGATAGAGCTAGAGTTATGGGGTTAGGGTTACTCTTTGAGTTCGGGGTTGGGGTGGGGTTTGCTACATCACTAAGGTTTTCTGCTTTATCCCTGAGATTCCTGGGAAGTCAGTCGGGTCATTTACATTTACATTACGTTTAAATGTAGTGTAATGCATGTAAGTTAGCTGCTGATGTATCTCTAATCAAAGCGGCAGTATAGGCAGAGTCGCCTGTCTCCAGCTGCGGTGCGTGTTCCTGCCGTCCGCAGCGACCCGAACTTCTCTAGGTCCTGTGAGCTGTTACGCGATGCCATGGAGAATCTCTCAGGCGGTTTATGCATAAGCGGGAGATGTGGTAACGCAGCAGTGTGAGCTGTCTGGTCGAGTCCCACCCCCACTGTGAGAGGGATCTGGTGGTTCAAGAGCAGATGGGTTACGTTTTATCGGGGTTCTAACATGTGACCCTGTGTCCTTTTCTTCGTCTCTGCAGTGTCTCTACGGCTGCTACGTCCACTCCTCCATCATCCCCACCTTCCACCGCAGGTGCTACTGGCTGCTCCAGGTGAGCCCCCCCCCCCCTCCCCCACTGCCAGCCACTCACTCCCTTTGGAGCAGGTTTCCTCACAGGGTTGGAGTTACATGTGGGGGAACATCTGAATTCTCATACACTGAAAGCCAGGCGTCCTATTGGTCTCCGCAGCTGGTGCGCGATATAAAGGTGCCCTGAGGTATCTTACTGTTTCAGTACTGTGTTTATACTTAGTGCTTTGTCCTGTCCCCCATTATTCTCTTCAGTCACGTGTTGCCCTGAAGACTCTGAGTCTCCGTAAGGTGTGTGCAGGTGTGTGGGAAGTGATTGATGGGAGACCCCCGCTGGGGAAATTGTTACACACTCCACCTGGCGCACACGTCGCAGGCAGGAAGATCCGCACACACCGTAACTTCACAGGCCGGGTTCGAGAGGGGAGAGTAGGCTGCGGCAGCGTACTCGCAGCTCATTTGCAGAAATGAGAAGTTTTCTGGGCTTCCGCGCTCTGCAGTGGCTGAGTTCGGAAAGTAACAGCATACAGCACAATGTTACCGAGCTGAAGAAATTCTCTGGGCTCCTGAATTCAGAAACCAGAACTGAGCCCGGTTTTTAAAAATGAAATCGTTTTTTTTCTCTCTCTCTCTCTCACGGATTAGAATGGATGACCAGCCCACCAAAAATGAAATTGTTTACTTCATTTTCAGGCAAATAAACAAAAATAGTTTGCTCATAGCGTACGAATGTGTGGGCTACCCTGCAATGGACTGGCGTCACGCCCAGAGTGATCCCCTCATAGTCTAGGGCTCAGTGACTCCAGGATAGGCTCTGGACCTCTGCCACCCTGACAAGAACAAACAGTTAATGAAAGTGAGTGAGTGAGTGAGTGAGTGAGTGAATTACTTGTGAGAAGCTATGGAATTTCAGGTAAGGAGATATAATTCCTCACTTGCAAGATCTACATTGTCCCTCCGTATTTTCCCTGTATTGTCCTCTGTCCTACATTTGCTCATCGTCGGTTGTATCTGGACTGTAACAGGTTTGCAGGATTGAGCTCCACATGGTTCACATTTATGCGATATGTTTCAGCGATACAGTTCATAATGTGCGGTGCTATATGCTTACAACTCGAGCCTTTTGTTCCGCATAAATCGCCCGTCCGCAGCAGTGAGAACAACAGGATATTGGGGGCTCCTGTTTACAGATGAGAGAGGTTTGTAATCAGAACTGAGGAGCTCGGAGGGGAGGAGGCAGGGGAGTGGGAGAGACGGCGAGTGGATGTAGCCTGTGGGCAACTTCACAGTCTCTTTATCGAGTTTACAGAGAAAAGCCCTGTAATGAGGAGGAGGAAGAAAAGAGATAATGGTAATTGCAACCTGTGTGTGTGTGTGTGTGTATAGGGAATGGGGCTCATCTCCTTTTGTTCTGGCTGCACTCATCGCCTTCTGCAACATCGCCAACTCCCTTTACGGGGTCTACATGGTGCAGCGCAGGGCTCCCTTTCCCCGCATCCCTCACATCGTTACCCCCCCGACCGTTCAGGAGTGTATCGTGTCTGTCTCTGTGGATCCCCCCTGCTGGCGACCAATGGTTTGGCACCTCCTTGTGTCCCTGCTTAGCTCTTCACCGCTCCGTCGTTGCTCTCTGCCCCATACCCAGGATGCCCGGGACAGCGGGCTTGTCCACATTGCCCAAGTCTGTGCCACACCTTCAGTAGCTGGTGCCGATGCAGCTCCCTGTGCTCGGGAGATGCAGGAACGGTGTGTTTCGTCCGATAGTGAAACGGCATCGAAGCCACAAGTGAGAATGTTTACATTTATTATTTAGGAGATGCTTTTCTCCGAAGTGATGTACAATTAAGTAGTTTTTAGCTGACACCTTTATCCAAGATGAGTTACAGTCAGATACACTGCTCTAAACTCCTTGCAGTAATTCACCCATCCACACACACACACACACACACACACACACACACACACTGTGGCTCATTTGGACACACCAGTCCACCTGGAAGCCGTATCGTTGGACCATGGGTGGAAACCAGAGCGCTGGGAAGAAACATGAGGAGAACACGCAAACTGCACACACGCTGAGCTGGATTCGGACCCGCATCTCAATGCAGCCCAGGAGCTGTGAGCCACCGGCGCTCCCTGCTGTGCTGCCATAGGCACACATTAATCATGTGTCTGACAGCAGTCTCCACAGCTGGCCTCCGTGCTGTGACTGCACTGCAGCTCTACCTCAACACCCTCCTAATGGTGTTTTCCACAGATTGCCACTTAGGTCTCTTCTTCTTTTGTCTCGTTTTATAGCGATGGTTTCGACTGCGTGCTTTTTCCAAGTGTGAAACGGGAGCGTATCTGAACCCGAGGAAAACCGGCCGTTACCCAGCACACCAGGCCACGGCGCATCGCAGCCTGGGCGGTGTTCCCCTGGCCAAGATGCCTCAGTTGACTCGCTAAAGGGTTGCGAACGAGTCCGGATGGTCCAGTAAGAAACAGGTTAAGACCGATTCTGTTCCGCCGTCCTTCCCGTTCCTTCTGAAGACAAATGGTGGTTTCGCTCACTCCGGGGTCTGTTTGTGCTCTAATGGTGCGGAGCGGTGTTGGATCCCCCGTGGGCATCACGCGGCAGAGGCCTTGGGAATGAAGACAGGAGCTCGATCAGGAAACCCTCTTCGTTCTTTCACAGACTTTGTAAATCTCAGAAAAGCTGGGAAGCGCTGAGATAAAAGCGAGGGTCTTCTCTTCTCCAGCACCTGTCTGAAAAATTCCACTCTCAGCATCCCAGTAGCGTTCCCCGGCTTCTGATGGCCCTTGGCTTGATGGGTGCCTTCGGGCTACAAGATGACACCTCCTCCTCTTCCGCATAGCTGTACATTTATTTACCCGGATTTGTTTTCGCACACAGCTGCCTACATAAAAATCGCGTGGCCGCCATTATGCCTCGGGTCACGTCTTGCAAGGCTGACAGAGGAACCCTGGCCAGTATAATGTACATTTAAGTCCCTGCGCTGAATCTTTAACAAGGCCAAATTCCATTGCGCTGAGTTAATTGGAAAGCGGGGCTGTAAAGGCAGGATGTCGAGGAGCCCAGGCGGGAACGCAGGGTACTGCTGTCTTCCAGACCACGGAATCCGCGTCTTTTTTTGGACGCTTTTCACGGCCGATCCGATCGGCCACCTCATCCCGGGCCTGGGATCTCGCCGCAGCCCAAGCGGAGGCATGTTTGTTGCAGAGCGACGGCCGCTCCGATGGGTCTGTCTTCATACTCCACACCCACATCAACATTCAAGCTCAGCAGGTATCCCTGTAATACCTTTCACTCGTGGACCACTGTTTGTGGGTCTTTGGCCCACCCTTTCCCATAATCTACCCCAGGTCTGGCCTTCTGCACCTCAGCCTTCCTGTTGTGCCACCACAGTTCGTCATTAGAGCACCCTGCGCATTCAGAGGTTTGGCCTTCCAGGTCGTGACCATGACTTATCCATGAGCTTTGTTGGAGGGGGAGCGGAGAGGCTCTGCTGGGGGTTTGCCGATAGCCAGTCACTGGCGCGTTCCCGGTCCTGCGGTCGGAGCATACCACGCCTCTAATGACCAGCGACCGCTCGGTCTGCCCTCCCGACCCATGCGTTCGCCTCTGCTTTTCTACTACCGGACCATGTCCGGGAGCATCTCCGTTGAATGTGGAGACGCCGTGTTGGGAAGCAGGACTCCGCGAGAGCAGGGGAGATGGCTACTAAATAATTCAGCGTTCCGGAAAGGTTAAAATGCAGAGGATAAGCCGAACTGACATTTCCCTGGTTATTGAGGACCGGCTCCTTCGGCCCGTCTTTACACGAGGGGCACAGAAACAATTTCAAAAGTGGGGAGGACGTATGATTACATTGGAATTGGCACTATCAGATTTTAACCTTGGTTCTGAAGCGATGCGCGTGTGGGGGTGTAACTATTGCCGAGGAGTTTCTGTGCCGTGGAGAACCGTGCTTTAAACTTTCCCTTCCACTGTCTGCTTTAACTACTTTTGATGTATTCATATGGGACTGCCAAGGCCACGCCCTCTTCTCCTTTCACAGGATGCCGCCTACCTGGCTGTCTGCCATATTGCATTGTTCATCAGCCAGTTTCACTTACAAAGCATCACATACTGAAGTCCTCATGGACCAAGGTTCAGCATCCTTGCCCTGAGCACATAGAGAGGGCGTAGCGCCTCGATCGATTTGTCTCTGAGGAACTTTCCCAGAGGCTGTCCATTGCCGTAGAGTCCGGATGGATCGCCCTCTTCGGCCGAGGCCGAGGTCGCCGAGAACCGCATCCGGTATAGCGGAGTCCGGTCTAGATCGGCTCCGGTCCCGGCCTCAGCCGCTCCAGAGTGCGCCGGTACGGCGAAGACGGCGTGTGCCGAGGGCGGCGCGGGGATGACTGACGGGCCGCCCCGGTCGCTGACCTTTGCTCGCTGCCGTTCCCTCCCGCCCAACCTCGGACACGCGTGTGCGCAGACACGAAGTTGCGACGCCGTTATGAAAAACGACGGCTGCACAAGGTCGTCATAACAACAATCACGACTAATGACCAAAACTGTCACATGTGTCGCAAGCTGATTACTCATTAGAGGCTCAATTAGCATTGGAGAGGAATGGCGATGTGATACATTCTTCAGGGAGCGTAATGGAAAGGAATTAACTGTAAGAACGATGAGGCTGCTAGAAGGGCAGGGCAGCTGATATGGCCAAAGATGGGGTCAGGTCACACCTAACATTACTTAGCAGATGCTTCCCTATAGAGCGACGCACAATGGGCGCTACGTAGTTTCAAGCCCGTGTGACTCACAGTGCTAGATACGCAGCAGTAAATTGCCCTTCTGTACGCCAGAGCGACACACGCACGCACACGTGCTCCGATACACGCGCTGTGGGCATTTCAGAGTCTCCGGTTCACCCGGAACGTATGTCTTCGGAGCGTGGGAGGAATCCGCAAAATCGTGTTCACGTTGCTATCTGCTAACACCAGTGTACACAGTGTAATTCTCACACAATCTTCGGCACCAATGGTCTTACTCCATCTTCTGGAACTGAAGAGGGCCAGCCTCCCCACTCAGAAATCGATACCATAAATCCTCAACTGGACCTCGAAGGTGGTAGGGCTGAACAGCGGAGCTTGGTCGCGACCGCACGAACGCTAGCAGTCAGAAAGGACAGAAGCATTCAAAAGGATGCAAGGAGGATATCGGCATAAAAGCATTCAAGAGTATGCAACAGCATTAGAATTATGCTGCGCTGCTTTGACCCAGAGGATAAACAGAGTTTTATTGTGTTCCTCCAACGGCCCGGGGTGGCTGTCACCGGCATTCACAGCGCAGCGTACATATTTCCTAAAACGCGTCGTCTTCCCCGAGACGGTTGCCAGCGCAAATCTTCCGGCGATGATTCGACAGGGGCCTCTGAAAGCGCTCTCCGCTGCCGCTCCTAAATTCGGTGCGATGGCTTGCCTGAAGTTCTGTAATCGCTCGCTCCGCAGAGGGTTCTCCGTCCCTTTTCGACGCGGCTGCGTTCCCTCGCACGGAACCTGCCAGCTTTGTGATCTCGGAGAAGCAGTTAATGTCAGCGTGTTCTTCCTCTCCTCTCCTTGTTCTCCAGGCTTGAGCCTGCAGAGATTTCCTACGTTCGCGTTATCGGCGCCTTAATCGCTGCCAAGCGGTAAACAGTGCAGGAGGGGAAATTACAGCGAGCGTCATGCGTCTTATCTTAACCTGCAACGCGAAATGAGCGGCAACCCTGGGTCGGCGGGTGGTCGGGTGGTTAGAGCTGAGCCTTGCGCTCAAAGGACCCAAGTTCTGCTGTTGTATCCTTCATTAAGGTACTTACTCTGAACGGAAACAGTAAAAATTAGCCAGCACTTTAAATAGGCAAGTAATTGTTAAGTGCTTTGGAGAAAAGTGTCTGACAGGTAGATGCATCCAAATGCAGCCACCAGGCCGAATGTGGCTCTTCGTAATCCACTCCTATGTGGATGTAACAAGGGAGCGGTGGTCCAACGGGACCGGGCCCAGAATGATGATGTCACTTGGCAAAAATCAGGGAGCAAAAGCAAGTGGTGCAAATCACACTAAGCTAATGAGCTGCCTCATAAATTAGCCAGAGAGGGCATGAGGTGGGCTTGGCGAAGCTGTGTATTTACAGCCTACGACACCCCCCCCGCCCCTCTTCTCCCCGCGAGCCAGCCGGGGCGTTTCCGTCTTGCTCTGATAGATGGGATTTATGGGTGGGGCTACCCGGATCGTACCCAAACTCCCCCTGCTGCTCTTCTACACGGGCTGTTATCTCCCATCACACAAAAACACACACATACCCGGTGCTGGGGAAGAGGTCTCCGTTGTGAACACCGGACAGGCCTAACAAGAGCACAGGTACCCGAGGTGCTCATCTCAGACTGCTCATTGCAGTGCCTGACACCCCTTGCCTTTGCTCATCATTAGAGGAGCCAGAGTTTGCCGGAGATGCTGCATCTTCCTCCGCTCTATGCGCACGCGCTGCGGTTTTTTTCGGTTTCAGACGCAGCGGTCCTTTATCCCTCAGCCGCGTATCGGAAATGTTGCGCTTTTACTCGCGGCGATTCACTCCGCTGACACCGGGGCTGTTGTTTGCGCCTGGGCTGAGGTTAGTTAGCAGAACCCAGCGCTCAAGTGAATGAAAAGTCAATTAATTACATTAGAGAAGCAATTAAAATACCGCTATGTACGGAGCGTTTAGTCGGGGCGAGGCCCCCCCCAGCGAGGATTGGAGGCGGCTCAGAACGCAGGCCGACACTCGTCAGGAAGATTGATATCGTGGGCGAGAGCAGCTCAGCTTCTCCATCTGTTACACGCTCCTGTCCTCCATCCGAGGGCTGGGGTGGGGCCGCGCAGCGGCGGGGGGGGGGGGGGGGGGGGGGGGGTTCGCGTTCGCTCGCTGCCGTGGCCTACGCCGTTACCTTTCTGGGGGCCGGTAGGGGAAGGGGGGGGGGGGGGGGGTGAGTTTGGGAGAGAAATGTTCCTACTCCCGTGCCTATTTTTGCCACGAGCCCTGCAGCAGGAGAACGTCTTTCATTCTCCCGCCCTTTAATATTGCATGAGCTCAGACTGTGGCAGCTTGGCGTGCTGTCTTGTCCGGTATTAACCTGTCTGTATAAATCAGGGGCCCACAGGAGCGCACAACGCACACGCGCACACACGCAAACACACGGTCTCTTTCTTGGCCCTGTCCTGCGCTCGCTCCGCACGGTGGGCCACGGGGGGGGTGGAACGTAATTCCCCACCAACGTCCCTAACGCCACTGCCTGGCAGGTGACAAATAGTTTTTTAATTGCTTTCACCAGGAAAATCGTTATTCTCCTTCCTTTGCTTGGCGGGAGCGAGTCGGACTTGTGGGTAATAATAACGCCAGCAGTCCTGCTCCCGTCACCTATTTTTAGATCAGATGTTTCGAGATGTAGTGCGGGACGTATGTACGTCAATGTATGTGTGTGTGTGTGTGTGTGGTTGGGTAGGGCATAAGGGAAGGCACCGGTCCAGGTGGTCCAGGGAGGGCCCGCTCTTATTTCGGCCCGCTCTTTGTTATGCGTCTGGTGCAGGTGTTCGGGAGCCGAGCGTCAGGTCAGGAAACAACAGCGTGCACGAGGAACGCGCGGCGCCCACGGATGGCTCGGCGTTCTGGTCGTCACGGCGGCCCGTCCTCTCAGCCGCGCTCGGTCGCGCTCCTCCGCGGTTCTGGCGCCATCTCCCTCTACGGCGGTTAGGCCTCCGCTTGCGTGCGTTCAGAAGAGACTCCGTTCGTGGCGCGTGACTCATGTTTGGGAAGATGCAACAGTAGGTGGTGTGAGCCGCTGGCCGAATGCGCTCGGCACAGCGCGTATCTGCGTCTGCGCGCTCGTGTCTTCGGTGCGTGTTTCTGCACGCGCTTGTGTGTGCGCGCCGGCGCCTGCGTGAGCCCGTTTGGCGGTTCGTGCGTGTCGGCACCGAGCGCACGGAAAGCTGTTTTCAGCAGAACCCCACTCGCCGTGGATCCTCGTCTCGAGCGTAATGACCGTTCACCACGGATTACCACGGATGTGTTTGGCCAGCATCTCACGTCTCTCAAAGAAACGCGCTATCCAGCTCGTCCTCCCTCCCTCTACAAAGTCTCCTCACGCAACCCAGAGCCTTTTCCAGGAGGGTTTCCTGGAGCTGATGAATCTGTGGACCTCCTCTGGTTCCCGACCGACGGAGCTCTGTGACGGAGTCCTGGAGGAGGACTCCTGGACAAGAGAGGTAAAGAACATGAGGACATGAGGACATGAGAGCCCTCCTTCTGCCCGTCCCCGGGGGCTCCTCGCCGCGTGTTTCCGGGTAACGGCAACACCTGACAAACCCAGTCATTAAAGAACCGGTCTTCTGGAAAAGGTGCGGTCCCGGAGGGGTCCGGCGAGGTGCTGTCAAGTCCGACACCTCGAGTAACACGTCCAGCTGCGAGGTTTCCTTCCTCCAGAGGCGCCGCGCATTCGGGTTTCACCTTGAAGCCGCCTCCAAGGTGACTCTCCCCAGGGGTACTCCCGGCCTCGGGGACCGCGGGGGCCGGCGCTCACCGAATGCCATCGCGCGCCGCAGCCTTCGCAGTTCTCTCCGCCATGCATTATTTAGTGGAGGCAGCTGCGCGGCGGATCTTGAGCGTCCTGCAGGGGCGGAAGGGGTTAATCCCACCGCGTCGCGGGTCGCGCCCTGCCAGCTGTTTGCTCCCTACCGCTCCCAACCCCTCCCCGTCTCCTGGACCACTAAATGAACATTCATTTGCAAGTTAGATAAATCCTTTGAATTTATTATTGATGCAAACAAATTAGCCTGTGGGCCCCAGACAATACCTAATGGGGCTTTGGCTTCTTTGCGGTGTGGTTTCCCACTCAGACTCAGCCGGAGAGCCAAGATTGATGCCTGCTCCTCTGCCCCTTAATTATTCCTCCCGCACCGTTATTCACTCTTGTTGATGCAGGTTTTTAACGTCGTGTTACTTATTGCAACCTCCGTGATATCCCGCCACTGAACTTTACAATCCTCATTAGTTAGGCGGCAAAATAAGGCAATAAATAAGTCTCTTAGAGTGCCGTGCAAAAAGCATAAACTCTCAGATGAGAATTTGAGAAAGAGTGCAAATGAGCGCGGTATATCTGACAGAGTGAAAATGAGCAAACAAGCAGTATGTTTGTGTGTCAGCCATTATTACTTTGCGTTAAATTGTTGTAAAATGAAGTTTTAATTAGATATCCACGAGTTCTAATTCTCAGGATATTAGATAAATTCAAGTATTCATATACGTCTTTATTACGGAGTGGTGCAGACTCTGCATAATATCGCTGTGTGCCATTAGCAGTTAAAGGAATGTAGTCCGTTGTTAATGCTGTCGAAGAGCCATTAAACGGCAGAAGGATGGAGCGCTACGGGACCCAAAATGCACACAAAATCTGCGCTCTTACAGGGATGCTGGCAGTAGCTGGCAGGATGGGAGTCAAAAGAGTTTAAAACGAGTAGCTTAGTGAAGAGTGAGACAGTTTGATGGGCGTGAGAGCTCTTTCCAGGGAGGTGCTGTAGTCCCGGGATTGGAGATGACTTAAGCGAAAGACATAAACTGTTCTTCACCGCGGGGCTCATCAAGTATACCCAAGTACATCTTCGTATCGAGGTGGAGCAATTATTTGACGTGAGAGCGCTCTAATTCCGCATGAGACCGCGAGGAGTCCCGTCCATCCTGTGCGGATGAACGCGGTGAGGCCGAGGACTGAGCCTTGAGGGACGCCCACGGAGGGAGGGTGATCTGCAGAGATGGAACGTTTCTTTTGGAAAGAGGGCATCTAGACCAGCTTCTCTGCACGGTATCTTCTCTAAGAGGAAAGCAAACAGCCTGCATAGCACTCTCGGAGGTGAACGGGAGAGGAGGTTCTGGCCGCTGTTTTGTTTGGTGCGGCTGTCAGCTGAAGACTCGGGTTTTTCTAACGAGGATCAACCCGGGCCTGTTTGACAGCGCGGGCGAAGCAGCCCACGGTGCGAGGGGAACTGACGGGGAGGAGACGGAGACAAGAACGTCAGAGGTTGGGTATTAGATGTTTTCTGTAAAACAGGATGTTGGGAGGCCTGTGGTGGTCCAGTGCAGCGGGATGTGCGGCACAGGCAGGAGGAGAGAGAAGCGGAGCCGGGAGGGGGGAGGCGGCAGCGCTGTCCTCAGTAATTAAGATTCACTATTGATCAGAAGAAGGTGGGGGAGGACATGCAGGGACTCGGGGCCTCGCTCTCTGGTGGGCTCATCTCCGCTCCTCTCTGGCAAACCGGCCCGGACCATGGGAGCCTCATCAAAGGGCTTCGCTCCCCTGCCGGTCCAGCCTTTGAAGATGGCTGTGTTTGATGACATCATTTCCCCTCGACCCCTGAATAGAATGTGCGACATATCGACGCATCTGCATACGCGGCACAGCTACACACGGTGCCTCGCGGGGGTCAACGGACTCAACAAGAGACACCGGCACAAGAGCCTCATAGTGTGTGTGTGTGCGTGTGTGTGTGTGTGTGTCGGTGAATCAGTGCTGTTAAACTGTGTCCGGTGGGAAAGACTGCGGTTGTGGCTACGCCTTTTATGAAGCGTGCACGTGTTTGCGTGAGAGCGAACGTGCATTTTCCTGCGTGTCGGCCCACGCGTGTCTGCGTGTGGTTCTGCTTCCTTCCGAAGAAGCTCATTAAAGATGTATCCCTCCCACCCCCGATTCACCTGCTGGCGGGAACGGTCCTGCGCGTGGCTGACCGACAGTCAGCGTAATGCCCGGAGACAGGGAGAATGTGTGCTGCCTTTTAAGGTTATCCGTGCAGGTGTAAATCTCCCAGGAAGGTTGAGTCGGACTGGGGGCGGAGCCAAACGCCAGCTACCTCCAGCCTTAACACCTCATCGTCTATGATTCAGTCCACTGCCTTGGGCTCCGGTCTCCTATCGTGGGATTCGGTGCAGTGCCCTGGGTTTCAGCCGCCCTGGGTTTCAGTCCCCTGGGTTTCAGTCCCGCCCTATAGGCTCATACGCCTTTGTGTCGCCACTGTTGAAGTTGTAGCAGTTTTCTTTTGTTTCTGCTCTTGCTTTTTGTTGGTCTTGCTTTATAACTTGGCTATCATTTACCCATCTAAATGAATGCCCGTTTCTTAGGCCGAATTCATAAAAAATTCATGACGCTCACCTTCTCACCCATTGATGGGATGTGTCAGGGTTTTCTCTCACCCCCCCCCCCACTGAATATTTGATTCCCTCCACTTGGCCGCATCTGCGAACTTCTCCCGGTTCCGTTGTTTGCCTTCGCCACGTCGGCGCTGAGTTCTCGTGGAGAAACCCGCGGACGCTCCCAAACGTTTTTTTTTGGGTGTGTTGAAAACCGCTCGATGTATACTTGATAGCGCGGATCTCTCCCTCGTTAGCCGCTCTTTAGCAATTTGGACATGCGGCACGCCGCTCTTTGTTGGAGCTCCTCTTCTCCGCCGCGTGTGCTTCCTTGAGCGGTTTCCTATTTATCTCGCTGGCCCCATGAATATGTATAAGTTATGTTCCCCCCTCCCAGACTCCGCATCACGATGCTTTCCTGGCCCCTCCTCACCTATTTCTCCGCTCGGTTTTTGCAGCAGGTCACCTGCGAACTTTTAATGCGAGTTTCCCCGCATGCCACACTCAGCAAAGTGCTGCCTCAGCAGCCGGCCTTAAATGATTAATACTTTATTGATGGTCCCAATTAAATTCCTATTACGCCGCAGACGGTTTCAGACATTCCAGCTCTTTCCTACGCCCACAATTTGTTTTCCAAACTCATCCATGGCAGCTGGTTGCGGGAGATAATCCTCACCGCCCTTCGCGCGTGTGCGCGCTCGCGTGTGCCGTGCGCGAAAACGCGCCAGCACGCGTGTCTGCCCACACGCGGGAGCGCGTTCTTTACGTCCTTTTTTCGCTTATTTATTCCTTTATTCGCCGACAAGCGTCCCGTAATCCATCAGCCGCGTTACGAAACCATCCGCACCCTGGCGTTGAGGCGAAGCGGCTGAACGGTTTTATGAGTGACCGAAAAAAAAATGGCTTCGTGAGCGACTGCGAAAAAATATTTCCAGCGGCCGGAACGTATTGTGGTGTCGGCGCGATGAGGCTTGACGTAAAACCGGACGTGCGTAACCCCGAGCGCCGGGCAAAAAAGTCCGAGAGCGACGTTTCTTTAATGCCGCGATGCAAGTCGGGGCTGAAGCCGTTTTCAGGAGCAGGACTGCGGCAAAACCTCCGCATACGTGAGCCTCGTGTTCTCCTATCTGCTCTCAAGCGCGATCGCTAAACAGAAGTACGGATAGATGTGCAAGGCTGTTTAATCTTTTCTCCCCCGTGAATTGGAAATAGTGTATTTTGAAGTGTTTGCCCTACCGGGAACTAGCGCTGCGCCGCACGGTCTACGTTATTAACTCGGACTATCTGCCGTCCCGTGCCGCCCGCCTCTGTCCTGCGATTTTGTTGCGCGATCCGCTTCCGCTCGGCGAACGCTGCCCCCGTAGGCCACCGCGGGTACTGCGTCCGTAACCGACAGGCCCGTCAATGTCAGGACGAAGCGCTTATAGGACCTGTACCAAAAAAAATCCCGTTCTCTTCTTTTGTCTTCTTCTTCTTCTCTTTCTTCTTCGCTGCCTCTTTTAATCTGCCCGTCTCACACTCGTCTCTCAGCTGTCTTTCACTCCAGCTTCCATGTGGAATTTGGGGTTAAGATAAGAAAAATACACACCGGCAGTCGCTAGGCAACGGTGTGAGCATTCCTTCTGCTGAGTGGCAGGGTGCGTTTTAATGTGTCTGTTTGTTGTGTGCGTGATCCAGACGGAGAGGCCTTCTGGGACCCCCTCCGAACCTGCACCGAGGGCTTCACAGCCCCCTTTCTTCTCTCTGCTCCAATGCCCAGCAGACCCATCTATTTTTAAGAAGCAGCCTTGATGGGGGGTGCGAACCGTGCCTCGTTGTTGTTTGTTGTTGTTGTTGCTTGTTGTTGTTGTTGCCGCCGCTCAGGGCTGAGGTGGCACTGCAGGGACGCCCTGAACCGGAGGCTGAGCGATGCGTCCAGCCCCTTTTTCTCACTTCCTGTTTGGAGACATAAGGATGAGTCGAGAGAAAGCAGCCAGGGACAGAGGTGCACGTTCCTGCCACTGTAAGCTCCAGGCGCCTGGGGATGGGGATGAAGATGAGGACGAGGAGCAGGAAGAAGATGGAGCCAGGTTGGCAAGAGATGGAACGGGGATGGGGGCCGGAGGACAAGGACGGGGACGCGGTTGTTTTTCCATTCTTCATTTTTCGTCCTCTTTACATTTACATTTACGCTTTTCTCCAAAGTGACACGCAACTCAGAGTAAAAAAGTGCATTTTACCAACAGGCAGATACATACAAACGATTCTTCCAGTATCGCTGTGGAAATGAGCATGCTTTACACGCTTTACATGCTTAACACCCTTTTCAGCCTTTGCAGGCTTTACACATTTACACGAGTAGCATGTGGAATTAATAATGAATACCACAGATAACGTAGTGCAAGTTTTTGGAGAAAAGCGGAGCCTGAAATAGATGTGTTTTCAGCCTCTTCTTTAATTCTGAGAGGGGTTCACCAGTTCCGAGGGAGAGAGGGAGCTCATTCCACCGCAGTGGAGCCGGAGTCGAGAACCTTCAGACTTTTGCTTTTGAACCTCTTGTGCTTGGGATCACTGAGCAGTCAGAGGTGGAGGAGCGTAGCAGTCTGCTTGGGCTTTGGCGAGCGATCAGGTCCTGCAGGTCTCTAGGAGCTCGTCCGTTGATGGTCCCGTAGGCTTTAATGAAAGTCCGCAATTTGAGAAACGCCTTCGGAGAGACTCCGCGAGAGAAGGTCCATCCGAGAGGTCGCTCGACCACGTCCTCCCCCCCTTGTCTGCTGCTTTCACTGTCATGTACGACCATTACGATGGGCGCTATGGGAACCATGAAGACCACTGTGACAAAACAGAGCCATGTTTCTTTAGTGCTTCTTGTCCAGCCAAACGGGGGCAAACGGACAGATGGACGATGCGTGTCACCGCGCAAGGGGCTTCTGGGCGAATTAGCGCGGGCAGAGTTCTGACACCCACATCTCCGCGCCAGTGGGTCACAAGTCCCCGCAGTGCCAGCTGAAGACAGATGCCCTCTGGCATCCTAGCGGTGGCACTTTGGACCACTTACACTGCGTCAAGTTAACCGCTTCCAACTGCGGCCTGCACCGATGTACAGGCACCGGCACAGACACACTCGGGTGAGCGCACACAGCCTTATCGCGGCGTCTCCTCACACAGGACCGCAAATGCACGCAGCACTGAGCTCAGCTCTTCTGGGCAAGTTATTTAAAGTCGGCTCTGGACTGCGACTCGGTGATTGTGCGCTGGTGAATTAAACATCACGGTCCTCGGCCCCTCGGCTGGCGCCGGGCCTCGCTCAAACGCACCGGCCGGCTCCGCGTCTCGGAAAGTTCCAGCTCCCCTCTTTCATCCCGCCGCTTTATCGGTGCACGATGCACAGCTTCGGAGCGAGAGAAGCAGCATCATTTGTGAATGAAGCTGCAAAGCAGAGTCACAGAACGAGGGACTGCAGCAGTGGTTTTCATTGGTTTTCTGCGCCCCGGTTGAAGGTGTGAAGCAGTGCGGGGCACCTGTGCTGTAACCGCCCCCCCCCCCCGTTCCACCTTAATTTCCCACGGGGAGAGCTGTTCAAACATCTGAAGTGCAGCACTTCCATCAATCTTGTCGCGCTCCCTTCGGAGTGAACGCTGCACCATGTCAACATGACCTTTAGGGTGTTTGAGCTGTTGCCGAGGTCCGGTCTGAACCGGAACAGGGACCACCCACGCGCGACCGTGTGGCCCTCCATCACGGAGAACCGGGGAGGGAAGCTTTCGGCACCGCTGGGGAAATTGACCTGGAAATGAGCAGCAGGCGTTCGGGGGGCAGTCGGGCCTGAGCGCATTTAAGAGTCGGCCCCGGGTGCCGGTGGCTGGGAGGCTGCTTAATGACGGCTGGGCCACCCCATTCGTCACTGCGCCGGAGCCGTGGCAGCCGCTAAAACACACACACACACACACAGAAATACACACACGTGCATGCGTGCACGCTCATATACATGCATTCCGCAAAACCTTCTGCAGGCTGAACATTCCAGAAATCTGAACCGTGCCATTTTGCTTTGGTGCCACGGCAGGTGGCGCAGCGCTTACAATCTGTTCCGCTGCACTCAGAGATCCCAGATTTGAATCCCACTTCCTGCTGCGGTACCCTCGGTCAAGGTGCTTACCACGATTTGATACGGTAAAAATTACCTCGCTGTATAACCGGGTAAACGACCGCGAGCAACTTTGGAGAAAAGTATCGGCTAAATACGTAAACGTTAAGAATGAATGTACACAAGCCGGGAACGACTGTAGGTATTTTTCAGCGAAGCCAGCAGCTCTTATTGCGGTCGATCTGTGCCCAACGGGCGCGCGCACAGTTTAGAATCAGTTGCTCCCACCGGTAAAGTGAGCGTCTTGCCTGCAGCAGGTAGTGTGGCCCTGTGACCGCAGCAATATCAGCGGCGTGACAGGCAGGTACAAGGTGCAAACAAACGTCGGTACAGCCAGCCGCGGTCGGCCGGGTCCCGCGGGCCTCGGAGGAGGAAGCGCGCCGTACTTGCGAAGGCCTTTCCAGCGCTGCCAACTGGAGGAAAATCAAAACGCGTATTTGTCTTCGGCCATTCGAGAAGCGCAACGCAACATTTCACGGAGATGTTCCGCCGTTCTCTTGTTTTAATACCGGGGGACCGTCAGCTTCCAGGCTACACGCCCACGTCCCAAATCACTTCTCTTCCCGCCACCCTGTACGTCTAAATTATGTATTTACATTGATTCGAGTTCAGAAACGTACCTTTGAACACGCAGCAATTACAGCTTCTCGTATTGGAATGGGGAGGAATAACGGAGAAAATCAATGCTTCCTCTGCTTCTTGTCCCGATTCCTCGCTGTGCGCCCCGACGTGGATTTATACAATAATGGGTTCCGTTCTGTTTCGGAGGCTCTGCGGCAAGCGAGGGTTTCGTCCGAATGTGGAACGCGGTCTTCTTGGCGCACGCCTAACGTACGGAGGGCCGCGGAGCATTTCGGCATCATTCAAGTCCCTTCGTCACGTCAGTATTCGTATCGTCCCTTCCGGCGAAGGATACGATGTCCGGGCTTGACTCCTTCGGCCTGCTGCGTACGGGGAGTGTGCTTCTGCCCGGCGGAGCCCTGCGGTGTTGGGGCGTCCGTGGTATCCCCGCTATCCGCGTGAGCATTCGCGGCATCGAGTGCGGCGATGTCTAAGTCACAATGAGCGCCACCTACGGGAGATACGGGGGCGCGCTCGCTGTCGGCAGCCCCCCTTCGGTCATATATTCCCTCACCCTCTCCTTTTTATGAGTCTTTCATTGTATACTGTGAAAAGCTGTGTTATTAAATAATACAGCTATGATTATTACAAATGGGGGAATTTATTATTTGTAATAAAAACTTTGTTAGACAGAAATAGATTTTGAATTTCACAATGAATGTTGGCCATATTTATTGTTAATACCCTCAATATTTTGTGGCAATGACTGATTGTATGTTATATATTAGAAATCCTTCAGCGTCTCGCTTTGCGGGTTTTAGAAATAACATCATTCATGATAAAGGGCCCTGCGATGTCTGGGCAGAGATCGCCGGCGTCAGAAGGATTTACTGCGCGTCCTCACCCCGCCGGTGCTTCCCACCTTGCCGTACCGCTGCAGGACAAAGACCCGGGGTGGCGACTCGCTCTCTTCTTATTTCAGAGCTCAAGTAACGCGTCCATCCGCGGCACCTCGCCCTTTTTTTCGCCCAACGCTCTCGTGGAGCCGTTCAGATTTCGGTCACTTCCTCAAGGGTACAACGGCAGGACCCTTCCTGGGACACAAGCCAGCGGCGTTTTGGTTACGAGGCCGTGTCCTTCACCCCCGCGAGGCCCGCTGCCCCGGCTAATCCATTACCGGGCTTCGGATGCTCCTTCCGACCCCTCATCCGACATCGCGGCCCCTCTCGACGCCGGTCCTCGATTTTAAATAGAGCAAACGGCCAAAAATCCCCATTATGCAATGAATCAATAAGTTAATAAGACCTAATTTTCCTGGGAAATGAGTGGCCAGGCAAAAGTTCTCCATCAGCTTTTTTTCCCCCTCTTTTTTTCCCCCCTTTCTGTTTTGGAGAAACAAACTCCGACATTACACCGTGGAAAAGAAAGCAGCCAGCAGGAAATTAAATTAAATTACCATCCTGATAGATTTATGTGACACTTTACATTTTCATTGTGTTGTTTTTCACTTGGTGGGGAAGGAGAGGAAAGGGAGCGAGAGCTGCTAAATGTGATGTAAAAGCACTCTTTGAGGAGAAGGAGAAATGACTGACGTCTTTGGCTCTTATATGGATTTACAGCTGATAGCGAATTCATAATGCTAATGCCCCGCTCCACGGATTACTCATGTTCCGATGGGCCGCGTGGCTCGCCAAGCGTGGCTCCTCGCGAGCGTCAGTCTTGTGCTCAATGGGGGACAGTGATTTTTGGTGATTATTCTGAACTGAGCCGTGTGCGGTCTTGGTTTGTGTGTGCTTGCGCGTGCGTGTGTGTGTGTGTGTGTGTCTCTGTGTGTGTCTGTGGGCACTTGCAGGTGTGAGGTTGACTGGCTTGAAAGCTCCTCTGAGCGTGTCTCCCTACGCAGAGCCTGTGCGCGCTGCATACTGTACTATCGTAGATGCAGTTTACATTATATAAGCTTGCAGGCTCATGTAAATATGTGTCTGTGTTCAATTTGCATAATATTCCTAAGAATGAGTGCTTGAGTCTCTGTGTGTGTGTGTGTGTGTGTGTGTGTGTGTGTGAGTGTTGGCCTGCCACACAGCGTTTGTTCACACATGTTGGGCCATATTTACGGAGCGGAGGGCATCTCGTAGCCCGGCGGACCCCGTCCGGGCCGGTAGCGGTGCAGCGGAAACCCGCGGTCAAGCAGGCTGGGATCCCGGGGGTCCATTAGTGTCCCTCCCCAAGACCGGGAGGTTTCCCTTGGGCTCGGCACCTTGCAGTTCCTCCGACGGAGCATCCGTTCCAGAACGCATGCACTCAGCACAAACAGCTACCCGGTCGCTATAAAAGATTTACTCGCGGCGAATGACTCAGGAGCCGGCCTTGAATGCACCGCAGTTACGGTACTGCGTCACCACCTTGTTTCTGCATCGCGAGAAGTCACTGGGAAGCGGCGCCGCGGAATCAAAGTCCTTTTGTCCGAAATGCTTGGCGGCACCGCGTTGCCGGAACGGTGGACTGGAACCGCTCGCGATCAGAGTGTGCGGGGTCCCTGCCGGCCCCGCGACAATTTCTCTAAGGCCGAGCGCCGCGGTCCGATGGGGCCGCATATCCGCCCCCACCCTCCCCTCCAAGACAGCGACCGGGGGGTCCCGTGGACCGCGTGGGCTTGCCCCGCCCCCTCGCCCCCCAGCAGATGGATGATACGGGCCGAGCGTTGTCGTCGACCGCCGGCATCCTGATTTATTGACCATTTAGCGATGATTAAGCTTAAGACAAGAGTCAAACAGATGCTGCCGCTGTATTTTTCTTCATCGAGATCCTCGAAGGAGCAACCGTGTCGGTCGCGTGCGTGCGTGCGTGCGTGCGTGAGCCTGTGCGCGAGCGTGTGGCTTTGCGCCCGTGAGCGTTGATACCGCAACGGACCCAAGTGCGAGATCCTCTCTCGTAAATCCGTTTCCGAACTGCTCTGTAATCAGAAATGCTGGCGGTGACCGAATGAAACAGATGCCGGTCGCCACGTGATAATTTCATACTTTCGCAACATAAATTTAAAGAGCAGCCATTAGTTATCACCTTTCAAATGAGGTAATATATAGCGGTAATTATGGGTGCCGGTGGAAAGGAGCGCTCGGAATTGGTAAATACACCCAAGTTAATTGAGGCCGTCAGCACCGGCGAGGGGCGGGGGGTGGCGTATGCGTATGCGTATGCGCATCGCGTGCGTTACCTTCCGGGGGCTGGCCCACACGTGCCCCGCGCTCACATTTTAAAACCGCCGAGAGCACCACCTGTTCATTGTTTGCTGGCTGTAATTAAAATTCCTCCTTCCACCTTCTCCACACAAAGGGTATTGTTTACTCGCGGAGCAGCTTCTGTTTTCCCTCCCTTTTCTCACTCCTTGCCGCGTGTCGCGCGCAACAGACGGGGCTGTGCTAAAAAACGCCCACCTGGGCCAAAAACCGCTTCCAGCCGGGCCAAAATCACGGGATTGTTTTCGCACGCGGGTTGCGGTCGCCTCCTCCCGCCTCTCGCGGTCACGCAACCTCCACGTTCCCCTCGCCCCGCTTCCTCCCTCGCCTCCCCGGCGCCTCCTCTCTGTCCGCCTCTCACCTCCTCCTCCTCCCCCTCTCCTCCCCTGTCTCCCGCTGTCCTCCAGAACCCCGACATCGTGCTGGTGCACTACCTGAACGTGCCGGCCATCGAGGATTGCGGGAAGCCGTGCGGGCCCATCCTGTGTTCCATCAACACCGACAAGAAGGAGTGGGCCAAGTGGACCAAGGAGGAGCTCGTGGGGCAACTCAAGCCCATGTGTGAGTGTCTGCGCGCCTCCCCGTGGGCGGAGCATGCGCCATCCCCCATGCAGCTCCACGCACCTTCATCCCGCACGGCACGCCGACGGTCGACCGCGCGCTCGCGCCTTCGGGTTCATCAGCATGTAAATACCTTGAGTCCACGCTCATTAAACGACCGCCTCGCGTTCAGCCTGCCGGAACTGCTGTTGTGCCTCTCCCTGCCCATCGGTGCATGTAACACGCACGTAAAGCGGCGCTCAACTAGCAGTCGCGCTCGCCGCCAGCTGTTTCGACGAGTTGGAGAGCGCGGTGATACCGTAAGAGAGGTGTCACCGAGGTTCGGTGGTCGCTCCGCCGTGCCGCGGGTGGGGCGCTGACGCTTCCTGCAACGCCCCACGGCCGCTTTCCGGCTTCTTCCCGGATGGTTCCGGGGTTTTGGCGCTAGGGTGGGGTGCGTCCAATCGGCACCACCCCCCCCCGGAGAGGCTGCGGGGGCTGGCCGCTTGCTGACGGCCGCGAGCGAGTGGGAGGAACGGAGTGTGATTCACCAGAAATCCTCCATGCTGCTGCTGCTGCTTCCCTGCCTGACAGCTCGCTGACGTTTCCAGAGAGGCAGCAGCCTGCGTTCGCACCGTGTGCACATCGCCGCTTCCGGGCCCTCCTTAAAACGCCGGAGTCCCTCGTGCGGCCCAGCCAACGGCACGTGGAAGTGGCCCTCCGTGCGGGGGCAGCGGTTGGTATCGCAGTCGCCACCTTGTAGCCAAGAGCCCCGGGTTCAAATCCCACCTCCTGCTGTAGCGCCCTTCATCACGATACGTAACCTGAACCGAGACGCTAAAAACGACCCGCCTGTGTAAATGGGTAAATCACAGTAAATATGTCGGTGCGCAGAGCTAGAGGAATAAATAATAACCTTAATGAACTGCAGGCGGCAAGACGGTTTGTCTGGATGTGTGTGTGCGTGTGTGTTGCGAATCGCCAGTGGCCGAGCTCGGAATCGGCGGCTCCAGTGTCGAGCAGCGTTTTGTTTTCGTGCCTCTGCAAAGTGCTTCTTTGACAGGCCTCCTCAATGCACGCCGCTTCCGGCTTCTGCTCTAAAACCGTGGTACTCCTCACCCTGGCAACGGTAAATCTAGGCTTCTCTAATCCACATTGTCATCGAGAGTGGGATTCGCGCGTACGCGGGAGTGCGAGCGAGCTTGGCTAAAGCAACCGAGGGGCAACATCCCATTTCATGCTCCTTCGCCGAGTAACCTTCACCGTCCGACGCGCATGGATCGACACTGCCCCCAGGTGGCGGGAAGGCAGAATGCAGGCTGGCATCCCACCTCCTTGGCCGGTGGGTGGGAGAAACGGACAAGCGGTAAAACATCTCATACATGTTTTATTCACACGTCAGCAAATGAGCAATATGTACTGACCTATATGCACCCAGCAGCCACCGAGGAGCGCGGTGCGAGAGAGAGAGAGAGCGAGAGGGAGAGAGAGAGAGAGAGAGAGAGAGAGAGAGAGAGAGAGAGAGAGAGAGAGAGAGAGCCCAGCGATCGCTCCGAGGACAATCTGCTGTGATGTGCACTAAAGTGGACTGTTATTGGCGCGCGTCTCACATATCTGTCCTGCTCGGCCTGGTTCCCGTTCACGCCCGCCGCGTCTCAGCGACGAATCGCCCGAAGCTGCGCGTGACCGTGGAGCTGTCAATATTTCGTGCCACGCCTCTGTTTTTTTGCCTCTCTTCTTCATAGACACAGGCGCACGTGTAACATTGGACATGCTGGGACTTCTTAATTTGCCTCCCCAAACACACGGCGTCGATAATTGACTCGCCCTCGTGTGATCTGTCCTCCGTCGGAATCCATAAGCTCGAGAGGCACCGAGAGACAGATGCTGGATTGTTCGCGGCGGTGCGGAGCCTTCGTCCCGTCGTGCTGTTTGGCGGATGACGTGCGGGCAGCTTGACTCACTCCGCCCACACGCAACAGGGACCTATTTCAATATTTGAAAATGGCCCAAAAATATGACATACATGCCGTAATACATTGCACTTATTTTGTTGTGGTTGTGCTGAGATGGAGCAGCAAGTGGTTTCATTCTTAAAGTCGCTCACTTGCGGCCTAAAGGTGCTTCCTCCGTGCGCCACTATGCACCACGGATCAGGGTCCTCACCCGGAACTGATGCGGTAAAAATGACCCAGCTGTGCAAACAGGTGAAATACACTCGCCGTCCTATTAACGTCAGGGTTGGGGGACAAAGCCCTGCCAGTGCCCACATGACAGTGCAACCGGGGGACGTGGCCCCTCCCATGAGGTCCTATGACTGGTACCGTTGGGAAATGACGATATGTAGTTAAAAATAGAAATACCAGAGCTGCACAGTGATTTTTTTTTTTAAAAAATAAAGACCTAGAATATACATCCAGAAGCTCGGCCACCTCCTGGATCACCAGCAAACCTCGCTGGCGTCTCTTTACCGCGGTATTTAATGGACCGATGGAGAACTGGACTCTGCAGAGTTGACTGGTGTTGCCGCCAAATGGTCCTCTTTTGTCACTTCAGACGTGCCGCACACACTCCGTAAGTCCACCCTGTCCCGCCTGACGCCCACTCGCTCCTCGGACCCGGCAAGCCCAGCGCGCCACGGTACTTTAAAATGATGTGTAATAATTTCTTACCTTTGTTCTTGATGGTACACAATACACTCGAGCATTAAATATATAGCAATATAGCATTTGTGTTTGTGTTTATTTTGCTATTCATTTTGCAGTATTTTTACTCCCCCCCCCCCCAGCAAAAATACCAAAAAACAGGAAGTCTAGTCTTCGTTCTTTAAAGTTAGGTAAACTTTACATTGCATGTTTTTAAGTATTTGCACATGATTCATGAATATGAATATTATTCATTATACACCTGTAAAAACTGCACAGGCATAGATATTATGGGCAGGACATGCAGGGTCGGTACAAACTGGGAGTTTTACATTAACATTTACATGTATTTTTTTACTAGGGGGGCGTGGTGGCGCAGTGGGTTGGACCAGATTCTGTTTTCCGGTGGGTCTGGGGTTCGAGTCCCGCTTGGGGTGCCTTGCGACGGACTGGCGTCCCGTCCTGGGTGTGTCCCCTCCCCCTCCGGCCTTACGCCCTGTGTTGCCGGGTAGGCTCCGGTTCCCCGCGACCCCGTATGGGACAAGCGGTTCAGAAAATGTGTGTGTGTGTGTGTGTGTATTTTTTTAAGGGGGTGTGGTGGCGCAGTGGGTTGGACTGCAGTCCTGCTCTCCGGTGGGTCTGGGGTTCGAGTCCCGCTTGGGGTGCCTTGTGACGGACTGGCGTCCTGTCCTGGGTGTGTCCTCTCCCCCTCTGGCCTTACGCCCTGTGTTGCCAGATTAGGCTCTGATTCACCCCAACCCCTGCTTGGGACAAGCGGTTTCAGACAGTGTGTGTGTGTGTGTGTGTGTGTGTGTGTGTGTGTGTGTGTTTTTATTTAGCAGACACTTTTCTTCAAAGCGGCTTCCAATGAACTCTATCTAGTGTTATGAGCCCAAACACCTTATTCACCGCGGTGACTTACACTGCTAGATACACTACTTACACTGGGTCACTCATCCAAACATCGGTGGAACACACACACTCTCTCTGACACTCACACACTATAACATAGTTTTAATGATAACATTCCTATGAATGTGGTCCCTAAAGTGGCACCATCCTTAACTGGGCAAGGACTGTGCTCTCACTTTTTTTGGCAGGTCTGGCCCTTGGCCCCAGCTACCCTCCCCAACCCTTATAATCTCTCACACGCACACGCACGCACGCACGCACGCACGCACCCCATTCAGGGTCACAGGGAGCCAGAACCTTAAGCCAGCAACACAAGGCAGGAGGCTGGAGGGGGAGGGGACACACCCAGGACGGGACGCCAGCCCGCCGCAAGGCACCCCAAGCGGGACTCGAACCCCAGACCCACTAGAGAGCAGGACCCGGTCCAACCCACTGCACCACCACACCCCCCTCACCCTCATAATCATCACTGCAAAATGTATTTAAAAATGATTCCATAAAAGTACGACACACAAACTCATAGTCTTTATATATATATATATACTGGTAAATAAAAAACTTCCTCCCTGATCTCTTAAGTCTGTTTGGTGCAGTTATATAAGAGGGCAGAATAATTTTTTTCTGATGGATCAACTATTTTCATGACAACAAAATGCAAAACTACAGAAACGATGAAATTTAGCTGCTGAATTTTGACAAAGTGCAAAAAATTGCAATAACAATGTTGCTATGGTTACCAGAAAACAAACTATTAATATGTACTTATAAATAACAGTAAAAACAAATTTAAAAAAATTAAATAATTAAAAAAAAAAAAACGATAACCTTAATTCTGGCCAAGGGCAGGGATAAAGTGAGCAATAACCTTAAATCATCACAGCTGTATTAATATAACTTAAATTATTAATGCGTAAAAAAGAAACAGAATGTTCTCAATAAAACAACACAATTATTCCCTTTGTAAAGCTGTCAGTTTGTTTTCCAAATCGAAGCCAAAACAAATGAAATATTGCATTTAAAAGCCAGAAAAAGCCCTGCCTTTCACTTGTACCATTCTCTCTTCTTCTTCTTTTCTTTCTCTTCTCTGCTTCTGGTTAGTACATTTTTTTTCTTTTTTTGGGGCCCTGGCCGACAATCGGCAATTTGCACTCGTGGAATTTGCGAGATACCGTCTTGCTATTGAGCAAATTGTTTGCTAGGGGCCCATGGAGGCCCCGGGTCCCTAAACTGCTGCTTATGTCGCTTGTCAAAGAGGACTGACTCTGTGCTTTGGAAAAAAAGTGCCAGTTAATCAACAAAGAATAATATATTTCTGTTTGCTCCATACATGTATTGGACCATTTACAAATACACACTTATGTAGTATTTTATTCTGCTCGTGTTTCGGTCAGCTCTCACACTTCAAGGGCCATCGGCGTTAACGGCTCGGCAGGGTTCGAGCGCAGCGGGGGCTCTCGGAGCAGCTGCGGTGCATATGATACGGGTATGATATATCTGCGTGTTAGGTGGCCCCCTGCAATCACCTTGCAAGCCTTTCTCATCTGCGGTGAGTGGCACGAGCTATTTTTCTGCCCTTGCCGAAGGCGCCGATTGATCCTCTCCGCTGCCTGCGGTGCGTGGACCGTAGTGTCAGAGCGTGCGTTCTGCGCGTGTTCTGCGCGTGTTCTGCTTGTCGACGGCGGCACGTGAACGCCGCACGGGGCCGGCCGGCCGGCGCTGACGTCTCGGTGTTTCGCAGGGCAGCGTAGCCGCTACGCAGGGAACGTTTTATCCCAATGGGCGTAGGTTCAAGTCCCAGGAGGGGCCCAGAAGCGAGGTACACAGTACTGATGTGGATAATACTGGTGTCAGTATAAACGTCTGCGTGTGGAAGTGGGTAAAGTATAAAGGCGTAGCTTTTCTAAGGTGCTTTGGATAAAACCGTCCCCTTGGCCTGACGTTAATAAACGTGTCCGATTATTGGCCCGGCGCATATTTCATAACCCTTACTTCGTGCTGTTTTTTCTGCTGTTTTTGCAACATCACCGCTACGCCGAGACAGTCTTGGCGCCTAATAAATGACTGCAATAGTCCACTAAAGACACCGTGCATGTTGTATATCCCTTATTCAGTGAAACGGCGCTTCCTTTTGTTTCCCCAGCTGTCTGTAGGCGGTAGATCAGGGAAATGAGCCCCCGGACCGGTCCCCGCCTGGAGACGCCTCTCTGGAGGGAGGGCCGCGCTCTCCGCTCCAAGCGGCTATCGCGGGAAATGTGCTGACGCCGTTTTATTTACTTTTACTTAAATCTGTCGGATTTGCTACGAAAACCGCGAGGAAGCGCGTACTAAAGCTGTCTTTGTTTTATTCGATATCTTAAATCTGCCAGAAGTCTTTGAGGTTCTCCTATCGCTTCCTTTTCCTTCTCGGGGAAAATTATGCACGGCAGGAGCCGGACGGTTCCGGAGAAACGCCGGATGGGCCGTCCGCGAGAGCCGGGCCGTCGCGCCGGCGGCGATCCCGTCGACGGCGTCGACGGCCGAAGGGGCGGCGTCTTCGGTCCCTTGCGCAGCGGGCGGCCCCTCTCCGCCGGGTTCCCTTCGCGGCGCTTGCCGCGCGTGGGAGCGTCACCCTCACACAGGTGTGCGGCTCCAGCATCTCTCCAGCAGGTGTCTCTCCTCAGCACCGCGACCCGCTGCAGCTTCAGCACCCGTCGCTCTGCCGCGGCGAAGGATCGCGGAGGGACGCCTCGCTGTGTGTTCGCGGGCCGAAAGTGCGGGTGGATCCGGGCAGCGGGAAATAGGCACGGAAGCCACCGAAACAGGACGAGGGCTCAGTCGGCGCTTGCGAAACGAACACGGCTTACGGCTCCGCAGCCGAGAAGCTGAAGCTGATGAATTAACTAGAGACCAGATCAGCGCGCCTTCCCACGCTGTTGTCATTAACGTGCAGAGAACAGTGTTTTGTACCGTGTGCTGGACTGAAACAAGTAAATGCCAGTTCCTGCGCGGTGCCTTCGTGGACCAGACATTCTGCGTACCTTCGGTGCCTTCATACTCGGTCCCTGGGCCAGTAGGACTTCACCAGCTGTGGACAGTTTCACCGTGAAAGGGTCGGGGGCCCTTCACCAGGGACAGAGCTGAGGCGCGGAGATTTGAGCGGCGTGGTTCATTTTACTCGGTTTCGCTGACACTCCAGGTGGATGTGATGTGCGATTTTGGCCCACCTAAGCAGCTGGGTGTTTTACTGGAGCTGCTCAGGGTAAGTACCTTGCTCAAGGGTAGCGCGGTAGAGGTGAGCGTGGGCCTCAAACCAGCTACATTCAGGTCGCCAGATGAAACGTGCACCTGGCTGTCCGGCCACACGTTGGACGGCCTTGTTTGTCCAGTTAGCCATTTGGCTCTGTCTGCTCTACTGCTGAGATGCATCCTGTGACAGTAGCTTCAGCGGTATTTTCCACCGACCTCTCTCCGTAGGGTTAGTTTATGAAGGGGAAAGGTCCTTTGGTCAAAGAGTAAGGTAAGAAGGTGGGAAGGAGAAGGAAGTCCAAACTCCCATGTGCTCTCCATCTCCGGAGGTGGCCGAGGGTTCGAGGCAGAGCGCGGGGGGCCGCGGCGTGCGGTTCGGGGCCGTCGAGGGAGCCGAGGCGAGGCCGGCGAGCTGTGCACCAGCTGACGAGTGTGTCTCCTCTTCTCCCGGCAGTTCATGGCATCAAGTGGACTTGCAGCAACGGGAACAGCAGCTCCGGCTTCTCAGTGGAGCAGCTGGTGCAGCAGATACTGGACAGCCACCAGACCAAGCCGCCACCGCGGACCCACAACTGCCTGTGCACGGGCACGCTGGGTAAGGGCTGGCGGCCGCAGAGGGAGGAGGCGGCCGGAGCGCGCAGGGCTCGATAGGGCGCACGCGGTCGGAGCCGCGCGGGGACGGATGGCGTAGGCCGCAGCATAGGCAGGGAAGGTACACTTGCACACTGTCGCACTCTCCGAACTGTGGCAAGGGGACGGCAAGGGAGGGAGCGCTGAGCCGTTCTGCCCATTTTCTCTCGTCGCAGAGGTTCCGTGGCCCTAGCGGCACTGCGTTTCGTTGTGATGTCACGTGGTTATGGATCCGGGGTCCAAGTAACACTGTGCTTCACTCTGATGTCACGTGGTTAAGGCTCCGCGTCTCTAGCGACAGTACACTTTGTCGCGATGTCGCATGGTTGCGGTTCCGAGGTTCTAGCAAAGTTGTACCTCGCCGCGATGTCGCACGGTAACGCTTTCCGTGTCTCTAAGAACTCCGAACCTTTGCCGCGACGTCGCGCGGTTCGGGATGCGTGGTCCTAGTATCGCTGCGCTTCCCGGTGGCGCCTCGCGCTTGGGCTCTGTAACACGTGTTCGTTTCCAGCAGGAAATGCTCGCCTTGCTCCGCTGAAAGCTGTAAAAGAGCAAAATGTGGCAGGATGTTGTCCGTGGGGGGTTGGGGGGTTGGGGGGCTGCTTCACCGTTTGTTTACATCACAGTGTGGTCAAGGCCACAGGGGTGGAAACGTTCCCACTTGAACCGGTGTAACGCGGAGGAATTTAGAAAGACGAAGAACAGCTCTCAATGCACCCTAATAGCTGCAGCCCACAGTGTAGTGGTTGCAGCCTCCGAACCCAAAGGTTGGGGGTTCGAATCTCGCTTGCTGCTCTGTTACCCTTGAGCGAGAAGCTCGTCCTAAATTGTTCCACTAAAATGATGCAGCTGAAACAGTTTTACTTACTCTTTTCTCTAAAGCAACTTATGTTAGTCTTCCTAGAATTACTTATCCATTTATACAGCTGGGCAGTTTTACTGGACCGCTTTCAGGGTAAGTACCTTGCTCAAGGGTACTACAGCCAGAGGTGGAGATTGAACCTACAACCCTTGGGTCTAAAGCCAGCAGCTCTAACCCCTACACTACCAGCTGTCCCAACCTGTACTTAACTTTAAATAGCTCAAAATTGTAAGGTGCTTTGGAGCAAAGTGTCAGCTTAACGCCGAAATGTAAATAGAAAAGAAAGGCTTTTGACATGTGTCCGTGGGAAATCAATAATAGGAAAGAACTCGTGCGCCTTCAAAACGGTGAAATCGCTACGAACGTAATACTCATATCGGTGCCTCATTTTCGGTAGCTTCCGGTTAAATAAAGTAACAAGCTCTAATAAGGAAAGTACACAAGCGAAAAGTAAACGAAAATAGTGGCATTTGAAAAGAGCCAGTTTACCGCATTAACATGCACACCTTTGAAATACATCACAGGCATTTGTATGTGCATATATAAAAAGGATTACACAAAAGAAAAGAGCCTCAGAAATTATGCAAACAGAGTTCCTGTCACAAACAGCAGACAAACAATGCATTCGAAACAGGTTCATCCTCGCGATAACGCTGGGAAAAAATTCGCCCACATTTGGGCGTTTAGGCTCTATAAATACATCAAGGAAGACTTGTCCTTCCAAATTAGGCTGCTTATGCATTCGTGTTCAGAGTCCCCCCCGACAGCCCTCGACAATTTCTTTGATATTTTCCAAAGTCTATTTCGAAATTCCCAAGAAGGAACTCGGAACCTTCCGGAGAAGTTTCGTCTTGATGTTTTTTAATATTATTTATATATTGTTTATAACGTTATTTATTATTTAACAATAATAATACAAATAATAATAGAATTAAAGGGATTGTTATCGTCGTCGTCGTCGTTGTTGTTGTTGTTGTTTCCTCACATGACACTTGGTGGTTTGTCTTGCTTGGTGACTCACAATGGAGAGTAGGAGCAGCTCGGACCGGAACTCAGACGTTACCATCTGCCCCCGGCGACGCTGCTCTCATTAACCCCCTGTGATTTATTGTCTCCAAATGGAGGTTTTGTTTTTCTCTCCTCCACGTCTGGCAGCTTCTTTCACCCATTTGTGTTTTCGTTTCCGCTGATATATTCTGCGTGTTCAATCTGCGGTGATTTATGAGGTGATCATTGCGGAGGGAATCTGCTGAATAGAATTAAACCGGGCTGAGTCGTGTTCTGTGACTCAATGGCTTGCGTCTCTCTGTGTGCGTCTCTCCCGACAGGCGCCGGGAGCAGCATCCATCACAAGTGCAACAGCGCCAAGCACCGCATCATCTCCCCCAAGGTAGAGCAGCGCTCCGGCGGCTACAGCAGCGCCCACTCCGAGGTGCAGAACAACGACGTCTCCGAGGGCAAGACCGAGCACAGCCATGGTGGCGGCGGCGGCGGCGGCGGCAGCAAGAGCGCCCGGGGTGGCGCCGAGGGCGGAGCGGGCGGCGGCAGTGGCGGCGGCACCCGGGAGAAGCGCAACGGCAAGGTGGCCAAGCCCATGCTGCTGCACCAAAGCAGCACGGAGGTGTCCTCCACCAACCAGGTGGAGGTGCCGGACACCACGCAGAATTCGCCCGTGTCCATCAGCAGCGGCCTCAACAGCGACCCCGACGCTGCCGACAGCCCCGTGGTAGCAGCCATGGGCCACGTGGCCTCCGTCATGGGCGGCCTGTCCCAGAGCGCTGCCGTCTTCATGTCCGAGGTGGCCGCTGACGCCGTCTACAGCATGTCCCCTACCGGCGGCCCCAACACCCACCTCATAGGGCCAGACGCCTCCTCCCAGGGCCTGGTCCTGTCCAGTGCAGCAGGGGCCGCCGAGGGCCTGGCCATGCTGTCTGCCACCGCCGTCTCCGAGGAGCTCGTCCTTTCCAGCAGTCTGGACTCCAGCACCATAAAGCTGCCAGAGACCGCCATGAACTTTGACCCAGACTGCTTCCTGAACAACCCCAAGCAGGGCCAGACCTACGGTGGCAGTGCCCTGAAGGGGGAGGGCAACTCCTCTAGCTCCGCCTCCTCCTCGGGGGGCAGCGGTAGCACCAACGGAGCCCTGCAGCACTCGCCTCCCATATCCGAGTCGAGCTACGTGTTCAACTCCGCACTGGTGAAGAACATCAAGACCGAGGACACGTCTTTCGAGCAGCAGCTGGCCAAGGAAAGTGGCTACCAAGTGGGGGCAGTGACGGCAAACGGTGTGACAGGCTCGACGGGCACCTGCTCTGCCCAGAACTCCCTCGCTCTGACCCCTGCCGGATCCCTGCTGCCCTCCGGCGGTGGCCTGAGTCCCAGCACCACCCTGGAGCAGATGGACTTCAGCGCCATCGATGCAAAGCAGGAGTTCCCCTCCAGCGGGGTTCCCTCGGGCTACGGTCGACCCATGTCCAGTCCCCACCTGGCGCACCAGAACCGCTCGCCCAGCTTCTTCCTGCAGGAGGCCCCCAAGGCCAGCCCACCCCAGCAGGCCAGGCAGGGCTCAGGGCAGAAGGCTCATCTCCTGGAGCACAACTCCCATGACTCTGGAACTTACCTGGGTCTTCAGGTGGTCAGGACCGACTCACCCGGCAGCAACGGACATCTCCATCATCACCACGGCCACCAGGGCCAGCACAGAACCTCCAACTGCAACGGGGGCTCCCCGACCGAGGGGCCCGGCCAGGCGGGCTCCCTTCAGCTACTGCAGTACCAGGGAGCCTTTCCGGGACTGGGCCCAGAGCACGAGGAGGTGGTGGGCCTGGAGCAGCCGGGCGGCATGGGAACCGGCCAGGCGAGAGGATCCGAGAACGGCGTCGAGGGTTTACTCAAGTCCGGTGAGCACCTCCAGGCCTGCGGGGGCAGCAGCGCAGAGGAGGGCGGGACGGAGCACTACCTGCAGCAGACAGCAGAGGGCGCCGGAGGGGGAGCTGGAGAAGTAGGAGCTCTGCACAATGGGAGCGCTGGCAGTGGCCCCAACGGGACCCCCCAGCAGCAGTTGCAGCCCCTTATGCAGGGGACAGGGCTGGTGCAGGGCCTCTACAACGCCGTTGGGCCGCACCAGGGCCTTGCCGGCGTAGGGGCCGGCGGGGGAGCAACCGGAGGCCTGGAGATCAACCTGGACCACTTCGACATCTCCTTTGGGAACCAGTTTTCCGACCTCATCAACGACTTCATCGCAGTCGATGGGGCAGGAGCCACCGTGGGCCCCAGCACAGCCCTCTACACCCACCAACTGGTTGCGCCTCCCTCCGGGGCAGATACCCAGAGCTCCTCGGCCGGGGAAGCTCCTCAGGGCCAGGATGACGCAGGGACTCAGGGGACCACCTATAGCCCCGGAGAGCTGTGCCTGCAGCCATGCTGCAGCCCCCAGGGCCTGGGAGGAGGAGGGGGCGGGGCTGGGGGAGGAGCGGGAGAGGCGGGCTCACTGGCCTTCATGCATGTGGCGGAGGTGGTGTCGGCCGCAGTGGCGCAGGGGGCTCTCGGCATGTTGCAGGCCACCGGACGGCTCTTCATGGTGACCGACTACTCCCCCGAGTGGTCGTATCCCGAGGTGAGGCCCTCCCTTATTCTGGGCAGGGATTTCATTGCCCTGTATGAGACCAAACTTTACCGTATTTCAGTTTCTCTCTCATTTACATACTGTCATTAACGGCCCGTCCAAGTCAGGGTTGCAAAAAGACAACAGCGTTCTGATAGTTCTAATCAAAATCCTGGAGAGGACAAAGTTTTCTGATTCAGTTGGGTCATAGCGGTCTTATATATAATAATGATATTCATTAATATTATTAGAATTATTTGTTTGAGGGCAGGTGGGGTGCGGTGGTGCAGTGGGTCTGGGGTTCGAGTCCTGCTTGGGGTGCCTTGCGAAGGACTGGTGTCCTGTCCTGGGAGTGTCCCCTCCCCCTCCGGCCTTATGCCCTGTGTTACCGGGTTGGCTCCGGCTCCCCGTGACCCCGTATGGAACAAGCAGTTCAGAAAATGTATGTGTGTGCGTGTTTGAGGGCAGGTCAGAAGCAACCAGAGGGGAGAGAGGAAATAGACAGATGCATAAAAAGGAATGCATTTGAGGATTAGTATTAGGGTCCACAGAGTTGGCAGTGGCTCAGTGAGAGAGCTGAATGTGAGTTTCAGAGATGGGTTCATATGCCTGACACAAGGCCTTTCTGGTGTGAAAGGTGCAGGAAGATGTGGAGAACCTACTGGTGATAGCATCTATTCCATCACTGAAGATTGAGGCAAAAAACAGCACTGAGGGTGGATGAATTATTATTATTATCTGTAGTAGCAGTAGTTTTTGTCAGTCAGGGTGCATCTGGGTTAAATTGTCTGAAGCCTGCAGTTACTTTTTACGACCACTAGGTGGCAACTCTCAAGCCATGAAATATCGCGTGTCAATCTGCAGAGGTGTTATTCGTAACCTTTGCCACTAGATGGCCACAGTACATTAAAAATGTCAAGTAAAAGTGTTTCTCTTTCAGCCGCGTTCCTCCTCTCCACTCCAGCAATTTGTCAAGCAATTTAGCTCCAGAGTTCGTGTGCCAGTAGAAAAAAAGCACACACCAGCAGTGAGTAAATGTGGGGACAGCTGGCAGCATAGCGGTTAGAGCTGCTCCTTTTCAGCCTGGAGGTTGTGGGTTTGAATCCCACCTCCTGCTCTAGTACCCTTGAGCAACTTACATGCCTTAAATTGTTCTGCTAAATTTGCCCAGCTGTGTAAGTGAAGAAGAGCCTGAGTAAATATAATGTAACCGTGCATTGAGGTAAGAGGTGAAAGTGCCTGACAGTGATGCATACAGATTGTAGGTGGGGGCAGGAAGCAGGGGGGTAGGCCTTGTTCATTGGGTGTTTCTGCCACTGGCGTTCTCCTGTTTTTCAGGGCGGAGTCAAGGTGCTCATCACAGGCCCCTGGCAAGAGGCCAGTAGTACCTACAGCTGCTTGTTTGACCAGATCTCCGTTCCCGCTTCGCTGATCCAGCCCGGTGTGCTGCGTTGCTACTGCCCGGGTGCGAGCGCCTCACCTTCCCATTTCTGCACAGTCAATCAAGTATCATTTTGAAAAACAGCAGTCACGTGTTCACTCAGCTCCCCATCAGCCAGCGAGCCAGGGACTCAGGAAGGAGTGTTGCATCCCCTCTCCGTCACTCAGGCCGAAGGTCACTGCTGAGCCGCACACATGGAGACGGATACACTCTGTGTAGCTGTCAAAGCACAATGTGTTATACTGGCTAAAGAGGTTTCCTGGTCCAGGTAACCAGTATGCTGGTTCACCGCTCGTGAAGGGACACGCTACAGCGTGCACACGCACGGTACTGTATTTGCAGCGTATAAATAGGTAAAGTCATCATCATCATTCGTCTTGGGCAAAGCGTTGGAGAAATAATAGCGATGACCGTAATTCCTGTTCATTTGCCTGCTGCTCACTCGTCTTCTCCCTCCGCAGCTCATGACACGGGGCTGGTGACCCTGCAGGTGGCGATCAGCAACCAGATCATCTCCAACTCGGTGGTGTTCGAGTACAAGGCTCGCGCCCTGCCCTCGCTGCCCTCTTCCCAGCATGACTGGCTCTCTCTGGACGGTAGGCTGCTGGTTTACGTCCTTCAGAAATGTATTTCCAGCAAAGTGTTCAAAACCCATTTACATTCCAAAACTGTAGTCTTTCTATGAAAACGGATTGCAGACAAGGGCTTGATATTATGTAATTAGTCACCAGTAATTATGACGCAAAAATAATGATTGATACAATGACTATCGCACACGCGCAATGTGCGCAACCACTTATCCCAAGCGGGGTCGCGGCGAACCGGAGCATAACCTGCTGGTGCAGGGCGCAGAACTGGGGGTGCGGACACACCCCGGACGGGACGCCAGTCCGCCGCAAGGCACCCCGAGCAGGACTCGAACCCCAGAACAGACTCCGCCCAAACCCGCTGCACCACCGCACACACACTGGACAGAGAGAGATGGATGCAGACAAATACACTTAGCAAAGTTGCTCAGAGTAAAAAAAGGGGAACGGTGACTTGAGTGGTTCTAGGCACACTGTGGAGCCACGTTGTGTTGGAATGATGTCCTCGAAACTTGTCATGATCTCACGGTCTCGCACTTTTCGATAAAGCGATGGGAGAATCGACAGGCGCCATTGGAAGACTTTGGAAAAGCGTGTGGTGTTTCCCCGAGAGACCGGGGAGGCGACCTGTCGGCACGTAGCAGCACGGCTACACACTAAAGCAGGAGAAGCGGTTGCTTCGTAAGGCGCTGGAGAAGGAAACGAAAGGTGTTGTGCAGGTCAGGAGCAAAAGGAATGTTAGATAGAGTACAGCCTGGGGCCATAACGCTCTACTGGGCTCGTTTCAAACATTTTTATTCTGTTATTTGATGCAAGTAACGCTTTATCACTTTAGCAGTCGCTTTTCTCCAGAATGACGTACATCTCACAGAAAATACAATGTGTGCTTTACATCAGGAGAAAGAGAGACTTAGACACGGATATATAAATAAATATATAAATAAATATAAATAAAATATATATATGCATCTAAGATTATAGATCTTTATGTAATACAAACCCCATTTCTGGAGAAATTGGGATGTTCTCTAAAATTTCTAAAACTTTTGTAAGGTGAGGTGTTGGTGTATTTGACCTTGTTGCAAAAGGAGATGTTTGGCTCTTTCAGAGTGATGATATGTCCTGTCCTCACCCCAACATTTACCATAGGCACTAAGGTGCCTTTATGTGATCTCAGTAGATTTCTCACTTTTCAGAAATTGACGTTACCTTTAGCACTTTAATTAACTGCAGTAAATTAGACATCCCTGAAGCTTTTTTTAAATTTAAGCAATTGTATGTTTTTTCTGTTCTTATACAAAGTACCACTGGACTCTGAAAACATCTATAGAGCTAGAGAGTAAGGCCCTTGTATAGAGTTGGCCTGCTAGGTCGTTTAGTCATCTGAACAGATACATCCGTCTCATACAATATGTAAGAACTGGCCAAGTAATTGAAATCTGGTGCCATAATATGGATTATTCAGATGGCTCTCATTGGTCATGTTTAGCCAGAAATCCTGAGGGTTCTCCAGGATGCCCGGATGCTTAGTGAAAACTGATTGAATCAGTGATATGAAATGATCGGACCATGTCCTTTACACATTCAGAAAAATGAAGCTGTGCTAGTGTACATGTCCACTGGAGATGGATTGGCTAAAACCAGTCCATTAAAGCAGCGTCACATGTGGGAGATCTGCCACAGATGAGGAATTCCGAGGAATTGCAATACAGCACTTGTTATAA